>NC_143036.1:55115000-55715000 GCF_057628025.1 Oncorhynchus mykiss
ACGTCAGTGACTCAACCCACTCAAGTGATGCGTCAACCCACTAGCCTTAGCACAATGACTGGAAGTCTACGATAACTGTTAGCATGCTGTTTATGTGTGTACATTTCTTTGTGTGTGTGTGTGTGTGCTAGTTTGTAAGAGAACAAATATCTGCCTCTACAGCCAGGCTTATTATTACACATTCACAATGAGCTATGTAAATTCTCCCTGCCTTCCGCATGTGTTCTTCCAGATTATTAAAGCATAGCAGAACGGGCAAATTTAATTTAGCAGGGCTGGCATTGTCTGAGCTGACAGTGATGGAATGGCTGCAGTATGTGTGAGCGACAGTGTGTCACTAGGCAAGACAGTTAAGAACAAATTCTTATTTACATTGACAGCCTACCGGGGAACAGTGGGTTAATGGCAGATTTTTACTTTGTCAGCGCAGGGATTCGATCCAGCAATCTTACGGTTACGGGCCCAGCGCTTTAACCAGTAGGCTACCTGCCGACCCAGGGTTGGATCTCCTGTGTGTCAGACAGGGACAGACAGGGACAGACAGACAGTAGACATGACAACTGCTGTACCTCACCTTGCCAGCCAGTCAGCTAGGGGGGATTCAACTGTAATGATGCAATCGAAGGAAATGTAACAGCATTGTTTTCTGTAACGGCAGTAGCTCCACCAACCCTCCCCTGTAAGTCAGTAGAGGGAATGCAGAGGGTATCTAGTCCTCCATGCCTGCGCCAGAAATGGCACCCTATTCCCTATATAGTGCACTACTTTATGGGTACATTATATAGGGAATAGGATGCACCCTGTGTAGTCTTCTCTGGGGACTGAGATGAGATGGATGCCATTTTCTTTTTGAGCAGCTCAACAGGGTGATTGGCTATATGGTTGGCTGGACCGTAAGCCTGCTGTGTGTGTTTGTGTGTGTGTGTGTGTGTGTGTGTGTGTGTGTGTGTGTGTGTGTGTGTGTGTGTGTGTGTGTGTGTGTGTGTGTGTGTGTGTGTGACTGTAGGGTTTATGCTGTGTGTGTCACAGATCCCCCTGGTACTGATGCTCATTCTGTTCACCAGTTCAGGAGGTTTACGTCACCGGCTTTCTAGGCTTCACTGAACGGGATTCATTATCATCAACCCCAGGACTGTCTTGTCTGATTACACACACCTGGTTCCCATTTCCCCTGATTAGTATGTTATACAGTTGAAGTCAGACGTTTACATACACTTAGGTTGGAGTCATTAAAACTCGTTTTTCAACCACTCCACAAAAATCTTGTTAACAAACTATAGTTTTGGCAAGTCGGTTAGGACATCTACTTTGTGCATGACACAAGTAATTTTTCCGAAAACTGTTTACAGACAGATTATTTCACTTATAATTCACTGTATAACATTTCCAGTGGGTCAAAAGTTTACATACACTAAGTTGACTGTGCCTTTAAACAGCTTGGAAGATTCCAGAAAATGACGGTACCACATTCATCTGTACAAACAATAGTACACAAGTATGAACACCATGGGACCACACAGCCATTATACCGCTCAGGAAGGAGATGCGTTCTGTCTCCTAGAGATGAACGTACTTTTGTAGAGAAAAGTGCAAATCAATCCCAGAACAACAGCAAAGGACATTGTAAAGATACCTGAAAGGCCGCTAAGCAAGGAAGGAGCCACTGCTCCAAAACCGCCATAGAAAAGCCAGGCTACTGTTTGCAACTGCACATGGGGACAAAAATCTTACTTTTTGGAGAAATGTCTTCTGGTCTGATGAAACAAAAATATAACCTTTTTGCCGTAATGACCATTGTTATGTTTGGAGGAAAAAGGGTGACGCTTGCAAGCCGAAGAACACCATCCCAACAATGAAGCACGGGGGTGGCAGCATCATGTTGTGGGGGTGGCAGCATCATGT
This sequence comes from Oncorhynchus mykiss, assembly GCF_057628025.1. Lineage (NCBI taxonomy): Eukaryota > Metazoa > Chordata > Actinopteri > Salmoniformes > Salmonidae > Oncorhynchus > Oncorhynchus mykiss. The sequence continues at coordinate 55,116,903 of NC_143036.1, forward strand.
TGTGGGGGTGCTTTGCTGAAGGGGGGACTAGTGCACTTCACTAGTCCCTCCACCTCATGAGGTAGGAAAATGATGTGGATATATTGAAGCAACATCTCAAGAAGTTAAAGCTTGGTGGCAAATTGATCTTCCAAATGGACATTATCCCTAAGCATACCTCCAAAGTTGTGACAAATGGCTTAAGGACAACAAAGTCAAGGTACAAGAGTGGCCATCACAAAGCCCTGACCTCAATCCCATAGAAGGTTTATGGGCAGAACTGAAAAAACGTGTGCGAGCAAGGAGGCCTACAATCCTGACTCAGTTACACCAGCTCTGTCAGGAGGAATAGGCCAAAATTCACCCAACTTATTGTGGGAAGCTTGTGGAAGGCTACCCAAAATGTTTGACCCAAGTTAAACAATTTAAAGGCAATGCTACCAAATACTAATTGAGTTTATGTACACTTCTAACCCACTGGGAATGTGAAGAATGTGATGAAATAAAACCTGAAATAAATCCTTCTCTACTATTATTCTGACGTTTCACATTCTTAGAATAAAGTGGTGATCCTAACAGACCGAAGACAAGGAGTTTCTACTCGGATTAAATATCAGGAATTGTGAAGAAAACTGAGTTAAAATGTATTTGGCTAAGGTGTATGTAGACATCCGACTTCCGACTTCAACTGTATATGTGCCCTCTGTTCCCTCTCTCTTTGTCGGTTATTGTTCCCATGTCCGTTGGTGGTGTGAGTACCTATACGTTGGTGCAGCTGTTATCCTGCGTATTGTCCCGTGTAGTTCAACGAGGTTTACCCTCGCTCCTTTGTTTGGGAACAGCCCAGTGTTTTTGTACACATGTTTGTTTTGGGTGTATTAAAAACCCCTATTGTGTATTCCTGCGCCTGGCTCCAAAATCCGTTATACCAGCGGGACAGTGTGTCTGGGGCTTAGTAGCGATACAGTAGCTATCGCTCCAGCGTGTCAAGCCAAAGCCAGGATGGAATTCAGATTGAGTCTGATGGCTCAGCGCCTGTCCCCAGTGTTTCTTTACTGGCTTGGGTTATGTCAGTGGACTTCTTTATTCATGTTATAAGCTCTAAGGCACTGGGAGCTCTTTCCGATAGGATAAGCTCACAGATCCTATTTGGGATAAACTGAGTCAGTTCCTCTACAGTCAGTGCCTATACCTGGTGGGATTACCTAGGAGTGGAATGGCTCCGGACCGTGGGGGAAGCAGGACTTCGGATTTGAGTCCTGTCGATTTGAGTGGCTTTTAACTATTGGGACTGACTTCTATGATGGCTCCAGTGGGCCCACAATGTCCTTCTTAGTTGTTTGGTCTCTTGTGAAGTCAGCCTCCGTCCCCTGTTACTGTAATTTGGACCGTATCCTTCATAGAGAATAACCAGGTGTGTGTGTGTGTGTGTGTGTGTGTGTGTGTTTTGTGTGTGTCCTGCTCCTGCTAATGCATCACCTTCACGTGAGACTTGCCTGCTGTGTGGAAGCCGTTATAAAACTGAAATGGATTTCCTTCTCCTGAGCCTATTAATTCCACACAGACACGCGTATTGATTGAAGACTCTTGTTAATTCACCTAGCCCGGGCAAGTTTTTTATTTACAAATGTTTTGCTTTTTTTGCCCGAGGGCTTGTACTGCGTAAAACGCTGAGTTAAAAGCTGAAAGAATTCAATAAAAATTAGTTGCTTCTTAAATTCCTTTTTTTCCATTTTCTTTTGCAGTTCCACTTTAATAACGTTGATGAAAATGGTGGAAAGGCATCCTAATAAATTAGAGATGTTCATGTTTATGCATCAAGGAGTTTGTGCTTTTCGCCTCTTTATGAGCTAATTATGCTAATGATGCTATCAGTTACATAAGCACATATTCAACTGCATTAGAAAGAAAGCGAGTTTTCCGTGTGTGTGTGCGCATGTGTGCTCGCGTGTGTCAGTGTGTGTGTGTGTCACTGTGTGTGCGCTCAACTGAATAAAACAACATGTGACAGATGTTTGTGTTTGTGTGAAAGCAGTGTGACCAAGGTCAGTGTTTTTTTTTCTCACGAAAATGCTATTATAATGTAATGTTATACATTTAGCATCTTTGCCAAATAGACACTTGGATGTTTCCACCCACAGTGTAGCTAACTGTCCATCTGTCTCTCTCCCAGGTCTGGAGAAGGTTGGTCGGGACTCGAGCTACGAGCAGGAGGGGAAGGTGCAGTTTGTGATGGATGCCGTGTATGCTATGGCCCATGCACTGCACCGGATGCACCGGGAACTCTGCTATGGATACCCAGGCCTGTGCCCAAAGATGGCCAACATCGATGGCAAGGAACTACTCAGCCATATCAGAGCTGTCAACTTTAATGGTAAGTAGAGCACGGGCGCACGCGTGCAGACACGCACGCAGACACACACGCAGACACGCACGCACACACACTCTCTCTTCTTAGCCATATCCACAACATCAGCATCAACTTCGAGTCACACACCACTCCCTCATCAAAAGCCACCTCCTTTTGCCTCCTTTTGCTCTCTCCCCACTCCTTATCAGAGGACATCTTGAACATTCATTATGCTTTGACTACAGGGCAGTTCATGAAGTAGTTAGTGAAATGATTGACGTTTTGCCCCGTTTTTTTCCCCCCCTAGTGTCCTCCATGAGCCATGATCCATCCTCTCTGAGAGCAGTCCTCCCACAGAGTGCGTAGGGTTACCCATGCTATTCCTCCTCAGTGATACTTCCCTTTACTGGCTCTCACTGAAATAGTTCATACTACTAATACTCTCTTCATATTTCTCTGCTAATTATCTTAACTTATCCTGCTTCCTTTTCCTGCTAATGGCCATGCTACATTAATCTATTTTGTGCCTTATTATGTGTGCATAATATTCTATACAGGGCATTCGGAAAGTATTCAGGCCGCTTGACTTTTTCCACAGTTTGTTACGTTACAGCCTTATTCTGAAATGGATTCAATTGTTTTTTCCCCCCCGCATCAATCTACACACAATACCCCATAATGACATCACAATACCCCATAATGACATCACAATACCCCATAATGGCATCACAATACCCCATAATGACATCACAATACCCCATAATGGCATCACAATACCCCATAATGACAAAGAAAAACCTAGTTTAGACATTTTTGCTGAAGCACCTTTGGCAGCAATTACAGCTTTAAGTGTTCTTGGGTATGACGCTACAAGCTTGGAACACCTGTATTTGGGGAGTTTCTCCCGTTCTTCTCTGCAGATCCTCTCAAGCTCTGTCAGGTTGGATGTGGAGCGTTGCTACACAGTTATTTTTTTTGGTCTCTCCAGAGATGTTAGATCGGATTTAAGTCCGGGCTCTGGCTGTGCCACTCAAGGACCTTCAGAGACTTGTCCTGAAGCCACTCATGCGTTGCCTTGGCTGTGTGCTTAGGGTCATTGTCCTGTTGAAAGGTGAACCTTCGCCTCAGTCTGAGGTCCTGAGCGCTCTGGAGCAGGTTTTCATCAAGGATCTCTCTGTACTTTGCTGTTAATCTCTCAATCCTTGCCGCTGAAAAACATCCCCACAGCATGATGCTGCCACCGCCATGCTTCACCGTAGGGATGGTGCCAGGTTTCCTCCAGACGTAACGCTTGGAATTCAGTCAAAAGTGTTCAATCTTGGTTTCATCAGACCAGAGAATCTTGTTCATCATGGTCTGAGAGTCCTTTAGGTGCATTTTGGCAAACTCCACGTGGGCTGTCATGTGCTTTTTACTGAGGAGTGGTTTCTGTCTGGCCACTCTACCATAAAGGCCTGATAGATGGAGTGCTGCAGAGATGGTTGTCCTTCTGGAAGGTTCTCCCATCTCCACAGAGGAACTCTGGAGCTCTGTCATAGTGACCATCGGGTTCTTGGTCACTTCCCTGACCAAGGCCCTTCTCCCCCGATTGCTCAGTTTGGCCAGGCGCCAGCTCTAGGAAGAGTCTTGGCGGTTCCAAACTACTTCATTTTAAGAATGATGGAGGCCATTGTGTTCTTGGGGACCTTCAATACTGCACAAAGTGTTTGGTACTCTTCCCCAGATCTGTGCCTTGACACAATCCCATCTCGGAGCTCTACGGACAATTCCTTTGACCTCATGTCTTGGTTTTTTGCTCTGACATGCACTGTCAACTGTGGGACTTTATATAGACAGGTGTGTGACTTTCCAAATCATGAGAAATCAATTGAATTTAGCACAGGTGGACTCCAATCAAGTTGTAGAAGCATCTCAAGGATTATCAATGGAAACATGATGCATCTGAGCTCAATTTCAAGTCATCATAGCAAAGGGTCTGAATAATAAAATGAAATGTTTTTTGCTTTGTCATTATGGGGTGTTGTGTGTAAGGCCACGCCTCGACACACCCACCCGCTTGTTTATTCATCAAAACACATCCCTTTCGCGCCAACGCCAGCAAGTGCGCCGATAATTGTGATGGTGAAAATAGCTAAAATATTTCTGACACAAACCCTGGACCTACAGCGCTCCCACCTGAGCAAAATAGTTAATTGAATCAATTTTACAATAAGGCTGTAACGTAAGAAAATATGAACAAAAATGAAGGGGTCTGAATACTTTCCGAATGCACTGTACATTACGCAGTGGAGCTATTTAACTAGAGGTGCCATTGGGTATCCATCCCCTTCTCCTAACATAGTTACAACACTTTGTGCTTGCTGCAGATGGTAAACAACTTGGAGCTTGACTTGAGACTCCAGTAATGCTTTAAACTTGTTTTTATGAGTGGTGTGCTTATTTGACTGTTTTGTTCCTCTCGGCCCCCGAAGAGCATACTGTAAGTAGGCGGTACATCTCCCACTAAATAACATTAGACAGTTCATTTGAATATGTATTTTCTGCTTCTTTTGGTTATGGTATTATTTATTCATCTCGCCGCCTGCTCATTTGTTGTGTTTCCATTCAACTCCCGTGATTTGCATAATTTGTGTTGATCGATCCAAAATGAATTGCGTCCACGAGGCAGTTTTAAGACTGTAAGTGCATCAGGTCAAAATTGTATTCATACAGTGGCATTGTCGTCCAATCACAGACACTGAACAACACTTTACCACTCCAGTGGCTTCAGCAAAATCCACATGGATTGAATACAAATGAAATATTGTAAATACTGTAGCATCCATAGCCATACTGAAGAAAAATATAAACGTAACATGTAAAGTGTTGATCCCATGTTTCGTGAGCTGAAATAAAAGATCCCTGAAATGTTCCAAATGCACAAAAAGCTTATTTCTCTCAAATGTTCTGCACTAATGTGTTTACATCCCTGTTAGTAAGCATTTATCCTTTGCCAAGGTAATCAATCCACCTCACAGGTGTGGCATGTCAAGAAGCTGATTAAACAGCATGATCATTACACAGGTGAACCTTGTACAGGGGACAATAAAAGGCCACTCTAAAATTAGCAGTTTTGTCACACAACACAATGCCACAGATGTCTCAAGTTTTGAGGGAGCGTGCAATTGGCATGCTGACCACAGGAATGTCCAACAGAGCTGTTGCCAGAGAACTGAATGTTAATTTCTCTACCATAAGCCGCCTCCAACGTTGTTTTAGAGAATATGCCAGTACGTCCAACTGGACTCACAACCTCAGGCAATGTGTAAACAAGCTTCATCTGGTCAGCTACCCAGATAGCTGATGAAACTGAGGAGTATTTCTCTCTTTAATAAAGCCCTTTCGTGGGGGAAAACTAATTCTGATTCGCTGGGCCAGCTCCCCAGCGTGTGGCCCTGGCTCCCAAGTGGGCGGGCCTATGCCCTCCCAAGCCTACCCATGGCTGCGCCCATGCCCAGTCATGTGAAATCCATAGATTTCATAGAAATAGAAATCCATAAGCTATTGGGCCGATAAACACAAGGTTTCAGGTTCAAGTCCTACTATGGCCATTCTAGCCCTGATGAATACTAAACACACGGCTAACATAGTACTTCACCACCATTTTAGACAGTAACCTCCTTTAATAGAGCTAAATGTCATTGCCCACTTGACTGAGATGAATGTCGAAGGCCACGGAGCAGAGAGCAAGGCCTGACAAACTGCACTTTACCAGACTACTTACTAGAGATCAGTAAATCTTCTTCCTATTGACTGCTGCTGGTTTTTCGATGCCGAGAGGCCACAGTATGAATTTCTGTAGGGCTGTTGATGTTGTTTACATCTAGTATCTCGTCTTCAACAGGCCCGGGGCTACTCGACGGGATGCTTTCAAGCTAACTACACAGAGAAGCAGCATGTTGGTATCGATTTCTGCCCCTCTGGAGTTGAACAGGAGGTTAATAGTAATGATAGCAGAGGAGTGAATGTGTTTTTTGCTGGCGACCGATGTAGATAAAGTTGTAGACGTATGTTGTTTTGTGTTGTTCAGCTACAGCCTCTTATACTACATCATGTCTGGCATAGCAAGGTTACGGATGTTATTGGATAAAGTTAGGTGTGTGTGTGTGTGTGTGTGTGTGAGCGACGGGACGACGAGAGAGTTTAAGTCAGTGTGCGTCAGTAGAAGCACACTTCTATTCCTTGCTGTAGTTTAGTATGTAGCTCATCTGCACCCGTTAGGAGGGCATTGAGTCGGACCATCCACAGTGCCCTTGACATGGCCGCAGCAGGGGCCAGGGATCCATACCAATCAAATGCAACTTAGAGGAGCTGTGCTGATCCGATAGGCCCGATCCCCCTGCTTACTGACACAGGCGGAAAATCAATCCAGCGAGAGGAAGAGCCTAATTCAGTAGTGAGGTTTCAGAACGATCTAGGGAAAACACACACCAGGCGTGGAGATATCTCATGCAGACACACACACACACACTGGCCGGTGCACGTATTAATGATCCTTCCTCACAGAACCCTGCAGAGGATCTAACCTTTCTCAGCAGCATGAGATTGGACACTTGGATGACCCCTCCACTGACCCCCAGTGTGTGTGTGTGTGTGTATCCCTCCTTCCCTCCAGTGTTCAGGTGTTATCGATGTGCTCTCTGACTCCGACAGAAACTCATGCTGATGGAGAGAGCACCTTCCTGCTCGCGCACTTCCTAGCGCTATCCTTCCCTCTCTCTGCCCCTCTCCCGCTCTCCTTTATCTTCTCATTATCTCTCACTCCCCGTCTCTTTTTTCTCTCCTTTTCTCCCGTCTCCTTACCTATCTCTCTTGCTTTCACTCTCATACACACACCCAGACACACATGCACACCCAGATGGTGGTGCATTGCAGATCCAGGGGAAGGAAGACAATAAGGAACCGTACCTGTAGCAGCAATCACATGCTACATCGTGCGGACTGCATCTGATACCGGTTCTCCTGTTCTGTTCAGCTTGAGTCTCTACACCCTACAGCCCACAGTCATCTAAAGGACATTCTGGTTCTGTCCCAAATGGTACCCTGTTCCCTATATGGTGCATTCCCTATAGAGTAGTGCACACTTAGGGAATAGGGGGTCGTTCAGGAGGCATGGTTTGTCTCATGTCGAGCACCTACTTATTATGCAACCCACTTCAGACGTTGTGTTATCGCTTGATTCTATCCAGAGGCCATTGAATGACTTTGCTTGGATTTATTCAAACGTGTAAGTATGCTGCGGATATTTCCTATTTTCTTAGTCCAAAAACATGATGCTTCAGATTTGTCTCAACGTCGATGATGTTTTCCCTGTTGTGTTGCTCTTCTCTGTTTCTCTCTCCTTTTCGCCCTGGTCCGTCATCAGTCATCAGTCATCAGTCATCACCATGGAGGGATTGACTCGGAATGCAAGCAAGATATCAAACAGACTAGTGTCTCTTTCATCCTCTCAACTCAGACTGAGTGCCTCTCTTATCTAGAAACGTCGTGTTCTGTGGTTGCCTACCAACAACATCCCCTCTAGTACTGTAAGTCATTGTGACAACGCTCTGTGAAGTAACACATTTAGGGACTGTTATTGGCCCGAGAAAATCTCATTTCAGTTGCTGTCGGGCTATTGTGATTCAGTTTTCAATGAGCAGCTGAAGTGAATGTAGAAAAATAGCCACAACAAGTCTTTGAACACTTTGTAGGACAGATATCAAAAGACATCTTTACGTCTTCAATCAGTCTCTCATGTGAAGATGAGGTACGTTGGCAACCCTGCAGCTTCCGAGGACATGTGTGTCCCACCATTTCTGCTCTGATGAATAGGATAGTCTAGGCCAACGTCCCAAATGGCACAATATAGTGCACCTACAGGCCCTGGTCAAAAGGACCTGGTCTACATTGTGTTATTTAGTTTCTGTAAGCCATTTAATAAACTATAACTGACTAACATTGGAATTGGAGTTGATTCCAAGGCGATCCATAAAAGACCAAAAATACACAACTTGAAGCAACCACATATTTCGCCATGAAGCACGTTCTGATTGGCCAGTGAGAGGCCACGCCTCGACACACCCACCCGCTTGTTTATTCATCAAACACATCCCTTTCGCGCCAACGCCATCAAGTGCGCCGATAATTGTGATGGTGAAAATAGCTAAAATATTTCTGACACAAACCCTGGACCTACAGCGCTCCCACCTGCGCTTAGATTTACCATTCTGTTAGGTTTGTTAGAACAGAGCACAGAGTGGTATGACATGACACATAGTGCCTCCCACTACGCAGGTCACCTCCATTGTCCTCCATGAATCCTCGGGTGGTCTAATGAAAAGCTTGATAAGGTCTCCACTCTTCGCCGTCAATGTTCATCTCTTCGCTTTAATTCCTGAAAGTATTTCCAAGGTCCCCTCCTTTTCAGTCTATGAGAAACCTTAATTGTAGTTCCATGCGTGGGAAGGAAGGAATACAGCCTGTACTTTCACTTTCACACCGGGGTAAAACTTTGACAGAATACATTCAACTAAAACTGCAAAACCTTTTAGAAAATATATATACTTTTTTTTTTTTTTTTAGATAATGGAACTTTTCAGAAAATCTCCCCAAAACCTCCAATGGATGGACGGAGAGCTAGAAGCGTGTATTTTTTTTCTTCTCTCCTCTTTTCTTCTCTACACTTCATTGTTGTCTGTCAAATGAGTCATAGGGATACAAGCAGAGAGCTTTCATCCGTGTTCAGTGTTGAACATCAAGCCAAAATCATCTCTATTGTTCCCAGCTCCAGTGTGTCTGTCTGTAGAGCGTGGTTGAATGTCATTGATGTGTTCTTATGATCATTTATTAACTACCCTGTCCCCTGACAGTGTGGAGTGAGAATCCCCCGCTTTAGCAAGGAAAGAAAACATACACAAAGGACTGCTACACTTCCACTTTAGAACACTGGTGAGGATATTGACTGTATTGATCCAACTACAACCCTCATGGTAGTGCTACGTTCATTGAAACTGGAAATTCACAGTGTAGCGGGTCTCAGTCTTAGCGTCCTGTATAACAGTATTTTTTTTAATCCTCATTCACAAAAGCACAGGACGCTGGACAAAGAACTCGGGCAGAGAAATAGAACAATATCCACTCATTTTTTCCTACCCTAACAAAAAGTTATTTATTGAGCTACAGTGCAGTAGTGGCAGCTCCTATATTTTGACGATATTGTGGTCTTGGTCGGGGCCACCCTACACGAGGCTCTCCAGTACCCTTCTATGGAGAGGGCAGAAGAGCCAAAACCAATTAGGTCCTGAGACGTGGAGCCGTGGAGTCTGTGTGTGTGTGTGTGTGTGTGTGTGTGTGTGTGTGTGTGTGTGTGTGTGTGTGTGTGTGTGTGTGTGTGTGTGTGTGTGTGTGTGTGTGTGTGTGTGTGTGTAGAGCCGCGAGGAAAGGACATGACCAGGCTGGAAAGAGCTATCTCATTACAGCCCGTCTTCACAGGGCCAGCTGCTCTAGCTCTGACTGCTCAGGACAAGATGGACGCCGTCTCTACGGGAACCAGCCCGGGCTAACTAGCAAGGAATAACGGCTAGATGATGAACTTGACCCTAGCATGACAGCTATGCAGCCAGTTAGCGGGAAGAGAGAGGGAGAGAGGGGGATGTAGAGAGTAAGAAGAGGGATATACAATGCTGTGTGTAAGGTTTTTTGGACCTGTAGGCCAAATGAAATACAATCTAAATCGTATTCATATATGAGCTAGAATGAGCTTCACATCACCTCTGATCTCAGTGTTATTATGTTTATCGTCTGCAGGAAAACCGAGCAGAGCGTGTTTAGTTCAGAGCCTTGAAGACATGAGAGAGAGAGAGAATCACATTTTATTTGTCACATACACATGGTTAGCAGATGTTAATGCGAGTGTAGCGAAATGCTTGTGCTTCTAGTTCCGACAATGCAGTAATAACCAACGAGTAATCTAACCTAACAATTCCACAACTACTACCTTATACACACAAGTGTAAAGGGATAAAGAATATGTACATAAAGATATATGAATGAGTGATGGTACAGAACGGCATAGGCAAGATGCAGTAGATGGTATAGAGTACAGTATTATCATGACGTTGGCCTCTTTGAGTATAGCAACCCTTCTCCCTGCCTCCCCCTTGCCTCCTTCAACTAGGCTGCTGTGGTCAGAGGTCATACATTTCTGAGAAGACATCATGGACACACAGTTATAGAGTAGTTTTTCATGGAGACAAAGGAAATCCTTCCACCTCACAGAACTTGAGGTACGAACAAATTTCGGAGTAAGTGTAAAAGATGGGTGAAGAATCCAGCTACGAACTGGTCCGTTTGTCACAACTTGGGAACGTCATGGGAGACGATATGGCCACATTACCATAACGCTGTTTTTTAATAGCCTCAGATATGAGGTTTACATCTAATTGTTGTATAAGATGAATGAGTGAGTATGATACTGTTTACACAATTTTACAATGTGATTTCGGACTGTTTAATGAAGGAAAACTCAAAAGGGAATTGGATTTGAACTAAATCAGAGGACCGCCCCTGAACCCAGTTAGGGTCAGACATCCTGGGGCAGACCATTTCTGCCATTCCGAATAAAACCCAACTTTCTCCATTAGGAGGGGGACAAAGGTTGTAGACCATTGCTGAATCTTTTAACCATACCATACCACGTGGTTAAACTCTTAATCTGCAGCTAGGAATTCAGTATCATTGAACGCGAAGAACGACAACTGCCGAAACATCCATTCTATAACGAATGTCACTTTGAACTATCCCCTCTAACCGAGAGAGAGAGATGGAGAGAGGTGGACAATTCTACGAAAGACACAAACTTTTCACCAGCGATCAAGACGACACACTGAGCGTAAATATATATATATTGATTGCAATTGTTCCCGGATGAGTGAGAAGTTCATGTGTAAAGGATTAGCATTTTAATTGTTATAATTAACTCTGTAGTGACTTCTTAGTCGACCCCCCCATTTCCCCTTTGTCTAACAAGCCAACATGCCGGTTCATTTTCCTATCATTTCATGTAACCACTTTTACCATGTTTGTTTGTTTATGCATTTCCATGAATTACTTAGTTAGTAATAAATAAATGATTTGAGACAATTGATGTAAGGATGACTCATAGTGAAGACTGGGTTTGTGCAGATAACCAACAATTTACAACGTTTGGAATGAGACTAACGTGAGGTAAAGTAAATAAATCATTAATCAGAAGACTATTGATCAGTTATGAAAATATCTGAAAGGTTATATTGGGAAATTATAACTTTGTAATCTGAATACTTTCCTTGGTGCCCCAACTTCCTAGTTAATTACAGTTACATGATTATTCAGTTTAATCGCATAAGACTAATTATGGGAATCTTTGATAAAAACTAAGTCTTCAATTTAATGATAGTAAAGACACGGCAGTATATTCATATGAGATGAGTAATGTAGGGTATATAAACATAAAGTGGCATAGTTTAAAGTGGCTAGTGATACATGTATACATAAAGATGGGAAGATGCAGTAGATGATATAGAGTACAGTATATTCATATGAGATGGGTAATGTAGGGTATATAAACATAAAGTGGCATAGTTTAAAGTGGCTAGTGATACATGTATACATAAAGATGGGAAGATGCAGTAGATGATATAGAGTACAGTATATACATATGAGATGAGTAATGTAGGGTATATAAACATAAAGTGGCATAGTTTAAAGTGGCTAGTGATACATGTATACATAAAGATGGGAATATGCAGTAGATGATATAGAGTACAGTATATACATATGAGATGGGTAATGTAGGGTATATAAACATAAAGTGGCATAGTTTAAAGTGGCTAGTGATACATGTATACATAAAGATGGGAAGATGCAGTAGATGATATAGAGTACAGTATATACATATGAGATGAGTAATGTAGGGTATATAAACATAAAGTGGCATAGTTTAAAGTGGCTAGTGATACATGTATACATAAAGATGGGAATATGCAGTAGATGATATAGAGTACAGTATATACATATGAGATGAGTAATGTAGGGTATATAAACATAAAGTGGCATAGTTTAAAGTGGCTAGTGATACATGTATACATAAAGATGGGAATATGCAGTAGATGATATAGAGTACAGTATATACATATGAGATGGGTAATGTAGGGTATATAAACATAAAGTGGCATAGTTTAAAGTGGCTAGTGATACATGTATACATAAAGATGGGAAGATGCAGTAGATGATATAGAGTACAGTATATACATATGAGATGAATAATGTAGGGTATATAAACATAAAGTGGCATAGTTTAAAGTGGCTAGTGATACATGTATACATAAAGATGGGAAGATGCAGTAGATGATATAGAGTACAGTATATACATATGAGATGAGTAATGTAGGGTATGTAAACAATATATTAAGTAGCATTGTTTAAAGTGGCTAGTGATATATTTTTACATCAATTTCCATTATTAAAGTGGCTGGAGTTGAGTCAGTATGTTGGCAGCAGCCACTCAATGTTAGTGGTGGCTGTGTAACAGTCTGATGGCCTTGAGATAGAAGCTGGTTTTCAGTCTCTCGGTCCCAGCTTTGATGCACCTGTACTGACCTCGCCTTCTGGATGATAGCGGGGTGAACAGGCAGTGGCCCAGGTGGTTGTTGTCCTTGATGATCTTTATGGCCTTCCTGTGACATCGGGTGGTGTAGGTGTCCTGGAGGGCAGGTAGTTTGCCCCCGGTGATCCGTTGTTTCCTCTGGAGAGCCTTACGGTTGTGGGCGGAGCAGTTGCCGTACCAGGCGGTGATACAGCCCGACAGGATACTCTCGATTGTGCATCTGTAGAAGTTTGTGAGTGCTTTTGGTGACAAGCCCAATTTCTTCAGCCTCTGAGGTTGAAGAGGTGCTGCTGCGCCTTCTTCACAACGCTGTCTGTGTGGGTGGACCAATTCAGTTTGTCCGTGATGTGTACGCAGAGGAACTTAAAACTTACTACCCTATCCACTACTCTCCACTACTGTCCTGTCGATGTGGATAGGGGGGTGCTCCCTCTGCTGTTTCCTGAAGTCCACAATCATCTCCTTTGTTTTGTGTGTGAGGTTATTTTCCTGACACCACACACTGAAGGCCCTCACCTCCTCCCTGTAGGCCGTCTCATCATTGTTGGTAATCAAGCCTACCACTGTAGTGTCGTCCGCAAACTTGATGATTGAGTTGGAAGCGTGCATGGCCACGCAGTCGTGGGTGAACAGGGAGTACAGGAGAGGGCTCAGAACGCACCCTTGTGGGGCCCCAGTGTTGAGGATCAGCGGGGTGGAGATGTTGTTACCTACCCTCACCACCTGGGGGGGCGGCCCGTCAGGAAGTCCAGTACCCTGTTGCACAGGGCGGGGTCGAGACCCAGGGTCTCGAGCTTGATTTGGAGGGTACTATGGTGTTAAATGCTGAGCTGTAGTCGATGAACAGCATTCTCACATAGGTATTTCTCTTGTCCAGATGGGTAAGGGCAGTGTGCAGTGTGGTTACGATTGCGTCGTCTGTGGACCTATTGGGGCGGTAAGCAAATTTGAGTGGGTCTAGTGTGTCAGGTAGGGTTGAGGTGATATGGTCCTTGACTAGTCTATCAAAGCACTTCATGACGACGGAAGTGAGTGCTACGGGGCGGTAGTCGTTTAGCTCAGTTACCTTAGCTTTCTTAGGAACAGGAACAATGGTGGCCCTCTTGAAGCATGTGGGGAAAGCAGACTGGGATAAGGGTTGATTGAATATGTCCGTAAACACACCAGCCAGCTGATCTGCTTATGCTCTGAGGACACGGCTGGGGATGCCGCCTGGGCCGGCAGCCCTGCGAGGGTTAACACGTTTAAATGTTTTACTCACGTTGGCTGCAGTGAAGGAGAGCCCGCAGGTTTTGGTTGCGGGCCGTGTCAGTGGCACTGTATTGTCCTCAAAGCAAGCAAAAAAGTCATTTAGTCTGTAAACAAAAATATTTTTAAAAATCAGACCTTTTTTACAGAATAAATAACTGTTTTGCTCGCTTTGAGGGAGAGACAGAGAGAGAGAGAGAGACAGAGAGAGAGACAGACAGAGAGAGATAGAGAGAGCGACAGAGAGAGAGAGTGTAACGTCTGCTTCCAACTCACACTCTCAAACACATAGATCCCCTGAATGCAGCTCACTTTCCAGATCCCAATCAGCCAAATTCTGATCACCTGTTCACACACCTGTATGTCATTCACACACTATTTAGTTCAGTTCTTTGCTCCTCATCTTTGTGAGGTATTGTTTTTTTTTGACACACTTCTCTTCAGAGCTGTTTTTCCTGTAATTTACTCCTCACGTGTATGATAGGTTTTGCCTGCCTCACTAATGACACCTTTTGCCTATTCCCTGCCTGTACATTAGCTTCGAATTTCCTGTCATTCACCTATTGCCTCATTTCCCGGGTCGACGTTACTAGCCTTTTCCCTGCCTGTACTGTTGCCGTTTGGTCCCCCTGTGTATGACCTGCTGCCTGCCCCTGGACCCAGCTACCTGCCTCCTCCTGTGGTCCTTTATTTTAAACACCTGCTGTGCCCTGCGTTTGAAACCAGCTCTCTGTCTCCCTCGTGTTCATGAGAGAGAGCGAGAGAGAGAGAGAGAGAGAGAGAGAACTTGACCCTAGCATGACAGCTATACAGCCAGTTAGCGGGAAGAGAGAGGGAGGGAGGGGGATGGAGAGAGTAAGAAGAGGGATATACAACGCTGTGTGTAAGGGAGAGAGCAGACAAATCATGAGAAAACAAAAAGATAATTACTTCAACAAGCCTTTGTACACTTCAATCAGTCGCTCATATGAAGAAAATAAGGTACATTGGCAACCCTGCAGAACTAAAGTCTCCCAATGTTCTGACCTTCATCTCCAGTCTACTATTCCCTCTCTGTGCTTTGTCCCCATATTAACAGTATTACACAGCCTCAAACTGTGGATGAGCCACCGGATGGCTGGACAGGGGAGACTGATGAGACTGAGACTGAATGGACGCTTCATTTGCTGCTGCCGCTCGCAGAAAATACCCCCTCCCCCCCCCGTACCTCTGTCTGTCCGTGTATGTGCGGCCTACCGCCTCCCCCCACTCACAACGTTAGAAGAGCAATCAATACCTGGAGATAAGTTCAATAAGCCGGAAATCTCAGACAGCTGTTTCGGGGAGACTTAAGGCATCGCTCTCTGTCTGCCGCTTGCCTGCCGGGCCACCACACACTGAACACTTCCTCAGCCCAGGTGACCAGAAGCTATCAGATAGCCATTGGAGGATTAATAGAATATTAAGCCATGCGGTGTCAGCTGTGATTGTAAATGCATCCTTTTAATTCACTCTAAATGCATTTTAAAATGCTGGCATTAGACTAACTGACATCACCAGATGTATGGACCCGCAGATCTCGCTCCTCTGCCACAGTCACACCGTAATGAAATCAGCGAGGCCATTAGGCCTTTGTGAGAAATGCGACATTACCTCATCGGCCTATGATAGTTGTGTCGTGTGTGTGTCTGCTAAAGTCAGTAAACAGAGGAGGTATATCTGCTATGGCAGCTGGTCTCTCTAGCCTCCTGGATACGCACTGCTGCCTTCTCTCTTTCATTATGCACACTAACAATAGTGCTCTAGGAAACCATTCTATCTCCCCCTCTCCCTTTGCCCATCTCTCTCTCTCTCTCTCTATCTCTTTCCACCCTCCCCTCTTTCTCCCTCCCTCCCTCCCTCCCTCCCTCCCTCCCTCCCTCCCTTGCTCTACTCTGTTCTGGGGAAGATAATCAAAAGACTTCCTCTTGAGAGGAAAGAGAGGAAGAGGAGAAGTCAACAGGAACGGGAGGCTTTTGTCAAGTTCAGACTGAGGGCCACTTAGTTTGGAGCTCCTCCAAAAAAGGTGTTTTCTTCAGCTGCGGTGTTTCGTAACTCTGTGATTAAATATCTTCCCATGGCCTAATGATAGTAGGGCTTAGAGGAGAAGTGCAATGGTTTGGATGGTTTTGAAACTTGCCCGAGGCAGGCAAGAACTGCGAATGACCAACTAGGACAATAAAAAAGCACAGGCAAATGATCAAATCTCAGACCAACTGTCAAATGTAAAGTACCTAAAGCATCCAGAGATCTTGAGGCCAAAACATCTTCGGTTGACATGAGGACTCTTGACGTTGAGTTTAGAGTCGAAAAAACCACCAAAAACCACCATTACTCACCCGCCCACTTCTAAACTAAAACGGCACATGACCAATGGCTACACAGCCTCTGTGCTCCCTTCCAATGTGAAACACAACAAAAAGGCTGGCTCTGGCTCCTGCTTTCACATCCTGATAAACTATATGCCACAGGTTTCTGGTAGTTTAATAATCATTATAATCAGCTGACGTGTTGAGCCAAGAAGCACTCATCTCATTATAAACCCGGTAGATATTCTCCCTCACCATATTAACTGCACGGATGGGCTACCCACATGATGCCTGCGGGTGGATGGAGGGTTAGGGCACAGCGAAGAAAGGCTTCTGTATGCCAGAAGCATGTATGTAATGGATCGTAATCAAGTGAATTATTAGGCTAACGCATATGTCTTATAGGAGAGGGGGGGAGGGGGGGAGAGGGGGGGTTAAAAAGAGAGACACATGAAGACAAGAGAAAGAAATGAAGAGAGCCGCACGAAGACAAGAGAAAGATGGGAAGAGAGCATCACGAAGACAAGAGAAAGATAGGAAGAGAGCCACACGAAGACAAGAGAAAGATGGGAAGAGAGCCACACGAAGACAAGAGAAAGATGGGAAGAGAGCCACACGAAGACAAGAGAAAGATAGGAAGAGAGCCACACGAAGACAAGAGAAAGATGGGAAGAGAGCCACACGAAGACAAGAGAAAGATGGGAAGAGAGCCACACGAAGACAAGAGAAAGATAGGAAGAGAGCCACACGAAGACAAGAGAAAGATGGGAAGAGAGCCACATGAAGACAAGAGAAAGATAGGAAGAGAGCCACACGAAGACAAGAGAAAGATGGGAAGAGAGCCACACGAAGACAAGAGAAAGATGGGAAGAGAGCCACACGAAGACAAGAGAAAGATAGGAAGAGAGCCACACGAAGACAAGAGAAAGATGGGAAGAGAGCCACATGAAGACAAGAGAAAGATGGGAAGAGAGCCACACGAAGACAAGAGAATGATAGGAAGAGAGCCACACGAAGACAAGAGAAAGATGGGAAGAGAGCCACACGAAGACAAGAGAAAGATGGGAAGAGAGTCACATGAAGACAAGAGAAAGATGGGAAGAGAGCCACACGAAGACAAGAGAAAGATAGGAAGAGAGCCACACAAAGACAAGAGAAAGATGGGAAGAGAGCAACACGAAGACAAGAGAAAGATGGGAAGAGAGCCACATGAAGACAAGAGAAAGATGGGAAGAGAGCCACATGAAGACAAGAGAAAGATAGGAAGAGAGCCACACGAAGACAAGAGAAAGATAGGAAGAGAGCCACACGAAGACAAGAGAAAGATGGGAAGAGAGCCACATGAAGACAAGAGAAAGATGGGAAGAGAGCCACACGAAGACAAGAGAAAGATAGGAAGAGAGCCACATGAAGACAAGAGAAAGATGGGAAGAGAGCCACATGAAGACAAGAGAAAGATAGGAAGAGCCACACGAAGACAAGAACAAGATAGGAAGAGAGCCGCACGAAGACAAGAGAAAGATAGGAAGAGAGAGAGAGAGAGAGAGAGAAAGAACGAGAAAGAATGAGGGAGGAGGAAAAGGGAGGATCAACCGTACATGTTTAGGAGGAGGAGGGAGTTGAGTTATTATTATCACAGAGATGTTTCCTCATATGCCAGGTAGAGCCTCCCCTGAGGTAACCGGTTAGTGTGGGATAGAGGGATGGAGGGAAAATGGAGACGAAGATGTGTCCTCATTACTGCATGTGTGTGTTTGTGTGTGTGCATCCCTGCGTGCGTGTGCCTACGCGCATGCTTCTGTGCGGACGTGCATGTGTGTGTGTGTTGTCTCCCCCATTAGCAGTACAGATGTATGCCCCACACTGCTGGGTGCTGGCAGCCACTCTCTCTCATCTCCTCCTCTCAGCTCCTTCTTCCATGTTATGTTTAATTCATCTGGGTTGCAGGGTGATTTCTGCATCAGGCCTATCAAAACACTCTCTGTTTCTGTCACGATAGTGGGGAGACTTTTGAACCCTCGTTCAGCCGGTCCCTCTCTCCTGTATTCTCCCCATCAGAGATTTTACCCATGCTAAAACACGTTCTCTCTCTCTCTCTCTCTCTCTCTCCGGGGATCCACAGGGAAGAGCTGTTGGCAGGGTATGCAGTGATTATCTCAGATTAGGAGGATGTTGCCTGTAGACACTGATCTTAGGTCTTTCTCACCCTTAATGGTTTAGGTTAGGATTAGGAAAGAGTAAGCTGATCCTAGACCTGTGCCTTGTAACTGTATCTTCAGGGGTTTGCCTCCCTGCCTTTTAGTAGGAGTACAACTTACCTAGAATCCATTCTCTCTACCCACAAACTGCACAGCAGAAAGACAACCTCACCTCAAACCACACATAAGCCTGAGTGTCTGACTGGAAAAGATCAGGTTCAAACAACAGTCTTCCATCTGAAAAACCCTACTCTCTACTTCAGCTCATGGTCTCATCTCACCATCGCCCACCACTAGCTGAGGACCTGTGTGTCGGTTAAAGGGGCCTCTTACCCCATTCTCCTTTGGGGGTTGTGTCTGGTCATGTGAGATGTACTATAAAGACCAATGAGGGCGAGGTCGATGAAAGGACTTTGGTGTGTTGTTTGGCTCGTCCAGTTCAATAGTTGTTGCGGCTACCCACTGAAGGGTGAGTTTGCGGTTTGTCGTGTGTGTGTGTTTGTGTGTTTGTGTGTTGTGGTAAAGAAGGGTAAATGTTGTTGCTTACACTGACACAGTGAAGGTCATGGTTAACGATCGTGTGAAATTTAATGTCGATATCTCCATGTTACTACTTTCAGAAATGGCTCAGGGACCATGCTCCACTGACTTGTACTGCTGGGCTCGAATTGCCCTTATACGGGACATACTGAACAATTATATGAGTCAGCTTGCTTGTATCCAGTAATCGTCATCAGAGTAGCTAATATGGTTAGGGACAGGCTCTTTCCGGAGATGACGTTTATGTGTGTCAGTGCGTGTCTGTGCATGTGTGTGCGCATCCGTTTGTGTATGTGTGTGTGTGTGTAACTTGCATCAGTCGCGTCTGCATTAATCGGCCTCGTTGGTTGGACAGGGAACAGTGAGAAATATTGGGCCGTATATTGACACCAATTTGACGGTCAGAAATCCTTTCCTGAGGATGTGCCATGTTTCATTTCCGCACGGATGAGATGGAGTCCTCTCCCATTTGCAATGCATGTTCCCCCGCTGTTGTGCAAAGCGAGGGATGAACGGAGAGGAGAAGAGGAAGAGAAGAAGTTGTTCCCACTCACTGATAGTGTGATAGTATTCGTGTTCTGCTTCTCTACCAGCATCGTGTGTGTGTGTGTGGGTGTGTGGGTGGGTGGGTCGGGGATTTATAGGGAGCTGTGTTGCACTGCTAGCCTTAACAATTTGTAGCCTGGGTGGCAGAATTGTAACAACCAGTCTGGACACTTCTCTCTCTGTTCTAATGATGCAAGGCAGGAGGAGACAGACAAACAGACAGGAGCAAGCGGCCAGCGCCGGCGTCTGGCGTCTTTGAGATGTGGCGGGCGGGGCTGTGTGGAGGCAGGTTAAAGATAGTGGTTTACCCAGAGTCCTTTGGAAATCTTCTCATTCATTACCACTGGAATATATATATATATATAGAGCGAGAGAGAGAGGTTTCCTAGAGCACTATTGTTAGTGTGCATATTGAAAGAGAGAAGGCAGCAGTGCGTATCCAGGAGGCCTGAGAGACCAGCTGCCATAGCAGATAGAGAGAGGAGTTTACTTCTCTGTTTCACTACATTATCTCTGTCTTTCACTTTTTCTCTCTTTCTCTCTCTCGGTAGATCTCTCAACTTTGCCTTTCTCTCTTATTCTCCTAGTATGTATTTCCCAGCTACTCTCCCTTTCGTTCCGTCAGATATGGTAGATTGTTGCCATGACGTACAGCTTTCGGTAGGAATGTCAGTAATGCACAACTCTTTTAAGATTTATATTTGTAATTACATTACTGCTTTGATGGGCCAGATTCTCCACCCGCGCTGCTGCCGCGCTGAAATATTGGATTTCAAAGATTCATAAGAGGAGAGAGAACCAGAGATAGAAAGGGAGAGAGAGAGTGAGAGGGAGGGAGAGGAAGAGAGAGAGAGAACGGATGAGGAGGCTGTGAGTTTAGCATAATCGGTGGAGAGAAAAGCCCATCTGTGAAATACTTTGCGCCTGGGGTGGTTGAGGCTGTTCACACACACACACACACACACACACACACACACACACACACTTTTTGCATAATTCATATGTGTGACAGCTGAGCCCGGCTCGTTAGGGTGACAGGTATACACGAGGCTACTGACTGATTTCTTAAAGATATCCATAAAAAGTGTTGTTTAAAGTTTGAAACACAAGCCACCTGGGAGACACACCAAACATGTGGAAGAAGGTGCTCTGGTCAGATGAAACCAAAATTGAACTTTTTGGCAACAATGCAAAACGTTATGTTTGGCGTAAAAGCAACACAGCTGAACACACCATCCCCACTGTCAAACATGGTGGTGGCAGCATCATGGTTTGGGCCTGCTTTTCTTCAGCAGGGACAGGGAAGATGGTTAAAATTGATGGGAAGATGGATGGAGCCAAATACAGGACCATTCTGGAAGAATGAGACTGGGACGGAGATTTGTCTTCAAACAAGACAATGATCCAAAACATAAAGCAAAATCTACAATGGAATGGTTCAAAAATAAACATATCCAGGTGTTAGAATGGCCAAGTCAAAGTCCAGACCTGAATCCAATCGAGAATCTGTGGAAAGAACTGAAAACTGCTGTTCACAAATGCTCTCCATCCAACCTCACTGAGCTCGAGCTGTTTTGCAAGGAGGAATGGGAAAAAATGTCAGTCTCTCGATGTGCAAAACTGATAGAGACATACCCCAAGCGACTTACAGCTGTAATCGCAGCAAAAGGTGGCGCTACAAAGTATTAACTTAAGGGGGCTGAATAATTTTGCACGCCCAATTTTTCAGTTTTTGATTTGTTAAAAAAGTTTGAAATATCCAATAAATGTCGTTCCACTTCATGATTGTGTCCCACTTGTTGTTGATTCTTCACAAAAAAATACAGTTTTATATCTTTATGTTTGAAGCCTGAAATGTGGCAAAAGGTTGCAAAGTTCAAGGGGGCCGAATACTTTCGCAAGGCACTGTATATACACACCATAGTTGTATATATAAGTTAGTCCAAAACTATTTTGTGTTGGACCAAATCATGTATTGGTGTGAAAAATGCAGAACTACAAAATATTACAGTATGGTAAATTAGCTGTCTGTGTGATGAATTACATACAGTGTGTCTTCTTGTTAATCCTTTCCCACCATCTCTGTCTTCCAGGAAGTGCCGGTACTCCAGTGGTGTTCAATGAGAACGGCGACGCCCCTGGACGGTACGACATCTTCCAGTACCAGAGCACCAACCGCTCTACCAGAGAGTACAAGGTCATAGGCACCTGGACCAACAAACTACACCTAAATGTGAGACTAACATAATAGCAATATCTATCTTTTGTGATCTAGCGTTGTCATATTCAAAGGTATTCATATAGAGCCTGGTCCCGGCTCTGTTTGTGCCTTCATGTCAACATATTTGGCATGACAATGAACAAGGACTTGACATAATAGCACAAACAGCTGGGAAATCGCACACATTTTATAGATATCAGCATTCATTCAAGGTCGAGTCTTGAAACTTCAGATTTCAATTCATTCGTTATCATCCAGAACTTGTTTTCGTGTCATGTTTGGGTCCCATCTCTTCCCAGTGTTTTTTTGGCCTACATTCTTACAGTACTTCTGAGTAGTTTGTGTTCCTGCACACATACAGTTACTGCTCAGTGCTTGACTTTCAGTGAGCAGCTACTTGTTATTCAGCTGTTACTGATTGGAATACACACACACACACACACACACACACATACACACACACACACACACATGAACATACACACGAACACACGAATACACACATACACATACGCGCACACTTTCTGCATCATTAATATATGTGACCTGAGCCCGGCTCGTTAGGGTGAAGAGAGAGAGAGCCGGAAGGGAGGAGAGGGAGGGATAGAGCTAGGAAGTGTGCGAGCAGGAAGGTGCTCTCTCCTCTTCATCAGCATGAGTTTCTGTCGGAGTCAGAGAGCACATCGATAACACCTGAACACTGAAGGGAGGGAGGGACACACACACAGACAGACAGACAGACAGACAGACAGACAGACAGACAGACAGACAGACAGACAGACAGACACACACACACACACACACACACACACCCAGGCCACAAGAGGAGAGGTGATGGGGCTAATAGCTTCTTAATGCCTCTGCATGCCTGTCTGAGATCCACAGCCTTGGTAAACGAGCAGTGTGTTCACACACAGATAGATTCCTAGGACAGACAGGCTGGGCACGGTTGGGCTGGAGGTTGGGCTGTACTCTCTGAGGGATCTTAAAACCATCTGCTCTGGTCGTACGTGCAGCGATCAGTCAGGCAGCACACATGCTGTACACCTACACCTAACAATGCTGTACACCTAGACCTATCTGACTCCCCTTACTTACTGCTTACCTGCACGTATCATTCACAACGGTATAAGCGGATCAGTTCGGACTGTAGAAGCTAAATTGGCTGGACTCGGAGACTGCAGAATTGGCTGGGAGGAAAATGGAAGTTAGGCTCAAATGCTGAACATTGTCTATTGAACTTCTCTTTTCTTCCAGGGCTAAATTTCTCTTGTGAGTTCACTTTGTTCTTCGATCTATTTACCTTGGCTGGACTGGGAGGCAGCAACAGACTACTATTCTCTCTCGGCAGGCTGCTGAGAACTAGAGCCAGAATATCCCCATTCCATAAACATTTTGTTTCACCTTAACAGTGTTTTCAATTCAAGGTATCCAAAGAATTGAAGAAGGATTCACCGAAGTGCCGGAAGTTACTTTCTTCTGGTGGTTAAATCTCTTCCCTTAGGATCAGTTGTGCCATTGGACATGCTTTTCCTTCATGACATGCTCAAAATGCTTTATGGGATAACTTTAATGAGACCTAAAGTATTGTTTCATCAGGTAACAATGATCAATTATACCCCAGAGAGTTCACGGGTCGGCTTAATGTGTTAATGTGTTGAGCGTTCATAATGCAAGCATGGCCGAATATTACTTTACCACAAAAGAACAGGAAGACATAATAGCACTAAAGGGAAATAAAACACAAATCTAAAACAACAGGTTTCCTCTGCTCTCAGCAGAATCCGCAGCCAGCCAGTTTCCTCTAGTTCTGCTGGATCAGTGCTTTGTGTGCCTGTTCAGAGATAGAGAGAGGAGCTCCGTTCCCATCACCCTGGGCTGTGTTATAAACAGTTTATTAATACACACAAACTGCATCAGACTGATGCAGATGGCCAATTTGTGCCAGCTCTGATTAAACCAGTTTAATTTCTTCGAGATTTATGCCTAGCAGGCAGCACAAGGGAAATGATAAGAAGTTCTTCTTTGGCTAATTACTTTGTGAGTTGCCCTTTGGGAAATGTTTATGCAGGTACAAACAGTTTAACAACAGTAGGCTTTGAAGAAAGCTGTTACACAGTCAGAACTATTCCAGTCAGAACGTTCGTTAGCCAGAAACAGTCTAGAATCACAACCCTTCTAGAACCAAAACCATAATTGAGTCCCAACCTATCTGTCCTCTGATTGGTCTCTCCTCTCTCCTGTGACCTTATGACCCCAGGTAGAGGCCATGCAGTGGCGGGCAGGCGACCCGTCCCTCCCGGCGTCTGTGTGCAGCGTGCCCTGCCGGATGGGTGAAAGGAAGAAGATTGTGAAGGGTGTGCCGTGCTGCTGGCACTGCGAGCGCTGCGAGGGCTATCACTTCCAGGCCAGCGAGTTCAGCTGTGAACTCTGTCCCTACGAACAGCGTCCTGACGCCAACCGAACGGGCTGCCAGAACATCCCCATCATCAAGCTGGAGTGGCACTCGCCCTGGGCCGTCATTCCCGTCTTTATCTCAATGCTAGGCATCATCGCCACCACCTTCGTTATTGTGACCTTCGTCCGCTACAACGAAACGCCCATCGTCAGGGCTTCCGGCCGTGAGATGAGCTACGTGCTGTTGACGGGCATTTTCCTGTGTTATGCAATCACCTTCCTGATGATCGCCGCGCCTGACGTGGTCGTGTGTTCCTTCAGGAGGATCTTTCTGGGTCTGGGGATGTGCTTCAGCTACGCGGCCCTCCTCACCAAGACCAACCGCATCCACCGCATCTTCGAGCAGGGGAAGAAGTCGGTCAGCGCCCCCCGGTTCATCTCCCCGGCCTCCCAGCTGGTCATCACCTTCTCCCTGATCTCAGTGCAGCTCCTGGGGGTGTTTGTATGGTTTGCCGTGGACCCGCCACACACCTTCGTGGACTACGGCGAGCAGCGGACCCAGGACCCGGCGGCGGCTCGCGGCGTGCTGAAGTGTGACATCTCCGACCTGTCCCTGATCTGCTCCTTGGGCTACTCCATCCTACTGATGGTCACATGCACTGTTTACGCCATCAAGACCAGGGGAGTGCCGGAGACCTTCAACGAGGCCAAGCCAATTGGATTTACCATGTACACTACCTGCATAATCTGGCTGGCGTTTATCCCCATCTTCTTCGGGACGGCACAGTCGGCGGAGAGGGTGAGTTGAACAGCTTTTATAACACAGAAACACGCAAAAAAGTGGAGCCTGTGTGTTTCTAATGAATGGATGATTTTGGATGAATGGTCTCTTTCCCATCAGTCAGCTAGGGATTCAGAATGGAGCTGTCGTAATAGCTTAAGTCTAAAGCCCTCACCTTCCCATGTGAATAAGACTGTATTTTCTATCTGAGGGACTAGAGCCAAGTCTTTGCCAGCTTTAATAAGAGGATCATATACAGGGTGTACTCCCTCTCTCTCTCTGGATCACTCTTTGTGTCAGTGTGGGTGTGTCAGGCCTGAACTTCAGAACATATTGCCTTACCTCTTGCCTCGGCTCTAGGCGGTAGATCGGCAAGGTATACACAGCCGAGCAGGGCTCTGGGAAGCTTGAGAAAACAAAAGGTAGTCCCTCTGCATAACCTCTGACCTGCTGTGTGCTGGAGGTCAGGTTTGAGCTAGCTGCACTTGGAGAATGGCACTTCCAGGTCATTTGAAAAGGTTTTCTGCACAGTGGAATTTCAGTGAATGTTCCACTGCTGTTTGGCAGATGGTACATTTCAAATGCAACACCTCCACAATCTTAGAGACCGAGGGAACATAGCTGGGACACTTTACAACAACAAATACCCACAGGAGAGGAAAAGAGAGGGAGAGGAGAAGAAGGTCCTCATTAAAGCTCATCACCGAGTCACACCATTACCCATTTACTTGACTCTGTTGCCATGCGGCTGACACACACTTGTACGATGCCCCAATTAGCCTATAAACAATTGTTGTGTCGAGGTAAGCGTTCAGCTCCACAATGACTCTAGTTGGCAAACTATGTTTGCACTGATGTTACTGGTAAAAACACACACAGCCAGCACGAACATCAACAAGCATTCTCAGTAATAGTGTTACTGGTAAAAACACACACAGCCAGCACAAACATCAACAAGCATTCTCAGTAATTGTGTTACTGGTAAAAACACACACAGCCAGCACGAACATTAACAAGCATTCTTAGTAACAGTTCCAGAAACATTTTACTTGCTATGATGGTGATATGTTATTTATCTACCTTAGTTGAATGCACTGACTGTAAATAGTAAGTCACACGGGATAAGAGTGTCTGCGAAATTACCAAATGTAAATGTGAAAATGAACGTATGAATTGCAAAGCACACTGTGTATTAATTATTGGCTTTATTTTGGGGTGGAGCTCATTAGCATAATACTCAGCATGCTTTGTTCATTTTTAGATTACTTTTATATTTAGTTAATTTAGCAGATGCTCTTATCCCACCATAGTGCCATCAGACTTCTGATAACAATGCAAGGTGAAAGGGGGCCATAAAATGGCGAACAGCTATATATAAAAAAAAATTGAATAGAAAAGTATTTTGAAAATACAAATTACAGCCCCGGAAGGTATCGTGTTACAAAATACATTGGGAGTGTAGTTCAGCCCAGTGTAACACAAAATTACTGAATAGTTAGAAGTAGTCAAATCCATATTTCAAATACATGTAACAGAAATACTGTCCATCTCTGCGCACACACACACACACACACACACGCACGCTGCATAAGTGAATTGGTGTGTGAATGTGTGGATGCACTGGAAAGAATAAGAGCTAAACAGTGCTGTGAATCTGATCATCACTTCCATGTCACTGTGGGGTGTGATGACAGCGGAAGGCTGGTCAACATTTGAATCAAATGAGGGAACTGATTTGTGGGTTTTGACACGTGGAAATGTTGGGAAATATAGGAGAGCATGAGAACAAATTGGGTTTTGATTTTGCAAGGAGTGAACATGTAGATGCTGCTTGTCAAAATGAGGAGACTGATTCAGTTGGTGATAATCGAAGTCTGTCGTTTTGATACAGGCTGAGCGAAATGAACATATACACACACACACACACACACACAAACATGCACCCAGGCCAGACTCGGATCACTATGTCCTCAGGGGTATTTCTATTCTGATGCTTAGATTGACCGTATTGATGTTCTCCAAACACAACCTCTTTTCTCAGTAATCATTGCCTGATCCAATATTCTTCATGCGTGTGTGTGTGTGTGCGTGTGTGTGTGTGTGTGTGTGTGTGTGTGTGTGTGTGTGTGTGTGTGTGCATGCGTGTGTGTGTGTGCATGCGTGTACTGCATCTGCGCGTGTGCACCCGTGTGCGTGTGTGTTTGTGTGTGTTTAGCGCCCATGTTATATGCACTTTACACTCATTGGGATTCAAAGAGGACTTACAGTATTGATTGTAAATGTCAAACTGCTTTATTGTCGTGGCTGGGGAGGTCTAGGATGCTTCCCAAATGGCACCCTATTCCCTATATACAGCACTATAAAGGCCTGGTCAAAGGTAGTGCACTTTATAGAGAAAAGGCTGCCATTTGCGAAAGGTCCGAAGACGGCTGTATGTATCAGGGGCCAGAATTAATGAAGGCAGAAGGTGGTCTCTTTATATAATGACTCTGTATGTACAGTATCTATGACCAGATCAAAGGAGCTGCCTACCAACCACACACATAACATCAACATCCTGGTTGTGTCCCGGCACCGTGTTCCCTATCTAGTGTACTACTTTTGATCAGGGCCCATAGTAGTGCGCTATGAAGGGAAATGGTGACATTTGGGACTCAACCCCTTCCTGTCAGTGGATTGGCTGGAATTGAAATCAACAGTTTTGACAGGTAATCACTTGAATATCATAAATATGTACATAAACAGTAGGCCTACGGTGCACGCTGATTGAATTCAGCCTGTTTCCCTACAACATAGACACTTGTGTAGCATAGGATTTGAACTTAATTAGATGTTGAGGCTACAGCACTTAGACTAAATTGAATCAACCTTAAATCTTCAGTGTTCACCTTCTAGGTGTACCCGTGGGGATGTTGGAGTGTAATGCAGTTGATGTTTTGTAACAGCAACACTACATAACTCTACATAATTGTAAATGATAGTGCTTTGAACGCAGCTCACATGAAGCTCACTGCATGGTGCCTGAGGCGGAGAGGGGAAAGTGGCGGATGGAGGTAAAGCTTTGTCAGTAATGATGTAGTACCATTGGGATAGAGAGGGAATAGGAAGAGAGGGTGGGGAGAGAGAGAGAGGCTTTAGTCAGGGTCAGACACAGATCGAAGGCAAGAGAGGAGGATATTCTAACACAACGTCTCTTGATGCCCTTCCCCGACCAGGCTCTAATAGCCCCAGTGAGACAAGGCTAGCCCCAGCAGAAACCCCCTCAGGACGTTATTATCGGTGGCTCTGCGTGAGTACGGAGGCTGGTGGCCGTTACTCATCGTCCAGCCGAAGGATTTAACGGGCAGGGCCCGCGTAGACACAGTGGCGCGCCCAGGTCATTACCACGTTGGGTATGCAAACATTAAACTGGCCTAATCTGCTTGGACCAATGGACTCTGTACCACACGCCACTGAGGTGACTCCACAGGGTAGGGAGTAGAGATGGAGGAAGGCACAGAGAGGGAAAGAGCAGAGTAGAGGAAAGGAAAGGAGGGAAGGAGAAAAAAACAGAGTGAGAGTGAGTAGTGAAAGAAGCTCTGAATCAGAGCTAGAGATAATTCAGAGATGGATGAAGGGAGGGAAGGAGAAAGGGAAGGAGGGGAGATAGTCATTCTATCCCTCATTCTCCCTCTATCTCAGAGAGCGGTGAGAGAACAGGGACTCAGGAAGGGAGGAAAGGCTAATCCTTCAGAGGAGGAGTGGTAGAGATAAAGAGCAGAGTGATTCAGAGAGAGAGAGAGAGAGAGAGAGAGAGAGAGAGAGAGAGAGACTGTGTGAGTGTAATATTTACTGTTCACTTTTTCTTTTTATTTCACTTTTGTGACTTGCTTTGGCAATGTAAACATGTATTTCCCATGCCAATAAAGCCCCTTGAATTGAATTCAGAGAGATGGAGAGAGAGTGACAGAGAAAGAGAGAGAAGAGAGAGAGAAAGAGAGAGAGAGAGAGGAGCCTGAGAGAGAGAGAGAGACTGAGCACCCCAATCCACAAAAGTGGAGACAAATTTGACCCCAATAACTGCCGTGGGATATGCGTCAACAGCAACCTTGGGAAAATCCTCTGCATTATCATTAACAGCAGACTCTTAACATTTCCTCAGTTAAAACAATGTACTGAGCTAATGTCAAATTGGCTTTTTACCAAATAACCGTACGACAGACCACGTATTCACCCTGCACACCCTAATTGACAAACAAACCCAAACAAATTCAAAGTCTTCGCATGCTTTGTTGATTTCAAAAAAGCTTTCGACTCAATTTGGCATGAGGGTCTGCTATACAAATTGATGGAAAGTGGTGTTGAGGGAAAACATACAACATTATAAAATCCATGTACACAAACAGTTAAAATTGGCAAAGACACACACATTTCTTTCCACAGGGCCATGGGGTCAGACAGGGATGCAGCTTAAGCCCCACCCTCTTTAACATATATCAACGAAATGGCTAAGGTACTAGAACAGTCTGCAGCACCCGGCCTCACCCTACTAGAAGTTGAAATCTACTGTTTGCTGATGATATGGTGCTTCTGTCCCCAACCAAGGATGGCCTACAGCAGCACCTAGATCTTCTGCACAGATTCTGCCAGACCTGGGCCCTGACAGTAAATCTCAGTAAGACCAAAATAATGATGTTCCAAAAAAGATCCAATTGCCAGGACCACAAATACAAATTCCATCTAGACACCGTTGCCCTAGATCACACAAAACACTATACATACCTCAGCCTAAACATCAGTGCCACAGGTAACTTCCACAAAGCTGTGAACGAAGGGCCTTCTATACCATCAAAAGGAACATAAAATTCGACATACCAATTAGGATCTGGATAAAATACTTGAATCAGTTATAGAACCCATTGCCCTTTATGGTTGTGAGGTCTGGGGTCCGCTCACCAACCAAGAATTCACAAAATAGGACAAACACCAAATTGAGACTCTGCATGCACAATTCTGCAAAAATATCCTCTGTGTACAACATAAAACAAATGCCAAATAATGCATGCAGAGTAAAATTAGGCCGATACCCACTAATTATCAGTCCAGAAAAGAGACGTTAAATTCTACAACCACCTAAACCTTCCATGACAAAGCCATCACCTACAGAGAGATGAACCTGGAGAAGAGTCCCCTAAGCAAGCTGGTTCTGGGGCTCTGTTCACAAACACAAACAGACCCCACAGAGCCCCAAGACAGCAACACAATTAGACCGAACCAAATCATGAGAAAACATAGAGATTATTACTTGACACATTGGATAGAATTAACAAAAAAACTGAGCAAACTAGAATGCTATTTTGCCCTACACAGAGAGTACACAGCGACTGACCAGCATTTTGAAATTCTCTGTATTGTTTGATCACATGTACGGAAACACATTGAAAAAAGCGCCATTCATTTTCCAAACGGAATATATTGTGCACTGTAATTGAACAATCCTGATGGGATTTGGAACATTCTTGGCAAACTTCAGTAGAAGAAGACGGTGTCAGATCCCACCATCGAACACAGAGATGCAGCAGACTCCACCATACCTGATAACTGTGACTGACCCAAATTTAAGGAAAGCTGTGACTATGTACAGACTCTGTGAGCATAGCCTTGCTATTGAGACAGGCTCCCGTTGGCAGACTTGGCTCTCAAGAGAAGACAGGCTGTGTGCACACTGCCCACAAAATAAGGTGGAAACTGAGCTGCACTCCCTAACCTCCTGTGAAATGTATGACCATATTAGAGACACATATTTCCCTCAGATTACACAGATACAATTTACAAACCCAATTTAATCATCTCCAATATCTATTGGGTGAAATACCACAGTGTGCATCACAGCAGCAAACACACCATTTTAAATACATCCCATATTTATGTTTTTTATTTTCCCTTTTGTACTTTAACTATTTGTACATAATTTGACACTTGTAATGAGAGAGAGCGCGAGAGAGAGAGAGCGAGAGAGAGAGAGAGACTAAAGTATCTAGCAAATGGCACGGTCAGGAGCATCAGGAGCTGTAGTTTAGGCCCAGTGCTCTATGGAGATTTCACAGAAAGCTTAGCAGGGGTTAGGTCAGAACTGGAATGGTTCAGCTAACATCACAACTCTGTTGTTGGGTTACTCTAGTTGTAATGTATATTGCACTATTGTAGTTAAGGTATCCATCCAGACACAACCAAGCATGCACAAACACACACTGGGCTTGGCCATATCGGCCTAGTTTTGTTTGACGTAGATATCATGATGTCATCAAACAGCATTTCGAAAATCCCTGTATTGTTTGGTCACATGTACGGAAACACATTGAAAAAAAGCGCCATTCATTTTCCAAACGGAATATTTTGTGCACTGTAGTTGAACAATCCTGATGGGATTTGGAACAGTCTTGGCAAACTGCAGTAGAAGGAGACGGTGTCAGATCCCACCATCAAACACAGAGATGCAGCAGACTCCACCATGGGAGACCCTCCCCCCCCCCCCACACACACACACCCTCGGAAAAAGAAAAACGTACAAACGCATAAACGACACGCATTCGTCTTGGGAGAACGAAACCCCAACTCTTTTAAAGCAGCGCCGGGGAGCACTCATTTTACATTGCCTTCACTGAACGACTATGACAACAGACAAAAATAAACATCAAAATGTGAACCTTTCCCGAATGTTCCCCTAGAACGGTTGTTATTGTTCTTCTCACTCACTCTGCAGACAAGACATATTGGAAATGTCAAGCGCATTACAGAGGCTGTCTGCATGACTGGGACGTTTCAGAGGGATAATTCGGGGAAATTACAGAAGGAGTCAAGTCAGTCTGTGTGTGTGTGTGTGTGTGTGTGTGTGTGTGTGTGTGTGTGTGTGTGTGTCAAATCATAGGACATGGCAGATCAGTAACAACACAGTACAGCACGCTGCCTGCTGGCTCCTCATACCTGTAAGATACTGTACTGTGCGGGAGGATTTAGTGACCTAGCACTTATCGGACTCGCCTGCCTTAGTTTTAGGGCTCTGGGGAGGTCTGAGAGAGTGTTTGGAAGGTGTATGGTGATGTGTGAGGTGATCGGGTGAGTATGTGAGAGTATGGGGATTTCATGGGGATAGTGTG
This sequence comes from Oncorhynchus mykiss, assembly GCF_057628025.1. Taxonomy (NCBI): domain Eukaryota; kingdom Metazoa; phylum Chordata; class Actinopteri; order Salmoniformes; family Salmonidae; genus Oncorhynchus; species Oncorhynchus mykiss. The sequence goes on from NC_143036.1 coordinate 55,149,292, forward strand.
AGTGAGTTTTTGCCCTACCTGCCTTTGTTGGCGGCAGGCCCCTTGCGTGTGTATGCGTGTGTGTGTGAGTGCATGTCTGGTGGAAGTGCCAGACCCATCAGCCTGCCTCATGGCTGGGGGACTACGTTTGTGTGTGTGTGTGTGTGTGTGTGTGTGTGTGTGTGTGTGTGTTTGTACTGAGTCGTGTGATTCACAGAAACAGATGTGTGCCATCCTCACTTCTATCACACTGATCATGTGGTGATACACCTATGACAGCAGCAGAGAGACAATGCTGCTACACTATCCAGCTGTGACCAGACCAGATCCGAACCGTGCGAAGACGGCAGAACTGAACCTGCAGTTCATCACGGTCAGACCTGCGATAGTAATGGACGGGGAGTCACTGTAACGGACATGGGCCCAGACTTGTTGTGCTGTTGTGTCCCTCTGTCTCACACAGAGTCCTCTGGGGACATGTGTCCACAGCCTGTGGTAGAGACAGTCAACTGAGCAAAATATCGCCGCTCATAATTAGATCATGTCGATTTAGAAGGCTAGTATGAAACGATGGTGAATTGGAGATGCTGCTAAGCGGATTTGAGAGAAACTCTTAGCTTGTTTACCGTGACTTGTTGTTGTGTGAGTTTTAATTTGGGGATTGGACTTGTTTTCACCCTGTACTGAATGTTGATGGCTTTCCTTGCATATTTTCTTCTAAGGAGTGAGAGCAGACCCAGTGAGTCCATTAGACAAAGATCAATCAGAGGAATAACATTCGCTGTAACGGCAGGAAATACCGTTGGATTGAAGATACTGGGCTGATGTTGATTGTGTTGATTACTATAATTAAAGGACAATTGATTCTGTTACTATTAATGTTATTATAGGGATGATTATTGTCGGTTCGCCAGTAAGCTGTGTTCTTGTTAACCGTCGGGAAGTAACCCGGATCCTCATTATGATTCTCATTATGATCCTCATTATGATCCTCATTATGATCCTCATTATGATTCTCATTATGACGATGTGTAATGTTGCCTTTGACTCCACGGTGGCATCATATGTATTCAACAGTTTTGGAGCAAAGGTGTCATACAGGAGTAGTCCAATTGGAATTGTCACGTGGACTAGAGGTCGACCGACTATGATTTTTCAACGGCGATACCGATACCGATTATTGGAGGACAAAAAAAGACAAAAAGTATACACATTTTTGTAATAATGACAATTGCACCAATACTGAATGAACAATGAACACTTTTATTTTAACTTAATATAATACATATGGGCTTTTGGATGGGTGTTCTTAAGGTGATTCCACAGGTTGGTGGTATTTTTTGATTTAGCCGTTGCTGACCCCATGCTTACATCTTTATCACAAATAAGACACCTTGCTTTCCCTGGTGCCAATTCCATGTAATAGTCCCACACAGGTGCTCTGCTTTTCTCTGCCATCTGTAAAACACACACACAGCTCTGAAGTGACAATGATACTGAAGAGTCTGCTTAGGAGACAAATACTCTCAACTGTTTGAATAAAAATAGAGTTTACGTTGCCTGTGACGAATGTTGAAAACAAAAACTGTCCTTTCTATATGCAGGAAATACTATTTTAATAATGGACATGGTAAAAATTGACTACCAAAGTGCGAGTCATAATTCCCAGGACACCTTCTAGCAAAATCTGAAAAGCGGTTCCTTCATTCGTTTATTCCATAGGATATTTTTAGATTCACTTAAAATAAGGTCTGTGTTTCGTGTAGGCTTACACCACCTTGCCAATTTGATAACTGTGTAGATATCCATAGGACAAGGTAACTCTGATCAATATTGGCTAAATATAAGCGAAGATCTTTTTTTTTGTAGAGTGGATTTCTGAAAATATTTTGACAACCGTTACCTTATCCTAGTGAGATTTACACGGGCATCAAAACGCCGAGGCGGTTTAAGCCTGCACGAAACACAGACCTGATTTGAAGTAGATCAAGACATTCTCTATGGAAGACATGAACGGTAAAATAACGAAGGAACCCCTTTCAAGTTCAGCCGCAAGTTATTACAGGAATTATAACGCGTCGACTATTTCTCTCTAAACCATATACCTTTGACTATTAGGAGCCTGCTGCTGCCTACCACCCCTCAGTCAGACTGCTCTATCAAATATCAGATCATAGACTTAACTATAATAAACACACAGAAATACGAGCCTTAGGTCAAATCTGGAAACGATCATCTCGAAAACAAAACGTTTATTCCGTTCCGTATTTTATCTAACGGGTGGCATCCCTAAGTCTAAATATTCCTGTTACATTGCACAACCTTCAATGTTATGTCATAATTACGTAAAATTCTGGCAAATTAGTTTGCAAAGAGCCAGGCGGCCCAAACTGTTAACTTGACTCTTGACACAATTTCACCTGGTTAATATTGCCTGCTAACCTGGATTTTTTCTAGCTAAATATGCAGGTTTAAAAATATATACTTGTGTATTGATTTTAAGAAAGGTATTGATGTTTATGGTTAAGTACACATTGGAGCAACGACAGTCTCGTTCCTAGGCCGTCATTGAAAATAAGAATGTGTTCTAACTGACTTGCCTAGTTAAATAAAGATAAAATAACTACCTGCTGTGACCCATCCACTGTCCTTGTCCCTCCCACATCTTGTAATTAGACTTTAAGACTGACAGGAGAGATGATGTGTCCCCTGGTGGGTGGGTGGGAGAGAGAGAGAGAGAGAGAGAGAGAGAGAGAGAGAGACTGAATAAGTTTAGGATCCTCCAGCGCTCACTACAGCCAGCTTACTCATAAAAGCCCTTTTAGGACAGGCCATCCCAAGGACACCTAAACTCATTACTGGAAGCATTCACATGTGCGCAGGGGGTGTAAGTGAGAGAGAGTCGCAGAGAGAAAGAGAGAGGTGGGCGGTGGGAGAGCACAGCACGTGTCATCTGGTTGGTCGCTTGTCACAGCTAAGTGTATGAGTCAAGGATGAGTTTTGTAATTGGAGCGCGACGGAATGCAATTCGGAATTCGGTGGAATGCTTAGTTCCGGCAACGACCCACGCTTTAGTGCGCCTGTCTTCCCTGATATTCCTCGCTTTAAACCCAAACCTGCAGTGCCTGAACTGTGATGTAGTAATGCAGTATTGAGCATTAGAGATGTTTTTTCTTAAAGCCCGTCACATGCTGGGAGTGGTGAGACTGGACAGGCACTCTCTCTCAGGTTAATATTTAAGGTGCGTGTTCGGCCTCCAAGAGAGCTAAAGCATAAACATAAATGCAGACACACACACACACACACACACACACACACACACACACACACACACACACACACACACACACACACACACACACACACATTTGGTATGGGCCCTCAGATCTTCAAAAGGATACAGCTGCACCATTGAGAGCATCTTGACTGGCTGCTTCACCGCTTGGTATGGCATCTGCTTGACATGCGACCGTAAGGCGCTACAGGGGGTAATGTGTCCGGCCCAATACATCACTGGGGCCAAGCTTCCTGCCATCCAGGATCTCTATACCAGGCGGTGTCAGAGGAAGGCCCTAGAATTTGTCAAAGACTCCAGGCATCCAAGTCATAAACTGTTCTCTCTGCTTCTCTGTTCACTCTGCCAGAGAGTGAATTCTGGGTCGAAACTCAGTGGACTCTATCCACATTCACCACATACTATACTGGCATTACAACGCACACACACACACAGACACACACACACAGAAACACTTTCACACTCTTCACATACGCTGCTGCTACTCTGTTTATTATCTAAAGTATCCTGATTGTCTAGTCACCTTTACTCCTACCTACATGTGCATATTAGTTCAATTACCTCAACTACCTCGTACCCTTGCACATTGACTGGGAGCCGGTACTCCTTGTATATTGTCTTGTTATTACCTCGTACCCTTGCACATTGACTGGGAGCCGGTACTCCTTGTATATAGTCTTGTTGTTACCTCGTACCCTTGCACATTGACTCAGAGCCGGTACTCCTTGTATATAGTCTTGTTGTTACCTCATACCCTTGCACATTGACTCGGAGCCTGTACTCTTTGTATACAGTCTTGTTGTTACCTCGTACCCTTGCACATTGACTCGGAGCCTGTACTCTTTGTATATAGTCTTGTTGTTACCTCGTACCCTTGCACATTGACTCAGAGCCTGTACTCCTTGTATATAGTCTTGTTGTTACCTCGTACCCTTGCACATTGACTCTGAGCCGGTACTTCTTGTATATAGTCTTGTTGTTACCTCGTGCCCTTGCACATTGACTCAGAGCCTGTACTTCTTGTATATAGTCTTGTTGTTACCTCGTACCCTTGCACATTGACTCTGAGCCGGTACTCCTTGTATATAGTCTTGTTGTTACCTCGTACCCTTGCACATTGACTCAGAGCCGATACACCTTGTATGTAGTCTTGTTATTACCTCGTACCCTTGCACATTGACTCGGAGCCTGTACTCCTTGTATATAGTCTTGTTGTTACCTCGTACCCTTGCACATTGACTCGGAGCCTGTACTCCTTGTATATAGTCTTGTTGTTACCTCGTGCCCTTGCACATTGACTCTGAACCGGTACTCCTTGTATATAGTCTTGTTGTTACCTTGTGCCCTTGCACATTGACTCGGAGCCTGTACTCCTTGTATATAGTCTTGTTGTTACCTCGTACTCTTGCACATTGACTCGGAGCCGGTACTCCTTGTATATAGTCTTGTTGTTACCTTGTGCCCTTGCACATTGACTCGGAGCCGGTACTCCTTGTATATAGTCTTGTTGTTACCTCGTACCCTTGCACATTGACTCGGAGCCGGTACTCCTTGTATATAGTCTTGTTGTTACCTCGTACCCTTGCACATTGACTCGGAGCCGGTACTCCTTGTATATAGTCTTGTTGTTACTTCGTACCCTTGCACATTGACTCAGAGCCTGTACTCTTTCTATATAGTCTTGTTGTTACCTCGTGCCCTTGCACATTGACTCAGAGCCGGTACTCCTTGTATATAGTCTTGTTGTTACCTCGTACCCTTGCACATTGACTCGGAGCTGTGCTTGTTGTTATTTCGCTGAACACTAGATGGTTTAATTGTATTTTTGGCAGTGAAACGAGTCTACTCAGTAAAGAATGTATTATTTTTATTTGGCGTACCCCCGACGGCATTCCGCGTACCCCTGGGGTACCCCAGTTTGGGAATACCTGCATTAGTTACTAATTACCTGTCCAAAATTGTAATCAGTAATGTAACTTTTGGATTACCCAAACTCGGGTAACATAATCTGATTACATTCTGTTACTTTTAGATTACTTTCTCCTTAAGAGGCATTAGAAGATGACAAAAATGTATGTTTCTAATTGAACGACATCTATTGCAGTATAAATCAATGTTAAAGTTTACATAGCTGGCCATATGTGGATGTTAATTTTTACTTTATGGGTTGGTTATGTAGGCTTCTTTTCACCCATCGCTTTCTACTACACATAATAATACTATTAAATTATATCTTTACATTAAATACCAAAGTCTATCAGTATTCCAGTCAGGGTAGCCTAGTGGTTAGAGCATTGGACTCGTAACCAAAAGGTTGCAAGTTCAAATCCCCGAGCTGACAAGGTACAAAATCTGTCGTTCTGCCCCTGAACAGGCAGTTAGCCCACTGTTCCTAGGCCGTCATTGAAAATAAGAATTTGTTCTTAACTGACTTGTATAGTAAAATTTTAAAAAATCCAATAAATGGTATACCCCCTGATCTTCAAGAATAGGACATGGAAATATGGAAGTATAGATTAGCCTAATTGTTTTACCTGAGCATAACCCCATAACTAAGGACTTATTAGCCAGCCCTACGCTGTTGTTTATGATTTTGTTGTCATGGAGGACTGATTGGGCTCGCATGCTTTGAGCACTACTGAAAAGTGCTATTTACATGTGAAAAATTAATGCCATATTTATAGTACTATTGTTTACCTCTTTGTTGGTGACACTTTATCTTGAAAATATGCAGCTGTTTAAAGGGCAAATCCACAGATGAAACAATAACAAAATGCTTGCCCCGCCTCTGTTTTGGATAAAAAGCTGAGGGATGGGCCTGGAGAAATGTAACCACTCTCAGATTAATAGACAGAGCTATGGATGCAAGGACTGACAATCCATGTTAGAAAAAATATTGTTTTAGCCATGTTATGAGGTTATACAGGGTTTGTTAATATTTACAATGCGTACAAACATTGGAGTAAAACAAGCTTATATTTTGGGTTCTCATGGAGTGTGACAGTTGAACTAAGCTCAAGAGGCAATATAATATAATATAATATATAATATATAATATAATAATATAATATAATATAACAAGTTATATTCTTCAAGGATCAATGGATATATATGAGAGCAAATCAAATGTATTTATATAGACCTTCGTACATCAGCTGATATCTCAAAGTGCTGTACTGAAACCCAGCCTAAAACCCCAAACAGAAAGCAATGCAGGTGTAGAAGCACGGTGGCTAGGAAAAACTCCCTAAAAAGGCCAAAACCTAGGAAGAAACCTAGAGAGGAACCAGGCTATGTGGGGTGGCCAGTCCTCTTCTGGCTGTGCCGGGTGGAGATTATAACAGAACATGGCCAAGATGTTCAAATGTTCATAAATGGCCAGCATGGTCCAATAATAATAAGGCAGAACAGTTGAAACTGGAGCAGCAGCACGGCCAGGTGGACTGGGGACAGCAAGGAGTCATCATGTCAGGTAGTCCTGAGGCATGGTCCTAGTGCTCAGGTCCTCCGAGAGAGAGAAAGAAAGAGAGAAAGAGAGAATTAGAGAGAGAGCACACTGCGCCAACCGAGAGCAGAAGTGTGATTCACATCAATGAGCTATGTAGATATCAGTAATCAGTGATATCCGTATCGCCGTAGACCACACCACTGCTGTCATTACCTCCAAGCCTTTATTCAAGTTGGATCATCTGGGATGCCGACAGCAGCAATCTTGGACTGTAGCCTTCAAAAGCCTATTCCTGCTCTTTTCCCACGATCCGTCAAACACATTTGGTGTGTCATCGTAGTGGTCTCTGACTTGTGTTTAGACTCACTCAGGTGGAACAAATTTAAACTTGTGCCTTTTTTCAATGCTGGTTTGAATGTCATTGAGAAAACAGAGAAGTGTTTTACGATTGTTTTCCACAAACATCCTTTTTGAATTTAAAAGTAATCCTCGAAGTCAAACCTCTAGTTTTTTTAAAAGTATCTGTAATCTGATGACAATATTTTTGCTCGTAACGTAACGGATTACAGTAAAAAAAAAAAAGAGAAAGTAATCTATTACATGTAATGGATTACATGTAATCCGTTACTCCCCAAACCTGTGGTTTAAGTGATGGAGGTAATGACACAAAGCCTAGAGTATTGATTTCTCTAAAGACAGCTTTATACCATAGGAAGGAGAGCAGTGGTGGCTAGCAGAGTGGAGCTAATTGCCCTATTCACAGCGGGTCAGCCCCACTAAAGCACATATTTACCTTTTCCACCTATCATACCTGCCCAGCGAGGGAGAGATGGAGAGATGGAGGAGTGATCAAGAGGAGAGAAAGAGAGAGAGGGAGGGAGAGAGACCAAGAAAGAGGGAGAGAGAGAGCGAGAGTGTGTGTGTGTGTGTGTTTGTGTTTGTGTATGTGTGGCTGTACAACAAACATCTGCTGGCTCCCGAGTAGTGCAGCGCTCTAAAGCAATGCATTTCAGTGCTAGAGGCGTCACTACAGACCCTGGTTCGATTCTAGGCTGTATCACAACTGCCCATAGGGCAGCGCCGAATTGGCTTAGGGTTTGGACGGGGTAGGCAGCCATTGTAGATAGGAATTTGTTCTTAACTGACTTGCCCAGTTAAATAAAGGTTAAATACGTCTGCTGGGTGGATCCTCCTGCTCTCAGCAGAGTGTAATGGATAGTGCTATCTCCAGACGTCTGCTATCTCCAGACGTCTGCTATCTCCAGACGTGCTGCTTTTATAAGGGAGGGCTTAGTGCTCTGAGGACTGCCTCTCTCTATTGCTCTCTTTTTCCTTTCTCACTCACTGTTTTTTTCTCTTTTTCTCCCTCTTTGACTGTCATTCGATCTCTCGTCTTTTTCATTCTCCCCGTCTCTCCCCTATTCCCTTCTCTCTTTCTCTCTCTTTCTCCTCTCTCCCTCCTCCCCTCTCTTTCTCTCCTCCGTTTCCCTTCTCTCTTTCTCTCATCGGAGATCACTCTCTGTATGTACACACCGTCCTGTCAGTGCTCTGCTCTCTCTGCCCACGTTCACCCGGGGCTCCTTCTGCTGTAATCTACAGCTTAATCTACAGCTTAAGCTGCTCTATATCCTATTAAAGTAGATAACACAGACCGTTGTGAAGATAAACTCAGATCAGATATTAGGAGTTGAGTGTCCATGTCGTTGAATGAGCATTTGATGAGTCACTGAAGAGGGAATTGGGGCCAGTCCCATATGGCACTCTATTCTTCACATATAGGGCACCAAAAGTATTGCTCCAAAATGGAGTGAATCCTAACTTCCACTTAAATCAACATTTCCTTTAGTCATGCATCAATGTCAGTGGAAGACAGTGACATTTTGAATTAAATTGTCGTTTTTTTTGGTAGGATTCTTCCCTACCTTAGTCTGGCTGTATGAGTAGTACCTACTGCATAAATGCCCTATAATGCGTTCTCTAGCCTATTCTCCCTCCAGGCAGCTGTTGTTGTGTTGGTACGATATGTTCTCTCCAGAGCTGATGTGAGAGGAAAGGGATGTCACAGGGACAGAGAGCTTAGCTAACAGGGTGACCTGCTATATGAGTCACACCTGGCTGGCATTGAAGAGCTGCTCACACATAGATTCTACACTCACACCATTCTTCCATTGGAAATTCCATCATTTGGTGTTTTGTTGATGGTGGTAGAAAACGCTGTCTCAGGCGCCGCTTCAAGTTTCCCCATAAGTGTTTAACTGGGTTGAGATCTGGTGACTGAGATGGCCATGGATATAGGATATGGTTTACATGGTTTTCATGCTCATCAAACTGTTTTGGATGGGAGAATTGTCATCCTATGGGGGGGGCATGGCCATCATAGCCAAAATAATGGCCTGCCAAGCATTTTTTTAACACACATTTTTTGACACCCTAATGATGGCACGTTAATTGCTTAATTAACTCAGGAACCACACCTGTGTGGAAGCACCTGCTTTCAATAACCTTTGTTACCCTCATTTATTCAAGTGTTTCCTTTTATTTTGGCAGTTACCTGTAGCTAGCAGATCGAAACAGGCTAATGTGATGCTCCATTAGACGTGACAGGAGGGGTACTGTTATGCATAGCATAGAGCATTTTCGACCTACCTTAACTTGGTGACACCATATTCGTTCTCGATTCGGCTAAACATGTGTCTTTTGAAATAGAGAAGATGTCGGCGTACACGTTGTTGGATTACTTCGCGGAGCAAAACATGTATTTATTTTTAATAAAACAGCCTTTTCTCAAGTTCAAGATACATGTTTGGCCGAACGAAGATAAGGTTGGTTGAAAAATCTCTGTGCGACGCCAAGCAGTAGCGATCCTGTAACGGCTAACGGTGCATTACATTAGCCCTCTAGCTAACTGACACCTATAACGCTGACGCTAGTTGACACCCACTGACACACAGATAACACTGCTGCCATGCCGAAGTCGTGGCATGCAGGCCTCGAGGCCTGCCTAGAGATGTGTACCAGTCCACACCGTTAGTACATTGTCAGAGCACATTGTGCACACGCATGCATTATGTACCCATACACACACACACGAGTAGTGGAACATAGAGAGTGAACAAATGTGAACGATGAGGAAGGCCAGTGATGAAGATGCCTCTAGCAACTTGCTGGCCCAGCGTGATGACTCAACCACGATTTATGGCATTGTTTGAAAGACATCTGAGGGCTATCATAGGGGTCAAACACACCGTGTCTGTGACAATTTCGATGAAGAGACATTCTCACAGAAGTCCTAGGGTCATTGAAGCCAGGAGAGGTGAAGACTGATGAAACTTGAATCGACTAAATGAATGTTACTGTGTGAATTAAATTGCCATGTTCGGATTGTTTCAAGAGTTCATAAAGAGCTATGTTTCATTATACTGTAAGTGCTATGGATTTATTGTCACAAAGAAACTGTGTTACTCGGTACGCTTGACGGCGGATAGTTCAGAGGAGCGACACAGGAGCGACACAGTGTTGAGGTGTGGTGATTAGATTAGAGAATGCCTGGAATGTTTTGGGCCGTGCAAAGGGATGTTAATTAGACGATAGGCGATACAGGTAGTTGGCACTCTTGGAATACTACAAGATGGGTTTAAACTTAGATCATGTTATTGGTTAACCCATCTCCTGATGTACGTATGTATGTCATAGCGGTGCATTTTCTATGCTGTTAAGACTCATTATTTTTTGGTTTTATTTTTTCATGAGAAGGTTTCTGGTGTCCATCATTTGTTTATTGTATTCTTATTGTGTAACTGTAATAATTATGGCTACTTTTAAATGGATACGAACCGTAGTTCTCAAATTTCCGATTAATATTACTTATTATTATTTGGTGAAATGTCTAATGGTAAATGTTATTCACAAAATACATAGCATACAGTGCCTTGCAAAAGTATTCATCCCCTTGGCATTTTTCCTATTTTGTTGCATTTCAACCTGTAATTTAAATGTATTTATTTTTTTATTTCATGTAAAGGACATACACAAAATAGTCCAAATTGGTGAAGTGAAATGATAAAAACAACATTTTTTTTATTTTTTAAAGAAAATTCAAAATCGAAAAGTGGTGTGTGCGTATCTATTCACCCCATTTGCTATGAAGCCCCTAAATAAGATTTGGTGCAACCAATTATCTTCAGAAGTCACATAATTAGTTAAATAAAGTCCACCTGTTTGCAATCTAAGTGTCACATGATCTGTCACATGATCTCAGTATATATACACCTGTTCTGAAAGGCCCCAGAGTCTGAAACATCACTAAGCAAGCAGCATCACCAAGCAAGCAGCACCATGAAGACCAAGGAGCTCTCCAAACTGGTCAGGGATAAAGTTGTGGAGAAGTACAGATCAGGGCTAGGTTATAAAAAAAATTATTCTGAATCTTTGAACATCCCACGGAGCACCATTTTTAAATCCATTATTAAAAAATGGAAAGAATATGGCACCACAACAAACCTGCCAAGAGAGGGCCACCCACCAAAACTCACGGACCAGGCAAGGAGGGCATTAATCAGAGAGGCAACAAAGAGACCAAAGATAACCCTGAAGGAGCTGCAAAGCCCCTTCAAAGAGTATCTGTCCATAGGACCTCTTTAAGCCGTACACTCCACAGAGCTGGGCTTTACGGAAGAGTGGCCAGAAAAAAGCAATTTATTAATGAAAGAAAATAAGCGAACACGGTTGCTGTTTGCCAAAAGGCATGTTAGAGACTCCTCAAACATATGGAAGAATTAACTCTGGTTAGATGAGACTAAAATTTAGCTTTTTGGCCATCAAGTAAAACGCTATGTCTGGCGCAAACACAACACCTCTCATCCACCCGAGACTACCATCCCCACAGTGAAGCATGGTGATGGCAGCATCATGCTGTGGGGATGTTTTTCATCGGCGGGGACTAGGAAACTGGTCAGAATTGATGGAATGATGGATGGCTTTAAATACAGAGAAATGATTGAGTGAAACGGACAATAACCCTAAGCATAATGCTAAAGCAACACTCAAGTTGTTTAAGGGGAAGCATTTTAAATGTCTTGGAATGGCCTAGTCAAAGCCCAGACCTCAATCAAATTGAGAATCTGTGCTATGACTTAAAGATTGCTGTACATCAGCGGAACGCTTACAACTTGAAGGAGCTGGAGCAGTTTTGCCTTGACGATTGGGCAAAAATCCCAATGGCTAGATGTGCCAAGTTTATAGAGACATACCCAAGAGACTTGCAGCTGTAATTGTTGCAAAAAGGTGGCTCTACAAAGTATTGACTTTGGGGGGTGAAAAGTTATGCTTATGTTTTTTCTTCTTATTTCTTGTTTGTTTCACAATAAAACATATTTGGCATCTTAAAAGTGGTAGGCATCAAATTATACAACCCCCCACAAAAAATATATATTTTAATTCCAGGTTGTAAGGCAACAAAATAGGAAAAATGCTAAGGGGGGTGAGTACTTTCGCAAGCCACTGTATATGCTTGGTCTAACTATGCATCTCATCTCAAGGTTAACTCAATCATTAAATGATAGGACATTGATTGCAAGACATTAGTTCCTTTGTCCCTTAGCCTCTTAATAATTGCATAACGGTAAACCTAGACACGTGCATCTTATAGTATTCCGAGTGGTGATGCAAGGTTCGCAACCTTGGCGATACTGGACACGATTATGGACATTATCATTCACATGATAATGGAGTCGTATTGATGAGTGTAGTTTATTATATTCAACATAATGTTTGGATCATTTCTACCACCCTACACACACACACACACACACACACACACACACACACACACACACACTCACTCACAAGCGCACACACACTTCAACGTATAAGCCTTTTCTCATCTTCTTTCCGGATGCTCTCATTAGAGAGGATATACTGTAAATTGGTATTACTGTCAACATGTGTAATCTGTTCACGCCTGTTCTCTCTTGGCGAGGGAGGAGGCGGTGGAGCACTGGTTTGTTTTCCTCCTCAGCGGAACGCTACGCTGGCTAGCCGGGGCTGTGTTGTGCTGTTGTGACTGAAGAAGCGTGACTGGCCATCTGCTAGCTGTGATTCCTACACCATGCTATAGTCAGGGATGGACACAGATGAGTGGCTGCGCTTTGAGAGGAATCCTTCCGACGGTGGAGGGGTCTGTGTGTGTGTGTGTGTGTGTGTTGTAGGGTTATCAGCGTATGGTTTATATCAGCGTATGGTTTATATCAGCGTATGGTTTATATCAGCGTATGGTTTATATCAGCGTAGATTGGTCGGTATACAGTTGTTAGTGGTTACAGTATATTGATGCCTTTACTCTCTTCCTCCCTCCCTCCCCCTCTCCCTCCCTCCCTCCTTCCTCTCCCTCCCTCCCTCCCTCCTTCCTCTCCCTCCCTCCCCAGATGTACATCCAGACCACCACCCTGACTATCTCGCTCAGCCTCAGCGCCTCTGTCTCTCTGGGGATGTTGTACATGCCCAAGGTCTACGTCATCATCTTCCACCCGGAGCAGAACATCCCCAAACGTAAACGCAGCTTCAAGGCCATAGTCACCGCCGCCACCATGTCAGGAAAGCTGCAGAAGGGAGGCGACCGGCCCAACGGAGAGGTCAAGACGGAGCTGTGTGAGAGCATGGAGACCAACAGTGAGTAAGAACACACCTTTACTAACCTATACATAATACACTTATATATCTAATTATGTATTGTATACACCTATACTAACAGTATACATATATATAGTACATCTACACCAGGGTTCCCCAACTGACGGCCCATGGGCTGAATGGTTTTATTTGGCCCCTTGAATTTTCATTGTTGGACATAAGACTGTCAAAACACCGGGAAATCACCTACAAGTAATACATTTTTGGGGGAAATCTGTCCTCAACTATTCCCACGCATAGTAGAGAGACACGTGATCGTATACAAACGTCAGCAAGATTTGAAATTGTTATGTTTTAGTCAAACATATCTGCTTGGGATTCTTGCAGTCAATTTGTAATTCTGTTCCGGCCCCCCCGACCATCCGCTCAAAAAAAATCCGCCCCCCCGTGGCTGAATCTAGTTGATGATCCCTGATCTACACTAATATAACTACCAATCTATACACCTACACTCATAGAACGAATCTGTAGCTCTACAATTACACACAACAGAAATAATCGATACAACTACGCTGATATAAGCAACCTTTTGATAATCTCTACAACTACAGTATGACAGTAGTAACATGTAAGTTGGGCCCTTTTTCGTATCTCATTCAAATATCAGTCTTTTAATAACAACAAAAAAATGTCATGTCTGAATTGTTAACGATGTTCTTGAGAGAGCTTGAGTGCTGCAACCTGTTTTTGGGGCACTGTTGTTTACTTCACATACAGAGTGTTAAAATGAGCTTCCCATTCAGCTTAACTATGTGGAGCAGCTTACTTAAACGTTGTGTGAGGAGCCAGTCTTCCCTCATCGACACTACGACCTGGAAATATTTTTCTTTCACCAGTGGAGATTCAGAATGTTCCGTGGGTGCTCTGAGAGGTTTAAACGGTTCTGGAGTGGTTGGGGTAATTAGGCTTCGTTTACTCTGTTCCGTGTTCTGAACTGCAGCATTTGAACTATTTCTTCATCACAGACCTGAACGCCCAGAAGTCTCGCAGTCAGCAGTTTGGTCGGCTAGAATAACGCACACACACGCGCACGCACACACACACACACACACACACACACACACACACACACACACACACACGCACACAGAGTTCATTTTCACAAACCACAGTCTGCCTGAGACATCATTTTCAAACTCTACCTGCCTAGGGTTTGTGTTGTGTGAAGAAGAAATTGTTGGAACAGTTTTGATTCCCACAGTTTGACATAGTGTCTCCTTTAAAATCCTCCTTAACAAAGCGGGCACGGGGCACCGTCTTGACGATAGCTCAGCGCCAGCGGTCCGCGGTCGCTTAAAAACAACTGACATTTACAACCAACAGCTACAGGGGACATGTAACATAACGGACTTGACAAACACAGTCTCAGACCCCAGATGCAGGTGTGCACTAATATTACACTCAATAGGAAATATATATCTCCTGATATATTTCCTCTCCTCTCTTCCCCTCTTTTCCCCCCTGGCAGCTTCATCAACTAAGACAACATATGTCAGCTACAGTAATCATGCCATCTGAACATCTGAACAGCACCAAAGTGGAGGGAGGTTTCCCAGGGGCGAGAACAGCTGAGGGAAGGAGCTGTCACTCAGACCGACAGATGACGGCCTGATGGACGTAAAGACGGACAGACAGATGGAACTCCCACCACCACCGCTAACCAAGCATGAGACATTTTATATTGTTCTGACAGCATCAAACCGACACAAACCACCAGAGAGGCGGGACCACAAAGACCAACCACCAATCAGTGGGCCCCGTTCGCTCTCTTCCTGTAAATCACAGCACAACGGTCCTGCCATAAACTTTGAACTAACCGTGGAAAAAAGAGACTTAACGGTTTTAAAAAAATAATCCCCTGCAGGCTCTATGGTCGAGAGAAAAAAATGAAGAAAAAAGAAGAAAAAGATAAAACAACATGGTGTAAAAGTTATACACAAGGGAGATGTATATGGGAGATAAAAAGTCATTAAAAAGAGTTTTAAAAAAATTAAATATTTAAAAGAGAAAATAGAATAAACTATGAGAATCGACCATTATGTTTATTGTTATTCTACTTGTAAGTATTTTTGTGGTTGTGAAGATTTTTTCATTCTTGTCCCATCTGTCGTGCGACCTTGCATACTCAGAAAGTTTGTCTCTTGTATCGATTGGCTAACTGGATGGGTAGCCCTGGCTTGTGAATCTGTAAATGCCCTGGTTGAAGCATGCCAGTTTTTATACAAATGATTTATTTATAATAAAGGAATGTTTTGCAAATGTGTAGATTTGTTGCTTGTGCTTTTAAGATACAACACAGACACCAATTTGATATTTTTGTTTATTACTATATTTGTGACAAAGTCTTCTCGATTCGGTCTTCTGTAGCAAAATTTGAAATTGCGTTTTTTACATTGGATAAAAGTAGAGACTCAGAGCTAGAAAATTGTATATCATACACTACAGTTGAGGAACAGTGGGAAAGTAATTCTGATTTGAAAGGTGATAAACGTGGCCTTTGAATGTTTTGGTACACCCACTGGAGAGCTCTCCTTTGTCTACACCCGTTCAGTATTGCTCACACCCTCTTAAGCTTTAGCCTCTATCACGGATGCCATGGTTGCCCTTAGTTTGAAGACAGGTGTTTACTCCATCCCCTTAGCTATCATACTCTAATTCCACTGATTTCAAAACTCTGTCCTCCAGAAAGTGGTGAGCAACACAACGTTTGGACACACCTTCTCATTCAAGGGTTTTTCTTTATTTGTACTTTTTTTCTTCTACATTGTAGAATAATAGTGAAGACATCAAAACGATGAAATAACACGTGTTGAATCATGTAGTAGCCCAAAATTTTTTAAACAAATCAAAATATAGTTTATATTTGAGATTCTTCCTTTGCACACTCTTAGAATTCCCTCAACCAGCTTCAACTGAAATATTTTTCCAACAGTCTTGAAGGAGTTCCCACATGTGCTGAGCACTTGTTGGCTGCTTTTCCTTTACTCTGCGGTCCATCTCATCCCAACCATCTCAATTGGGTTGAGATCAGGTGATTGTGGAGGCCAGGTCATCTGATGCAGCACTCTATCACTCTCTTTCTTGGTCAAATAGCCCTTACACAGCCTGGAGGTGTGTTGGGTCATTGTCCTGTTCAAAAACAAATGATAGTCCCACTAAATCACTGACAATGTCACCAGCAAAGCACCCCCACACCATCACACCTCCTCCTCCATGCTTCACGGTGGGAACCACACATATGGAGATCATCCGTTCACCTACTCTGCGTCTCACAAAGACACGGCGGTTGGAACGAAACATCTCAAATATGGACTCATCAGACCAAAGGACAGATTTCCACCAGTCTAATGTCCATTGCACGTGTTTATTGGCCCAAGCAAGTCTCCTCTTTTTATTGGTTTCCTTTGTAGTGGTTTCTTTGCAGCAATTTGACCATGAAGGCCTGATTCATGCAGTCTCCTCTGAACAGTTGATGTTGAGATGTGTCTGTTACTTGAACTCTGAAGCATTTATTTGGGGTGCAATTTCTGGTAACTCTACTGAACTTATCCTCTGCAGCAGAGGTAACTCTCGGTCTTCCTTTCCTGTGGCGTTCCTCATGAGAGCCGGTTTCATCATAGCGCTTGCTGATTTTTGTGACTCCACTTGAAGAAACTTTCAAAGTTCTTGAACTTTTCATTGATTGACTTTCATGTCTTAAAGTAATGATGGACTATCGTTTCTCATTGCTTATTTGAGCTGTTCTTGACATAATATGGACTTGGTCTTTTACCAAATAGAGCTATCTTCTGTTTCCCACCCCTACCTTGTCACCACACAACAGACTGGCTCAAACGCATTAAGATGGAAAGAAATTCCACAATTTAACTTTTAACAAGGCACACCTGTTAATTGAAAATCATTCCAGGTGACAGCCTCATGAAGCTGGTTGAGAGAATGCCAAGAGTGTGCAAAGCTGTTGTCAAGGCAAAGGCTGACTACTTTGAAGAATCTCAAATATAAATAAAATGTGGATTTGTTTAACACTTTTTTTGGTTACAACATAGAAAATAGTTTAAAAAATAAAATAAAGACAAACCCTGTAATGAGTCCAAACTTTTGACTGGTGCTTTATGTCTAGTTTCCTGAAACGACTCCCATTTATTGATTTTAAATGATGTGGACAAAGACACAATGACAACAAGTGTAATGTCACATTCCCAGTCCTGTACCCATCCCTCCTACCCTGTCCCTGTATGGCAGGCTGTAGGCTGTGTCTGACCATCTGAATCTCTACACGTTTCTCTACACCCAAGATGGCGGACTTTCCTTTTCCTTTCTCTTTCTCTGTATTAAACCATCAATACAGCAAATCACTTTTTCCTGACACACAGCAAAACAAATGATTTCAGTTTTGAGCAGAACACATTTCTTTCATTGATTTTCCCTGGTCTTACAGCGTTACAAACCTCTACCACTCCACCGAGGGCTGTTGTCTTCCATACTGAAGTAGCTACTAGTGTAGTGGAGATGCTATCCGCAAGCTGGGTGGATGACGAGAAGGCAGTGTGTGTGTGTGTGCGCATGCGGGCGAGTGTGTGTGCCTGTTCACCTGTGTGTGTGTGGTAATGGAGGTCTACTTGGAGACACTGGGGGCAGAATCCCTTGTGCTTCTGAACTAGCGAGCTCCGTCTCACTAAATGTCGAAAGGTTTCAAAGAAAATACACGAGATCTGAGAAGCGGTTGAGCTGCGTCAATGCATTCATTGTCACTGGAACGATCGATAAAGCTGAAAGAGGAACACAACACCGTTTCCTGTATACAGCAACAGACAAGCTTTGTACGTCAGACTAAAAGTAATCCAAGTCAGGGCTTTGTTTAACTGATGTCCCTGTCGGCTGCTTTGTGTGAGCCCAACTTCCCTTTACAATGAAATGAGAAAAGAATAGGCCACGGACCGCACAATGATTTGTATTTACAACACATTTAATGCGAAGCGGCTTGCGGGCCAAACAGCTGTCATTTTACAATAGAAGAAATAGAAGACCGCTGTCTGCCGTTGATTAATGTTATTCTCATGTGTTCCTTCTACAGCCCAATGCATAGCAAAAATACAGTCTGGCCTTTCCCAGTCAAGTCCTGATCATTAGCATACCGACAGATAAGACGTGGTGGTTGAAAGGGGTGTGTTATAATCAGGCAGTGGTCCTGGGAGTCTATGCCTGCCACTCAGCACCGGACCCCAGTTTAGGGCTACCTCTGAGAGGGTAGTAGTGACAGCAATCCTAGTTATCTACCTGCAGGCTAATTCAATGACCAGTCACACAGACCACTGTCACTGTCAGGGACGATGGACTACACACACAACACCAGGAGACTGCTCTCTCTGTGGATCCTCTCACACCTATATGGTTGTGACAGCCGACAGGTGGGAGAGAGTGTGAGCGTGTTTGTGTGTGCACTCAAGCGTGTGCGGGTGTGTTTGTTCAGGTGAAGCAGGCAGATGGTCCTCCTCTGTCTGTGTTGGTGTGTGTTTGTGCGTTTAGCGTGGATCACTGGATAATTCTGAATTCCAGTTCAGATTATGGATGTGGTTGCCATGATACCCTGACCAGATGTTGGCAAGACTGGACCTTTCCTCTCTCTCTCTCTCTCTCTCTCTCTCTCTCTCTCTCTCTCTCTCTCTCTCTCTCTCTCTCTCTCTCTCTCTCTCTCTCTCTCTCTCTCTCTCTCTCTCTCTCTCTCTCTCTCTCTCTCTCTCTCTCTCTCTCTCTCTCTCTCTCTCTCTCTCTCTCTCTCTCTCTCTCTCTCTCTCTCTCTCTCTCTCTCTCTCTCTCTCTCTCTCTCTCTCTCTCTCTCTCTCTCTCTCTCGTCATGGACATTCTGTTGCCCTAAAACACCCTCTTCTAAACAGCACAGACAATAACAGGAGCAGTAGATAGGGCTGTCCAGTTTCAAACCACTTTCTCCAAACAGATTATCAGATCTGTCAATAGTTTGCTTGTCTGACTGTCTGCAAGTGTTTGCTCCCATCCAAAACCTGAGGAGATATGGTTGTAATCTGAGTTTGTTCGAATGTTGTGTTATTTTTTCAGGTTAGTCACACACTAGAGCCTCAAGGGAGGTTATTTCTGTGTTTGAAATATTTCTTTCCAAAATAAGATTTTATCCGGACTGTGAGTCAGAATATTTGATTGTTTGTGTATTCCTGCAGCCCAATGTACCATAGCAGCTCTATTGTTTTAGGACCTGAGAACAGAGGCTCCCCAGAGGCTAGTAGAAGAGGAGAATGGGTTGAAGCTCAAACCACACACACACACACACACACACACACTTAGAATAAATAGGGTACAATTCACTGTGGGAAATGGATATCAACAAACATATACTGTACTGAAGGTGTGTTTGCAGATGTGATCGCCTTGACCCACTGGCACCAATATTGAAAACATCAAACACCAAACATGCTTTTCATGCGCAAGTTTCGACATGAAAGAAAAGTTTGTTGGCAATATTTCCCTTTTAGTTATTTACAGTTACTAGATTCCTGAATGGTCTTCCGGTGTGACCATTTAAATATACTTCTGTGTTGTGTTCTGGCCAGCCTGTTCCGCTCAGACTTCGTCGACGGCAATGGACGGACACCTGGGACGGACCGCGAGCTGTCAGAAATGTCACACCTGCCATTCAGCGTTCCCGGGCCGCTCCCCGCCACATTGCTCCGGTGTGTTCTCCCGTTAATGAGGGAGCGTCCGTTAGAGAATACCGTTAGCATGTTTAAACAGCGGAACGAACGGAGCCTAGTGCAGCCGGCGGGCGACACAACAACGCCTGTTTCTGCTTGCAGCCTGCACCGCACCGGGAGAACGCTGATGCCTGCCTGCTGCCTGCTTCGTGCAGCCTGCCTCCCTTCCAGCTGCTAGCCTGAGAAATTAGGTTTGTCATATCGACTGTGTCTAAGTTATTTCATTAAAAAGGTGGCTGGCGTTTTCGAGCATGTTGATGTTATGTAGCCTTTGCTGTGATGTTCAAATAGCTTAGTCTCCACTAGGATCAGAAAGCTTATACATCGACTATGTGCGTATCATAACACACCATCTGTTTCTGAGGGCTGTTTGTATGCCTTAGGGCGCGGCTTCCTTTCAGGACACCCTGCACATTATTAAAAGATAATCCGTTTTATGCAAATATCTTGAGACAAATTTATGTTTTGCAAATGTTGTATTGCAATAACCTATGTAGGTACATCTGACAATCACTAAAAGCCTAATCTCTGCCTGGGAGAAGAATGGAATAAAGGAGGAGAAGAGAGAAAGATGAGAAGAGAAAAAGTGGAGAGAGGAGAGACGTCCTCTGAGGATTGTTGAGTGCTTCGTACAACTGGACTGAACGTCAGGAAGCTGTCTGGGTGAGTCCAACTGATTTTGATTTGAAGTGAGACGTTCAGCACATCGAGGCACATCTCTTTTCCCCTTTCCCAAAATTTTCATTTCAAAACGTATGTCTCACCGATAAGCAGAATTGGTTTCATTGACTGTGCCAAAGAGAGTTGACTTCGGCGAATCAAGCGGACATATGATCTGTACTAATTGTACTAATTCAGAGGGGGATACAGTGAGTCTGTCGCTGGTTTGTCATGCCGCTTTGTCTCTGAACAATGACAGACTATGCCGCTGTTCTACTGGCTCTTTCCTCCTTTTAGTATTTGTTGATGAATTAAACTGTGCTACCTTGCCACGGTCAAGTCCTCTCCAAATGTTACCCATAGACTCCACAGTGTATCTTCAAAGACTGAGCAGTTCTTAAAATACCCCTCCAGAGATGTTTCTTTTGGTTGCGTTGTGCTCTGTGAGCTGAATCTACAGTGTGATTATCTTTGGACATTTGTAGGCCAAGTTCACATACAGGAAGGAACTGTTGTCAAGCTCGATGGATCAAGTTACAACAGCTGCTGAGTTAAACAATATATATATTTATCTTGACCTTCTTGTGATATTCAAAACTATTGATCTTAAAATTGGCCATGACTGCAGGCTTAATGAGCAGGAAACACTGCGGACGCTTATAAGCCCGAGACCAAAGAGGGTAGAGGATCTTGGGTAAAAAGAAGGTGTCTCTTTGAATTTCACAGCAATCATCTGGCTCGGCTCAGGCTGGCAGCCACACTCTCCAAAGCCACTCTCTATCACTGTAGCTAGAGAAGGGAAACCACAGTGACTGTGGCTCAGCTCACTTAGTCCTGAATGCTGCCAGTTAAAATACATGGTTGTGCCCAATACAGGGAGACGGGTACAGTTTCTCATTCTATCAGGGCTTTTTGATAGGTGTTGTTTCAACTTGAATGGATAAGTTTGTTTTGGGGAGGCTGAGTGTGTGTGTGTAAGCATGTGCGTGTGTGTCTCTGTCGTGTGTTTGCGTTTCCCTGTCTGCCCATACACATGCTACCTGGCTGTTCTCCCAGGTCTAGAGGCCAAAAGCCTATCCTCTTGGAGAACATTCTACCCATCAGGTATTTGCCTTAAAAGCTCAGGTCCATTATTGTAATGACGTTTGATACCGCAAAATGGAAGCCCCCGCCGATTTGCACAGTGCAATTTTCTACATATAAAACCATGTCTGCCCACGGCAGGAAATTAGGGACATTTCATGTAATGGGCAGAAATGGAAAATGGCGTTTCAAGGCCCATTTACAAAGTGCCAACAGGCATCTGACTTGGCGTCAGTTATTGGTCATGTCAGGCTGTGCCTGCCAGCCCGGAGTGGTGTGGTTAGTCTAACGAGGAGCTTTGGGCAGCACACATGCACTTTGTGGTGAAGTTTTAATGAAGGAACCTGCTGTGAGGATGTAGCAGGAGTCTGAGAGGCTGTGACGAGGCTGTGGATAGACCTTGGCCCAGGGGCACAGCAGGGTTCTAAGTTTGAGCTGTTTTGGGAAGGGTGTTGGGGAAAGGTGCCAAGGTAGTGCGTTCATGGGGAAGAGATGGTACACAGACCATTCAGGTCAACGCACAGCAGGTGTACACACGTACACGCGAATGCACATACAGACCAGTACTGGGGTTATTAAGGACAAACATCCTGACACAGCCAAAGCACCTGGTTTAACTTGATATAGTGTATGTGGCTGATATGGACTCAAATGAAGTCAGTTGATTACTTTCCTCCTTTTGTAATCAATACTGAAGCCTGTTTTATTGTGAACCGATTGCAGCAGATAAAGTGGCTATCCACAGTGTGTCTGGTATTATTTCTCACTATCTGAAAGGGAAGTTAGGATTCAAATGTGTGTCAATTGTGAAGTATTTTTGTATTTTTTGTTATGTCTCTGTCCCCAGGAATAGTAGCTGTTTCCAGGACATTAAAGACATGCTCCGGTACTTGGGCAAGTAAGGAAGCATTTTTAAAATCTCCTTCTTTGGGCTGGATGTGTCCATGTGTAGTTCATACATGCAGAATTAACTTACCTCAATTAGCCATTAAATCCCTAGTCTAAAAGTGAGTGTTTTCTTGAAGCTGTGACACGCCATTTTCCCTACATTTCCCCCCCCCCATGCAGGCCAGCACCCCTAGCAATTTCTAGCCAATGACCTTCACCCCCTCGCATTTGAGTGACAGCAAGAGGTCTGCCCAGCATTATCTAATGAGGTTGCATGGTGTGCCCAATGGAGGGAGGGAGGGAGGGAGGGAGGGAGGGAGGGAGGGAGAGAGAGAGAGAGAGAGAGAGAGAGAGAGAGAGAGAGAGAGAGAGAGAGAGAGAGAGAGAGAGAGAGAGAGAGAGAGAGAGAGAGAGAGAGAGAGAGAGAGAGAGAGAGAGAGAGAGAGAGAGAGAGAGAGAGAGAGAGAGAGAGAGAGAGAGAGAGAGAGAGAGAGAGAGAGAGAGAGAGAGAGAGAGAGACATTTTTTTTTACGATCACTACCTTCAGAACTACTGGCTAAAAAGAATACAAAGGTACCAGAGAATCTCTTTAAGTGAATCATATTTCAGAGAATAGGTTCCGAAGAGTAATTTCTCTTTTGATCCTTCTGTTTTTCTGTGATCCCAAATGTCATATGAGATAATTGCTGACGATAGACACTGAAAAACCTCCCTGCTGAACTTTTGGCATTTCAAATTAATTTGTCTTTGAAATAGTTAAATTTACTTTCCAAAATTCAAGGCAATTCAGTTTAATGGCACAATAACCATTTTGCCTTGAAGTGACAAGTTACTTAATTTTTAAAAGTCTTTGGGGGAGATTGATTATTAAATTGACGCATGGGTCAATCAACTCTAGGGGTAGCGTCTAGCCCAGGATGACATAACCAGTCTGCGGTCAACTGCCACATTAGTTTGTGTATGACTCACTAAAGGCATTTTCATAAGCACAACTATTTATCATGCAGTTCCTACTGCTTGTTTGCAACTCACTATGTGACTCATTTTGGTATACACAGGTTCATTTAGTTTACATCATTTAACTACATGGGAAATAAGACATCTAGAATTCAGCATCTGACACATAATTTACATGACGTCATCCCGCATTAGTTTATCATTATATTTGTTGTTTATCATAGTATTTGTTGCTATTAATTTCATGGCATGCCCCCCCCCCCCCCCCATTCCTATTGGCCTGTCCAGCATTTTAACATGATCCTAAACATTATGGGATGTTAATTGTTTCATTTATACAGGAACCACACCTGCGTGGAAGCACTAGCTTTCAATATACTTTGTATCCCTCATTTACTCAAAATAATTTCCATCATTATGGCAGTTACCTGTATCTCCCTCAGAGTGTTCTTATGGCTTGGATGACATCAGAGAAAACACATCTGCCAAGTCTGACATCCCCTGCTATGTGAGTGTGTGTGTGTGTGTGTGTGTCTGTGTTTTTGTTTACGTGTGTGTGTGTCTGTGTTTTTGTTTGTGCATATGTTCGCATCCATGTGCTTGTGAAGGCACTTTGCAGTTTCCACGGAGCCTTCTCTTCATCTACCTCTCATTTTCTAGTTCCATCTTGTCTGAGTTCACTTTGCACAGAGAATCAAAGGCATGTAAACATGTGAGACGTTCCAGTATCAGACAGTGGTTCAGCATCCGCAGGTCAGCCTTGATTGACGTGTAGAGGGAGTCTGGACAATTATAGTGGTAGAGCTATACAGATCAGTATGGTACAACACAGCCCTGTGTCCCAAATGGCACCCTATTCCATATAGTGCACTACTTTTAACCAGAGCCCATTGTGCTCTGGTCAAAAGTAATGCACTACTGTATGTAGGGAATAGTTTGCCATTTGGGACACACCCAAGGTTTAGGGTGACTCATCGTGATGATGGTGGCTGACAGATATGAAACATCTGTCTTCACTTTTGTCTCACCAACCTGTTGTCGGAAAACTTTAGTTGATTGCTACTCCCTCTGGATAGGAGTGCCTGCTAAATGACTCCAATGTGATGCAAACAACACAGATGTGATATTTTCACAGAGAGGGTATACTTTGTGCCCATGGCAGCCTGACTCAAACACTCATTCATTCTGACTGCTGGGCTCATATGGCCTTGACTGAATGACCTGAGGTGTGTGTGTGTGTGTGTGTGTGTGTGTGTGTGTGTGTGTGTGTGTGTGTGTGTGTGTGTGTGTGTGTGTGTGTGTGTGTGTGTGTGTGTGTGTGTCTACGTGTTTGTGTGTGTTCTTCCTCCTCCTCCTGGCACACAGGTCAGTAAGCAGATGAATAGCGATTTTGTTCAGCCCCATGCCACCTCCCTGTAACTGCTGTGAGTAATGCTCTGATGTGTTACCCTGGGCGAAGCTCTCCTTCTTCACAATATCCCCAGGCCTGGCCAAATGATATTTGGCGATCATTCTGCAGGGGCAGATGAATAGACACATGCTGTGACATACTGTGTGCATATCTGGGTGTGGGTGGGTGGGGGTGTGTGTGTGATAGGGGTTAAGGGATATTCTCCATGACACCCAGTGGTTGAAACTGAATGAGAATGAATACATGAATGAATGGAACTTTAATTTGCCAATCTTTTGCTCTGCCGCAGAAAAATGGGTCGGATCAGAGAGTCACACAGTCTTTCTTCTCTGTATATAGAGTCCCCCTCCTCACTTCTGCTTAGACAGTAGCTCAGCTATAGGCCAGTGAGGTAGAAAGTTCTGGTTCTGTAAGGAAAACTGTTTTGGGTAAGGCTCTGGGCCTTTCAGCAAGGCAGACAAGTCTTCAGAGGCAGGCAGACAGGTCTGAGCCTATGAGGTATATACAGTCCTGGGCTCTGGTCCTGTCGCAGACAGACAGTTCTGGGACTCTCGTAAAATGGGTCCACTGGGCAGACAGCTGTGTGTGTCACTAAGGGAGGTAGAAAGCTCTGGGGCTATGAAGCGGCCAGTCCTGTGCCTGCTGTTCAGGGTCATGGCTGGTAGGTTAAAAAAAAGTTGTTCCTCAGTGCATGTGACCTGCTCTGTGATGTCTGAGTCACACAGACTCACCACAGTTATCCACAGCCTTACCCACCCCGGGACATCATTAACCTACATCTGGGGAGAGAGGGAAGGAGGACGGGAGGGGAGGGAAGGAGAGAACGAGGCAATAAGTCAGGGAAGGAAGGAGCGAGATACACTCTTAGAAACAAAGGGTTCTAAAAATGGTTATTCGGCTGTCCCCATAAGTGAACCCTTTGAAGAACCCATTTTGGTGCCAGTTAAAACCCTTTTGGTTCCTGGTAGAACCCTTTTGGGCTCCATGTATAACATTCTGTGGTAAGGGTTCTACATTGAACCCAAAAGGTTCATATCTGGAATCAAAAAGGTTTTCTTCAAAGGGTTCTCCTGTGGGGACAGTCGAAGAAGCCTTTTAGGTTCTAGATAGCACCTTTTTTTCTAACAGTGTTTGAATTGGTTTGTTGCTGCTAACAGGGAGACATCACTATTCTGTTCAGGTCTTGATTCACTGGTGCAGAATCAAACAGATGTGGCACAATATGAAGAGCTGATGAAGAGGAGAGGATGTAAGGTTTGAGGTGTCGGTATACCCTCTGATCCCTCTGTTCTGATCTGTGTGTGTGCAACTAGATTAGTTTGTAGTTGCAACACGCTTTCATATTGCCAGAAATCCGAGCGAATACAAAATTCCAAAAAATAAAAAATAAGAAAACACAAAGGACAATGTCAACAAGTCTTCTTTTACGTAATAGATCATAAGCTCTGAGGCTGATGTGGCGTGCGAGGGATGTTGCCAGTCATGTCTCTGCTCTGTTCCGCTCAGAGGTCAGAGGTCAAAGGTCTCTAATTGAAATAGAGGCACGCCGGGAGAGTTATTTAACACTGCTAGTCTCAGACTCATTTTAAGTATCTAAACAACCATTTAACACACTCTTCATTGAAGTAATGACATGGGCTTTCGATACAGATGCTAATAAGCGAGTCAAGTTGAAGGCATTGAGGTAATAACCCAGAATATTTTATACAGAAGAAGGTGTGAAAGTGTTAGTTAACCTTTGAGGTTCTAGTTGATCTCCAGTGACTAAGGTTAGAGAATGGAGACAACCATAGTAAACCATGAAGAATGCCTGGTAGAGAGAGAGGGAAGTGTTGAGTTCATTGTACAGTGGAGTGTGTACGAGAGTGTGTACAAATTATTAACGGGGCACCAGTCCTTTCTTGGACAAAATGGTCTAAAAAGGCCTGGATTATAAAATCATTTACAATGTTATTAATCTGAAAGTATGAATTCTCTGAGAGTCAATTGGAGTTCTTTCTCCCAGAATAACAAGATAAACACAAAGTTAGACAATCGACATTTAATACTGCTAATCAAAATGTTTACAAGCGTAATGAGCGTGATCATGAAAAGGTGGGAAATAGAATGAAAGACAAGAAAGAGACCTCAACATATCACTGTGAACTCTGGCTGTATTCCAAAAAACACACGTGCGTTCTGCGCCCTCACATTCTTTCAAGGGTGATCTTCCAAGCACACCTGAGAGAGCACACCATCTAGTATGGGAGAACACAGACGTTTAACTGTGAAACTAATATCGCATTGAATTGGGACTGATGAAATTAGTATTTCCAATGAGCAGGCTTCCATTGTGATAAATTCATACAACTATAACACCCATGCATATTGTTAAATGACGCTGATGTTAAAGATGGTTTTATATGAACGTTATGCAATGATAACTAATTGCTAAGCGATATGATGCAATACTAGATTCGAAGGCCTAGACTACTTCATCCTAATGCAAGTGTCACACCTTGCTCCCGCTCTCCCTCTGCCCTTCTTTACGCACACCTGTCACCATCATTACACGCAGCAGCACTCATTGGACTCACCTGGACCCTTTGTTGATTTCCCCGCCTATAACTGTCTGCTCCCCCTTTTGTTCCCTGTGTCAGCATTGGCGTCATTATTTTTTCCCCTGTCCAGACGCTGTTCCTGTTCTGTTTCATGTCTATTTTTCATTAGCTGTTCTCCCTGTACCTGCTTCTCGTATACCAGCATCAATCCTTACAGTAAGCTAAATGCATTGGATACAAAACAAACAATTGCTGGTGATATTTTGGAAGAATTTATTTTAAACTTGCTCGGTTAATATCTCCTATGATAACAAAGACTGCTTCGGGGTGAGAGGATCTTTGTTGGTGAATGTTCTTGTACGGTTTGCTGATTGCGGCCACGATCTTTGCTTGTGGCGGCATGTACACAGCTGTGATAATAAGACTGGGAAAATCCCACAGCATATAGTGGGGTTGGCATTTTAGCTTTAGAAACTCCAGGTCGGGTGAACAGGAGATCGAGATGTTTTTAACTTTGGTAAACCAGCAATCGTTGACAAGGAAGCATACACCTCCCCCCTACTCTTACCAGAAGACGCCTTTTGATCCATACAGAAAATGTGAAAAGCGATCTGGTTGAATAGCCGAGTCAAGTGTACAGTCCTTCAGCCATGTTTCTGTAAAAACAAAGACACAGTGTTTCCCGGTGTCCCTCTGTGACTGAAGCCTTGCTCTGAGTTCAGTTTTTGTCCCAGCGATTGGACATTAGCCATCGGGATACTAGGAAGAAGAGAGCGTGTAGCCTTTCTTTCCAGCCTAGCTTGACGTCCCCTTTTCCACCCTATTCGCTACCTTTCGGTCATCTTGGTCAGCAGAACCTCCATTCCAAAGCGACTAAAATGATTTTTCATGAAGCTTATCACCAATACACAGTGGATGTAGAGTTCCAGTTAAATGAACGTCACATTAAGGGCTCGGTGGAAGGTCTCAGTGTTGATGCTATCCTGTGGAGCAGTAATTTGTAACTTGTGTATTTAAACTTCTGACCCACTGGAATTGTGATACAGTGAAATAATTTGTAAACAATTGTTGGAAAAATGACTTGTGTCATTGCACAAAGTAGATGTCCTAAATGACTTGCCAAAACTGTAGTTTGTCAACAAGAAATTTGGAGTGGTTGAAAAACTAGTTTTAATGACTCCAACCTAAGTGTATATACATTTCTGACTTCAACTGTACACGTGTGCATGCACAGAAGCATTTATGCATGAATGCACACACACACACATACACACACACACACATACACACACGTTCCGTGTCAACTCTCCCACAATGACCCTTCTCACCTCCCCGACCCCGGAAGACCATTATTAACAATGTAAATTACCCAGCTTCACTTGGACTTGTCTAGAAATTCCATTACTCAGGCAGATATTGTGAAATCAGCAATTAACAAAACAACATAACAAAATGTTGAGAGGGTCTGGAGGAGAATACTAATTAGATTTGCTGGAGATCTGGTTCCTAGTAGTGACAGATAAGCAATTCTAGTAGAACCTTAGGTCCCAGATGGACCCTGATCAAACGTTGTGTTCTATATAGGTAATAGAGTGCCATTTGGGACGTAGACTTGGATTCCAATAGACTAGCTGATGGGAGTGTTTCTTCTTGGATGTTGAGCAGTGAGTAGCAGTTGATTCTGAACACGGTTTTCTTCATTGACCTGATGCTTGGAGTTCATCCTGTTTATGGATCAGAAAGAAGGCTAGCCCATTAATCCCATACCTGTCAGACAGACTCACAGCCTGACTGATTTCCGTCCCAATTAGATGCCCCTTTTCCTCTAGAGTGCACTATTTTTTGAACCTGGGTCCATAGCACTCTGGTCAAAAGTAGTGCACTATTAAAGGGAACAGGGTGCCATTTGGGACAAGGCTTCGGAGTAGTTTGATTTCTATTTCTCTCGTTCCTCCACCTGCCCCTTCCCTAAATACTCTCCACGCTGTTGAGAGCTTGTAAAGACTAGGGAAAAGCCATACATTGATAGATTTGACAACATATGCAGGGAGTAGACTGGAGATTACATGAGTGGTTTTTCCATTCTACTGCGACTTTTCAAATTTGAATTCCTAATGAAACGACAGGAAATGCATCATGATATAATTAAGCAATAAGGTCTGAGGGGGTGTGGGAAATGGCTGATATACCACGTCTAAGGGCTGTTCTTAGGGACGACGCAACGAAGCAATGCCTGGATACAGCCCTTAGCCGTGGTATATTGGCCATATACCCCAAACCCCCGAGGTGCCTTATTGCTATTATAAACTGGTAACCAATGTAATTAGAAGGGTCATACCCATGGACTACGGTCTGATTTACCACGGCTTTCAGCCAATCAGCATTCAGGGCTCAAACCACCCAGTTTATAATTTAGCTTTTGGCGTAAATAGGGAAATCAGTGGACATCATGTTGAGTGTTGACACCCATCTCCGTTCTGTGTGTCTTCTCCCATGGGTTGTGTGTATCTCCTGTGTATCAGTGGGAGCTAGCCTTTGGTATGTGTGTGACGTGTATGTGACAGCTTTTCCAGTTCATCTGTGAGCTTGGCCATCCATGGCAGGACGGTCTGCTATGTCTGTGTGTGCGCGCACATATGAAAGGGGGGTTGTGTGAACATGCTGTACACTACATATGTCCACTGTGCTTGTACATTTCCTAGGGCCACTCTCTCCTCCTCTCTCTCTCCCCATGATGTTAATTGTTTGACAGGCCTGACTGACTGCTCATCTCACTATCTCTCTGTCACTCTGTCGCTCTAGTATTCTACAGTTTGTGATGATCTCTATCTTTCTGCTTCTCTGCCTCTTATCACTCTATCCCTCTCTCGCTCTCTGTGCCTTCTTCTTCATCCATCTCTTTCTCTGTCTCCCTGCTGGTGCCAGTCTAGGCCCTATAGCTACATAGGCAGGCAGATAGACAGACAGATACAGTGGCTTGCGAAAGTATTCATCCCCCTTGGCATTTTTCTTATTTTCTTGCCTTACACTCTGGAATTAAAATAGATTTTTGGGGCGTTTGTATCATTTGATTTACACAACATGCCTACCACTCTGAAGTGCAAAATATTTTTTATTGTGAAACAAACAAGAAATAAAACGG
This sequence comes from Oncorhynchus mykiss, assembly GCF_057628025.1. Taxonomy (NCBI): domain Eukaryota; kingdom Metazoa; phylum Chordata; class Actinopteri; order Salmoniformes; family Salmonidae; genus Oncorhynchus; species Oncorhynchus mykiss. The sequence continues at coordinate 55,180,107 of NC_143036.1, forward strand.
AAAACTTGAGCGTGCATAACTATTCACCCCCCCAAAGTCAGTACTTTGTTGAGCCACCTTTTGCAGCAATTACATTTGCAAATCTCTTGGGGTATGTCTCTATAACTTTAGCACATCTAGCTACTGGGCTTTTTGCCCATTCTTCAAGGCAAAACTGCTCCAGCTCCTTCAAGTTAGATGGGTTCTGCTGGTGTACAGCAATCGTTTTGTCGTGCCACAGATTCTCAATTGGATTGAGGTCTGGGCTTTGACTAAGCCATTCCAAGACATTTAAATGTTTCCCCTTAGACCACTCAATTGTTGCTTTCGCAGTATGCTTAGGGTCATTGTCCTGTTGGAAGGTGAACCTCCGTCCCAGTCACAAATCTCTGGAAGACTGAAACAGGTTTCCCTCAAGAATTTCCCTGTATATAGCACCATCCATCATTCCTTCAATTCTGCCCAGTTTCCCAGTCCCTGCCGATGAAAAACATCCCCACAGCATGATGCTGCCACCACCATGCTTCACTGTGGGGATGGTGTCCTCGGGGTGATGAGAGATGTTGGGTTTGTGCCAGACATAGTGTTTTCCTTGATGGCCAAAAAGCTCAATTCTAGTCTCATCTGACCAGAGAACCTTCTTCCATATGTTCGGGGAGTCTCCCACATGCCTTTTGGCAAACACCAAACATGTTTGCTTATTTTTTTCTGGCTACTCTTCCGTAAAGCCCAGCTCTGTGGAGTGTACGGCTAAATATGGTCCTATGGATAGATACTCCAATCTCCGTTGTGGAGCTTTGCAGCTCCTTCAGGGTTATCTTTGGTCTCTTTGTTGCCTCTCTGATTAATGCCCTCCTTGCCTGGTTTGTGAGTTTTGGTGGGTGGCCCTCTCTTGGCAGATTTGTTGTGGTGCCATGTTCTTTCCATTTTTTTAATAATGGATTGAATGGTGCTCCGTGGGATGATCAAAGTTTAGGATATTATTTTATAACCCAACCCTGATCTGTACTTCTCCACAACTTTGTCCCTGACCTGCTTGCAGAGCTCCTTGGTCTTCATAGTGCTGCTTGTTTGGTGGTGCCCCTTGCTTAGTGGTGTTGCAGACTCTGGGGCCTTTCAGAACAGGTGTGTATATATACTGAGGTCATGTGACAGATCATGTGACACTTAGATTGCACACAGGTGGACTTTATATAACTAAATATGTGACTTCTGAAGGCAATTGGTTGCACCATATCTTATTTAGGGGCTTCATATCAAATGGGGTGAATACATATGCACGCACCACTTTTCCGTTTAGAATTTGTTGCTTTTTTTGAAACAAGTAATTTCTTTCACTTCACCAATTTGGACTATTTTGTGTATGTCCATTACATGAAATCAAAATCAAAATCAATATAAATTACAGGTTGTAATGGAACTAAATAGGAAAAATGCCAAGGGGGTGAATAGTTTTGCAAGGCACTGTAGATCCTCCCAGAACACTGCTTGAGGGCTCTATGATAAAAATGTCATGATTCCCATAGAACATGCCTGAAGACGACCCCGTCCTTCCATACCCACATCCTTCCATCCTCCTCATTCCTTCCCGTGCCTCAAACCTCAGGTTATCACCTAACTCCTCATCCTGCCTCTGTGTGTAGGTTAGAGCAAGGTACTTTACTTCTTCCAACACCACAGTCGTGGGTTTGATTTCTGCATGGATCCACATATGCTCAATATCTTCTTGTACAGAGGAAGGAGCTGTTTGAAGTTGGTGTTTGCTGTCACATCCTATTGGAGTCACAATTCAACATCTCAGACACGAGACGTATGTGGTCTACAGACAATCACGGACCACAAAAGGAAAACCAGCCACATCGCGGACACCGACGTCTTGCTTCCGGACAAGCTTAACACGTTCTTTGCCCGCTTTGGGGATAAGTGCCACTGACGCGGCCCGTTACCAAGGACTGTGGGCTCTCCTTCTCCATGGCCAACATTAGTAAGACATTTAAACATGTTAACCCTCACAAGGCTCACACGGCATCCCTATTTTCGTCCACAGACCATGTGCAGACCAACTGGCGTTTACGGACATATTCAATCTCTCCCTATCCCAGTCTGCTGTCCCCAAATGCTTCAAGATGGCCACCATTGTTCCTGTACCCAAGAATGTTAGGTAACTGAACTAAATGACTATCACCCCGTAGCACTCACTTCGGTCATCATGAAGTGCTTTGAAAAACTAGTGAAGAATCATATCACCTCCACCCTGCCTGCCTGCCACCCTAGACCCGCCCCAACAGGTCCACAGACAATGCAATCGCCATCACCCTGCACACTGCCCTAAACCACTGGACAAGAGTAATACCTATGTAAGAATGCCTTTCATTGACTACAGCTCAGCATTCAACATCATAGTACCCTCCAAATTCATCATTTAGCTTGAGGCCCTGGCTCTCGACCCCACCCTGTGCAACTGGGTCCTGGACTTTCTGACGGGCCGCCCCCAGCTGTTGAAGGTAGGAAACAAAATCTCAATTCCGCTGTTCCTCAACACTGGGGCCCCACACGTGTGCATGCTCAAACCCCTCATGTACTCCCTGTTCACCCATAACTACGTGGCCATGCACGCCTCCAACTCAATCATCAAGTTTGCAGACGACACTACAGTATGATTACCAAGAACGACGAGGCAGCCTACAGTGAGGAGGTGAGGGCACTCGGAGTGTGGTGTCAGGAAAACAACCTCTCACTCAATGTCAACAAAACAAAAGAGATGATTGTGGACTTCAGGAAACAGCAGAGGGAGCACTCTCCTATCCGCATCAACGGGACAGTAGTGGAGAAGGTGGAAAGTTCCTCGGTGTACACATCATGGACAAACTGAAATGGTCCACCTACATAAACAGCGTGGTGAAGAAGGCACAACAGCGCCTCTTCAACCTCAGTAGGCTGAAGAAATTTGTCTTGTCACCTAAATTCCCCACAAACTTTTACAGATGCACAATCGAGAGCATCCTGTCGGGCTATATCACCACCTGGTAAGGAAACTGAACCGCCCCCCTCTCCAGAGAGTAGTGAGGTCTGCATCACCTTGGGCAAACTACCTGCTCTACAGGACACCTACAGCACCTGAGGCCAAAAAGATCATCACTGACAACAACCACCCTAGCCACTGCCTGTTCACCCCGCTATCATCCAGAAAGCGAGGTCAGTACAGGTGCATCAAAGCTGGGACTGTGAGACTGAAAAACAGCTTCTATCTCAAGGCCATCAGACTGCTCAACAGCCATTAATAACATAGAGAGGCTGCTGGAAACATACAGACCCAAATCACTGGCTACTTTAATAAATGTATTTCATAAAGGTATCACTAGTCACTCTAAATAATGTCACTTTAATAATCTCATGTGTACATACTGTATTTCATAACATCTATTGCATCTTGCCTATGCCGCATGGCCATCGCTCATCCATATATTTATATGTACATGTACTTATTCCATCTCTTTACATTTGTGTGTATAAGGTAGTTGTTGTAAATTTGTTAGATTACTTGTTAGATATTACTACACTGTCAGAAATAGAAGCACAAGCATTTAGCTTTTCTCACATTAACATCTGCTAACGGTGTGTATGTGACAAATAAAATGTTATTTGATTAAGAACATCTAGCCGCTCAAAAGCTCCCTTACCTGCCAATTTATAAATTACGTCTCCGTAATCTAGCATGGGTAGGATGGTCATCTGAATCAGTGTTAGTTTGGCAGCTGGGGTGAAAGAGAAGCGGTTACGATAGAGGAAACCAAGTCTAGATTTAAATTTAGCCTGAAGCTTTGATACGCTTGAAGTCAGAAGTTTATATACACTTAGGTTGGAGTTATTAAAACTCATTTTTCAACCACTCCACAAATTTCTTGTTGACAAACTATAGGTTTGGCAAGTCGGTTATGACATCTACTTTGTGCATGACACAAGTCATTTTTCCAAGAATTGTTTACAGACAAATTATTTCACTTATAATTCACTGTATCACAATTCCAACGGGTCACAAGTTTACATGCACTAAGTTGACTGTGCCTTTAAACAGCTTGGAAAACTCCAGAAAATTATGTCATGGCTTTAGAAGCTTCTCATAGGCTAATTGACATGATTTGAGTCAATTGGAGGTGTATCTGTGATGTATTTGAAGGCCTACCTTTAAACTCAGTGCCTCTTTGCTTGACATCATGGGAAAATCAAAAGAAATCAGCCAAGACCACAAAAAAATTTGTAGACCTCCAAAAGTCTGGTTCATCCTTGGGAGCAATTTCCAAACACCTGAAGGTACCACGTTCATCTGTACAAACAATAGTATGCAAGTATAAACACCATGTGAACACGCAGCCGTCATACCGCTCGGGATGGAGACGCGTTCTCTCTTAGAGATGAACGTACTTTGGTGCGAAAAGTGCAAATCAATCCCAGACCAACAGCAAAGGACCTTGTGAAGATGCTGGAGAGAACAGGTACAACGTATCTATATCCACAGTAAAATGAATTCTATATCGACATAACCTGAAAGGCTGCTCAGCAAGGAAGAAGCCACTGCTCCAAAACCGCCATAAAAAAAGCCAGACTACGGTTTGCAACTGCACATGGGGACAAAGATCGTACTTTTTGGAGAAATGTCCTCTGGTCTGATAAAACAAAAATAAGACTGTTTGGCCATAATGGCCATCTTTATATTTGGAGGAAAAAGGGGAATGCTTGCAAGCCGAAGAACACCATCCCAACCGTGAAGCACGGGGACGGCAGCATCATGTTATGGGGGTGCTTTGCTGCAGGAGGGACTGGTGCACCTTACAAAATAGATGGCATTGTGAGGTAGGAACATTTGTTGGATATATTGAAGCAACATCGCCAGACATCAGTCAGGAAGTTAAAGCTTGGTCGCAAATGGACAATGCCACCAAGCATACTTCCAAAGTTGTGGCAAAATGGCTTAAGGACAACAAAGTCAAGGTATTGGAGTGGCCATCACAAAGCACTGACCTCAATCCTATAGAAAATTTGTCGGCAGAACTTAAAAAGCGTGTGTGAGCAAGGAGGCCTACAAACCTGATGCAGTTACACCAGCTCTGTCAGGAGTAATGGGCCAAAATTCACCCAACCTATTGTGCGAAGCTTGTGGGAGGCTACCCAAAACATTTGACCCAAGTTAAACAATTTAAAGGCAATACACTCAATTAGTATTTGGTAGCATGTAAACTTCTGACCCACTGAGAATGTGATGAAAGAAATAAAAGCTTAAATAAATCATTCTCTCTACTATTATTCTGACATTTCAAATTCTTAAAATAAAGTGGTGATCCTAACTGACCTAATACATGGAATTTTTACTGGGATTAAATGTCAGGAATTGTGAAAAACTGAGTTTAAATGTATTTGGCTAAGCTGTATGTAAACGTCCGACTTCAACTGTATGTGCTGAGAGAAGGACAGTGTACCGTCCAGCCATACCCCCAAGTACTTTTTATGATGTGACTACTTCAAGCTCTAAACCATCAGAGGTAGTGGGGAGAGGGGCATTTTTCGTACCAAACCACGTGACCCTTGTTTTGATGGTGTTCAGAACAAGGTTCATGGCAGAGAAAGCTTGATGGATGATAAGAAAGCTTTTTAGAGCTTTTTTTACCACAAAATCCAGTGAGGATCCAGCTCAGTATAAGACTGTATTATCCGCATATAAATGGATTATAGCCCTTCCTACTGCCTGAGCTATGTTTTTTTATGTAAATTGAGAAAAGCGTGGGGCCTAGGATCGAGCCTTGGGGTACACCCTTGGTGACAGGCAGTGGCTGAGACAGCAGATCATCTGACTTCATACGCTGCACTCTTTGAGAGAGGTAGTTAGCAAACAAGGCCAAAGACCCCTCAAAGACATCAATACTCCTTAGCCTGCCCACAAGAATGGAATGGTCTACCGTATCAAAAGCTTTAGCCAAGTCAATAAAAACAGCAGCACGACATTGCTTAGAATCGAGGACAATGGTAACATCATTGAGGACCTTTAAGGTTGCAGTGACACATCCATAACCTGAGCGGAAACCAGATATAGACATCAAGAGTTGATTATTGACAATTTTTTCCAACACTTTTGATAAACAGGACAAAACAGAAATAGGCCTATAACAGTTAGGATCAGCTTGTTCTCCCCCTTTTAAGTAAAGGACAAACCGTGGCTGCCTTCCAAGCAATGGGAACCTCCCCAGAGAGGAGAGAGAGGTTAAAAAGGTCAGAGATAGGCTTGGCGATGATAGGGGAAGTAACCTTAAAGAAGAAAGGGTCTAAACCATCTGACACAGAAGTTTTTTTGAGGTCTAGTTTAAGGAGCTCCTCTAGCACCTCGGACTCAGTGACCGCCTGCAGGGAGAAACTTTGTAGCGGGGGAGAGGGAAAAGAGGGAGAAGGCATGGGAGATGAGGAAATATTGGACGGGCAAGGAGGCAAGGCTGAGTCAAATTGGAATCCTGACTTAATGAAGTGGTGATTAAAGAGCTCAGCCATTTGCTTCTTGTCAGTAACAACCACATCAAATTTAAGGGACGTGGGCAGCTGTGAGGAGGAGGGTTTATTCTCCAGGTCTTTAACCATTTTCCAGAACTTCCTGGGGTTAGACCCACAGAGAGAGAACTGCTCTCTAAAGTAACTAACTTTGGCCTTCCGGATAGCCTGAGTGCACTTATTTCTCATTTGTCTGAATGAGAGCCAGTCAGCCTGAATATGCGTGTGCCAAGCCTTTCGCCAAATGAATTCTTGAGGTGGAGTAATTCTGCAAGATCACGGTCGAACGAGGGGCTGAACCTGTTTTTAATTCTCATTTTCTTTATGGGGTGTGTTTGTTGAAAATATCACTGAAAATATAAAAAAAGAAGGTCCATGCGTCTTCGAGAGAGGGAGCTGATTCTTAAACAATTTCCAGAGACCAGGTCATGAAGGAAGGCTTGCTAATTAAAGTTTTTTACCAAGAGCCGATGACAAATAAGGAGAGGTCGTTTCACTGAGCAGCCATTACGAATACAGGCTGTAAAACAGTGATCACCAAGGTCATTACAGAAAACACCAGATTGATGCCTCTCAGGATTATATGTTACCAATGCAATTTGATTTGATCCAGCTGCTCGTAGCCACGGTTTCTCTTTCTTCTCCAACTCTCCTCCCATCTCTTCCTCCTCTCTTTCATCCCTCCATACCTCATCCTTACCCATCTCCAGTCAGACCTATAATTTAATGAACTAAGGAAATCTCTTGAGGGCTAGCCATACCACACTGGACGTCCCACACTCAGTTAATGACCCACACAATTTTATAATATATCTGAATCTATTTGAATAAAACATGTGCATGCATGCATGCATTCCTGCCTGCCTGCGTGAGTGCGCGTGTGTGTGTGTGTGAGTGTACCAGGTAATTGTATCAGTAAATGTCAAAGGAAATATTCCTGTATAGCAACTCCTTAGCTTTGCGAGCCATACTGATTCCTCTGTCAACCATAGTTACCTGCAAGGAAACACATACCGCCATCATTGCTTTGCACAACAAGGGCTTCACAGGCAAGGATATTGCTGCCAGTAAGATTGCACATAAATCAACCATTTATCGGATCATCAAGAACTTTAAGGAGAGCAGTTCAATTGTTGTGAAGAAGGCTTCAGGGCTCCCAAGAACGTCCAGCAAGCGCCAGGACCATCTAAAGTTGATTCAAGAACAAGAAGCCACTTCTATCCAGGAAACACATCAATGATAGACTGATATTCTGCAAAAGTTACAGGGATTGGATTGCTGAGAACTGGGGTAAAGTCATTTCATCTGGAAAAAAGCTTGTCCGGAGAAGACAAGGTGAGCGCTACCATCAGTCCTGTGTCATGCCAACAGTAAAGCATCCTGAGACCATTTGTTATGGTGAGTGAATGAGGACCCAAAAGCGAACTAACTTAAACAGAGCTTCTTTAATAACCAAACTTAGGTAGGCTCAGATAGACCGGCAGATTCCGACAGGACAGGACAAGGTTACAGCAAACATGACGATAGTCTGGCTCAGGCATGAAACACAAACAAACAAGAATCCGACAAGGACAGGAGCAGAAACAGAGAGAGATATAGGGACCTAATCAGAGGGAAACAGGGAACAGGTGGGGAACGGGTAGTTAGAGGAGACAAGGGACAGCTGGGGGAAAGCGGGGGAGAAAAGGTAACATAACAACGACCAGCAGAGGGAGACAGGGTGAAGGGAAAGGACAGAGACAAGACACAACATGACAGTACCCCCCCACTCACCGAGCGCCTCCTGGCGCACTCGAGGAGGAAACCTGGCGGCAACGGAGGAAATCCTCGATCAGCGCACGGTCCAGCACGTCCCGAGAGGGAACCCAACTCCTCTCCTCAGGACCGTACCCCTCCCAATCGACAAGGTACTGGTGACCACGGCCCCGTGGACGCATGTCCAAAATCCTGCGGACCCTGTAGATGGGTGCGCCCTCGACAAGGATGGGGGGGGGGGGGGGAAGACGAGCGGGGGCGCGAAGAACGGGCTTAATACAGGAGACATGGAAGACCGGGTGGACGCGACGAAGGTATCGCGGAAGAAGAAGTCGAACTGCGACAGGATTAATGACCCGAGAAATACGGAACGGACCAATGAACCGCGGGGTCAACTTGCGAGAAGCCGTCTTAAGGGGAAGGTTCTGAGTGGAGAGCCAAACTCTCTGACCGCGACAATATCTAGGACTCTTAGTTCTACGCTTATTAGCAGCCCTCACAGTCTGCGTTCTATAACGGCAAAGTGCAGACCTGACCCTCTTCCAGGTGCGCTCGCAACGTTGGACAAAAGCCTGAGCGGAGGGGACGCTGGACTCGGCGAACTGAGATGAGAACAGCGGAGGCTGGTACCCGAGGCTACTCTGAAAAGGAGATAGCCCGGTCGCAGACGAAGGAAGCGAGTTGTGGGCGTATTCTGCCCAGGGGAGCTGTTCTGACCAAGACGCAGGGTTGCGAAAAGAAAGACTGCGTAAGATGCGACCAATAGTCTGATTGGCCCGTTCTGCTTGACCGTTAGACTGGGGGTGAAAGCCGGAAGAGAGACTGACGGAAGCCCCAATCAAACGGCAAAACTCCCTCCAAAATTGAGACGTGAATTGCGGACCTCTGTCCGAAACGACGTCTGACGGAAGGCCATGAATTCTGAAAACATTCTCGATGATGATTTGTGCCGTCTCTTTAGCAGAAGGAAGCTTAGCAAGGGGAATGAAATGGGCCGCCTTAGAGAACCTATCGACAACCGTAAGAATAACAGTCTTCCCCGCTGACGAAGGCAGTCCGGTGACAAAATCTAAGGCGATGTGAGACCACGGTCGAGAGGGAATAGGAAGCGGCCTGAGACGGCCGGCAGGAGGAGAGTTACCGGACTTAGTCTGCGCGCAGACCGAACAAGCAGCCACGAAACGACGCGTGTCATGCTCCCGGGTGGGCCACCAAAAACGCTGGCGAATGGAAGCAAGCGTACCCCGAACGCCAGGGTGGCCGGCTAACTTGGCAGAGTGAGCCCACTGAAGAACGGCCAGACGAGTAGGAACGGGAACGAAAAGAAGGTTCCTAGGACAAGCGCGCGGCGACGGAGTGTGAGTGAGCGCTTGTTTTACCTGCCTCTCAATTCCCCAGACAGTCAACCCGACAACACGCCCCTCAGGGAGAATCCCCTCGGGGTCAGTGGAGGCTACTGAAGAACTGAAGAGACGAGACAAAGCATCAGGCTTGGTGTTCTTAGAGCCCGGACGATAAGAAATCACGAACTCGAAACGAGCGAAAAACAGCGCCCAACGCGCCTGACGCGCATTAAGTCGTTTGGCAGAACGGATGTACTCAAGGTTCCTATGGTCAGTCCAAACGACAAAAGGAACGGTCGCCCCCTCCAACCACTGTCGCCATTCGCCTAGGGCTAACCGGATGGCGAGCAGTTCGCGGTTACCCACATCATAGTTACGTTCCGACGGCGACAGGCGATGAGAAAAATACGCGCATGGGTGGACCTTGTCGTCAGAGAGGGAGCGCTGAGAAAGAATGGCTCCCACGCCCACCTCTGACGCGTCAACCTCGACAACGAACTGTCTAGAGACGTCAGGTGTAACAAGGATAGGAGCGGATGTAAAACGATTCTTGAGGAGATCAAAAGCTCCCTGGGCGGAAACGGACCACTTAAAGCACGTCTTGACAGAAGTAAGGGCTGTGAGAGGAGCGGCCACCTGACCGAAATTACGGATGAAACGACGATAGAAGTTCGCGAAGCCGAGAAAGCGCTGCAGCTCGACGCGTGACTTAGGGACGGGCCAATCAATGACAGCTTGGACTTTAGCGGGATCCATCTTAATGCCTTCAGCGGAAATAACAGAACCGAGAAATGTGACGGAGGAGGCATGAAAAGTGCACTTCTCAGCCTTCACAAAAAGACAATTCTCTAAAAGGCGCTGGAGGACACGTCGAACGTGCTGAACATGAATCTGGAGTGACGGTGAAAAAATCAGGATATCGTCAAGGTAAACGAAAACAAAGATGTTCAGCATGTCTCTCAGGACATCATTGACTAATGCCTGAAAGACAGCTGGAGCGTTAGCGAGGCCGAAAGGAAGAACCCGGTATTCAAAGTGCCCTAACGGAGTGTTAAACGCCGTCTTCCACTCGTCCCCCTCCCTGATGCGCACGAGATGGTAAGCGTTACGAAGGTCCAACTTAGTGAAAAACCTGGCTCCCTGCAGGATCTCGAAGGCTGAAGACATAAGAGGAAGCGGATAACGATTCTTAACTGTTATGTCATTCAGCCCTCGATAATCTATGCAGGGGCGCAGAGACCCGTCCTTCTTCTTGACAAAAAAAAACCCCGCTCCGGCGGGAGAGGAGGAGGGGACTATGGTACCGGCGTCAAGAGCTACAGACAAATAATCCTCGAGAGCCTTACGTTCGGGAGCCGACAGAGAGTATAGTCTACCCCGGGGGGGAGTGGTTCCCGGAAGGAGATCAATACTACAATCATACGACCGGTGTGGAGGAAGAGAGGTGGCCCTGGACCGACTGAACACCGTGCGCAGATCGTGATATTCCTCCGGCACCCCTGTCAAATCACCAGGCTCCTCCTGTGAAGAAGAGACAGAGGAAACAGGAGGGATAGCAGACATTAAACATTTCACATGACAAGAGACGTTCCAGGAGAGGATAGAATTACTAGACCAATTAATGGAAGGATTATGACAAACTAGCCAGGGATGGCCCAAAACAACAGGTGTAAAAGGTGAACGAAAAATCAAAAAAGAAATGGTTTCGCTATGATTACCAGAAACAGTGAGGGTTAAAGGTAGCGTCTCACGCTGAATCCTGGGGAGAGGACTACCATCCAGGGCGAACAAGGCCGTGGACTCCCTTAACTGTCTGAGAGGAATGTCATGTTCCCGAGCCCAGGTCTCGTCCATAAAACAGCCCTCCGCCCCAGAGTCTATTAAGGCACTGCAGGAAGCTGACGAACCGGTCCAGCGTAGATGGACCGACAAGGTAGTGCAGGATCTTGAAGGAGAGACAGGAGTAGTAGCGCTCACCAGTAGCCCTCCGCTTACTGATGAGCTCTGGCTTTTACTGGACATGAAGTGACAAAATGACCAGCAGAACCGCAATAGAGACAGAGGCGGTTGGTGATTCTCCGTTCCCTCTCCTTAGTCGAGATGCGGATACCTCCCAGCTGCATAGGCTCAGCTCCCGAGCCGGCAGAGGAAGATGGTAGTGATGCGGAGAGGGGGGCAACGGAGAACGCGAGCTCCTTTCCACGAGCTCGGTGACGCAGATCAACCCGTCGCTCAATGCGAATAGCGAGTTCAATCAGGGAATCCACGCTGGAAGGGACCTCCCGGGAGAGAATCTCATCCTTTACCTCTGCGCGGAGACCCTCCAGAAAACGAGCGAGCAAAGCCGGCTCGTTCCAGCCACTGGAGGCAGCAAGAGTGCGAAACTCAATAGAGTAGTCTGTTATGGATCGATTACCTTGACATAGGGAAGACAGGGCCCTGGAAGCCTCCTCCCCAAAAACAGATCGATCAAAAACCCGTATCATCTCCTCCTTAAAGTCCTGATACTGGTTAGTACACTCAGCCCTTGCCTCCCAGATTGCCGTGCCCCACTCACGAGCCCGTCCAATAAGGAGAGATATGACGTAGGCGACACGAGCAGTGCTCCTGGAGTAAGTGTTGGGCTGGAGAGAAAACACAATATCACACTGGGTGAGGAACGAGCGGCATTCAGTGGGCTCCCCAGAGTAACACGGCGGGTTATTGATTCTGGGCTCCGGAGATTCGAAAGCCCTGGAAGTGGCCGGTGGATCGAGGCGGAGATGGTGAACCTGTTCTGTGAGGTTGGAGACTTGGGTGGCCAGGGTCTCAACGGCATGTCGAGCAGCAGACACTTCCTGCTCGTGTCTGCCTAGCATCGCTCCCTGGATTCCGACGGCTGAGTGGAGAGGATCCGAAGTCGCTGGGTCCATTCTTGGTCGGATTCTTCTGTTATGGTGAGTGAATGAGGACCCAAAAGCGAACTAACTTAAACAGAGCTTCTTTAATAACCAAACTTAGGTAGGCTCAGATAGACCGGCAGATTCCGACAGGACAGGACAAGGTTACAGCAAACATGACGATAGTCTGGCTCAGGCATGAAACACAAACAAACAAGAATCCGACAAGGACAGGAGCAGAAACAGAGAGAGATATAGGGACCTAATCAGAGGGAAACAGGGAACAGGTGGGGAACGGGTAGTTAGAGGAGACAAGGGACAGCTGGGGGAAAGCGGGGGAGAAAAGGTAACATAACAACGACCAGCAGAGGGAGACAGGGTGAAGGGAAAGGACAGAGACAAGACACAACATGACACCATTCATGTGTGGGGTTGCTTCTCAGCCAAGGGAGTGGGCTCACTCATAATTCTGCCTAATAACACAGCCATGAATAAAGAACGGTACCAACACATCCTCCGAGAGCAACTTCTCCCAACCATCCAGGAAAAGTTTGGTGACAAACAATGCCTTTTCCAGCATGATGGATGATGCACCTTGCCATAAGGCAAAAGTGATAACTAAGTGGCTCAGGGAACAAAACATCAATATTTTGGGTCCATGGCCAGGAAACTCCCCAGACCTTAATCCCATTGAGAACTTGTGGTCTATCCTCAAGAGGCAGGTGGACAAACAAAACCCCACAAACTCCAAGCATTGATTATGCAAGAATGGGCTGCCATCAATCAGGATGTGGCCCAGAAGTTAATTGACAGCATGACAGAGTGGATTGCAGAGGTCTTGAAAAAGAAGGGTCAACACAACACTGCAAATATTGACTCTTTGCATCAACTTCATGTAATTGTCAATAAAAGCCTTTGTCACTTATGAAATGCTTGTAATTATACTTCAGTATTCCATAGTAACATCTGACAAAAATATCTAAAGACACTGAGGCAGCAGACTTTGTGAAAATTAATATTTGTGTCATTCTCAAAACTTTTGGCCACAATTATAGTGTTTCTTCCAACACATTGGTGTCGGAGGTGCATTGCATTAGACCACTGCGCCACTCAGGAGGCCCATCTTCAAATAGAGTTGATCAGGCTGTTGATTGTGGCCTGTGGAATGTTGTCCCTCTCCTCTTCAATGGCTATGCGAAGTTGCTGGATATTGGCAGGACCTGAAACATGCTGTCATACACATCCATCCAGAGCATCCCAAACATGCTCAATGGGTGACATGTCTGGTGAGTATGCAGGCCATGGAAGAACTGGGACATTTTCAGCTTCCATGAATTGTGTACAGCTCCTTGCGACATGGGGCTGTGCATTATGTTGAAACATGATATGATGGCGGCGAATGACTGGCACAACAATGGGCCTCCAGATCTCATCATGGTATCTCTGTGCATTCAAATTGCCATCAATAAAATGCAATTATGTTCGTTTATGCCTGCCTGCCTACCCATACCATAACCCCACCGCCACCATAGGGCACTGTGTTCACATCGTCGACATCAGCAAACTGCTCGCCCATATGACGACATACAAGTGGTCTGCGGTTGTGAAGCTGTTTGGATGTACTGCCAAATTCTCTAAAACAACGTTGGAGGTGGCTTATGGAAGATAAATTAACATTACATTATCTGGCACCAGCTCTGATGGACATTCCTACAGTCAGCACACCAATTGCACGCTGCCTCAACTTGAGGCAGCTGTGGCGTTGTGTGACAAAACTGCACATTTTAGAGTGGCCTTTTATTGTCCCCACCACAATGTGCACCTGTGTAATGAGCATGCTGTTGAATCAGCTTCTTGATATGCCACACCTGTCAGGTGGACGGATTAGCTTGGCAAAGGAGAAATCCTCAATAACAGGGATGTTAACAAATTTGTGCCCAAAATTTGAGAGAATTAATCTTTTTTTTCCATGGAAAATTCGTTTTTTTTTCAGCTCATGAGACATGGGACCAGCACTTTACATGTTGCATTTATATTTTTGTTTAGTGTAGATAATATAATTAGGATGTCAGCAAATACAATTTAAAATGTACGCCATTCATCTACGGCAAATATACTCACAGTATACGTTTCCACATAGCTAGATCTTCAGCCAGCATGAAACAAAAGTGAGGAAGGGTTTTGACTCCCGAACGCAGTCAGTGCTGCTGTGAACAGTGTCACAAGAAACAACCAAATAGACGATGTATAAACAATTTCGACATCACTGATGCAATTCCAATGCTGTTTGGGTTGCATTCTGTATCACCAAATTTGTTTGAGATGATTTTACTGCATGAAATTAAATGGCTGAAGAGCAACAACATTCTCAGTAATAGTCACATAAACTTCTTAGTTGCTGTGACTGTGATGTGTTGTTGTTTATCTACCTTAGTTGAATACATTGTCAATCTTGATAAGAGCATTTGCTAAATGACAAAAATGTAAAGGTAATATATGAAAATCAACTACTGCGACGCATACTGGGTATTGGCCTTGTTTTGGGGCGGAGCTCAATATTGTAATACTCAGCATGCTTTGCAATTGTTCATTTTTACAAAACATTACATTTAGAAGATGCTGTTATCACACCATAGTCCAATCAGACCTTTGATACCAATACAGGGTGAAAGGGGACCACAAAATTGTATACAAATATAAAATGACAGCTTTTGAAAGTATCTCGTTACCAAAGACATTGGAGTGTAGTTCAGCCCAGTGTAATACGAATGTCTCGGGAAGTAATTCAAATACGAATTTCAAATACTTTTAACAGAAATGGTGCCCATCTTGTCATAGCTCAATAACCCAACATGTGTTCTGTCCACTATTTACCCAGCGCTGGGTTGCTTTTTAACCAAGAATTTGAAAGAGTGCGATACATTTGACTCGCCTCAACATCCCCACTGCTGCACATTGACTTGATTCCTTTCTTAGAAAAGAGCACTTGATTTCATTTGGTATGACGGCACAGACACACGTCTGTCATCCCCTTTCTATTTTAATAACACTACGTGTGTTTGATGGAGCAGGCTCTGATGTAGCTGTAATGTTGTCTTGTATAAAAGCAGTGGCTGTGTTAGTTAATCAGGCCAGAAAAATAATGATGATGGCATTGGGCCCTCTCTTGCCTCTCTCCACAGATGACAGTGTACAGCAATAAGGCAGGAAAATGGCACCCAGGGGCGAGAGGGAGACATAGAGAGAGAGACACATAGTGTGAGTGTGTTTGTGTGTGCGAATGGCTGATGCTAACACTGGACTCCCTGTTGGCAGTGGAGCTGGAGTGGGAAAAACTGTTTGGCTGTGGGCCTGAAGGGGGGGTGCTAACCCTGTCCACAGACACTGTCTTCTACACATGGATAGAGCTGCTGCTGTCTTTATGCAGTAGAAGAAGTCTAACTATATTAACTGTAGTTCCAAAGTTATTTGGCTTGACAAAATTCTTCTTCTTCAAGTATCTACATAGTGATTTAAAAGTTAGAGAACTGTAATACAGCTGTGTAAAATTAATTGGTATAGTGAGTGCTTATTTCTGGGTGCTCTTATTGAATAAACAAACAACATGGAAGTATTATTTTTCCATTGGTTGGTTTTAGTATGGATCTGGGAAAATATGACACCTAATGACACTGAAGTTCCACAGAGTTTGGCCTGGCATACAGTACCATATCTCCCGCGACACATTTGGGGTTCTGTAAATTTGTGGTTTCAACCCATAACTTCTCCTGGTATATGTCTTGCACCCTACGAGGTACTGCGAGGATTTGTGGTTTAGTTCATCCCATTGTGGTTAGTCAGCATTGTACGGCGGTAAAGTGTGGGAGCGGACGGTGCTGAGATGGACTGCTGCTTCTGCAGTGTATAGTGGTAATATTAGCTTAGTACTCTCTCTGCTCAGCACTGTCTCTGCGGTGCTGAGAGATGGATGTAGACACTGGAGAGGAGATTTTCTATGAGTTGTAGGAAGCTTCTGAAATGGCACCCCACACTCTAAAAAATGCTGGGTGGTTTGGTTTCACCCAACTGCTGGGTTGTTTGGTTGACCCAACTGCTGGGTTGTTTGGTTGACCCAACTGCTGGGTTGTTTGGTTGACCCAACTGCTGGGTTGTTTGGTTGACCCAACTGTTGGGTTGTTTGGTTGACCCAACTGCTGGGTTGTTTGGTCGACCCAACTGCTGGGTTGCAGGCATTGGGTCACATAGTTGGGTTGTTCACTATACTGGATCACTCCAATATATTGGTATCACTCTGTGGCGGAGGGATACATCCGAGGTGAGGAGTTACAGATTTACTCCCGTGTGCACCTGTGTCACGGCTGGGGTCCTCCCCTATATATAGACCCCATGGCTATATATAGTATGTATGCTGCAGTGGCTATATATAGTATTTATGCTGCAGTAGTTTATGTGTCGGGGGGCTGGGGTCAGTTTGTTATATCTGGAGTACTTCTCCTGTCCTATTCGGTGTCCTGTGTGAATCTAAGTGTGCGTTCTCTAATTCTCTCCTTCTCTCTTTCTTTCTCTCTCTCGGAGGACCTGAGCCCTGGGAACATGCCCCAGGATTACCTGACATGATGACTCCTTGCTGTCCCCAGTCCACCAGGCCGTGCTGCTGCTCCAGTTTCAACTGACCTAAGCCCTAGGACCATGCCCCAGGACTACCTGACATGATGACTCCTTGCTGTCCCCAGTCCACCTGACCGTGCTGCTGCTCCAGTTTCAACTGTTCTGCCCTATTATTATTCGACCATGCTGGTCATTTATGAACATTTGAACATCTTGGCCATGTTCTGTTATAATCTCCACCCGGCACAGCCAGAAGAGGACTGGCCACCCCACATAGCCTCATTCCTCTCTAGGTTTCTTCCTAGGTTTTGGCCTTTCTAGGGAGTTTTTCCTAGCCACCGTGCTTCTACACCTGCATTGCTTGCTGTTTGGGGTTTTAGGCTGGGTTTCTGTACAACACTTTGAGATATCAGCTGATGTACGAAGGGCTATATAAATACATCTGACTTGATTTGATGGCTGCGACACACGTTCTCTTTCATTTTTCTCTGCAGATGTCCGTATGGTTTGAGGTCCAAACTTTCTGTAGTTTGGTTGGTATGTCCTGGTAAGTGTAATAACTTGCGTGGAAGTATAGTCATTGGCTGTTTGCAGCTCCTCCTCTTGAGTGCTGTGCGAGGTTGATCTTGTGTTTCATTAGCGTTACACTATGACCCCGTGTGCATCCATTAGTATGGTGGCCCTTGCTGCCACAAACTGTAATTTACCATAGAACAAACCAGTCGGCAAGTTGTGTGTTTTGTGAATTGCTCTGCTAATTACCCTGCAGTTGTTTTTCATTGTTCTTTCCCCTGCAGAGTGTAAGAGTCTCGTGGTGGGCTTTCCAATACGTTGAGGCATTAACTTTTGGAGTTCCTTAATGGAGTTACTCCATCATATTGTGCTGTTTTTACTTGTTGGATATTAAACCAACAAACCAACAAGGTTTATGCAGTTGGCATGAAAAATAAAAAAAATAAAAAAATCTAATCCATTACCTTGTTGCTGTTTTTTGTGCCCCACGCCAAGGGACGGGCCATGGCGCAGGTGGTTACCTCTCGGCTCCATCTCTGGCTGGCCCAATCCCGTCTGTCAGCTGCTCTCCAGAGCACATTTGCCACTCTCCTCATCAAACCAGGGCTGATGTTTGACCCAGGGATTGAGGACATTCTGGAGCAGACCGAAAATGTTTGTAGGGACCAGGAGACCCTGAGATGGTTCACGTCGCCTCCTCAGGCCCTGGGTCCAAGGTTTGATGGACCATCGCCACACACATGCAACCGAACAACGGAGGGTTCCTGTCCTGCCCCATCGCCTCGTTCTGAGGGATGACAGCGGGGAGGGGCACAGCATGCAGTGGAGCAACAACCTGTCATCCGTCACTGCCATACGGATGTCAGAATGGCTAGGTGGGTTCTACTCCACAAATTATGTGGTTCCAAAAAGAGACTGAGGCTTTAGACCGATTCTGGACCTCTGCAACCAATGTACTGATGTTCCACATGCTGTCCTCAGCCCCTGTGTTGCAGGGACCATGAGGGATGCATACTTCCATGTTCCTGTTCACCCAGCTCATTGGCAGTACCTCCGATTTGCTTTCGAAGGGATGGCTTATGAATTCATGGTTATTCCCTTTGGCATCTCCTTGGCACCCCACACTTTCAAATCAAAACAAATCAAATTTGTATTTGTCACATACACATGGTTAGCAGATGTTAATGCGAGTGTAGCGAAATGCTTGTGCTTCTAGTTCCGACAATGCAGATAACAAGTAATCTAACTAACAATTCCAAAACTACTGTCTTGTACACAGTGTAAGGGGATAAAGAATATGTACATAAGGATATATGAATGAGTGATGGTACAGAGCAGCATAGGCAAGATACAGTAGATGGTATCGAGTACAGTATATACATATGAGATGAGTATGTAAACAAAGTGGCATAGTTAAAGTGGCTAGTGATACATGTATTACATAAGGATACAGTCAATGACATAGAGTACAGTATATACGTATGCATATGAGATGAATAATGTAGGGTAAGTAACATTATATAAGGTAGCATTGTTTAAAGTGGCTAGTGATATATTTACATCATTTCCCATGAATTCCCATTATTAAAGTGGCTGGAGTTGAGTCAGTGTCAGTGTGTTGGCAGCAGCCACTCAATGTTAGTGGTGGCTGTTTAACAGTCTGATGAGCCTTGAGATAAAAGCTGTTTTTCAGTCTCTCGGTCCCAGCTTTGATGCACCTGTACTGACCTCGCCTTCTGGATGATAGCGGGGTGAACAGGCAGTGGCTCGGGTGGTTGATGTCCTTGATGATCTTTATGGCCTTCCTGTGACATCGGGTGGTGTAGGTGTCCTGGAGGGCAGGTAGTTTGCCCCCGGTGATGCGTTGTGCAGACCTCACTACCCTCTGGAGAGCCTTACGGTTGAGGGCGGAGCAGTTGCCGTACCAGGCGGTGATACAGCCCGCCAGGATGCTCTCGATTGTGCATCTGTAGAAGTTTGTGAGTGCTTTTGGTGACAAGCCGAATTTCTTCAGCCTCCTGAGGTTGAAGAGGCGCTGCTGCGCCTTCTTCACAATGCTGTCTGTGTGAGTGGACCAATTCAGTTTGTCTGTGATGTGTATGCCGAGAAACTTAAAACTTGCTACCCTCTCCACTACTGTTCCATCGATGTGGATAGGGGGGTGTTCCCTCTGCTGTTTCCTGAAGTCCAAAATCATCTCGTTGACGTTGAGTGTGAGGTTATTTTCCTGACACCACACTCCGAGGGCCCTCACCTCCTCCCTGTAGGCCGTCTCGCCGTTATTGGTAATCAAGCCTACCACTGTTGTGTCGTCCGCAAACTTGATGATTGAGTTGGAGGCGTGCGTGGCCACGCAGTCGTGGGTGAACAGGGAGTACAGGAGAGGGCTCAGAACGCACCCTTATGGGGCCCCAGTGTTGAGGATCAGCGGGGAGGAGATGTTGTTGCCTACCCTCACCACCTGTGTGCGGCCCGTCAGGAAGTCCAGTACCCAGTTGCACAGGGCGGGGTCGAGACCCAGGGTCTCGAGCTTGATGACGAGCTTGGAGGGTACTATGGTGTTGAATGCCGTGCTGTAGTCGATGAACAGCATTCTCACATAGGTATTCCTCTTGTCCAGATGGGTTAGGGCAGTGTGCAGTGTGGTTGAGATTGCATCGTCTGTGGACCTATTTGGGCGGTAAGCAAATTGGAGTGGGTCTAGGGTGTCAGGTAGGGTGGAGGTGATATGGTCCTTGACTAGTCTCTCAAAGCACTTCATGATGACGGAAGTGAGTGCTACGGGGCGGTAGTCGTTTAGCTCAGTTACCTTAGCTTTCTTGAGAACAGGAACAATGGTGGCCCTCTTGAAGCATGTGGGAACAGCAGACTGGTATAGGGATTGATTGAATATGTCCGTAAACACACCTGCCAGCTGGTCTGAGCATGCTCTGAGGGCGCGGCTGGGGATGCCGTCTGGGCCTGCAGCCTTGCGAGGGTTAACACGTTTAAATGTATTACTCACCTCGGCTGCAGTGAAGGAGAGACCGCATGTTTTCGTTGCAGGCCGTGTCAGTGGCACTGTATTGTCCTCAAAGCGGGAAAAAAAGTTATTAAGTCTGCCTGGAAGCAGGACATCCTGGTCCGTGACTGGGCTGGATTTCTTCCTGTAGTCCGTGATTGACTGCAGACCCTGCCACATGCCTCTTGTGTCTGAGCCGTTGAATTGAGATTCTACTTTGTCTCTGTACTGACGCTTAGCTTGTTTGATAGCCTTACGGAGGGAATAGCTGCACTGTTTGTATTCAGTCATGTTACCAGACACCTTGCCTTGATTAAAAGCAGTGGTTCGCGCTCTCAGTTTCACGCGAATGCTCCCATCTGTCAGGATTTGGCCAGGGTTGTTCCGGTTTTTGGTCACTAGATGCCCCCATTGTGCTTTTTGACCTTTTGTTTTCCCTTGATCCCCATTATTATTTGCACCTGTGCCTCGTTTCCCCTGATTGTATTTAAACCCTTAGTTTTCCTCAGTTCTTTGCTCTGTGTTTGTATGTTAGCACCCAGCCCTAGTATTCTGTGAACTCTTGTTGAACCCGGTGGACTCTCTTGTGGAATTCTGTTTTTGTTCTTGTTTATTTATTTTTGAGTATCTTTTGAGGCTTTTTATGCTATTCCTACCACCTTGTGGATTTACCTTTTTTTGTCTTGGAGGATTACCTTTGTTCTTGTGGAATTCCTTTTGAGGTTGTGGAGTTACATGTTTTCCTGAAGGACTTCTCTTTTTACTTCATTAAATACACCGTCTCAAGTACTGCTGTGTCTGCCTCATCTTCTGGGTTCTGCCGACTATTCGTGGCTCAGTAGGTTGAGTGACTGTTTCTCACTCCGGAGACCCGGGTTCGTAACCGGGCCCTGACAGAAACACAGAGCCAAATATGAACCCAGAGGCAGCCAGTTCCCAGGACCTTGTTGCCATGCTGTCCCACCACCAGGAGACTGTCCAACGCCACGAAGCCGCCCTGGTTCAGCAAGAGGCCTTAATGGCTAGACATTCTCATCTTCTGTCGGAGATGCTGACTTCCATAAAGCAGATATCTGATCGACTTACCCCGGCAAGAGTTCCCGTCCCAGTACCTCAGATTCACGTACCCATGGCAGTTAATCCCCTGGCTGAACCTCGTCTTCCACCTCCCCAACGGTTCTCAGGTGATCCAAGTGCTTGTAAAGGGTTTCTCACCCAATGTTCTCTCTCCTTCGAGCTGCAACCCTCGTCGTTCCCCACCGACCGGTCTAAGATCGCATATATCATCACCCTGCTGTCGGAAAAAGCCCTGGCCTGGGCTACTGCTGTGTGGGATGCCCATAATTCCTGCTGTGCCAGCTACTCTGCCTTTGCTGAGGAATTCAAACGAGTGTTTCAAGGCCCAAGCAGTGGTCCTGACTCAGCCAAACAGCTCCTGACTCTCCACCAAGGTCGGCGCAGCGTGACGGACTATGCCATCCAGTTCCGCACGGTAGCAGCAGCGAGTGGCTGGAACAACGAGGCGCTCACGGTGTGCTTTCTGAAAGGCCTTTCTGACACTATCCAAGATGAACTGGCCACTCGGGAACCACCGGACAATCTCGAGTCCCTGATCAAGTTGGCCTCACGCATTGACCAGCGTCTGAGAGAGAGAGAACTCAACCGTAGACCTCTAGCCCCTATCAGTCCCAGCTCCGAGTCCCCACCTTTATCCTCGCTGGCTCCACCGGTACCCATGCAGATTGGACGTATCTCCCAGGCTGAGAGAGACCGCCGGATGAGGGAGCGACGCTGTCTATATTGTGGCAAACCGGGCCATTTCCGTTCCACGTGTCCCGGGCTCCAGGGAAACGCTCTGTCCCGTACAGACCGGGGGGAACTGTAACGGGAAACATAACCTCCTCCCATCCGTCCAACTCCGTCTGCTCATTCCAGTCACCCTTTCCTGGGACAACCACAAGCTTCACCTTCAAGCCTTGGTAGACTCTGGAGCCGCAGGTAACTTCATGGATGGTGTCTGGGCGAAGGAGAATGGCGTTCCCTCTGAACCTCTAAGTGACCCCATGAGGGTTACTACATTGGATGGAAGCCCTTTGGGATCTGGACTTGTCACTCCTGTCACTACCTCCTTGCGACTTTCAGTTTCACAACACCAGGAATTGATGAACTTTCATTTGATCTCCTGTTCCGAGTTCCCTCTCGTCCTTGGATACCCCTGGCTTCACAGCCATAACCCTCACATCGACTGGTCTGTGGGCACTATCAAGCAGTGGGGTCCTACGTGCCAAGCTACTTGTATTTTCTCGAATTCCCCGAGTTCTACTCCCGAGTCTTTAGAATCCATCGACCTGACCCGAGTTCCCGAGTGTTACCATGACCTCAAACTGGTATTTAGCAAACAGAGGGCCACCATGCTACCACCCCATAGACCTTATGATTGCCCCATCAAACTGTTTCCGGGCACTTGCCCTCCCAGGGGTCGGATCTTTTCCCTATCTCCACCCGAACGAGCTGCTATGGATACCTACATCAAGGACGCTCTGGAAGCAGGCCTCATGCGTCCATCCACCTCCCCGGCGGGAGCAGGGTTTTTCTTTGTGGCCAAGAAAGACGGTGGCTTACGTCCTTGCATCGACTACCGGGGACTCAATGCCATAACCGTCCGTAACCGTTACCCGCTACCCCTTATGGCCACAGCCTTCGAGCTGCTCCAGGAAGCAGTTGTTTTCACTAAGCTTGACCTGCAGAACGCATACCATCTTGTGCGGATCAGACCTGGTGACGAGTGGAAGACCGCTTTCAACACGCCTACTGGTCACTATGAATACTTGGTGATGCCCTTCGGCCTGACCAACGCCCCAGCGGTGTTCCAAGCGCTCATAAACGATGTGCTTAGGGATATGCTTAACATATTTGTGTTTGTTTACTTGGATGACATCCTCATCTTTTAGAGCTCTCTTCAAGAACACACAAAGCATGTCAGACAAGTACTCAAACGCCTCCTAGACAGCCATCTGTACGTTAAGCCGGAAAAATGTGATTTCCATTCATCCCGAGTACAATTCCTGGGATTTGTAGTGGAACCCGGTCGAGTCCAAATGGACCCCAGGAAGGTAGGTGCGGTAGCGGATTGGCCCACCCCCAAATCTGTTAAGGAAGTTCAGCGTTTCCTGGGCTTCACAAACTTTTACCGCAAGTTCATCAAGAACTTCAGCTTGGTGGCAGCTCCTCTCTCAGCTTTAACCAAGGGTGGCAATGCAAGGTTTTTGTGGGGAAGAGAAGCTGAGACGGCCTTCCAAGGACTCAAGCAGCGCGTCCTCTCTGCTCCCATCCTGATACTACCGACTACGGATGAACCGTTTGTGGTGGAGGTAGACGCCTCAGAGGTTGGTGTTGGAGCTGTCCTGTCTCAGAGGGGTGAAGACAAGAAGCTTCATCCGTGCGCTTTCTTCTCACACCGGCTTACCCCGGCTGAGAGGAACTACGATGTGGGGGATCGTGAACTCCTAGCGGTTAAGATGGCATTGAAGGAATGGAGACACTGGCTCGAGGGGGCTTCTCACCCGTTTCAAGTGCTCACGGACCACAAAAATCTGGAGTATATCCAGCAGGCGAAGCGGTTGAACTCTAGACAAGCTAGATGGTCTCTTTTCTTCAATCGATTCCAGTTTATCCTCACCTATCGGCCCGGGTCGAAGAATCTCAAACCGGATGCCCTGTCCCGAGTCTACGCTCCTGCCATTCGAGATGACACGGACATGCCTGTCCTTCCTGCTGCTAAGATCGTGGCTCCGATCTCGTGGCAAGTTGAGGATACCGTGAGACGAGCTCAAGCTATCGAACCGGACCCGAAAGGAGGCCCTGCCAATCGGTTGTTTGTCCCCAAGGCAGTGAGGACTCAGGTCCTTCTGTGGGGGCACTCCTCTCGCCTCACCTGTCATCCGGGCGTAGGTCGCACCTTGGAGTTCATCCAGCGTAAGTTCTGGTGGCCTACCATAAGAGAAGACGTTGCCACTTTCGTCAATGCCTGCCCTGTGTGCTGCCAGGGCAAATCTTCTCACCTCCGCCCTCAAGGACTCCTTCACCCTTTACCTGTTCCCCACAGACCCTGGTCCCATATCTCGTTGGACTTTATTACTGGCCTTCCTCCATCCCATGGCAATACTACTATCCTAGTCATAATCGACAGGTTTTCTAAGGCGGCCAGGTTCGTCCCTCTGACTAAGTTACCTTCTGCCAAGGAAACTGCTGAGTTGGTAATTAATCATGTGTTCCGAGTCTTCGGCATTCCTCAAGATATGGTTTCTGACAGAGGTCCCCAGTTCGCCTCAAGGTTTTGGAAGGCCTTCTGCCAACTCATGGGGGCTTCTGCCAGTCTATCTTCAGGGTACCATCCGGAGTCCAACGGTCAAACAGAGAGGATGAATCAAGAGCTGGAAACCACCCTCCGATGTATGACTCGTAACAACCCGTCCACATGGTCGTCCTTCATTGTTTGGGCCGAATACGCGCACAACACCTTGCGCTCCTCCTCCACTGGTATGTCCCCGCACGAGTGTCAGTTTGGCTATGCCCCTCCATTGTTCCTGGACCAGGAGGCAGAAGTCAGAGTGCCTTCAGCCTTGAAGTTCGTCAGACGCTGTCGGCTTATGTGGAGGAAGACCCGTCTTAATCTTATGCGTTCCTCACAGAGGTACCAACAACAAGCCAACAGACGTCGCCGTCCCGGGCCTACCCTGCGCCCCGGCCAGAGAGTCTGGCTCTCCACAAGAGACTTACCACTACGGGTGGAGTCTCGCAAGCTGTCCCAAAAATACATCGGTCCCTTTAAGGTTGCCAGGAGAGTTGACCCAGTTTCTTATCGCCTACACTTACCCAGATCCCTTAAGATTAATCCCACGTTTCACATTTCCTTATTAAAACCTGTTGTTTTTTCTCCCCTTGTCCCAGCAGACAGACCTCCCCCTCCGCCTCGTGTCATTGGAGGCCAGCCGGCTTATACCGTCCATCGGATACTGGATTCCCGCCGGGTGCAGCGGTCCTGGCAGTATCTGGTGGACTGGGAAGGCTACGGTCCCGAGGAGCGCTCCTGGGTTCCTGCCAAAGACATACTGGACCCTGACCTCATTCGTCGGTTCAGGGCCCTCCACCCCGAGAGAGCTGGTAGGAACGTCAGGAGCCGTTCCTAGGGGGGGGGGATTCTGTCAGGATTTGGCCAGGGTTGTTCCGGTTTTTGGTCACTAGATGCCCCCATTGTGCTTTTTGACCTTTTGTTTTCCCTTGATCCCCATTATTATTTGCACCTGTGCCTCGTTTCCCCTGATTGTATTTAAACCCTTAGTTTTCCTCAGTTCTTTGCTCTGTGTTTGTATGTTAGCACCCAGCCCTAGTATTCTGTGAACTCTTGTTGATCCCGGTGGACTCTCTTGTGGAATTCTGTTTTTGTTCTTGTTTATTTATTTTTGAGTATCTTTTGAGGCTTTTTATGCTATTCCTACCACCTTGTGGATTTACCTTTTTTTGTTCTTGTGGAATTCCTTTTGAGGTTGTGGAGTTACATGTTTTCCTGAAGGACTTCTCTTTTTACTTCATTAAATACACCGTCTCAAGTACTGCTGTGTCTGCCTCATCTTCTGGGTTCTGCCGACTATTCGTGGCTCAGTAGGTTGAGTGACTGTTTCTCACTCCGGAGACCCGGGTTCGTAACCGGGCCCTGACACCATCAATCCACGGTTTCTGGTTAGGGAATGTTTTAATCGTTGCTATGGGAACGACAGCTTCAACGCACGTTCTAATGAACTCGCACACCGAATCAGCGTATTCGTCAATGTTGTTGTCTGACGCAATACGAAACATGTCCCAGTCCACGTGATGGAAGCAGTCTTGGAGTGTGGAGTCAGCTTGGTCGGACCAGCGTTGGACAGACCTCAGCGTGGGAGCCTCTTGTTTTAGTTTCTGTCTGTAGGCAGG
Source organism: Oncorhynchus mykiss (assembly GCF_057628025.1). Lineage (NCBI taxonomy): Eukaryota > Metazoa > Chordata > Actinopteri > Salmoniformes > Salmonidae > Oncorhynchus > Oncorhynchus mykiss. Next base: position 55,206,686 of record NC_143036.1, read on the forward strand.
GATCAACAAAATGGAGTCGTGGTCAGCTTTTCCGAAAGGGGGGCGGGGCAGGACCTTATATGCGTCGCGGAAGTTAGAGTAACAATGATCCAAGGTCTTTCCACCCCTGGTTGCGCAATCGATATGCTGATAAAATTTAGGTAGTCTTGTTTTCAGATTAGCCTTGTTAAAATTCCCAGCTACAATGAATGCAGCCTCCGGATAAATGGTTTCCAGTTTGCAAAGAGTCAAATAAAGTTCATTCAGAGCCATCGATGTGTCTGCTTGGGGGGGGGGGGGGGATATATACAGCTGTGATTATAATCGAAGAGAATTCTCTTGGTCGATATTGCGGTCTACATTTGATTGTGCGGAATTCTAAATCAGGTGAACAGAAGGATTTGAGTTCCTGTATGTTTCTTTCATCACACCATGTCTCGTTAGCCATAAGGCATATGCCCCCGCCCCTCTTCTTACCAGAAAGATGTTTGTTTCTGTCTGCGCGATGCGTGGAGAAACCCGTTGGCTGCACCGCCTCGGATAGCGTCTCTCCAGTGAGCCACGTTTCCGTGAAGCAAAGAACGTTACAGTCTCTGATGTCCCTCTGGAATGCTACCCTTGCTCGGATTTCATCAACCTTGTTGTCAAGAGACTGGACATTGGCAAGAAGAATGCTAGGGAGTGGTGCACGGTTGTGCCCGTCTCCGGAGTCTGACCAGAAGACCGCCTCGTTTCCCTCTTTTTCGGAGTAGTTTTTTTGGGTCGCTGCATGGGATCCGCTCCGTTGTCCTGTTTGTAAGGCAGAACACAGGATCCGCGTCGCGAAAAACATATTCTTGGTCGTACTGATGGTGAGTTGACGCTGATCTTATATTCAGTAGTTCTTCTCGACTGTATGTAATGAAACCTAAGATGACCTGGGGTACTAATGTAAGAAATAACACGTAAAAAAACAAAAAACTGCATAGTTTCCTAGGAACGCGAAGCGAGGCGGCCATCTCTGTCGGCGCCGGAAGTAGATTATATCAAAGTGCATGGACGCTGTCCTGGCACCTCTCACGTCCATAAATTCAGAGCATTGTCAGTTTGTAAATTCAGACCGTTGCGCTCTCGGAGTGCACACTGGACGTTCGGGCCAAGGAGTAGGGTTTATTTGAGCGTTCTGGCCTTACAACTGCAGTCAAGCACCCAAGCTAACGCCTGCCTTGTTGTACATGGAACCTGTCTCACATGCATTCATTTTTTTTTAAACTTAAGATGTCAGCTGCTAATTTTCCAATTTACACCACATAAACACAGCCATTTCACTGGACTATCTGTTGCTATCTGTTGCTGCCAAGTCATGGGGGTTAGCCTTGCAATCACCAAGTGGTGAGACACATAGCCCTCTATATTTAAATGTTTCAGGTACACTCCGATAGGTGTCTGCGTCACACACAGTATCTTCTATTGACATTATCTTCTTTTTGTCCTCATGTGTCTGTTTTTCAGCATAAAGTATTCTGTAGCCAGGTGAGACCGCACACACACAATAACAGTCTCTCTTCTTCACTTCATCCCTCTCCCCCTTCTCCCTAAATCCTCTAGGTTATATCAGCTGTTTTGGTGAACCACTCCCGCATCTGAACTGCCTGACACAGAGGGCACAGCATGATCATAGGTGAGAACAGGAAGTATTATTAAAGAGATGCTTTACATTGAAATACAGACAGAGATGTAGTAGTCCCAGAGTTAATGATCCAAGGTCAGTTTTGCATTTCACCTACTGATTATGATGACTGAAAATATTAGAATAAAAAAACAAGGCTTAATCATGCTCTCTCTTTATCCATCTGTCACTCATCTGCAGGTAAGTTTTGATGTGAGAGAGGAAGCCAGTCCCGTCATTGCCACCTCACCTACCTTCAACCCTTTCACAAGTACCATCACACTGGTGTGATCATTCTACAGTGGTCCCTAAAGCGGTATGATTATACCCGTGTGATTAGAACGCTTATTTAGAACTGCCAGTTTTGAATGACGCAACAATCAGCATTTGACCGCGCCACACCTTTTTCCAGAAACTATTTACACAAACACAGTTCTTTCAAAGTTATGTCCAGAATGTGAGCCGTTTATTTTTGGATGCAATGTTCAGATATTCACAGAAGTATCTATAGCATAACACAATCATCCAAACCTGGGAAAATGTAGGCTACATTTTAGCATAAATAGCAATTACTATTTATAATTAATCACATCACGGGTGAGCTCACCATTGATCGAAATAATTGAGTAAAACAATTTCTAGAAATCAAAAGTAATCCGACGACTAGTTTCAGCGTGCAGCCATGCTTTTTTTCCTCACAGAGACCAAAGATAAGAGAAGACAAGAGTTTGGTCTGTTTACCATCGTCTGTTTACCATCGTTCACATCCCACCATTCACTTCCTGAAGTTCTCAAAAAAGGAGTGAACACTTACTCACCTCAATTTGTTATAGCATCTTTGGTCCTACAGACGATTACATGAAACCCAGAATGCATTGTATGTCAACAAACATGTCTCCACACACATAGCTGGAATTAGCTAATAATTACCACACACAACGTTTTCTGACAGTGATTTATTGATACAAATGGCGCGTGTCGGCAGTCAATCATGTAACCTCTCACTCCCACTCTGAGCCATTCAGTGTTGTTTATGTATGCAGCTAGTGAGCTAAGCTGTAGCATTAGCAATGCCTTTAAAAAAGGAGACAACTCACAAACACGGAAATTCTGGATTCTTAAAATTCTTACAATTCTGACAATGCGTCTGTATGAAAGTTTGGAATCAGATTCTGACAGTGAGGAGCTGCCCCCCAGCCATTGAGAACCCTGAATCTGAGGAACCCCTTGTCCACTGAGAAAGTCCCAGTTCCCTTTGAAGATGCTGGTGGTGATGGAGGCAGACCGAAAATGGATGAAGTACAGGAGTTCTATTGTAGCTGGAAGGCTGCCAGCCATTTCACCCCTCCTGGCCCTGCTGTTTGCTTTGATGAGTCCCAGTCTGGAGTGCAACACCCCTTGCCATTTCCATCTGAGGCAGAGTGCTTCAAGTTGTTTCTGACAGAGGATCTGGTGGGAGACACAGTAGAGACCAATCACTATGCCTTGGAGCTACTGGAGAAGAGAGCCAGGAGTGGGGGGGGGCAACCACAATTAGTGAAATGTATACCTTCCTGGTGACAGTCCTCATGGGGATAGTAAAGAAGAACTCCATCAGAGAATAATGGAGCACAGATCCTGTGTTTGCAACTCCCTTCTTTGCCACCCTCTTTTCCCAAGTCCGCTTCCTAGTTCTGCAGCGATGCCTGCATTTCATCAACAATGCTACTGCCATCCTAAATGACCCGTTATACAAAATAAGAAATGTCAACAGTTGGCAGTAAAGTGGCATGACAAACGAGACATCCATGTCCTCTCCACTGTCCATACAGCAACCATGTCGGCCACAGGGAAGGAGGACCACCTCAGGGGAGAGAGACAAGCCAGACTGCGTGCTTGACTGTAGCCTCAAAATGGGGGCAGTGGATAAGGCGGACATGATAAACAGCTTTGTGGAAGGCACTCAGAAAATGACCAAGTGGTACAAGAAGATATTTTTCCAGGATAGCTTCAAATTACAATAAGCCAATACTTCTGACGCAATTAGCATTGTTTCACAGAGCTAATAGAAGAATGTAGCTAGCTACATAAGCACGATTGACTATAACACCATAAAGGTTATGAAATGAGTAACGTTACCTCGCGTGTCCGTGGATATAAGGAATATACACACATATATTATGCTCCATACACAGTGAGCTACAGTAGAAACGGTATAAAACGATATATAGAAACTATTATAATGTAATAAGGCACTTACTTTGATAGAAACACATTCTGGTTTTGAGCCTGGGTGTCTGTAGGGACGCCTCCAGCACTGAGACGCTGTGCCTTAGACAGCTGCGCCACTTGGGAGTCATAAGGCCAGGGTAGCTTCAAAATACAACACATGCTAATGCTTCTCTGATGCAATTAGCATTGTTTTCCAGAGCTAATAGAAGAATGTAGCTAGCTACCTAAGCATTGAGTATAACACCATAAAGGTTATAAAATGAGTAACGTTACCTCGTTTGTCTGCGGTTATAAGGAATATACACAAAAATATGATGCTACAGTAGAAACGACGTAACACGACATGCAGAAACTATCATAACGTAATAAGGCACTTACTTTGATAGAAACGCACACATTTCCAAAGTTATTATTGGTAACGAAATCAACTATGACTGCGATGCAGGCAACAAACGGAAAATGTGAACACGTGTGCGGGATGGGAGATGAACAAATGTCTGCAGAATTGAACTGCACAAACAACTGGGAAGTGTTTGGGGAATTTTGTCCAGGTCAGAAATATCCAAAAAATGAATTGGTCCAAAAAAAGTAAAAATGACAACTTTTATGTGAATGAATGGGGCGGAACACACCTCAATTCAAACTGTTCTTAGAAAATAAAAAACTTGTTTGAAAATAATTTGAAATTGACAAATTGAAAACAGCCTATAAATAAAAACAGGCTGCGTGCCTTGGTTTGAGGGCAGCACCGGATTAAATGTACTCTTGCGTAACAATCACATTCTGGAATGGATAGAACGTGCATAAAAAAAAACTCACACTGGGGCGACCGTTAGAGATATTCACGCATGAAAGTGTTAAGATAACCTTCAGAACAACTGGGGGCCCAAGGCTGGTTAGGAGACACCGCAATTGTGATGAACTGAGAGAATATTAGAGTAGCACTGTAATTCATGAATCATATACTGTCTGCCACTGTTCTTACCTCTTTCCTTTTCTGTCTTCTCCACCTCTCTCCCCACCTCGTCGTTCTTCCTCGTCTTTCTTCCTCGTTTTCTAATGTACTTCAATGCCACATGGGCATTGAAGTACAGATTGAACTTGTATTTATAATATAATATTACAATTATCATAATTATAATGCATTTATAACACCTGGATAATGAACTTCTTTCAATAAAGCGTTTCACATTCTCCACTGGTTGAAATTAAGTGTCTCATTGAAATACTATCCTGTGTCCTCAGATTAATGCAGATGAAGGGAGTTGGATATGCATAGTTTTTTTCTGTATATATGAATTACAAATCAATCATGTTTCTAGTCTATTGCATAGTTACAATGTGTATTCGTTGATGTCCCAGGAGCAGGAGTGGTAAACACTGTTGAAGTGTATAATTGTAATACATACATGCAGACACAGCATCATTCAAATAATGGAGTTTGATATGACTGAAAAATAATGTCTCCGAGATTCATACCTGAACCGCACCTTTATTTGCCAAGGAAGAGTACATGATCAGTGAATAGATTCAATGTACAGGCTACAATGTGGGAATCTCATGTGTGGTAATAACTACAGTACATGTGTATATAGGACTTGCATCCTTGGCACAATAAAGTTATTATATTCTACTCTATCCATAGGCTTCATTAATGCCATTCAGACTTGAAGTTGATACAACAACTAAGATAGCTGAGGTTCATAGGTTCTGAACTAATATTCATACCAATCTAACATTTTAGGGTCCATACACAGACCGGCTACATACTGTAGCTAGCTACACATCCATAGGCATACAGTTATTTTTATCCTCCACTACACAATAAGCAAGTAAATAGTTAGCTATGTTACTTCAGCTGCATTGCAAGACAAGCTTACACAATTGTACATTACATTTGCAGTAAATGCTTAAGCTAGCTAGATTCTTTACATCCACTGTTTCACAAGACGACAGCCTGGTTTCCTCAGGAATCCCTAAACATTAAACACGAATTACACATGCATTCTCCTAACACTGATGGCTAATGTTAGCTAGTCAGGTTACTTGCCAAATAGCGATTTTCGTAAATTAACTTTATGACAAAAAAAATATGCACAAACGTTTGTCTCTACATTGACAAACATATTCCTCTCAATTGTAATTTTTTTGCTTGACTCGTTAGGATGTTATAACAACTTACGTTTGGTTCCACAGTAATGTTTTACGGTCAGCCATCTTTGTTGAAGAACACCACCAGAACACGGGTGGCTCGCGTCAAAATTCGTCATTGGAACCACTCGATATGATTGGTCATATATAAACCTTGGGACCCAAATTCTTAATGAGTGCTCTAACTCCCCCTTGTGGTGTCCAAAACACTTTTTAACAGCTTCTACACCCAAGACGTAAGACTCCTGAACAGCTACCCGGACTATTTGCAGTGTCCCCCCCAACCCCCCATTTTTACGCTGCTGCTACTCTCTGTTTATTATCCATACATAGTCACTTTACCTCTACCTACATGTACATATTATCTCAATTACCTCGACTAACCTGTGCCCGCAGACATTGACTCTGTACCAGTACCCCCTGTATATAGCCTCACTACTGTTATTTTATTGTTGCGCCTTAATTTTTTTGTTATTTTCTTTATTTTTATTTTTTATTTTATTGATTTATTTTTTACTTCAGTTTATTTTAGTAAATACTTTAACACTTATTTTTCTTAGAACTGCATTGTTAGTTTTAAGGGCTTGTAAGTAAGCATTTCACTGTAAGGTGCTGAATTCAACAGGAGTGTAGACATGTGACAAATAAAATTTGATTTGATTTCTTTGTCCTTCTGGAAGGTTCTCCCATCTCCACAGAGGAACTCCTGAACTCTGTCAGAGTGACCATCGGGTTCTTGGTCACCTCCCTAACGGCCAAACGGGCGCTCAGCGGCCAGCTTCTTCCATTTAAGAATGATGGAGGCCACTGAGTTCTTGGGGACTTTCAATATTGCAGAAAGGTTTTGGTAACCTTCGCCAGATCTGTGCCTCAATAAAATCATGTCTCAGAGCTCTATGGACATTCCTTCTACCTCATGGCTTGGTTTTTGCTCGGACAATTTGCTGGCTATCAAGGAAATACGATGTCCTCTGATGTTTCGTTCCTTTTCAAGATTACCGTTTTTCTGCAGAGGTTCACGGAACCTCTGTGCCAATGAGCACTACATGTTTTTCATCTGAAAAATAAGACACAATACATCATTATTTAACATTCAGTCATCGTCATAATCTACTCTAGCCAATACAGTTTCAAGGAATATAAACAAACTTTCAATAACACACAATAACAACCGTGTATGCCATCTGTAAATACGAATACCATGTTTTAATTACGAGCCTAGTTGGTTTAGCCATGGAAAAAGACAGGAACATTCCCATTAGCCATGATTGGCCGAGATAATGGGTGGGCTGGACATGCCGAGAGATGAGTTCGGATTGGTCTGCCATGTAGCACACGTCTTTCTATAACATGAGCTGGTCAGTATGTGTAAGTAATCCTTTCTAATGCAGCTTTTTTGAAAGATATCACTTAGTAGAACTACATAAGTGTTGCTCTCCACTTTCTGGAAGACAGAGTTTTGAAATCAGTGGAATGTCCGTGGAATTGGAGATTGACAGATAAGGAAAATTAGCTAGCTAGCTAACATTGAACCTGATTGTTTAGCTAGCTACCTGCAGATTCATGCAGGGTAGTAATGTTATGAGTTGGGATTATGGTTAATTGTTTAGCTAGCTAGCTAGCTACATGTCTAAACAAAAGGCTCCACTATGCAAGTAACCATTTAACTACACCTCCTGTATCCATCTGTAAATTAGGATATAACGTTAGGCCAACAAGACAGTGTCCAAGTTCTAAAATGTTCTGGTAGAATGCCCTGCTTTTATTTAGTCACACTGTAATTGGCTAGTCGTTAACTTGTAAATAATGATACTTTTGTGAGTTCATTTTCCTATAATAATGAAGACAAATGAGCTAAATTTAAGATGGGGTCAGCTATATGATACCGTCATTATTTGAACTGGCCAGACAGTTAACTTAACAATAGCTAGCTACCCAACAAGCTAGAAACGAACCAAAACATGGTTTAGAAAGTTACTTTTAGTTGCCTGGTTTGCTAGATTGACAAATACTAAATTCTTTCTTAAACTAGTGGGTTTATTGGTGTTAAAATACTATTTTGGATGACCAGGCTGCTGATGTCATGCAGCCTGTAGTTTTTGTGTTTATGCTTTTTCATGTGAGGTTGAGGTTACAAGTTTCTCAACTTTCAAAGCAGACTTACTTTAGTAGTTTATGATATCCCATTTTCTAGCTCTGAGTCTCTACTTTGATCCAATTGTCCATAGAGCTCCGAGAAAGGATTGTGTCGAGGCACAAATCTAGAGAATGGTACCAAAAACATGTCTGGAGCATTGAAGGCCCCCAAGAATGCAGTGGCCTCCATCCTTCTTAAAAAGTTTGGAACCACCAAGGCTCTTCCAAAAGCTGGCCGCCCGTCCAAACTGAGCAATCGGGGGAGATAGTCAGGATCGAGGGAGTTATGAATGGAGCAAAGTACAGAGAGTTCTGTGATGAAAGCGTGAGAGGATCTGCAGAGAATAATGGGAGAAACTCCCCACATACAGGTGTGCCAAGCGTGTAGCTTCATACCCAAGAAGACTCGAGGCTGTAATCACTGCCAAAAGTGCTTCAACAAAGTATTGAGTATAGAGTCTGAATAGTTATGTAAATGTAATGTTTACATTTCTAACCTTAAACCTAAATCTCCTAGAAATAGCATTTGACCTTGTGGGGATTAACAAAATATCCCCAGTAGGTACATTTCTTGTTAGTTTACTATTATTGTGGGCAGTGGCGGTTCTAATTTGTTGGCTCCCTATGCGACCCCCCCCCCAAAAAAAAACCAAATGATATCCAATGTTATGTAAGCTAGTCGGACAGAAAACAGAATATTGTCGCCATATGTGTAATAGCATAGCAAGCAACATAGCAACATAGGCTAGTATAACACTTATGTTTGTTAGCCTATTTCATTACATGCATAATATTATACTCATAAATGAAATTAAATCAAATCAAATTTGATTGGTCACATATACATGGTTAGCAGATGTTAGTGCGAGTGTAGCAAAATGCTTGTGCTTTTAATTCCGACAGTGCAGTAATATCTAACAAGTAATCTAAAATTTTCACAACAACTACCTTATGCACACACAAGTGTAAAGGAATAAATAAGAATATGTACATATACATATATGGATGAGCGATGGCCAAACGGCATAGGCAAGATGCAGTAGACGGTATAGAGTACAGTATATACATATGATATGAGTAATATAGGATATGTAAACATTATATAAAGTGGCATTGTTTCAAGTGACTAGTGATACATGTATTACATCCTATTTTTTATTATTAAAGTGGCTAGACATTTGACTTGGTATGTTGGCAGCAGCCACTCAATGTTAGTGATGGCTGTTTAACAGTCTGATGGCCTAGAGATAGAAGCTGTTTTTTAGTCTCTCGGTCCCAGCTTTGATGCCCCTGTACTGACCTCGCCTTCTTGATGATAACAGGGTGAACAGGCAGTGGCTCAGGTGGTTGTTGTCCTTGATGATCTTCTTGGCCTTCCTGTGACATCGGGTGATGTACGTGTCCTGGAGCATCATAAGGAAATGACAGCTGTGTACCTTTATCTTTTGCATGTTTCTCCTCTTCTTCTTTCCTCTTTCCTAAACTGGGCACCTGATGGCTTAGACCTTTTCTTATCCATTTGTGTTGATTTGGCACTCGAGCATCAATACATTACCCATCCCGCAAAACTGTCAACCAAGAGTCGAGACTAAACTAATTCCCCTTGGTGGTGTGCAGACTGGTTTTATATTATTCTTAACGATTTCACACAAACCAAAAAAAATGCAACAATATGTCTGTGAACCTATATACAGTACAGTATTATGAATGAATTGTGGTTTATTTGGTAGCATTTTGTAGTGTGACTGATTTTACTAACTGCATTATTACTGTACAAAGATAGAGGTGCGCCATTTGATAAATTCCCCCAATCCCCCTACCTCGGGATTCCAGTGGGGAGACCTGAGGTCAACCTCTCCTACTTCTGAGTGGGAGACCTTCCCAGGCAGTAGCCTGCCTAGCTCACAAACTAGAATCAGGGCGCCCACTCCGACAAGGTGATGTGCAAATGAGTGATAGAAAACCAATCGTGCAATGTCACCATTCCAATATTTTTTGTGCGGGTGCCCTGTGCCACACCGGCAAGATGCCGCCCTGGGTGGCTGCCCATGTCGCCTATACCTAAATCCACCACTGCTTATGGGGACCAGAAGTATAGTTAAACACATCCACTCACGTGCACACACATTACACATTCACAGTCAACTAAACTTGACTAACAGTTGAATGGCAAGCACTTACCATTGGCGAGTTAATTAATCTGGTCACATCTCTTGACCATCTCCTCAGGGATAAACGCATGATCCGTTTCAATTTCTTGCCCAGCAACACTGACAAATTCCCCCCTCGATCTACTGAGGCACCACAATTGGCGGATACACCATTAACGTCATCGGTTGCCTCCTCAAGGTGCCCGGCCTCGACTTCGGTGAGCACGTCTGTGTCGGTGTCTGTGCTGTTTGCAGAGTTTTCTGATGGTGACGACGCTCTCCAGCTTAGGGTAAAAAAGTTGTTGCAAATAAGTTCATGCCACTGATCATCTGAAGCAGCTCCCAGCACAACATTGCTATTTAAAAATCTAGCAATTTCACTCTCCCTGGAATCAATCATGTATGAGATGGGTTTTGATTTGTGAGAGAGTGTAACCTGAGGTACACTTTTTGTTTTCCTGTGGATGATACACTACGGTAACTTAGATTGGGAAAACAGGAAAATCAGTTCTTCCACACCGATCTCAATAAACAATTTCTGTATGGACCTAGCTTTGTGCACGGGGGCTTTGTAATGCTGAAACAGGAAAGGGCCTTCTCCAAACTGTTGCCACAATGTTGGAAGCACAGAATCGTCAAAAATGTAATTGTATGATGTGGCGTTAAGATTTCCTATCACTGGAACTAAGGGAAAAACATCCCCAGACCACTATTCCTCCTCCAACAAACTTTATAGTCACTATGCATTGGGGCAGGTAGTATCCTCCTGGCATTCGCCAAACCCAGATTTGTCTGTTGGACTACCAGATGGTGAGGCGTGATGGTCTACCAGATAGTCCACCAGATGGTCCACAGCTCCAGAGTCCAATGTTGGCAAGCTTTGCACCACCCCAGCCAACGCTTGGAATTGCGCACGGTGATCTTAGGCTTGTGTGTGGCTCCAGACCAACAGTTTTTGTGCTGACGTTGCTTACAGAGGCAGTTTGGAACCCGGTAATAAGTTATGCAACCGAGGACAGACGATTTTTACACGCTATGTGCACTCGGCTGTCCCGTTCTGTGAGTTTGTGTGGCCTACCACTTTGCGGCTGAGCCGTTGTTGCTCCTAGACATTTTCACTTCACAATAACATAACTTACAGTTGACCGGGGCAGATCTAGCAGGGCAGAAATTTGACGAACTGACTTGGTGGAAAGGTGGCATCCCATGATGGTCCCACATTGAAAGGCCATTCTACTGTCAATGCTTGTCTACGGAGATTGCATGGCTGTGTACACCTGTCAGCAATGGGGGTGGCTGAAATAACTGAATCCACTCATTTGAAGGGGTGTCCACATAGTTGTTTATATAGTGTATATACAGTCACTAAATAGTTTAATTCATTTATGATTTCAGAAGAGGGCAAGGTTTTAATAGTGCACTTAAGATAGTGCCGCGACAGCCTGATGTGACGGCAAGTGTTACAAGTTGGCATCCACCAAACCAATGTGTGTTACGTCCGTTGTTGGAATGAGACCAAGGTGCAGCGTGGTAAGTGTACATCTTTCTTTATTTGATGAACACCAAAAAAAAAGACACACACACACACACACACACACACACAACGTTCTGCAATAACTATACAAAATCAAGATCCCACAAACAAAGAAATAGAACACATAGATTGCCCACCCTAATCACACCCTGACCTAACCAAAATAGAGAATAAAAAGGATCTCTAAGGTCAGGGCTTGACAATGTGAATGTGCTCCTCCTACGTTTATAAGGTTAAAAACTATATTTATCCTCTGAGTTTGGCAATAATACATACATACTATGAAAGCAAAAACATTGTTTTGTTATAACCAGATTAAATCCCCAAAGAGCGAAAAAATAAAAAATGTTGATAAAAACATAATTTATGTGCAAATTAGTCATTGCAACTTCTGACTGATAATGATAGTTTGTCACAAGTAACCCATAGAGATAGGAGTGGAATGTTGATGACAACGGGTAAACTTAAAGGCCCAATGCAGCCATTTTTATATCATTATCAAATCATTTCTGGCTAACGTACCTTACTGTAATAGATTTCCATTACAATTGGTAAAAAAAAAAGCTTTTTTTTGCATAAACCTATTTATCAAACAAGAATCTTGCTCGGATTGTCTGGGAGTGGTCTGAGTGGGGAGGAGAACACTGAAAACTAGCTGTTACTGGCAGAGAGGTTTGGAACTTTCTTTGTCTTAAGGATCGGACCTTTTTTTTCAATTTTCACCAAAAATGACCCAAATCTAACCAATTTACCGCATGGCTAAATCAAGATGGAAAGCCAAAACTCCCGCACATGCAAACCTGCGTAGATTGCCTTTTCAACCGGCAACAATCAGTAAATAACACTGAGAAAATTTGTTCACAGTTTTACATTGTTAGTTTCATCAACTGTTGTACAACATGAAACAATGTAACGTAATACGCTGGGAGTCAGATGCAGAAGAAGAGTTTAATAATGAATCGCTGCAGATGAACAAAACATGAGCCGCGTACAGAACATGAGAGAAAACAATACTACCTAAACACTGCCTATTGAGAGCTAAACAAAGGGGAAATAATCAAGGAGCTAATGATGACCAGGTGTGCGTAATGATGGGGAGCAGGTTTGCATAATAATTGTTGCAAGGGCCAGTGGTTATTAAACCTGTGACGTCGAGTACTGGAGAGAGGGAGCTGGTGTAGACGTGACATACAAAACCTAGTAAAAATGCATTTTGACTGCACTGGGCCTTTAAGATATAACTGTCAGCTAAAATGGTATACAGTTGAGTTGGAAGTTTACATACACTTAGGTTGGAGTCATTAAAACTTGTTTTTCAACCACTCCACAAATGTCTTGTAAACAAACTATAGTTTTGGCAAGTCGGTTAGGACTTTGTGCATGACACAAGTCATTTTTCCAACAATTGTTTACTGACAGATTATTTCACTTATAATTCACTGTATCACAAATTCAGTGGGGTCAGAAGTTCACATACACTAAGTTGACTGTGCCTTTAAACAGCTTGGAAAACTCCAGAAAATTATGTCACGGCTTTAGAAGCTTCTGATAGACTCAAATGATGTCAATTAGCCTATAGGTGGTGTACCTGTGGATGTATTTCAAGCTCTACCTTCAAACGCAGTGCCTCTTTGCTTGACATCATGGGAAAATCTAAAGAAATCAGCCAAGACCTCAAAAAAATTTGTAGACCTCCAAAAGTCTGGTTTATCCTTGGGTGCAATTTCCAAACGCCTGAAGGTACCACGTTCATCTGGACAAACAATGGTAGGCATAAGCACCATGGGATCACGCAGCTGCCATACCACTCAGGAAGGAGACGTGTTCTGTCTCCTAGAGATTAACATACTTTGGTGAGAAAAGTGCAAGTCAATCCCAGAACAACAGCAAAGGACCTTGTGAAGATGCTGGAGGAAACAGGTACAAAAGTATCTATATCCACAGTAAAACGAGTCCTATATCGACATAACCTGAAAGGCCGTTCAGCAAGAAAGAAGCCACTGCTCCAAAACCGCCATAAAAAAGCCAGACTACAGGTAGCAACTGCACATGGGGACAAAGATCAAACTTTTTGGAGAAATGTCCTCTGGTCTGATGAAATAAAATAGAACAGTATGGCCATAATGACCATTGTTATGTTTGGAGGAAAAAGGGGGATGCTTGCAAGCCGAAGAACACCATCCCAACAGTGAAGCACAGGGGTGGCAGCGTCGTGGCAGCAACCGTGATGCATGTTGTGGGGGTGCTTTGCTGCAGGAGGGACTGGTGCGCTTCACAAAATAGATGACTTCATGAGGATGGAAAATTATGTGGATATATTGAAGCAACATTACAAGACATCAGTCAGGAAGTTAAAGCTTGGTCGCAAATGGGTCTTCCAAATCGACAATGACCCCAAGCATACTTCCAAAGTTGTGGCAAAATGGATTCAGGATGAAACAAAAAAAGTTGTCAAAATGGCTTAAGGACCAGCAAGTCAAGGTATTGGAGAGGCCATCGCAAAGCCCTTACCTCAATCCTATAGAAAATGTGTGGGCAGAACTGAAAAAGCATGTGCGAGGAAGGAGGCTTATAAACCTGACTCCGTTACACCAGCTCTGTCAGGAGGAATGGGCCAAAGTTCACCCAACTTATTGTGGGAAGCTTGTGGAAGGCTACCCAAAACGTTTGACCCAAGTTAAACAATTTAAAGGCAATGCACCAAATACTAATTGAGTGTATGTTAACTTCTGACCCACTGGGAATGTGATGAAAGAAATAAAAGCTTAAATAAATAATTCTCTCTACTAATATTCTGACATTTTACATTCTTAAAACAAAGTGGTGATCCTAAATGACCAAATAGAGGGAATTTTTACTGGGATTAAATGTCAGGAATTGTGAGAAATTTAGTTTAAATGTATTTGGCTAAGGTGTATGTACAGGTATACTTCTGACTTCAACTGTACATATAATGACTAAGGACTATCATCATTTAATCACCATCATGTAATCTATATATTTTGTTCTAAACATTTAAATGATCAGAAATATCATGCAATTTTACTCAAATATTACTGATATTGTAACGGTTTTCATATAGTGAAGGAGAGTCGGACCAAACTGCAGCGTGTCGATTGCGATCCATGTTTATTTAAACAAACGTAAACACGACTAAACACGAACACTACAAAACAATAAACGAAACGAAAACAGCCTATACTTGTGTCAACTAACATCAAACAAGGACATCAAGACACTAAGGACAATCACCCACGACAAACTCAAAGAATATGGCTGCCTAAATATGGTTCCCAATCAGAGACAACGATAAACACCTCCCTCTGATTGAGAACCACTTCAGACAGCCATAGACTTAGCTAGAACACCCCACTAGCTACAATCCCCATACATACACACCACATACAAAAACCCATGCCATACCCTGGCCTGACCCAATACATGAAGAAAAACACAAAATACTTAGACCAGGGCGTGACAGATATACTGTATATTGATAATACACTATATTATATTGATAATGACAATGTACATTACATTGCACGCTGTAAGTAAAACAACGTTTGCTAAATTATTTCAATGAGCACTTACCTATATTCAACATGTCAATCAAAACATGTAGAATGGTAGTGATAGACAATAGGGAAATGTATAACTTTTCACAGATAAAATAGAACACGGACAGACAGTCCTTATCACTCCACTTGTTTCCCGCCACAGTTGCCATGGCACCACAGTGGTGGGACAGAGGCTGTTCCGGCTGTCTGTCCCCCTCCCAGTTATTCCAGTACCCTGTCAGTGGCAGCCCATTGGTCCAGACCCAAAACCCAAAGACACGAATTTGTCTCAGACCCACCCACAAGGGACCAGGAACACCAGCACACCTCAGGTTCTGCTCCACAACCCTCTCATTTTCAGATTCAATACGCAGCAGTCCACGGTAGTTATTATTGCAGTGGTTCAGAGCTTGTTCCCAGGTTTTTCTTTCCTCAACAATCTTCACCAAGTCTGAAGGAGTTAAATTCATAAGGGAAAAATAAAGGGTTATTTTTTATTATTTTAACAGTTTTATAACCCTTGCACTGATACATGTCAAAAATGCATATTGAACCATCTTACTCTAACTCTTTCTTTACCAAACTATGTTGTAATATTGGCAGAAATAATAATACAATTATTTAGATAGTAATTTTACCCTTATTATCAATAGCGTAAAGTTATCCTGTATCCTACTCATGGTTGGACTTTTATATTTGTACTTCCACTCACCCTCATAGCATAATGAATCTCCTTGTTTTGCACTCTCAAGAGCTATCAGCATTCCAGGATGAATTAATTTTACATAGGGTTGGTCATCACTTGGGTCCTTGTACCAGTTTCTATAGGCAGATCTTCCTCCATCAGACCACTCCCAGTCATCATACAGAAAACCGATCCAGAAATGAGTGGTGGTGATCGTCCCTCTCTTCTTCACAGCCTCCTTCTGTCTATTGTTCCTGATGCTGACCAGGTCAGTTTATTCCTCTCTGTAGTAACTCTGAGCCTCACACCACACTCTAAAAAATGCTAGGTTTAAAACAGCACAATTAGGGTAAATATTGGATAGAACACATATTGGGTTATTTTGACCCTGCTAGTTGGGTCTCTAGTTGGGTTGTTGGGGTATTAATGCTGGGTTATTGAGCTATGACCCACCGGGTCAGATCAGAAGACTGGAGGCGTGGCTTAGTGGGGGCTTGGCTTTCAATTAGATATTTTTGGCTACCCATGGGAGTAAATTTAGTTCCGGTTCGTGTTGTGTTGTATTGTCATCACATGTTCAAGTTTACCACTGACACTTCTGTATCTTTTGTCAGACTTACACAAGAGTCTCATTACACGTCAAGACTGTTATTTTATCAAATCAATTCTCTATCTGCAAATATTATTAGGTGATTAAACCTCTCTAGGGTATGTGAGACGCTAGCGTCCCACCTGCCCAACATCCGGTAAAATTGCAGTGTGCCAAATTCAAAAACAGAAATGCTCATAATAAAAATTCATAAAACATACAAGTGTTATACATTGGCTTAAAGGTGAACTTCTTGTTAATCCAGCCGCTGTTACAGATTTCCAAAAAGTTTTATGGCGAAAGCATGCAATGCGATTATCTGAGGACAGCGTCCAGCACACAAAAGCATATGTGACAGGTTAAAGGAAATACTTTTAGCCTGTTATACATAAAAAAGTATAAGTAAGTTCATAGTATGTGAGAATCTTAAAACATCTAAGGTTAAAAAGATCATGCATTCAGTATTAGTTGATAGAGATTGATAACATTCATATAATTGTGTTAAAAAGTTCAAATCCGTCAAGCGTACAAAGGGTACGAATTGTGAGAGGAATGTGTAAACGTTAAATTGATTACTTTATTTTGTGGTGCCTAATGGAAGGGTAAACATTTGAATCTGTGATCTACTAAATGCTTTTAATCTATGAGCCTAAGATCGATTGCTCTGGTCTCCACCCAAGTTCCCGGGGAAATCGCGGTCTTTCCTCATTGCACTAAAAGTTATCATTGAGGAAACAATACCGTATCACTCTCGTGATTATTTCTCCCCTTTTTCAGGGGCGTAACCCATACAGGCATTTCCCAACCAGGTAGAGGAGTCACAAAAGTCAGAAATAGCAATAAAATTAATCTCTTACTTTTGATGGTCTTGTGGTGGATGAATCAGAATTAGTTGGGTAACAAGAGCGAGAAATACAAATTGATTCACTACACACAGTCGATAATTATATTCATTGAAGTGCTAATCCTTTGCACATGAACGGTCGCTCATTCGAAAACAATTGCAATGTATATATTTATATGTCATTGTTGTCTCTCTGTTGGAATCACCGGTCGGTCTGCTGGAGAGTCAGTTCATCAGAGAGCCTTTAACCTATCCTGGGATAGTGTATGACCTAGAGGCTCACTCCCCTCAGTGAACTTGTCCAGGAGTGGGGTTGAGAGGGGGGATTACTTGAGATGGGAGTATCTAGAGTTGACAATTGATATATGCCATTGGATGAGTTGGTGTTTTTGTACTATGAAGTACCAGGAATGAGATTAGAACCTCGTCTTAGGGACCAAACTGAACGATAATTTATAGTGAATGCTATCAGGCTATGGGATACTCCTCTCTCAAGTAAAGTCTTTCTTTGTGAAAAGTTCCTAAATATCTGTGGTTTGTCATGTCAAAGGGAGGTGGATCTTTGCTATAAAAGATCTCAGTAGCCATTGTGTTGGGACTCTCAACGGTTCATTAGAAATAGCGAATTGTTTGAAAGTCAAATTGCTATTGCAAAGCTCTTATTATTAAACATGTAGTTTAAGTATAACTCTGACTGCTGTGTGAAGTTTGTTTCTCCTCATTTGGTAATGCAGAAAAGAAACACCACAATCTTTATATGGTTACACAATAAATGTATGTTTTGTTCGATAAAGTCCCTCTTTAGGTCCAAAAAGTTCAGTTTTGTTGGCGCGTTTTGTTCAGTAATCCATTGGCTCAAAATGCAGTCACAACAGGCAGACGAAAAATCCAAATAGTACCAGTAAAGTTTGTAGAAACATGTCAAACAATGTTTATAATAAATCCTCAGGTTGTATTTACTCTAAATAATCAATAATATTACGGACAATTCCGTTTTCATTAGAAAAGAAAAAGAACGAACGGCGCGCTCTAGGTCGCACGCATCAAACTGCTCTGGGACTTTCCACTCTCCAATCGAACAAAGTGGTCAATCTCCCACATTTATCAGAATAAAAGCCTGAAACAATGTCTAAAGACTGTTGACATCTATTGGAAGCCATAGGGAATGTAATCTGGGTCATATCCCTTTATATGGTGGATAGGCTTTCAATTTCAAAATAACGGCAGTTCCTGGATGGATTTTCCTCAGGTTTCCGCCTGTCATATCAGTTCTGTTATAGTCACAGACCTTATTTTAACGGTTTTGGAAACTTTAGAGTGTTTTCTATCCAAATCTACCAATTATATGCATAAGTAACATGCAGTTTACTTTGGGCACGCTTTTCATCCGGATGTCAAAATACTGCCCCCTACCCTAGAGAGGTTTTAAACTAATCATAAACTTTAATTAACCAAGAAGGCGGGGCACCATGGCAAAATGTTTATAGTGTCTATTTCCCGAATCGACTCCTCAGGTATTTTCACATTATCGATTAGTCTTCTATTAATGCATCATTATTACCTCATTAGTCTCATATCTGAATGCCACACACCCTTGGATATCTACACGAACCCTAGTTTCCATAATGAATGAACGATATACCAATTGACTTAATTATTTATTTACTAACTAACTAAACAAATCACAGAATTACATAAACAAACAATATAGTTACTGGTTACTAACACAATGCACTGATAAGTCCCTAGTGGGCTAAATCGGTATGACGGCTTGGTAGTCAATGGAAAGGGGTGGGGACAGGAAAAGAGCGAGAAAGACAAATGGATTCACTACACACAGTTGATAATTATATTAAATGCTAATCCTTTGCACATGAACGGTCGCTCATTCGAAAACAATTGCAATGTATATATTTACGCCCATATGTCATTGTTGTCTCTCTGTTGGAATCACCGGTCCGTCTGCTGGAGAGTCAGTTCATCAGAGAGCCTTTAACATGCCTAGAAGTCACAACGTCTTTCGTAGTTGTCGCTTTCTCAGCGGCTCTGGAAAGTGTCAGTTGTAATGGGTACGTCAGGCATACGGATGGTCGTTGCATAGAATAAATGCTTCCGCGGTTGTCACTATTCTCGTACTTACGTAATTTCCAGCTGCAGACAAGTTATTCTACGTCTAGTCTGAGTTGAACCAGTCGTGTAGGCAGCGCTACATGGTCTCCGTGGTTGTTAATCATTTCACACATAGCGTCAGCTGCATGTTTTCTAGTCTTCTTAACCATTTGAGTTGTCCGTCTTACCATGGGTCTCTGGCATGAAATGTCAATTTCGTCGCGGGTGGTTTTATACTCTGGAGTAGAAAAGGAAGGTTTCATGATGCCTGATGTACTGTCTGGCTCACGGGGGTGTGGCTACTGACTAGATAAACTTTATATGAAAATCCATACTCTCATTTTCATCTTTTCACAAATAGTTTCATATTTACTCATTCATTTAATACAACATCTAGATGTACATCTGATAATTGAAAAGTGTACACAAACAGAGATACAGTAATATGCGTTTCCTGTCTTTCATGAGGTCACCAAATGAAACAACTTCATCATGACTTCACCCTCTTGGATTTAGGGGGTGCTATTTAAATTTTTGGATGAAAAACGTTCCCATTTTAAACAAGATATTTGGTCACGAAAAGATGCTCGACTATGCATATAATTGACAGCTTTGGAAAGAAGACATTCTGACGTTTCCAAAACTGCGAAGATATTGTATGTGAGTGCCACAGAACTGATGTTACAGGCGAAACCCAGATAAAAATCCAACCAGGAAGTGCCGCATTTTTTGAAACCGCCTCATGCCAATGACTCTTTATATGGCTGTGAATGAGCTACGAATGAGCTTACGTTTTCCACGTATTCCCCAATGTGTCTACAGCTTTGTGACGTCTTTTTAGGCATTTCCATTGAAAAATGGCTGTAAGGAACCATATATAGCATGTGGTCACATAGTGTCTCCCGCAGAAAACCTTGCGTAAAATATTGAGGTAGCCATTTTTCAATCGCTTCTTATGAGAAACCAATTGCCTCGACGGATATATTATCGAATATATATGTTAAAAACACCTTGAGGATGGATCCTAAACAACGTTTGCCGTGTTTTTGTCGATATTATGGAGCAAATTTTGAAAAAAGTTTGGCGTTATAGTTGTAGCATTTTCCGGTCGATTTCTCAGCCATGCATGATGAAGAAACGGGAGCTATTTCGCCTACAAAAATAATCTTTTTGGAAAAAAGGAACATTTAACTGGGAGTCTCCTGGGTGAAAGCATCTGAAGTTCTTCAAAGGTAAATTATTTAATTTGGTTGCTTTTCTTATTTTTGTGAAAATGTTGCCTGCTGCCAGCAGAGCCTAGCATAGCATTATGCCATGATAAACTTACACAAATGCTTGTCTAGCGTTGGCTGTAACGCATATTTTGAAAATCTGAGATGACAGTGTTGTTAACAAAAATTTAATTTGCAATTTTCATGAATAGGAAAAATTGCATTATGCTAATGCATTTGAGGCTATGATTACGCTCCCGGATACGGGTTTGCTAGTCGCAAGAAGTTTTAACATGCATGAAACCAAGGCTATTACGGTTACAGAAGTCATCAAAAGAGAGCACCTGGGGAATAGGAGTAGAGCTAGGCACTGCAGGGCCTGGATTCACCTCTACATTGCCAGAGGAACAGAGGAGGAGTAGGATAAGGGTACGGCTAAAAGCAATAAGAATTGGTCGTCTAGAATGTCTGGAACAGAGAGTAGAAGGAGGATTCTGGGGGCGAAAAATAGCTTCAAGGTATAATGTACAGACAAAGGTATGGTAGGATGTGAATACAGTGGAGGTAAACCTAGGTATTGAGTGATGATGAGAGATATATTGTCTCTAGAAACATCATTGAAACCAGGAGATCATCGCATGTGTGGGTGGTGGAACTAATAGGTTGGATAAGGTATAGTGAGCAGGACTAGAGGCTCTACAGTGAAATAAGCCAATAAACACAAACCAGAACAGCAATGGACAAGGCATATTGACATTAAGGAGAGGCATGCTTAGTCGAGTGATCAAACGGGTCCAGTGAGTAGTGAGGTTGGTTGGGGTCACAGCGATTTAGACAGCTAGCCGGGCCATCGGTAGCAAGCTAGCATAGGATGGAGGTCTGTTATTAGCCACCTCGTGCGTTTCCGTCGGTAGGATTAGTGGGGTTCCGTGTGGATGAATCCAATTCACACAAAAAACAAAACAAAAAAAACAATAGATATAGTTATAGAGGCCCAAGAAAAAAAAGAAAAAGAAAAAAAATTGTCCGATAGGTCTATTCAGATAGCAGCCGATAAGCCAGCTAACGGTTAGCGGACCTCAGATGGGCGTTCAGGTAACGTCGCGACGGAGGAGCCAGCCGGATAACTCCCTCGGGTAGATAACGTCGGTAGTCCAGATGTGAAGGCCCGGTGGGGCTCCGCGTTGGCAGTAAAACGGGTCCGGATAGGTGATTGTAGCCCAGGAGTGATTGATGGAACTCTTCAGCTGGCTAGCTCCAGGATAATTGATGTTTGCTCCGGAATCGATGAAAGACGATAGTCACACGGATAGCAGCTAGCTAGAGAAAAATAGGTCCGGTATGTTCTGGTCCGAACCGCGCCGTACAAAACTGGCGATAGATTTTCGGGCTAAAGGATAGCCGATGACCACAAACCGTGGTTAGCTGAATACTAACGATTAGCCAGTAAAGAAGCTAACTAGCTTCTGATTAGCTTCTGATTAGCTTCAGGCTAGCTTCTGGCTAGCTTCTGGATTAGCTTCTGGCTAGCTTCTGGTTAGCTTCTATGGAGGATTACAGATTTGAGGTAAATAATGATTTTTTAAAAAAAATAAATATAAATTGGTGAGGCGGGTTGCAGGAGACTGTTTTGAAGATGAGTTTATGGAAAATAAAAAAATATATATAAAAAGGTATGCGAAAAAAGTTGTAAATATATATATATACGTGATATGCGGCTTCTTCACCTAAGGGATCGTCTTAGGGTGGGTACTGAGAAGTATTTATTTCTGTAACTAAGCACTTTTGTGGGGAAAAACTAATTCTGATTGGCTGGGTCTGGCTCCTTAGTGGATTGGCCTGGCTGCCAAGTGTAGGGCATATGCCCTCCAAGGCCCACCTATGGCTGCACCCCTGCCCAGTCATGTGAAATCCATAGATTAGGGCCAAATTAATTTGTTTCAATTGACTGATTTCCTTATATGAACTGTAACTCAGTAAAATCTTTGAAATTGTTCCATATTCGTTATTCAGTATAAATGCCCTTTCCTACTAAGGGCCTGTTGATCCCTGTTTGGAAGGTTATTTGATTCTGCAGTCTCATCAAATGTCTGCGTCCACTTGTAGGGGGTCCGTTTGAATTGAGAAAAAGCTCCATTATTAAAATAAATGTATATTTTTTGCTCCATGAAGTAATCCAACAATGTGTACGCTGCCATCTGTGTGTACTGTATTTCAAGTCTTCTCTCATTGATCGAGGCAGGTGTCTGTCATCCTGACATGCGACACTTGGGGATGGAAACCACATGTCTCGATCAATGAGATAAATGTTGAACTAGACAAGATTGCAACATACACGCTTCTCTGTAATGTCCTGGAGTTACTCAAACGGACATCTTGTTGCAACATCTACTGTGTTTATGTATGTTTAAAAGAAGACTAAAAAACATTTTATGTTTTGTTTATTTTTGTCAAGTTGTGAACAGAAATTGGGAGTATTTCCATTATTCCCACAATATCCATAATGTACAATATATTACTTTACTATCATTTTTATTTCCTTAGTCATCGTTAACATGCATGATACTATTAATTAAATATAATTGTATTTAGGCTATCTAGAGTATTAATTCCAGTAACCCACAGTTACAATAGGGATGACTATGGGTAAACCTAGGATAAACGAGTTTGCTTAATGGCAAACATGTTAAGACAAGATAACATAATATTTTAATCACATGACATAATTATCTACATTTTATTGTGTACATTTTTTAAATATCTGAAATCTCACACAATTTTACTCAAAGATTTTTGATAAGTTATACCGGTGTATTGTACATTGCATTGCATGCTGAAAGGTTAAAACATAAAAACAGATTTGCAAATGTGATTTCAATCAGCAATTACCTAAAGAAAAAACACATATCAATCAAAATGTGAGGAATGGTAAAGACAGTTAATTAAATGGGAAAATGTATGTAAATTATCCTTCACAAATAAAGTAGAGTTTGGACAGACAATCCTGATCACTCCACTTGTATCCCTCCTCCATTGCCATGGCACCACAATGGTTGGACAGAGGCTGTTCAGGCTGTCTGTCTCCCTCCCAGTTACTCCACCCCACTGGCAGCCCATTGGACCAGACCCAGAACCCAAAGAGACGGCTCTGTCTCAGACCCACCCACACAGGACCAGTAAAACCAGTCCCATTAAACTTCTGCTTGATCACCTCCAGGTCTTCTTCTGTCTCAGTACGCAGCAGTCCATGGTAGTTATTCTTGCAGTAGTCCAGAGCCTGTTCCCAAGACTTTCTTTCACCAATATTGTGGATGCGAACTGATCCGGAAAGATATGTGGAATTCCAAATATTTAACATGTTCATTTTAACTTGTTTTGGCACCCATTTTAAATCTCAGATTTTAGGAGAAAGATAAGCAGGCACATAATAATAATAATAGTTATATGTCATTATAGCCTGGTGGAACCAGCATGATATCATGATAGCCCTGCATTGTGTTTGACTTGACAAGTGAAGGGAAAAGGAAGTGCAGCGTTCAGTCCCCTTGACCAGGCTACTATCAATATAGAGTAACAACCTTTCATACAAATAAGAAGCAGTTTGACTATGTTCCTCTTTGACAACTTACCTTCAGAGCAGAGTGTATGGTCTTCATAACCTCCATTTCCCACTGTGAGTATAGTTTTGTCAGTCTGATTAAGAACAGTGTGATTCTGTTCTGCTATAGGATAGTATACATTTGGAACATGCAATGTTGACCAGTCTCTGTAGGCAGATCTCCCTCCATCAGACCACTCCCAGTCATCATACAGGAGGCCGATCCAGTAAGGAATGGTGCTGTTCATTCCTTTGTTCTTCACTTCCTCCTTCTGTCCCTCGTTCCTGATGCTGACCAGGTCAGTGTAGTTCTCTCTGCAGTAACTCTGAGCCTCATACCAGGTCATGTTCTGTTCAATCAGGAAGGAATCACCAGACCCTGCGCACACAGAATGGACTAACATTTTACTCTACTCAACTTAGTTTGATATAAAATAATTATATCTCAATATTGTTGAAGAATTCTAATCATTTGAATTGGATGTTGGTGATGTGCAAGGAAACACGAAATCTGATGTGTTTTGTAATATGGAATGTTTTACCTTCTCTGTAACACATGAAGTATTTCTGCTCTTTACAATTCTCCCATGTTGTATTATCTTTGAGTATGGCTGCACACGTTGGCTCTGTGTACGGGCTTGGAAGTGGTGACCATGCAGTGTCATTAACAGCGTCTCCATTGGACCACTTCAGACTGTGCTCTGTGCGATGGAGACCTATCCAGGCTTTAGAGGTGTTATTAGATAGCTTTAACTGTATCAGCTGCTCAGATTCCTCCCGATTGTACAAAGTGACAAGATCAGTGTAGTTCTCCCGGCAGAAGTCTTGTGCTTCTGTCCATTTTAAACTCCTTTTAATGAGATGCAACTGTTTGAGGCGGCTGAATGCGGCTGTGCAGCAGACACCTGAGGACAAAAACAATTTGATTAAGTTCAACGTTAGCATGCACATGACAACAAAATTAGGTTTTCGTAACACTTAATTAAGGGGTCCTTATTGTGGTGTAATTACACTCACAACTATTGTAGTTAACTGTATTAACTCATAGTTACAGTGTAATAACAACATGTAACTTGTAGTAATTGTGATATGTATTTACAAAGGTGTAACAATAAATGGTTGTTATCATGCTTGTTACAAATGGGCAGATTTTCACTAAATTAACCTACTTAGTGTTTCATTTCTTCTCATATGCATACAGTAACAACTGACACTAAGGTTTTGATCCCTCGTGGATGAGCTGGGTGTCTGAGAGATTATATCCTATGCTCAAGCTATATCTCCACTCCATGTTGTTGCTAGCACTTGCCCCCAAAATAAAGTGTACCTTCTGGGTAATTTCACAATAAGGAACAGAAATAAGTGAAACTTCCAGAAACTTTAAAACGAGGGTCAGGTTGTCGGGATGGGTAATGTATTATACATGTACACACAGATTACAATTACCCCTCAAAATACACTTCATTTTAACTAGCTAAATCCTGTGTAACACCTAGTAATTTCATTGTGCTTAGGCAAACATTACATGTACTATGGTTTAAAAGATGATACAAAACACTACCATTGTGAATTTAGTGGAAACCTGCCCATTTGTAACAAGCATGAAAACAAGCATTCATTGTTATACCTTTGTAATTATAAATCACAACACTTACACTGTAATAACAACATGTAAATGGTAGTAACTATCACTTGTTACAGTTAACTGCAATACTTGTTAGAGTATAATTACACATGTAATTACACTGTAATAGGGACTGCTTAAAATGAAGTGTTACCGAGGTTGGTTTCATGGTTTGTGATGTCATACATGTAGCTGTAGAGTATGTTGTTGTTAATGGGGTTAACTAGATTTGTTCTTTCTGTCAAATCGTTATCTGGTTTATATCTCAAAAATCAGGTATGTTCACTGTGAACAATCAGTGTTACAACAATGTACCAGCCAAAAAAGAAGACCTGCAGACAATCAGGCACAAGAGGAATTGCTCATTCCTGTGTTAGATACACTGTAAAGTGGTTAACATGAATTTAGAGGCAGCCCGGTGGCAAGTAAAATTCTGTATTTACAAAAGTGTAAACGCAACATGTAAAGTGTTGGTCCCATGTTTCATGAGCTGAAATAAAAAAATACCAGAAATGTTGCATGCGCAAAAATGTTCCATAACACAATAAATGTACATAACAATATCGAGGCTATATACAGGGGGTACCGGTACCGAGTCAATGTGTGGGGGTACAGGTTAATTTGGAAAGTGACTATGCATAGATATAAACGGAGAGTAGCAGCAGTGGGGGGGGGGGGGGGGGGTAAATGTAAACAGTCCAAGTGGCCATTTGATTAACTGTTCCGCAGTCGTATAGCTTGGGGTTAGAAGCTGTTAAGGAGCCTTTTGGACCTAGACTTGGTACTCCGTCACCGCTTGCCATGCGGTAGCAGAAAGAACAGTCTAGGAATTGGGTGACTGGAGTCTTTGAAAAAATGTTGGGCTTTCCTCTGACACTGTTTAGAATATAGGGACGGCAGGGTAGCCTAGTGGTTAGAGTTGGACCAGTAACCGGGAGGTTGCAAGTTCAAACCCCCGAGCTGACAAGCTTACAGTGTAAGCACTGTAATCTGTCGTTCTGCCCCTGAACAGGCAGTTAACCCTAGTGCTTGTACTGGGCCGTAATCACCACCCTCTGAGATACAGTGCCTTGCGAAAGTATTCGGCCCCCTTGAACTTTGCGACCTTTTACCACATTTCAGGCTTCAAACATAAAGATATAAAACTGTATTTTTTTGTGAAGAATCAACAACAAGTGGGACACAATCATGAAGTGGAACGACATTTATTGGATATTTCAAACTTTTTTAACAAATCAAAAACTGAAAAATTGGGCGTGCAAAATTATTCAGCCCCTTTACTTTCAGTGCAGCAAACTCTCTCCAGAAGTTCAGTGAGGATCTCTGAATGATCCAATGTTGACCTAAATGACTAATGATGATAAATACAATCCACCTGTGTGTAATCAAGTCTCCGTATAAATGCACCTGCACTGTGATAGTCTCAGAGGTCCGTTAAAAGCGCAGAGAGCATCATGAAGAACAAGGAACACACCAGGCAGGTCCGAGATACTGTTGTGAAGAAGTTTAAAGCCGGATTTGGATACAAAAAGATTTCCCAAGCTTTAAACATCCCAAGGAGCACTGTGCAAGCGATAATATTGAAATGGAAGGAGTATCAGACCACTGCAAATCTACCAAGACCTGGCCGTCCCTCTAAACTTTCAGCTCATACAAGGAGAAGACTGATCAGAGATGCAGCCAAGAGGCCCATGATCACTCTGGATGAACTGCAGAGATCTACAGCTGAGGTGGGAGACTCTGTCCATAGGACAACAATCAGTTGTATATTGCACAAATCTGGCCTTTATGGAAGAGTGGCAAGAAGAAAGCCATTTCTTAAAGATATCAATAAAAAGTGTCGTTTAAAGTTTGCCACAAGCCACCTGGGAGACACACCAAACATGTGGAAGAAGGTGCTCTGGTCAGATGAAACCAAAATTGAACTTTTTGGCAACAATGCAAAACGTTATGTTTGGCGTAAAAGCAACACACCATCCCCTCTGTCAAACATGGTGCTGGCAGCATCATGGTTTGGGCCTGCTTTTCTTTAGCAGGGACAGGGAAGATGGTTAAAATTGATGGGAAGATGGATGGAGCCAAATACAGGACCATTCTGGAAGAAAACCTGATGGAGTCTGCAAAATACCTGAGACTGGGACGGAGATTTGTCTTCCAACAAGACAATGATCCAAAACATAAAGCAAAATCTACAATGGAATGGTTCAAAAATAAACATATCCAGGTGTTAGAATGGCCAAGTCAAAGTCCAGACCTGAATCCAATCGAGAATCTGTGGAAAGAACTGAAAACTGCTGTTCACAAATGCTCTCCATCCAACCTCACTGAGCTCGAGCTGTTTTGCAAGGAGGAATGGGAAAAAATTTCAGTCTCTCGATGTGCAAAACTGATAGAGACAAGCGACTTACAGCTGTAATCGCAGCAAAAGGTGGCGCTACAAAGTATTAACTTAAGGGGGCTGAATAATTTTGCACGCCCAATTTTTCAGTTTTTGATTTGTTAAAAGAGTTTGAAATATCCAATAAATGTCGTTCCACTTCATGATTGTGTCCCACTTGTTGTTGATTCTTCACAAAAAAATACAGTTTTATATCTTTATGTTTGAAGCCTGAAATGTGGCAAAAGGTCACAAAGTTCAAGGGGGCCGAATACTTTCGCAAGGCACTGTATATACAGCCTGTATTATACTGTAAAAATGTAAATGCTACTGTAGTGGAAAAATGAGAGAATGCGACACTCGCAAAAGGCAATTTGCTGGCTCCTTAGGCCCATCTTGAGGATTCATGACATTGTTTGCATGGATGTATTTCTCACAGGAGAGAGTCACATCTTTGTCGTGGCAATCTTGAGGAAGAGACGTTCCCACAGATGTCCTGGGGTCACTGACAGAAGGAGAGGTACGGTCAGTTCAAATAGGGAGCAAATACGAAGTGCACTCCTATCATTTAAATTGTGTTGATTAGATTAGAATCTGGGTGTGTTGTTCCTGTATATTGTTTTTCCTAACAAAGTGCAAAGACACTGTAGTTTAGGTTGGGGGTGAGTTGCTGCTTGAATTTGGCTAAAAGAGCAATGAGTTCGCTCATATTTTGAGAACATTGTTAGCAAGCTCCACTGTGTATCAGGCATATACCGTTTTTCTCTTAGAGATTATTCTGAACTGAAGACACGTGTAAGCACTTTAATGGAATTGTAATGTTTGTGCTTTTCTTATAACTAATTTCTGTGTTCAATATGTGTGCTGTTCTATAAACCGATTTCCGTGTTCATGCAAGTGACTGACTGAACAAATCCTCACTATCAATAACGACAATTTGGCAGTACGCCCAGACCTTGTTTTGAGAACAAACTAAAGAAATCTCAGTTTCAAGGTCTCAGCTTAGAGAGAAGAAGCCTCAAGAGGTATTGGTCTGCCACATGTTAAGAACCAGTATTGATCAGTCACGTGAATGAAACAAAATGGTAATGATGAATTATTTATGCTAAATCATGCTGTTATAACTTGTAACTTGTAACTTATAACTTGTCTGTGAATAGCTGTATATGAGACAACTGCTTGGACTGCTCAGGCAGAGCTGCTGATTGACATGTGTACTATGGTGCATAGAGTTGGTTGGGACCTCTCCAGCCCGCAGACAAGTAAACAATGTCTAATTTAAGATTGACTTTGACTGTCCCTGTGTAAGAATTTCCACAACACCACGTTAAGTATTATTTAGTTGTTAGTCAATAACTGTGTGTCTTCTGTAATTTATCATGTATTTCACGTACATTGTAATTGTTTGAGTGTCAATTATGTTGTGACTAATACATTGGACTAGTTGAATGGAGTAAATGCATTTCACATTTTACAGAGGAATTATTTGATTGACTGTACGTTCATAATTTATTAGGTCTATTGGTAGTTGTTATTTACACTATACACATAGCATAAGCTTGGGTTCCTTCTTGACATCCCTGATCTACATGCCACAATAAAGGAATCCGAGAGCATTGGTCAGCAAGATGATCTATCTGTATATACTGTAGTCTTATATAGTTATAGTCAAACTGAGTGGTGATGCAAGGCTCGCTACCTTGACTAGATCCTGAAGAGGGCCTGTTGCTTTTATTCACGTAATAATAAAGTCAGATTAATCATTTCTAAATAATGGTAGATTCACAGTATTTGACTGCAATTAAAAGGGATCGGTGCAAGCAGGTTGGCTGCACTTTACAGTAAACTTTACAGTGATGTACTGTTCAAACAAAGTTTCCTTGGAATTTACAGAAACATACTGTACTTTTTTTTACAGTAATTTACAGTTAATAGGCTGCCTGTCAGTTACAGTGAAAACAGTGTACCACTCAAAATACAGTAATTTCACACAATGCACCATCATTTACAGTATGCTGCAGAAAAGCATTTCATAGTTTTTTTTTACTTTCTTGTAATACCTAAAATTACCATGAATTTGACTTTTCGGTAACAGTGTAAAGTAGGTTGACTGAATACTTACCGGCTGAGAGTAGGAGCAGGAGAAGTGTCATGTCTATGGTGGCAGCAGGGTCAGGAGAGACAGTGGAGAAGTGTCATGTCTATGGTGGCAGCAGGGTCAGGAGAGACAGGGGAGAAGTGTCATGTCTATGGTGGCAGCAGGGTCAGGAGAGAGAGTGGAGAAGTGATAGGATGCTGTCATGTATGAGGATATGTGTAAAATGTATGAGTTTATGAGTTTGAACACGTTGACCATTAGTATTTTTAATCAATAAATCAAGATCAGAACACTGTAACACATTGACAATTCCAAATTCCAATCCCCCAAATTATCCTTCTCCACTTTATCAACATAGCAATTATATTATAGCAATACTACAATGGGTCAAACAAATTCCAAATCTAGCTGTATCTAGAAAACTGACCATAGTGTTGTCCTTTTGAGTTACATGCATTTAGTAATCTCACAAACTGTTACAGTGTTATCATTATCTCAGATAAATTGTTATGTCTCACCTGCTGTGGGCTGTGTAGAGAATGATACGGTCTTGGCAGTGTAAAGTATGATGGTCTCTATCCTGTGTAGAATGAAGGATTATATTGGAAACTCAGGTATTTATACAGTTGAAATAGTATTCTTGTTTTACCTACCTATAAATATATTAAAAATACAAATCCGGGAGATAATGATGCCATGCTTTACATGGGCAAAACATTAGGACCATGGAAGGCAAAACAGTTGGTAACCACAGATGGCACACAGCCTATTTCCTTAATGTCCCACTCCCTCACCTCTCAATGAGACAGAAGGTCAGTAGTGTATCTACAGATGTAGGATTTTAATTTGAGTCGGTTTAAAATAATCCTGCTGCAACAGGAAATGTGAATTATTACGTGAATGAATGGACATTTTTGTAGTGGTTGATATATCTTTTGTAAGGGAAAATTCAATTTGAAATTTTAAAGTGGATATTACAAACTTCAGAAGCCTTTTTAAACCTCAAATACACAACAAGTTGAACCTTTCCTGCATTGAAGGGAAGTTCTCCTACAACAGGTTGGGTCAAATTAAGATCCTATATCTGTAATATAGAAAATGAGTTTGGCCTCATACACACTCAGGTCTTACAACGGATGTACAACACATTTGACAGAATGGTTACAGAATTATAGTGCGATGTCTATGCGACTGTTGTGTACATTGTTTTGTGCAGACAATCTGTTGGATCAAAACAGTTTTGGCAAATGTCTTGTACATCCGTTGTACAAACTGAGTGTGTAGGGGGTGTTAGGGAAGATTCAGAATTTGTTGGTAACATATGTAAGATGTTTTATATTCATCAAATGTGTGTAAGTTAATTCTCATCAGAATGGTATTTTTGTGTTATTCTGTGGTGAGGGTTGCAGTATCTGTTCTATGTCAAGACTAAGTTGCATGGCCGCTGAGAGGGGAGAGGTCAAAGTGTCATCATGTGTAAACATATCTTTCACTCTCTACCTTTCCCATAGTGGGGAAAGGAAGGTTGCAGTGTCTGGAATCATTCTATGCTCCCTTTTATGTTGTTTCTATCTTAACTTATAGCCTCACCCTCCTCTCCGTGAGTTTGTCCAGGAGTTTGTATTTAGAGTGGGTTGTATCTAAATGACAATTTGATATATGCCTGTTGTAATGGAGGATTGGTTTATGGTTTGGGAAAGGAGACAAAGCTGAACGATGAGTTATGTCTATGCTGTCTGACTATGTGGGTCTTTGCTATTAAAGGAACTCAGTTGCATTGTAAGGGGGCTCTCAGAGGATTCACTGGGAGACACTGAATCAATCTGAGAGTCACAGGGTTGTGATAGAGCTCATATAATTAAAGATGGACTTTTATAACTAACTCTGACTTGTGTGTGTGGTTTGCTCCCATGATTTGGTAAATAGAGGAAATTTCCACGACATTTGGCGACGAGGAGGGGATGTGAATCTTCACTCGGTGACCGTTCCTACGATCTAGGTAAATAAATCGTGCACGAGGGATCCCCTAAACTTGGGATCTCAGGGAGAACCACACTTCGGGAAACGGAGCAGATGGACCAACCTTTGATCTAAGAGGAAGCGAGCCGAGTGGATACCACATCTCGAACTGAGTTTTTTTTAAAGAAAAAGGTGAGCGAACCACACACAGATTTGAAGTAGAGTTTTTTAATTATGCCTGTTATACTCTGAGCGTGAATTCCTTTGTAAGGAAGGCACCTTGGCGGCGTAAGCAGGGCCGAGTCAGAGGAGAGTAATCTGGGGGTTTTGTGGACTCAAAAGATACTCTGCGCTGTCCGGTTGCCAGTGACCAAGAGCCCTCCTGACACTGAATTGATCACAGTGGGGATTTGGTGAGGTCTGTCGGGGTGAGGGGCCAGGGGGTCTGTGTGTTCTAGGTGAAACACGGCACTTGGTGAAGCCCTATTGGAAGAAGGACCTCATTCTGTGTGTCTGTGTGATTTGTCTAAGTGACCCTCAGATGTGGTGAATTCCAATTATTTTAAATGTGCTAGCCAGGTATGCCCTAGGTTTACTGTGTGTGAGTCGGACCGTTCTGTGTGAGCGGGGCAGGTTTACTCTGTGTGAGTCGGACCGTTCTGTGTGAGCGGGGTAGGGTTTACTCTGTGTGGGCAAACCTTTTGATGTTCTGTGTGGACGTCAGAAAAGTTCTATGTGAAAAATCTGACCAATCCTGTGTGGATGATCCTGAAAGTTCTGTGTGAGTAACTAAGATTTCTTAAATTTTATATGGATTCTGTGAATTATTTGAAATTATGATAAATGGTATGTGTGTATAAAGTAATGCTGAAAATGATTAGATACAATTTAAACCACCCATTCGTAGACGTACGTAGGTTTTGAGTTGATATCTTAAATGGATAATTTGATAAAGATTAAGTTTTTAAGCACTGTTACAATAATCTACAAAATCTGGGAAATTGAGCTCTAGAAACTGATTAGAGTGTGTCCACTTTTGGTTATCTTACCCTAACGATGTAACTATAGAACGCATATTGGAGTATCTCCGTCTGGGTGAAACATTTCAAATTAAACTGCCCTTAAGGTCTGAACATGTTATACTTTTTCTTCCTAGTATGAGAGAAGTTGCGGGATTTATTAAATAAACTGTTTTCCATAAAGTTAAAGAGAATTCGAGGGATGCTCGATGTAATTTATAATGTTGTACAAAGCCTAAGGTTTTCCATCAAACGAATTATCCTTGCGTGATTAATGTGATGTAGTAAAGTAATTGAAATATGTTGCATAAGTAAACATAATCTACTTTTACTGTTTCCTAGTCATTAGTGTCGATTTTATTCTTTGATTGCTAATATATTCATTTGGAATTTGAGAATCATAGCTGGAGCAATGTTTGTACTATTAAAATTGGGCTATTATTCTTCTGGGATTTACCGATAGTGACGTGTTTTGATTTTACTTTGTAAATCGGGTTTATATCCGGAGAGTTTTTGCTATTGGCAATAGCATTGGTGGTTCAGTGGTAGAATTCTCGCCTGCAACGCGGGAGGCCCGAGTTCCAAACCCAGTCACGGCGCTGGCTGAATTCAGACTTTATGACTGTAAATAATCTATTTGTATGTTTTGCCTGGAAAGTTATGGTCGCTAGTGTTTGTATAAGAGATAAATTGAACGTTTTCAATAGATTGTTTAGGTTAAATTGATAGGCTAATTCAATTTAAAACAATAACGAAGCGAATTCTGATGCAAGACGATGTCTGTTCACTAAATTATCTGCTGGAATAATGTATTGAGAATTGGGTCGTATTTAAATTACTGTATCAATAGAGAAGACAGTTACCTAAGTTAAAGACACTCTGAATGATAGCGGGGAGAGAATGGCGATAGGAAAGTGGTTACCGAAATGTTTTTCATTCTTATAGATTGACTGACGCATGTTATAATTTTGGCGCTGTGTGTGTTATTTTTAAAGAAATATGATACATTTCATAAGTGTGGAGAGCAAAGAGAAGAGGAAGTTATAAAGTTGAGGTTTTAATCTTACGATAGAGGTAAGGGAAAAACGTTGAAATGAGAGGGGTTATATTTTTGCCCAACTGGGGGAAAAAGAAGTAGGAAAGTTGAGTTGAAAGTATGTAAGAGAGTGAGTTGTTATGTTGGCTGCTCATTGTCAGGGAAAGTTGCTGGAGGAAGGTAGATTGTTGTAGAATAACGTACATTTGCGTTATTAGTTTGAATATACAATAACCTTACTCTAATTGTTTTGACCGTTGTTCAGGTCCATTTTTTTTCTGTATTTCTAGCAGCTGATTCGCTAGGTGGGCATCATAGATTTGTGGCGTTTATATTTACTGTATTAGGCTATGAGAATTGGGAGACTGGATGTCTGAATCATAAAACATCGTAAGGATAGCTTCTGATTGTTATTGATTCTTGGTTTGATTGTTTAAGTAACACCAGTAAATTTGAGCAGGAAAGTTCATGTACTCTAAGGTTATGGTATGTTTCCATTATGTGGAACAATGTCAGGTCATTAAAGGTGATTGCTGGATTGAATAGTACGCCAACCTGTTGACAGAAGGCTGAATGGGTATGAATGTTGAAAAGCAAGATTGGGCCAAAGACTAAACTAGTATGTTAAGTGGGGGAGTATCATAGATTTTAATTATAGTGTTGTTATAGTAGTTATATAGTGTAGTCAAAACAATTTCATATGTTTTGGTAAATTAGCTAGGTTGAATTTGGTATTTGAGTTCCTTTATTATTTGCTTTTTAAAAGAAAGGTTGGAATCAAGTATGATGCCTTGGCACTTAAAATCAGATACCACCAGGAGCGTTTTACATCAGTACTTGTTTTTTGAGGAACATGCAGACTGTGTTTTATTTTATTGAGATGTAAACATGAGTCTCTGAGCAATTTTGTCATCTGAATCATTATAGTAGTGTTTTTGTGTAGTTTGTTATTTGCATGAATTTATCACAGTATCATCTGCATACATTGGAACTTCAGACCCTGTACAGACTAAAGGAAGATCATTAATGGATGTGCTGAACAGTATTGACCTTTGTGGATATCAGTGGGGGAAAAAATTAAGTTTATTTTTATTTTAGATGATGAGACAGCACCGACTTTTGAAGGATTTTAGATTTGTTAAAAAAAAATCAGAATTGTTTTTTTACTAAATTTATATCAACAGATTGAAATTATTAGGTTGCTGATTAAGAGTTTTTTTTAAGAGTTGATTTAACTTATCATGCATATACATTGATTTGATTAAAACTTATGATTAATGATTTGAGGTACAGTGGAATTATCATTAGGTTTGGTTTATAGTTCACGTTTGAGTTTCTGAATCAATGTAGTGTAAATGAATACTAAGTGTTTTTGTGTTTTCTTCCGGAAAATTGATATTTCACTGTCTCTCTCTGGAATGTGTCCAGGGAATATACTCTTGGGGAGAGTGAGTGAAATTGGGGCACTCACCACATTGGGATTGTAATGAGTTTTTATTTTCTGACTTTTCATTACACACGCAAATTCTTTTGATAAAGGAATGTTCTGGGAACATGGAATTATGAAAATGTTTGGAACTAGTTGATTATTGTTTGCAAATTGTTTCATATAGTGCAAAACACTGCTTTGGAGGGTTTTGTATGACCTATGACCTTCTGATGACTTTCCGTTGTGGCTTGATCACCCGCATTGGAAAGCCATTTGGAAAATAAATGTATGGTCATTTGTAATACTGCTTTCAAAATAATTTGTGTAATTGGTAAATATGTTTCTTAATCCATATTTGTAATTTGGACCAGTGTGAAGAGGGCATTGCTTTTAACTAAGCTTTAAGTCTATTTTCCTATGACCATAGGGGTTAAATAATTTTTCTTTGTGGAGTGTTTTTTTTTTTTCTTCTTCAGTTTAGTGATTTTAATTTGATTAGGTTAGCTGAAATTTTGTTTTACATTACTCTCATACGGAGAGATGTGTGTAAAACATGGGGGAGGATTCAGTTTTTTGAGGGTTTGAATTGAAGTTATACAACTTAAGTGATATGTGAATGAGTGTATTGTATTGTTGAGTGTATTGTATTGTTGTGTTTGTTTTGTTCTATTCCCGAGGGGTATAGGTCTAATTTCTTGATCCTTGGCTCTACGATGGAGTTGACAGTGAGATGGGGAGTATAAACCAATTTGAAAGAATAGTTTCAATAGAATGTTTTGATATTCTCTGTGAAATATGTTTAGATATGTGTGTTAAGAATAATTGGTAAAAGTAATCATTTATCATGTAGTTAATGAACTGAACTAAACTGTTGTTCTGATCTGTTCTTTCGAGGTTATCATGAAGGGTGACATCAGACGGTATCTTAATGCATGGAAGAGATCATTTGGACCGAATGGTGTGTGTACCTCAAAACCCCCTCTAACTGGCTGAAGAAGAGAGACAAAGGCATTGAAGGAGGCTTTCCAAACCACTTCTACCGAGAGAAAAGAACCAAGCCAGAAATTGGTGTACAGTATCAGATCTAAGCTATCAACTGCTTTTCTTTCATGGTTCTGTCATACTGTGAGGAGTCCATTTGGAGTGATCATGGAGAAAGATCTGTTCTGACATTTTCTTATGATGCTGGTATATTGGTTGACGAATGGACAAGACATGAGTGGTAAAGATGAGACATTGAAATTGGGACATTATCATGGGCCGTCCACTTTGAACTGTAAAGCTATTTGAAGGAAAACGAAGATGCCAGAAGATGCCGTGCCTGAGAGGGGGGGGGGGGGGTTTAATCTAACTGTGCCATTAAAATTGTTTATACTTTTGTGGTATCAGATTGATTGAAGAGGTCTACACCATGTAAATTGTAGTAATTTAGATTAAGAATGCATTGAGATACTGATCTGTATTAAAATCATGATTAAAAAAGTTAATAGTAGAATTATGGGATAATTATACTGTATGTAAATCTGCTAATATTGATGTGTGTTAAATTGAGGTTTTACTTTGAGTGATAAGACAAATTTGAATCACTGAGGAGTGCTAAATATTCTAAATATTGGTTTGATAAATAGTTGGGTTGTTACTTATGATTTGTAATATGAATGATTTCAATGACCTATTCTCTATTCCTAAGTATATTTCTGAGCATGAGTACTTAGAGGGATGTCTGTCCTATATGTTGTGAGGAGGCCTGTGTTTAGACACTGGTTCTTATGTAATTGAAAGAGCATAAATATGTTATGTTTTTATTTTCCTCAAATGGATTATTCTGTGTTATTAAAACATGTGCAAGTTTGTCTTGTAGAATAAGGGTTGTAAACTTAGTTTCAGAAGGGAGAAAGTTTACATATAAGCTAAGGTATTTGACATTGAGGGGATTTGAATTTTAAAATATTGAGTATGTTACTATTCTGATTCTTCAAAAGGAACTGAGTCCCTTGAGAGGGGAATGTTAGGGAAGATTCAGAATTTGTTGGTAACATATGTAAGATGTTTTATATTCATCAAATGTGTGTAAGTTAATTCTCATCAGAATGGTATTTTTGTGTTATTCTGTGGTGAGGGTTGCAGTATCTGTTCTATGTCAAGACTAAGTTGCATGGCCGCTGAGAGGGGAGAGGTCAAAGTGTCATCATGTGTAAACATATCTTTCACTCTCTACCTTTCCCATAGTGGGGAAAGGAAGGTTGCAGTGTCTGGAATCATTCTATGCTCCCTTTTATGTTGTTTCTATCTTAACTTATAGCCTCACCCTCCTCTCCGTGAGTTTGTCCAGGAGTTTGTATTTAGAGTGGGTTGTATCTAAATGACAATTTGATATATGCCTGTTGTAATGGAGGATTGGTTTATGGTTTGGGAAAGGAGACAAAGCTGAACGATGAGTTATGTCTATGCTGTCTGACTATGTGGGTCTTTGCTATTAAAGGAACTCAGTTGCATTGTAAGGGGGCTCTCAGAGGATTCACTGGGAGACACTGAATCAATCTGAGAGTCACAGGGTTGTGATAGAGCTCATATAATTAAAGATGGACTTTTATAACTAACTCTGACTTGTGTGTGTGGTTTGCTCCCATGATTTGGTAAATAGAGGAAATTTCCACGACAGGGGTCAGAGATGGGTACCAAAAACTATTTTGAACAAACTATCTACAAACTAAGTACATTTGAAGTCGGAAGTTTACATACACCTTAGACAAATACTTTTAAATTCAGTTTTTCACAATTCCTGACATTTAATCCTAGTAAAAAATTCCCTGTCTTAGGTCAGTTAGGATCACCACTTTATTTTAAGAATGTGAAATGTCAGAATAATAGTAGAGAGAATGATTTATTTCAGTTTCTATTTATTTCATCACATTCCCAGTTAGTTTACATACACTCAATAAGTATTTGGTAGCATTGCCTTTAAATTGTTTAACTTGGGTCAAACATTTTGGGTAGCCTTCCCCAAGCTTCCCACAACAAGTTGGGAGAATCTTGGCCCATTCCTCCTGACAGAGCTGGTGTAATGAGTCAGGTTTGTAGGCCTCCTTGCTCACACACGCTTTTTCAGTTCTGCCCACAAATGTTCTATATGATTGAGGTCAGGGCTTTGTGATGGCCACTCCAATACCTTGACTTTGTTGTCCTTAAGCCAGTTTGCCACAGCTTTGGAAGTATGCTTGGGGTCATTGTCCATTTGGAAGACCCATTTGTTACCAAGCTTTAACTTCCTGACTGATGTCTTGAGATGTTGTTTCAATATATCCAACAAATGTTCCTACCTCACGATGCCATCTATTTTGTGAAGTGCACCAGTCCCTCCTGCAACAAAGCACCGCTACAACATGAAGCTACCACCCCCATGCTTCACGGTTGGGATGGTGTTCTTCAGCTTGCGGGCCTCCCTCTTTTTCCTCCAAACATAATGATGATCATTATGGCCAAACAATTCTATTTGTGTTTCATCAGACCAGAGGACATTTCTCCAAAAAGTTTAATCTTTGTCCCCATGTGCAGTTGCAAACTGTAGTCTGGCTTTTTTATGGCAGTTTTGGAGCGGTGGCTTCTTCCTTGCTGAGCAGCCTTTCAGGTTATGTTGATATAGGACTTGTGTTACTGTGGATATAGATACTTTAGTACCTGTTTCCTCCAGCATCTTCACAAGGTCCTTTGCTGTTGTTCTGGGAATGATTTGCACTTTTCACACCAAAGTACATTCATCTCTAGGAGACAATGTGTCTCCTTCCTGAGCGGTATGACGGCTGCGTGGTCCCATGGTGTATATACTTGTGTACTAATGTTTGTACAGATGAAAGTGGTACCTTCAGGCGTTTGGAAATTGCTCCCAAGGATGCACCAGACTTGTGGAAGTCTTGGCTGATTTCTTTTGATTTTTCCATGATGTCAAGCAAAGAGGCACTGAGCTTGAAGGTAGGCCTTGAAATACATCCACAGGTACACCTCCAATTCTAAAGCCATGACATAATTTTTGGGAGTTTTCCAAGCTGTTTAAAGGCACAGTCAACTTATTCTATGTAATTTTCTGACCCACTGGAATTGTGATACAGTGAGTTATTAGTGAAATAATCTGTCTGTAAACAATTGTTGGGAAAACTACTGTCATGCACAAAGTAGATGTCCTAACCGACTTGCCAAACAAGAAATTTGTGGAGTGGTTGAAAAACGAGTTTTAATATTTCCAACCTATGTGTATGTAAACTTCCAACTTAAACTGTATATTGAATATATTGTGGTGTGGATTCATTTTCAAATCAAAATAAAATTATATTGGTCACATACACATGGTTAGCAGATGTTAATGTGAGTTTAGCGAAATGCTTGTGCTTCTAGTTCCGACAGTGCAGTAATATCTAACAAGCCATCTAACAATTCCCCAACAACTACCTAATACACACATTCCTAAAGGGATGGAATAAGAATAAGTACATATAAATAGATGGATTATCGATGGCCGAGAGGCATAGGCAAGGTGTGATAGATGGTTTAAGGTATAGTATATAGATATGAGATGAGTAATGCAAGATATGTTAACATTGTTAAAGTGGCATTGTTTAAAGTGACCAGTGACATGAGTCTCGACGTAGGCAGCAGCCTCTCTGAGTTGATGATTGTGGTTTAGCAGTCTGATGGCCTTGAGATAGAAGCTAATTTTCAGTCTCTCGGTCCCAGCTTTGATGCACCTGTATTGACCTTGTCGGGGTGAACAGGCAGTGTCTCGGGTTGTTGTTGTCCTTGATGAACCTTTTGGCCTTCCTGTGACATTGGTTGCTGTATGTGTCCTGGAGGGTAGCTATTTTGCCTCCAGTGATGCGTTGTGCAGACCGCACCACCCTCTGGAGAGCATAGCAGTTGAGGGAGGTGTAGTTGCTGTACCTGTCATGCCCTGACCTTAGAGATCCTTTTTATTCTCTATTTTGGTTAGGTCAGGGTGTGACTAGGGTGGGAAGTCTAGTTTTTTCATTTCTATGTTGGCCTGGTATTGTTCCCAATCAGAGGCAGCTGTCTATCGTTGTCTCTGATTGGGGATCATATTTAGGCAGCCTTTTCCCACTTGGTTTTTGTGGGATCTTGTTTTTGTGTAGTGCCTGTGAACACTTCATTGACTTCACGGTTCATTTGTTCTGTATTGTTTTAGTGAGTTTCATTTATTAAACATGTGGAACTCTATGCACGCTGCGTCTTGGTCCATTTATTCTACAGACGATCGTGACAGTACCAGGCGGTGCGGCAACCAGACAGGATGCTTTCAATTGTGCATCTCTAAAAGTACGTCAGGGTTTTAGTTGACAAACCAACATTTCTTCAGCCTCCTGAGGTTGAAGAATTGCTGTTGCGTCTTCTTCACCACACTGTCTGTGTGGGTGGACCATTTCAGTTTGTCTGTGATGTGTACGCAGAGGAACTTAAAACGTTCAACCTTCACCACTACTGTCCCTTTGATGTGGATAGGGGAGTGCTCCCTCTGTTGTTTCCTGAAGTCCACAATCATCTCCTTTGTTTTGTTGACGTTGAGTGCGAGGTTGTCTTCCTGACACCACACTCTGAGTGCCCTCACCTCTTCCCTGTAGGCTGTCTCGTCGTTGTTGGTAATCAAGCCCACTACTGTACTGTTGTGTTGTCTGCAAACTTGATGATTGAGTTGGAGGTGTGCATGGCCACACAGTAATGGGTGAACAGGGAGTACAGGAGGGGGCTGAGCACTCACTCTTGTGGGTCCCCAGTGTTGAGGGTCAGCGAAGTGGAGATGTTGTTTCCTACCTTCACCACCTGGGGACGGCCTGTCAGAAAGTCAAAATCCAGAGGGAACCCCGCCCAATTGCACAGGGCGGGGTTGAGACCCAGGGTCTCCAGCTTAACGATGAGCTTTGCGGGTACTATGTTGTTGAATGCTGAGCTTTGGTCAATGAACAGCATTCTTATATAGGTATTCCTCTTGCCCAGATGGGGATAGGGCAGTGTGGAGTGTGATGGCGATTTCATCGTCTGTGGACCTGTTGGGACGGTAAGCAAATTGGAGTGGGTCGAGGGTGTCCGGGAGGATGCTGTTGATGTGAGCCATGACCATCCTTTCAAAGCTCTTCAGGGCTACTGACATGAGTGCCACGGGGTGGATATCGTTTAGGCAGGTTACC
Organism: Oncorhynchus mykiss; assembly: GCF_057628025.1. Classification (NCBI taxonomy): domain Eukaryota; kingdom Metazoa; phylum Chordata; class Actinopteri; order Salmoniformes; family Salmonidae; genus Oncorhynchus; species Oncorhynchus mykiss. The sequence goes on from NC_143036.1 coordinate 55,248,821, forward strand.
TTCGCTTCCTTGGGCACAGGGACTATGGTGGTCTGCTTGAAACATGTAGGTATTACAGGCTCTGTCAGGTAGAAGTTGAAAATATTAGTGAAGACACTTGCCAGTTGGTCCCGCATGCTTTAGGTACACGTCCTGGTAATCCGTCTGGCCCAGCGGCTTTGTGAATGTTGACCTGTTGAAAGGTTTTGTTCACATCGGCGTTATCACACAGTCATCCAGAGTATCTGGTGCTCTCGTGCATGCTTCAGTGTTGCTTGCCTCGAAGTGAGCATGTAAGGCATTTAGTGTCAGGTGCGTGAATGAGGACCCAAAAGCGATTTAACAAAACAGAGTTTCTTTAATGATGAACACACGTGAGCTCAGATGGACAGGCAGATTCCGACAGGACAGGACAAGGTTGCAGCAAACACGATGATAGTCTGGTTCAGGCATGAGACACACAAACAAGAATCCGACAAGGACAGGAACAAAAACAGAGAGAGATATAGAGGACTAATCAGAGGGAAAAAGGGAACAGGTGGGAAAAGGGGTGACGAGGTAGTTAGGAGGAGACAAGGAACAGCTGGGGGAAAAGAGGGGGAGAAAAGGTAACCTAAAACGACCAGCAGGGGGAGACAGGGTGAAAGGAAAGGACAGAAACAAGACACAACATGACAATACATGACAGTACCCCCCCACTCACCGAGCGCCTCCTGGCGCACTCGAGGAGGAAACCTGGCGGCAACGGAGGAAATCCTCGATCAGCGCACGGTCCAGCACGTCCCGAGAGGGAACCCAACTCCTCTCCTCAGGACCGTACCCCTCCCAATCTACGAGGTACTGGTGACCACGGCCCCGAGGACGCATGTCCAAAATCCTACGGACCCTGTAGATGGGTGCGCCCTCGACAAGGATGGGGGGGGGGGGGGGGGGGGGAAGACGAGCGGGGGCGCGAAGAACGGGCTTGATACAGGAGACATGGAAGACCGGGTGGACGCGACGAAGGTATCGCGGAAGAAGAAGTCGAACTGCGACAGGATTAATGACCCGAGAAATACGGAACGGACCAATGAACCGCGGGGTCAACTTGCGAGAAGCCGTCTTAAGGGGAAGGTTCTGAGTGGAGAGCCAAACTCTCTGACCGCGACAATATCTAGGACTCTTAGTTCTACGCTTATTAGCAGCCCTCACAGTCTGCGTCCTATAACGGCAAAGTGCAGACCTGACCCTCTTCCAGGTGCGCTCGCAACGTTGGACAAAAGCCTGAGCGGAGGGGACGCTGGACTCGGCGAACTGAGATGAGAACAGCGGAGGCTGGTACCCGAGGCTACTCTGAAAAGGAGATAGCCCGGTCGCAGACGAAGGAAGCGAGTTGTGGGCGTATTCTGCCCAGGGGAGCTGTTCTGACCAAGACGCAGGGTTGCGAAAAGAAAGACTGCGTAAGATGCGACCAATAGTCTGATTGGCCCGTTCTGCTTGACCGTTAGACTGGGGGTGAAAGCCGGAAGAGAGACTGACGGAAGCCCCAATCAAACGGCAAAACTCCCTCCAAAATTGAGACGTGAATTGCGGACCTCTGTCCGAAACGACGTCTGACGGAAGGCCATGAATTCTGAAAACATTCTCGATGATGATTTGTGCCGTCTCTTTAGCAGAAGGAAGCTTAGCAAGGGGAATGAAATGAGCCGCCTTAGAGAACCTATCGACAACCGTAAGAATAACAGTCTTCCCCGCTGACGAAGGCAGTCCGGTGACAAAATCTAAGGCGATGTGAGACCACGGTCGAGAGGGAATGGGAAGCGGCCTGAGACGGCCGGCAGGAGGGGAGTTACCGGACTTAGTCTGCGCGCAGACCGAACAAGCAGCCACGAAACGACGCGTGTCATGCTCCCGGGTGGGCCACCAAAAACGCTGGCGAATGGAAGCAAGCGTACCCCGAACGCCAGGGTGGCCGGCTAACTTGGCAGAGTGAGCCCACTGAAGAACGGCCAGACGAGTAGGAACGGGAACGAAAAGAAGGTTCCTAGGACAAGCGCGCGGCGACGGAGTGTGAGTGAGCGCTTGCTTTACCTGCCTCTCAATTCCCCAGACAGTCAACCCGACAACACGCCCCTCAGGGAGAATCCCCTCGGGGTCAGTGGAGGCTACTGAAGAACTGAAGAGACGAGATAAAGCATCAGGCTTGGTGTTCTTAGAGCCCGGACGATAAGAAATCACGAACTCGAAACGAGCGAAAAACAGCGCCCAACGCGCCTGACGCGCATTAAGTCGTTTGGCAGAACGGATGTACTCAAGGTTCCTATGGTCAGTCCAAACGACAAAAGGAACGGTCGCCCCCTCCAACCACTGTCGCCATTCGCCTAGGGCTAACCGGATGGCGAGCAGTTCGCGGTTTCCCACATCATAGTTACGTTCCGACGGCGACAGGCGATGAGAAAAATACACGCATGGGTGGACCTTGTCGTCAGAGAGGGAGCGCTGAGAAAGAATGGCTCCCACGCCCACCTCTGACGCGTCAACCTCGACAACGAACTGTCTAGAGACGTCAGGTGTAACAAGGATAGGAGCGGATGTAAAACGATTCTTGTGGAGATCAAAAGCTCCCTGGGCGGAAACGGACCACTTAAAGCACGTCTTGACAGAAGTAAGGGCTGTGAGAGGAGCTGCCACCTGACCGAAATTACGGATGAAACGACGATAGAAGTTCGCGAAGCCGAGAAAGCGCTGCAGCTCGACGCGTGACTTAGGGACGGGCCAATCAATGACAGCTTGGACCTTAGCGGGATCCATCTTAATGCCTTCAGCGGAAATAACAGAACCGAGAAATGTGACGGAGGAGGCATGAAAAGTGCACTTCTCAGCCTTCACAAAAAGACAATTCTCTAAAAGGCGCTGGAGGACACGTCGAACGTGCTGAACATGAATCTGGAGTGACGGTGAAAAAATCAGGATATCGTCAAGGTAAACGAAAACAAAGATGTTCAGCATGTCTCTCAGGACATCATTGACTAATGCCTGAAAGACAGCTGGAGCGTTAGCGAGGCCGAAAGGAAGAACCCGGTATTCAAAGTGCCCTAACGGAGTGTTAAACGCCGTCTTCCACTCGTCCCCCTCCCTGATGCGCACGAGATGGTAAGCGTTACGAAGGTCCAACTTAGTGAAAAACCTGGCTCCCTGCAGGATCTCGAAGGCTGAAGACATAAGAGGAAGCGGATAACGATTCTTCACTGTTATGTCATTCAGCCCTCGATAATCTATGCAGGGGCGCAGAGACCCGTCCTTCTTCTTGACAAAAAAAAACCCCGCTCCGGCGGGAGAGGAGGAGGGGACTATGGTACCGGCGTCAAGAGCTACAGACAAATAATCTTCGAGAGCCTTACGTTCGGGAGCCGACAGAGAGTATAGTCTACCCCGGGGGGGAGTGGTTCCCGGAAGGAGATCAATACTACAATCATACGACCGGTGTGGAGGAAGAGAGGTGGCCCTGGACCGACTGAACACCGTGCGCAGATCGTGATATTCCTCCGGCACCCCTGTCAAATCACCAGGCTCCTCCTGTGAAGAAGAGACAGAGGAAACAGGAGGGATAGCAGACATTAAACATTTCACATGACAAGAGACGTTCCAGGAGAGGATAGAATTACTAGACCAATTAACCTCTTAGAGCTCTAGGGGCGCTATTTCATTTTTGGATAAAAAACGTTCCCGTTTTAAGTGCGATATTTTGTCACGAAAAGATGCTCGACTATGCATATTCTTGACAGTTTTGGAAAGAAAACACTCTGAAGTTTCAGAATCTGCAAAGATTTTGTCTGTAAGTGCCCCAGAACTCATTCTACAGGCGAAACCAAGATGATGCATCACCCAGGAATTAGCAGAATTTCTGAAGCTCTGTTTTCCATTCTCTCCTTATATGGCTGTGATTGCGCAAGGAATGAGCCTACACTTTCTGTCGTTCGCCCAAGGTCTAAGCAGCATTGTGACGTATTTGTAGGCATATCATTGGAAGATTGGCCATAAGAGACTACATTTTCCAGAGGTCCGCCCGGTGTCCTTTGTCTAAATTTGTGCGTAATCTTCAGGTGCGGTCATTTTCTCCTGGGATTCAGGAGAGAAAGCATGTGTCCAAGAACGATGTATCAATGAAGAGATATGTGAAGAACACCTTGAGGATTGATTCTAAACAACGTTTGCCATGTTTTCAGTCGATATTATGGAGTTAATTTGGAAAAAAGTTTGCGTTTTGAGGACTGAATTTATGGATTTTTTTTGGTAGCCAAATGTGATGTATAAAACGGAGCTATTTCTAATACACAAGGAATCTTTTTGGAAAAACTGAGCATCTGCTATCTAACTGAGAGTATCCTCATTGAAAACATCAGAAGTTCTTCAAAGGTAAATGATTTTATTTGAAGGCTTTTATGTTTTTGTTAATGTTGCGTGCTGGATGCTAACGCTAATGCTAACGCTAAATGCTAACGCGAAATGCTAACTCTAGCTAGCTACTTTTACACAAATGATTGTTTTCCTATGGTTGAGAAGCATATTTTGAAAATCTGAGATGACAGTGTTGTTTACAAAAGGCTAAGCTTGAGAGATGGCATATTTATTTCATTTCATTTGCGATTTTCATAAATAGTTAACGTTGTGTTATGCTAATGAGCTTGCTGATAGATTTACACAATCCTGGATACAGGGGTTTTTTCATAGCTAAACGTGACGCAGAAAACGGAGCGATTTGTCCTAAACAAATAATCTTTCAGGAAAAACTGAACATTTGCTATCTGAGAGTCTCCTCATTGAAAACATCTGAAGTTCTTCAAAGGTAAATGATTTTTTTGAATGCTTTTCTGTTTTTTTGTGTAAATGTTGCCAGCTGAATGCTAATGCTAAATGCTACGTTAGCCATCAATACTGTTACACAAATGCTTGTTTTGCAATGGTTGAGAAGCATATTTTGAAAATCTGAGATGACAGTGTTGTTAACAAAAGGCTAAGCTTGAGAGATGGCATATTTATTTCATTTCATTTGCGATTTTCATGAATAGTTAACGTTGCGTTATGGTAATGAGCTTGAGTCTGTATTCACGAACCCGGATCCGGGATGGGGAGATCAGAAAGGTTAATGGAAGGATTATGACAAACTAGCCAGGGATGGCCCAAAACAACAGGTGTAAAAGGTGAACGAAAAATTTAAAAAGAAATGGTTTCGCTATGATTACCAGAAACAGTGAGGGTTAAAGGTAGCGTCTCACGCTGAATCCTGGGGAGAGGACTACCATCCAGGGTGAACAAGGCCGTGGGCTCCCTTAACTGTCTGAGAGGAATGTCATGTTCCCGAGCCCAGGTCTCGTCCATAAAACAGCCCTCCGCCCCAGAGTCTATTAAGGCACTGCAGGAAGCTGACGAACCGGTCCAGCGTAGATTGACCGACAAGGTAGTGCAGGATCTTGAAGGAGAGACAGGAGTAGTAGCGCTCACCAGTAGCCCTCCGCTTACTGATGAGCTCTGGCTTTTACTGGACATGAAGTGACAAAATGACCAGCAGAACCGCAATAGAGACAGAGGCGGTTGGTGATTCTTCGTTCCCTCTCCTTAGTCGAGATGCGGATACCTCCCAGCTGCATAGGCTCAGCTCCCGAGCCGGCAGAGGAAGATGGTAGTGATGCGGAGAGGGGGGCAACGGAGAACGCGAGCTCCTTTCCACGAGCTCGGTGACGAAGATCAACCCGTCGCTCAATGCGAATAGCGAGTTCAATCAAGGAATCCACGCTGGAAGGAACCTCCCGGGAGAGAATCTCATCCTTTACCTCTGCGCGGAGACCCTCCAGAAAACGAGCGAGCAAAGCCGGCTCGTTCCAGCCACTGGAGGCAGCAAGAGTGCGAAACTCAATAGAGTAGTCTGTTATGGATCGATTACCTTGACATAGGGAAGACAGGGCCCTGGAAGCCTCCTCCCCAAAAACAGATCGATCAAAAACCCGTATCATCTCCTCCTTAAAGTCCTGATACTGGTTAGTACACTCAGCCCTTGCCTCCCAGATTGCCGTGCCCCACTCACGAGCCCGTCCAGTAAGGAGAGATATGACGTAGGCGACACGAGCAGTGCTCCTGGCGTAAGTGTTGGGCTGGAGAGAAAACACAATATCACACTGGGTGAGGAACGAGCGGCATTCAGTGGGCTCCCCAGAGTAACACGGCGGGTTATTGATTCTGGGCTCCGGAGATTCGAAAGCCCTGGAAGTGGCCGGTGGATCGAGGCGGAGATGGTGAACCTGTTCTGTGAGGTTGGAGACTTGGGTGGCCAGGGTCTCAACGGCATGTCGAGCAGCAGACAATTCCTGCTTGTGTCTGCCTAGCATCGCTCCCTGGATCTCGACGGCTGAGTGGAGAGGATCCGAAGTCGCTGGGTCCATTCTTGGTCGGATTCTTCTGTCAGGTGCGTGAATGAGGACCCAAAAGCGATTTAACAAAACAGAGTTTCTTTAATGATGAACACACGTGAGCTCAGATGGACAGGCAGATTCCGACAGGACAGGACAAGGTTGCAGCAAACACGATGATAGTCTGGTTCAGGCATGAGACACACAAACAAGAATCCGACAAGGACAGGAACAAAAACAGAGAGAGATATAGAGGACTAATCAGAGGGAAAAAGGGAACAGGTGGGAAAAGGGGTGACGAGGTAGTTAGGAGGAGACAAGGAACAGCTGGGGGAAAAGAGGGGGAGAAAAGGTAACCTAAAACGACCAGCAGGGGGAGACAGAGTGAAAGGAAAGGACAGAAACAAGACACAACATGACAATACATGACATTTAGCTCATGGGAGGCTCACATCACTGGGCAGCTCGCATCTGGGTTTCCCTTTGTAATCCATAATAGTTTTCAAGCCCTTCCACATCCGACTAGCATCATAGCCGGTGTAGTAGGATTCAATTTAATCCTGTATTGACGCTTTTCTTGTTTGATGGTTCATCTGAGAGCATAGAGGGATTTCTTTTAAGCATCCAGATTAGTCTCCCGCTCATTGAAAGCGGGCAGCTTTGATGTCAAGAGACTGGACATTGGCGAGTAGTATACTCGGAAGCGGTGGGTGGTGTGCATGCCTACGGAATCTGACCAGGAGGCCACTCTGTCTGCCTCTTCTGCCGTCAACGTTGTTTTGGGTCAGCTTCTGGAATTAGATCCACTGTGTTGGGTGGTGGTCCGAACAAAGGATCCACTTTGGGAAAGTCGTATTCCTGGTCGTAATGTCGGTAAGTTGACGTCGCTCTTATATCAAATAGTTTTTCCCGGCTGAATGTAATAACACTTAAGATTTTCTGGGCTAACTATGTAAGAAATAATACATTAAAAAACAAAATACTGCATAGTTTCCTAAAGACTCGAAGCGAGGCACCATCTTAGATGTTTTTCAAATGTGTTCCTGGGAAGCTAATGCTAACATACACAATCTTATTAATGCCATTTCTGCTGATCACACATTAGAAGGCCATTTTATATTATGGACATACAGTGCCTTCAGAAGGTATTCACACACAGACTTTTTCCAGATTTTCTTGTATTACACTCAAAATTTTAAATGCATTACATTGAGATTTTGTGTCACTGGCTTACACATAGTAATCCATAATGTCAAAGTGGAATTATATTTTTACAAATTAATTACAAACGAAAATCTGAAATGTCTTGAGTCAATAAGTATTCAAGCCCTTTGTTAAGGCAAGCCTAAGTATGTTCAGGAGTAAACATTAACTTAACAAGTCACAATCATTTGCATTGGACACTCTGTGTGCAATCATAGTCTCGAACATGATTTTTATATGACTACCCTAACTCTGTACCCCACACATTCAATTATCTGTAAGGTCCTTCAATCAAGCAGTGAATTTCAAACACAGATTCAGCTACAAAGACCACAGAGGTTAATCAATGCCTTGCTAAGAGCATGGTGAAGTTATTAATTACACTTTGGATGGTGTATCAATACACCCAGTCACTGCAAAGATACAGCCGTCCTTTCTAACTCAGTTGCCGGAGAGGAAGGGAACCTCTCAGGGATTTCACCTTGAGGCCAATGGGGACTTTAAACAGTTACAAAGTTTAATGAATGGCTGTGATAGGAGAAAACTGAGGATGGATCAACAACATTGTAGTTACTCCACAATACTAACCTACATAATAGAGTGAAAAGAAGGAAGCCTGTAAAAGCATGCTCATCATCGGCAAGGACCAGGGAGTGTTTTAGGATAAAAAGAGCTAAGCACAGGCAAAATCCTAGAGGAAAACCTGGTTCAGTTTGCTTTCGAACAGACACTGGGAGACAAATTCACCTTTCAGCAGGACAATAACCTAAAACACAAGACCAAATATACACTGGAGTTGCTTACCAAGACAACATTGAATGTTCCTGAGTGGTCAAGTTACAATTTTGACTTAAAATGGGTTAGAAAATATATGACAAGACTTGAAAATGGCTGTCTAGTAATAATCAACAACCAACTTGACATAGCTTTAATCCAACCGTGTTGTCAGTTTTCAAAAAGGCTTCATGGCGAAAGCATACCATGCAATTTTCTGAGGACAGTGCCCCGCATACAAAAGCATTAAAAACATTTTCCAAACCAGCAGAGGCAACACAAAAGTCAGAAATAGCGATAAAATAAATCACTTACCTTTGAAGATCTTTCTCTGTTTGCAATCCCAAGGGTCCCAGCTACACAAGAAATTGTTGTTTTGTTCAATAAAGTCCTTCTTTATATCCCCCAAAAGGCAGTTTAGTTGGCGCGTTTGATTCAGTAATCCACCCATTCCACTCATTCAACATGCGTACAAAGGAATCCCAAAAGTTTCCAATAAACTTCATCCAAACAAGTCAAACAACGTTTCTATTCAATCCTCTGGTACCCTAATATGTAAATAAATGATACAAATTAAGACGGAATGTAGTATGTTCAATACCGGGGATAAATAACGAAGTGCGCGCCCTCATCCAAGCGCCACAAGACTACAGTCCAAAATGAAAGCCACATTGAAAAACTACAATAACAAACTCATTTTTCAAAAAACAAGCCTGAAACCCTTTCTAAAGACTGTTGACATCTAGTGGAAGCCATATGAACTGCAATCTGGGAGGATTTCTTTTGAATATCCCATAGAAAAGCATTTCAATGGGTGGTAACCTAAAAATAAATTCAGGATGGATTCTACTCTGGTTTTCGCCTGCCATATCAGTTCTGTTATACTGACAGACATTATTTTAACAGTTTTATGAAACTTCAGAATGTGTTCTATCCAATGCTACCAATTATTTGTATATCCTAGCTTCTGGACCTGGTTAACAGGCAGTTTTCTTTAGGCACGTCAGTCATCCGAACTTCCGAATACTGCCCCCTAGCCTTTAAGAATTCAAAAATAAATAATGTGCAAATATTGTCCAATCCAGGTGTGCAAAGCTGTCAGACATACCCAGAAAGTCTCACAGCTGTAACCACTGCCAAAGGGTATTCAAAAATGTATTGACTCAGGGGTGTGAAAACCAATTTCTGTGTTTCATTTTCAATATATTTGCAGAAACATATTTTCACTTTGTCATTATGGGGTATTGTGTGTAGATGGGTGAGAGAAGAAACAATTGAATCCATTTTGAATTCAGGCTGTAACACAACACAATGTAGAATAAGTCAAGGGGTATAAATACTTTCTGAAGGCACTGCACTTATGTTCATGGAAACTTTTCTTTAGGTGTTGTGACTGATGTTGTGTTTTTACTGCCATGTCAGGGGAAAATCTCGTAATACCTGAAATCATTGATATCTGAGAATATGAAGATTATTTAGTGTCCAGTAATCTCCTGGAGTTACTCGTACAGACGTCATGTTGCCATTATTACGGTGTTTGTGTATCTTAAAAAGATGACTGTTTTGTTTATTTATGTGATGTAAGAACAGAAATAGAGTAAAGAGAAACATTGACATCATGTATCCTACGGAGGTAAAAAAAGCAAGCTGGAAAACTTTGAAAAAACATTTTTCACCATCAGCAATTGCCTAAATACAACATGTTGATCAAAATGTGTAGAATGGTAGTGATTGATAGAAGGGAATGAAAAGGGGGGAAATGTATCACTCCTCACAGATAAAATAACGCATGGAAAAACAGTCCTGATCATCTCCATCCCAGTGTCTGTACATCGGTCCATACCCAGAATCCAAATCGACATCTCCGTCTCAGACCCAGCCACGTGGGACCAGGGAGACAAGCTGCCCTCAGCTTCTGCTCCACAAACTTGGACCTCCTCAAAGTAGTCTGAAGGAGTTCAAGTCATAAGAGGGTTATTTTCATAAAAGGGTTATTTAAAAAAAAACATCTTAACAGTTTTATAACCCTTGCACTGATACATGTCAAGGATGCATTATGAACCATCTTAATCTCTCTGTCTTTACCGAACTGTGTTGAAATATTGGCTGAAATAATTAAAAGCCTTTTGTATAGCAATTTTACACTTATTATGACTACCGTAAAGTTATCCTGTATCCTACTCATGGTTGGACTTTTCTATTTGGACTTTCACTCACCCTCATAGCATAATGAATCTCCTTGGTTTGCACTCTCAATAGCTATCAGTAATTCATTTTACACAGGGTTTGTCATCACTTGGTTTCAGTAACCAGTTTCTATAGGCATATCTCCATCCATCAGACCACTCCCAGTCATCATACAACAAGCGGATCCAGAAAGGAGTGGAGGTTGTCATCCCTCTCTTCTTCACCACCTCCTTCTGTCCATCGTTCCTGATGCTGACCAGGTCAGTCTACTCCTCGCTGCAGTAACGCTGAGCCTCATACCAGACTATAAGAACTGCCGGGTTTAAAACAACGCAATTAGGGTAAATATTGGATAGAACGCACATTGGGTTATTTTGACCCTGCTAGTTGGGTTGGTGGGGTATTAATGTTGGGTTATTGAGCTATGACCCACCGGGTCAGATCAGAAGACTGGAGGTGTTGCTTAGTGGGGGCTTGGCTTTCAATTAGATCTTAGGCCACCCTTGAGAGTAAATTTAGTTCTGGTTCGTGTTGTATTGTCATCACATACTCAAGTTTAGCACGGACACTTTGTAGCTTTTGTGAGACTTACACAAGAGTATGAGCTCCTCAAGTGTCTATGTCATCAATGATGTCAGAAGCTTTGTTTGATCACATGCTTTTTTCAAACCGTCTGTTTGCAAAATGTGAGATCCCACAATGTACATGTTTAATTTGGTCAACGATATCCCCCGGGACCTGCAGCACTTAAACCATAATCTTTCACCATACTCTCTAGATCTTCACCTTAATCCCCTTTAATTATGGGAGGCACCAGCACCATTTTTCTCACATTGATCTAGTCTGTATATCAAGTAGGGATTCTCTTTTTCAGTTAAAGTTAGCTTCGATAACATTGACACTTCTAATCAGCTTTTTAGTTTATTTGTCCATTGCTGCTCAGCTTCCTCCTGATTGTTAAGTGACAATACCAATATAGTGCTCTTGGCAGTAGTCCCCAGCTTCTGTCTAGGTGATTGACCCTTACATTAGTTGTAACTGTCTGAGGCGGCTGAGTGTCTCTGCAGCAGACACCTGAATATAGAATGTATTTTATCACACAAACGTTAAGTATGCATATGACCAACAAATTAAGCATGATAGGTTTATTTATGGTTTGATATGTTGTTCATACGGTTACTGTATGTTGTGGTTAAATACAGATGTTTGAGTCCTAACAGGTACAGAGTAGGAGTAAGAGATGGGGCATCACCATGGTGAGAGCAGGGTCAGGAGAGATGGAGGGGAGGAGAGGTGATTGGATGTTTTCCTGAGTGAGGATAGAGGTGTGAGATGTAGGAGTTTACATCCAACACATTGACCGTTAATATTTCAGAAATCAAAATCAACACTACATTTTGAAAGTTCCAATTCCAAAATTCTAACTCAATGCAATTCCTTCACTTTATCATCATAAACATGATATCATAGCAATACTACGATGGGTCAATGAAATTACCAATCTAGCTTTTGTGTTCTGATTACATGCCTTTAATAACCTCACAAACTGGTCCAGTGTTATCAGATTCTCAGATTAATTGGTACAATATCTATTTTACATGCCATGGGCTGTGTAGAGAATGACTGGATCTGTTCTGGGATCTGATCCTCCAGTCTGAAGGGGTCTAGTGTGTATATACTGTAGTTGAAATATTATTCTAAAACTTGGTCTGCTACATATCAACATACTGTTTTGATAATGCATATATATCATGCTTACTTTACGGTGGCTTAACAGGACCATTAACTATAGATTTCCTTCATTTTCTACACTTCACCTCACCTCTCAAATGTATTTTAATTTGACCTTTATTTATTCAGTGTAAAACACATTGAGAACACGTTCTCTTTTATAAGTGTGCCCCGTTCACATTGTTAAAAGACAAAACACAACAAAAACATGCTAGTACTCCAACACACGCAAATATATTACAACGACAAGCACTCAACCAGAAACGAACACATTCCCCTTAAGAGTATCCTTAATCAATGCTTTAAATTCATTTAAAGGCACGCAGCTAATTTCACAGAACATTCCACTTCTGCCTAGAAAATACATTTTACATTTTATCTTAGTAATTTGGCAGAGGCTTTTATCCAAGCGACTTAAAGAGATGCTCTGGAGACTTTTGTATCATTTTTAGCCAGTAGTTCTGAAATTAGCGCTCATGAGCCAAAACTGTTTCAAACTAGAGATTTCGTGGCAAATTGAAAATAATTCTGCTCAATACGCATATATGAAACTACACATAGACACATCCAGCCCAAAGCTGGAAGTTTATAAAATGCATTCTTAGCCACGAAAATACCGGAGCATGTCTTTAAAGTTATTGTATCTAATAGACAGGTTGGTTGTTTAGCAAAAAAAACTATGTTGCAAAACAGACAAGATTGGTTTAGATTGTTGACATGTAATCTATATTTCATCCCCAAATGTTTATTGACGACATAAGTTTGCCCAATGAGCACTTGTCTCTCAAATACATCATTACAGTTGTTGCTCAGCTAGCTATCGAATTGTAGCCACTGTAGCATAGACATGACATGAGTCAACACCTCAAAACAAGACATGGTATCAATAAGATACAATGAGCTGAAATGAGCCACAAGGCAGCTTCTTGCTTTGTTGCTAGCTATCTGACCATTCAGAATCATAACACCACATGGCCTTCTGGCTCATCAATGCATCTTATTCTTGATGTTGTCAGCCAACCCATCTATGTAGAAAATGAGTTATGCCACGTACACACTCAGGTTGTACAAATGATGTACAACAGACTTGAGAAATAATTTGTGATACAAGTTGCAACAGACATGATTGTGACACAACATAGTTTGTCTGCACAAAAATGATTACGTAAACATCTCGCGGTTCCTCGACGATCGTTGTGGAAATAAACTATCTGTTGTGTCAATTGTCTTGTAAATCAGTTGCACAAACTGAGTGTGTATGGGGTCAGAGATTGGTACCAGAAAATATTTTGAACTACTTAACCAGTAGGTACATTGATGTTGTGGTGTGTCTATCGAGAGTCTTACTGGTATAAATTAATGCTAACATGCACAATCTACATTAAGCAAAAATATAAACGTAAAGTGTTGGTCCAATGAGCTGAAATAAAAAAAGATCAGACATTTTCCAGACACCCAGAAATCGTATTTCTCTCAAATGTTCTGCTCAAAGGTATTTACATCCCCCTCCTTTGTCAAGATAATCCATCAACCTGAGAGGTGTGGCATATCAAGAAGCTGATTAAACAGAATGATCATTAGACGAGTGCACCTTTTGCTGGGGACAATAAAAGGTCACTTTAAATTGTGGAGTTTTGTCAGACAACATAAAACCACAGATGTCTCCAGTTTTGAGGGAGCACGCAATTGGCATCCTGACTACAGAAATGTCCACCAGAGTTGTTGCCAGAGATTTGCATATTAATTTCTCTACCATGAGCTGCTTCCAATGTCGTTTTAGAGAATTTGGCAGCACGTCCAACCAGCCTCACAACCGCAGACCTTGTGTAGCTACGCCAGCCCTTCCATGCAGCTTCTTCACCACCTTCACCTGCGTCTTAGGGTGGGGGCTGAGGAGTATTTCTGTCTGTAATAAAATATTCATTCTGATTGGCTGGGTCTGGCTCCTTAGTGGGTGGGCCTGGCTGCCAAGTGGGGGGCCTCCATGGCCCACCTTTGGCTGCACCCCTTTCCAGTCAAGTGAAATCCATAGATTAGTGCCTAATGAATTTATTTAAATTGACTGATTTCCTTATATGAACTGTAACTCATTAAAATCTTTGAAATGGTTGCATATTCTTTGTTCAGTATAAATGCCCTTTCCTACTAAGGGCCTGTTGATCCCTGTTTGGAAGGTTATTTGATACAGCAGTCTCATAAAATGTCTGCGTACACTTGTGGGAGGTCCGTTTGAATTTAGAAAAAGCTCCACTATTAAAACAAATGTATTTTTTTTGCTCCGTGAAGTAATCCAACATTGTGTATGCTGCCATTCATGTGTACTGTTTTTCAAGTCTTCTCTCATTGATCGAGGCAGGTGGGTGTCCATCCCCAAGTGTCCCATGTCAGGATGACAGACACCTGCCTCGATCAGTGAGAGAGAACTTGAATTGGACAAGATGGCGCCATCCACTCATCCCTGTTATGTCCAGTAGTTACTCATACTGACATCTTGTTGCAACATCTGTGTTTGTGTGTGTTTAAAAGAAGACAAAAAAAGAAACAAAATATAAGAGATTTTTTGGGGAGAAGGGATAATTTGCTTACAATATCCAATATATAAAATATTACTTTACTATCATTTTTATTTCCTTAGTCATCGTTAACATGCATGATACTATTAAATATAATTGTATTTAGACTATCTAGAGTATTAATTACTGTAACCCATAGTTACAATAATGATGACATAGGTAAATCTAGGATAAACAAGTTTGCTTAATTGCAAACGTATTGTGACAACAGAATATAATATTTTAATAACATGACATAATGATATATATTTTATTGTTTTACATTTTTTATATATCTGAAATATCACACCATTTTATTCCAAGATTTTTGAGAACACGTTATATCAATGACAAGGCATATGTCACGTTCTGACCTTTATTTCCTTTGTTTTGTATTTATTTAGTATGGTCAGGGCGTGAGTTGGGTGGGCAGTCTATGTTTGTTTTTCTATGTTTTGGGGTATTTCTATGTTTCGGCCTAGTATGGTTCTCAATCAGAGGCAGGTGTCATTAGTTGTCTCTGATTGAGAATCATACTTAGGTAACCTGGGTTTCACTGTGTGTTTGTGTGTGATTGTTCCTGTCTCTGTGTTTACACCAGATAGGACTGTTGAGGTTTTCACTTTTCTTGTTTTGTTTAGTCTGTTCATGTATCTTTATTAAAAACATGAATAACCACCACGCTGCATTTTGGTCCGCTTCTACTTCACCCGAAGAAAACCCTTACAGTATATTGTACATTGCATTGCATTGCATGCTGAAAGCTTAAACATAAAAATTATCTTTGTCAAGATTTCAATCAGCAATTACCTAAAAAAAACACATATCAATCAAAACGTGAGAAATGGTAAAGACAGTTCATTAAATTAACAAGAGGGAAATGTATTACAACTCTTCTTCACAAATAAAAAAGTGCTTGGACAGACAATCCTGATCACTCCACTTGTATCCCTCCTCCATTGCCATGGCACCACAATGGTTGGACAGAGGCTGTTCAGGCTGTTTGTCTCCCTCCCAGTTGCTCCACCCCACTGGCAGCCCATTGGTCCAGACCCAGAACCCAAAGAGACGGCTCTGTCTCAGACCCACCCACACAGGACCAGTAAAATCAGTCCCATTAAACTTCTGCTTGATCACCTCCAGGTCTTCTTCTGTCTCAGTACGCAGCAGTCCATGGTAGTTCTTCTTGCAGTAGTCCAGAGCCTGTTCCCAAGACTTTTTTTCACTGATATTGTGGATGCGAACTGATCCTGAAAGACAAATGTGGTATTCAAGATATTTAACTTTTTCATATTAGCTTGTTTTGGCACCCATTTTAACTCTCAGATTTTAGGGGAAAGATAAGCAGGCACATAATAATAATAATAGTTATATGTCATTATAGCCTGGTGGAACCAGCATGATATCATGATAGCCCTGCATTGTGTTTGACTTGACAAGTGATGGGAAAAGGAAGTGCAGCGTTCAGTCCCCTTGACCAGGCTACTATCAATATAGAGTAACAACCTTTCATACAAATAAGAAGCAGTTTGACTATGTTCCTCTTTGACAACTTACCTTCAGAGCAGAGTGTATGGTCCTCATAACCTCCATTTCCCACTGTGAGTATAGTTTTTTCAGTCTGATTAAGAACAGTGTGATTCTCTCCTGCTTGAGGATAGTATAGATTTGGAACATACAATGTTGACCAGTCTCTGTAGGCAGATCTCCCTCCATCAGACCACTCCCAGTCATCATACAGCAGGCCGATCCAGTAAGGAATGGTGCTGTTCATTCCTTTGTTCTTCACTTCCTCCTTCTGTCCCTCGTTCCTGATGCTGACCAGGTCAGTGTAGTTCTCTCTGCAGTAACTCTGAGCCTCATACCAGGTCATGTTCTGTTCAATCAGGAAGGAATCACCAGACCCTGCGCACACAGAATGGACTAACATTTTACTCTACTCAACTTAGTTTGATATAAAATAATGATATCTAGAAATTGTTGAATAATTATAATAATATTAACTAGATGTTGATGAGGAGCAACAACATCTAGGAAATCTATTGTTTTTTGTAGTATGAAATGTTTTACATTTTTTGTAACACATGAAGTATTTCTGCTCTTTACAATTCTCCCATGTTGTATTATCTTTGAGTATGGCTGCACACGTTGGCTCTGTGTACGGGCTTGGAAGTGGTGACCATGCAGTGTCATTAACAGCGTCTCCATTGGACCACTTCAGACTGTGCTCTGTGCGATGGAGACCTATCCAGGCTTTAGAGCTGTTATCAGATAGCTTTAACTGTATCAGCTGCTCAGATTCCTTCCGATTGTACAAAGTGACAAGATCAGTGTAGTTCTTCCTGCAGATGTCCTGTGCTTCTGTCCAATTTAATGTCCCTTCAATGAGATGGAACTGTTTGAGGCGGCTGAGTGCGGCTGTGCAGCAGACACCTGAGGACAGAGACTATTTCATTATGTGAAATGTAAACATGCATATAGAAAACAAATGAAAGAAAAGAAGTTAGTGTGGTTTGTCGTATTGTGCGTACAGTATACTGTTTTGTGGTTAGGTCAAGTGAATTCTATACCTGCACAGAGTAGGAATAGGAGAGAGGTCATCTCCATGGGGACAGCAGGGTCAGGAGTGACAGAGGAGAGGTGATGGGATGGTGTCCTGCGTGAGAAGAAATATTTAGGATTTGACGGTTATCACACTTTGGCTTTGAGTTATTAATTGAATCAGGTACTAGTACTACAGCCCCTGCCTCATTACAAGAACTGAGCTGCATGATTGATCATTAAAAAAAAGTCAGTACTGTAAACAACGTCTGATATTATTTTCTGATAAAACAAACTTTCATTAATTGAATATGCACATTTAGAGATCAATAGACTAACATTTAATGTATATTATTGTTACAATATTTTCCTTATTAGTTTCAACAAGAAGGCAGTTTAAAAAAAATGTAATGTTTAATATGAATCCACATTAAAAGTGGTCCTTAGCTTACTGTAACTTTATATTAAAATGCATGTGATTAGTTACTACACAAATAACATGGTAAAATTTATAAACATTGAAATATATCAAAAGTCTGTCTTACCTGCTGTAGCTTTTGTAGAGAATAAATGGGTCTGCTATGAATCGAATATGATGAGGTGTGATCTGTTTAGAAACAGTGCATCCTAAGCTATGCTCTGCCTAACTATGTGTATATTCAAAACACAAGGCCGACCAGTGTAATAAAGCACATAAGGAAGTTATTACACTACAATAAAATGTCCTGGGTGCAACGCAAACAACACATAACCTTTATAAAGCACTGTCAATGAGATTCACAAATGTTTCTTAAGACTTGAACACATGAACCCCACTTCACCAGCACCCCTCGCCCCAACTCATCTCTAAAAGAGTAATAGACCTAATACAGTGAGGGTGATGTTTATATTTAAAATGATCCCATTACTGGAACTTTGTAAGGATATTTGATACTCTGGACATGTTGGTGTGAAAGATAACTTTTCTGTAGGTGTTGCGAGAAGTATTGAGCTGTGTTTGTATCCATATCAGGGGAAATCTCTCTCTGGGTTGGAGGAAACGTGTATCAGGGTATCCTGAGGACTTATTTCCTCATAGTGTAGTGTGAGTCAGGCCTAGGGTCTGTCTCTTCTCTAGATGGGTTGGACAACAGAGACTGAGACACAACCAGAGAGGGATATCAACAGTGTGACAGGGCTGTATCGGCTTTCTGTCCTCTCTGGTTAGTCAAACAATCAAACAAGTTACCTCCAAAACAAGTTTTACATACATGTTTTCTATGGTATACATTTCTGGTATCCTAACTTTGCACCTACTTTGTTGCACTGAGCAAAGAGTTGATTTATTTGGACTCAAAAACATTAAAATTATCAGATTGGTTATTTGTTATTATTTGTACAGTATACAGTAAATGCTTAGTATAGTGCAGTATTTGGCACTATATAGCGTTGTCTTTTCACCATGCAAAGGTCATGAACTGTTTGTTTTCACCATCATAGAAACACCTCCAGTCTTCCTGGAGCACACATTTGAATGACCGCCTCACATGCAAATAGATTCCAGTAATAACCTTCAGTTACTGTAGTGACTTCATACATTGATGATTGTGTGTTGTGCAGCAGAGGAGACTATAAAGCTCTATTGACTTTTTTGGGGGGTCTAATTTAACATTTAGACAGAGAGATACAGTAGAAACATTAACTGAGTAAAGCGCTTTGCAAAAGACAAACACTCAAATTATAACCATAAAGGATATTTATGTGAGCTTGTTTTCCTGGTACCTAATGGACACCACATTGCTGAACAACATTGCACATGCAAAATTGATTAAAATAGGTGTTTGATAAGATCTGGGTCTGTCTGAGTACAATCTTGCTTTTGAGCCATACAGTCATACAGCTGATCATGTCCCATTTTAACTTATTTTGGTCATATTGGAAATATTGGAATACAATATTAGGTACTCTGCCTAACATCAATCACTATAATCTTAGAGAAAATATCTTAATGTGAATATTGTTTGTCAGAGTCCAGTTCTCTGTGTGTTTCAGACCTGGGCAAAAAAATACATGTTTTTCAAATACTCAAGGTAGTAGGATATAGTTTATATAGAGGTTCAACTAAAATGTCATTATTTTCTTTGATATTCAAATACATGTTTCAGAAAAACAAATAATATTTGAAATTATTTTGGAATACGACCCAGAAAACAGAATAATATCTTGCAAGTTATTAAAAAAATATATACATTTTTGATGGCTGCCAAATATTTTATGAAGAATCAAAACTACAGCATTTAGTTGAAATATCTTATCATAAGCACATGATTTGGAGGGCTCTTCAATATGAATCTTAATATAGCCTATAGCTAGTATGAAATACATACTGTAAGGGACATGGAATCACCTCAACACAACATTAGAGCAGACCACTTTTGCAGCTTCAAAATGACTAAAACATACATTTACATAACGAGTGAGACATAATACATTAACGCTTGACATCCTGTACATCAAGTACTACACGTGTTGTAACTTTGATTATTACAATAGCAAAATTGTTGTTACATACACAGCAAGTGTATTAAAATGAGAGAAGGTGATGTCACCTTGTCCCCTTATTAATGAGTCCAAGTGTTTGACATGGGGGAGGGGACCAGTAACTTTATGTTCCAACTTTATCCATGTAGAAGCAACAGTCATTTTTCATATTTTGATCTGGTTTCCTTCACGTATCATCCAATTTCATGAAAAATATGATTTTGACTCTTCATGACCTTCAACACTTAAGAATTTGCTGTTGTCATAATCACACAATTACAACACACGTATAGGACTTGATGTGTAAACTACAGTATACTCAACCACCTCGAGTATTTGAAAAGTTGGTATTTTCAAATAAACTACAACATTTTCTGCCCAGGTCTAGTGTTTAGGGGAGATTAGTATAGCCCCAGTTGCTCTGAGACTGAACACATGATGTTATTGTAGCGATGGACAGCCCAATGGGCATTGACGGCAAACATGGTTGCTACCAGCCAAGACTAGCCGTGTGTGTGTGTGTGATTGTGTGTGTGTGTGTGTGTGTGTGTGTGTGTGTGTGTGTGTGTGTGTGTGTGTGTGTGTGTGTGATGGTGAATTAAAGTATATTAGCATGGTTACAGGCTACAGGGCAGGAGATCCCATCTGTTTATCTACAACAGAGTGGACACAGAGGGGCCTCGACACAGAGGGGCCTCGACACAGAGGGGCCTCGACACAGAGGCCTAGGGATTCACCATACAACGGCATATGATACACTTTATTGTTGATTTGGAGCTTTATTCCCCCAGGAGAGTTTGTTCATCCAAAGTCGGCACATTCATGAAGATGCCTTTTTGTAGATATGTAAATATTGTATATTGTGTATGTTGTATTACAGTTTGGCACTCTCTTGGTCCTCAGAGACAGCTGAGGATACATGGTGCGAAAAGCAGCAGAGGATAATATAGAGTTGTTGTATTGGGGGTCAAGGTTCATTTTCATATGTGCATTCATTCCCCACTAAGATAATGTTGAGCTTAATATATAGTAACTACTTCACAACCCAATGAATATCTGCTTGCCTTGAGTATCTGTCATGTTGAAAACGTTTTCTCCTGTTTTGTGCCAACTGAACATAACCCTGATGTGGAGCAGAGGCCTTTAGGCCAGACTTCCAGTTGTGTCATGGCCCTAGCAGTAGCCAGACACAGAAATGCTGAGTACATCCCAAATAGCATCCTTGTCCTTATTTAGGGCACTACTTTACAAAAGTAGTGCACTATATGGCGAATAGGGTGCCATTTGGGATGTAGCCTCTGTGTGTTGATGAAGGGCTATTGGTCTTCAAATGAAACAAACATTACTGTATCCAGGCATTTAAATGATTAACCATGAATAGCTGCAAAGAGAACCAGGGAATATATTCAAATAGGAATACACTGAGTCAAGGCTGTAGACTGATAACACTGACACACCATCTTTGCATATGCCCTTCTATCTTACTAAGGCTTGGTGTTTGTTTAAACAGTGAAGCTATCCTAGCACTGTACATTAAACACGGTTGTGTACTGTGCTGTATGTGTTTTCCAATGGGAGATCAAGATGTCTTACCAAATGTCTTCCTCCTCCAGCTTCTCAGAGTATCTCTAGAGAGAAAGAGAGAGAGAGAAATAGGAAGAGATGGATATATAAAATGTCTGCACACATTTGGATTTGGATAAAAGCGTCTACTAAATGGCATTTATTTGTATTATGTTGTTACATATTATTACATTTGAGAGAGAGGGAGAGAGACAGAGATGAATGGGATGGGTACTAAATGGCACCCTATCCACTATATAATGCACTACTGATGACCAGGGCCCATAGGGCATGCGGATCCATTTGGGACGTACCCATGGGTGGGCAGAGCACTGTACATTTAATGTTGCATATAATCTGACATCATTAACGTTGTAACACTTGAGCCATGTTGTAGTTGACACAACACTGTAGTAAACAGACAACGGCATTTTGTCGTCAACACACTTGAAAGAGAGTTTAGAACCGACTCGTCATATTTTCTTTAGCTTCTTATCCATTCCATCACCATGTGAATTTGACAGCTGGTATTGTAACCCCGAGATAGGGGTCCCACTAGCGGGACAACTTCCGGTGAAACTGGAGGGCGCGCAAATCAAATAATAAATCATAAAAATGATGGATATTAAACATTTAGGAACATACAAGTGTCTTACATCGGTTATAGAGGGCCAGTTTCTGTAGGCAGATCTCCCACCATCAGCCCACGCAAAAGTCATCATACAGCAGGCTGATCCAGAAAGGAGTGGTTCTGTTCTTCCCTTTGTTCTTCATCTCCTCCTTCATTCCCTTGTCCTGATGCTGACCAGGTCAGTGATGGGTTGGTGTCCTGTGTGAGAATGTGGACGTGTCAGATTTCATCGCCAACGTTCACTGTTTTTTAAAAATGTACTTTTTATTTCACCTTTATTTAAGCAGGTAGGCCAGTTGAGAACAAGTTCTCATTTACAACTGCGACCTGGCCAAGATAAAGCAAAGCAGTGCAACAGAAACAACAACACAGAGTTACATGGAATAAACAGGCGTACAGTCAATAACACAATAGAAAAAAAATAAAGTCTATATACAGTGTGTGCAAATGGCATGAGGAGGTATGGCAATAAATAGGCCATAGTAGCAAAGTAATTACAATTTAGCAGATGAACACTGGAGTGATAGATTAGCAGATGCTAATGAGCAGATGATGGTGTGTAAGTAGTGATACTGGTGTGCAAAAGAGCAGCAAAGTAAATAAAAACAATATGGGGATGAGGTAGGTAGATTGGGTGGGCTATTTACAGATGGACTATGTACAGCTGCAGCGATCGGTTAGCTACTCAGATAGTTGATGTTTAAAGTTAGTGAGGGAAATGTAAGTCTCCAGTTTCAGCGATTTTTGCAATTCGTTCCAGTCACTGGCAGCAGAGAACTGGAAGGAAAGGCGGCCAAAAGAAGTGTTGGCTTTGGGGATGACCAGTGAGATATATCTGCTGGAGCACGTGCTACGAGTGGGTGTTGTTATCGTGACCAGTGAGCTGAGATAAGGCAGAGCTTTACCTAGCATAGACTTGTAGATGACCTGGAGCCAGTGGGTCTGGTGACGAATATGTAGCGAGGGCCAGCCGACTAGAGCATAAAGGTCGCAGTGGTGGGTGGTATAATGTGCTTTGGTAACAAAACGGATGGCACTGTGTTAGACTGCATCCAATTTGCTGAGTAGAGTATTGGAAGCTATTTTGTAGATGACATTGCCGAAGTCGAGGATCGGTAGGATAGTCAGTTTTACGAGGGTAAGTTTGGCGAAGTGAGTGAAGGAGGCTTTGTTGCGAAATAGAAAGCCGATTCTAGATTTGATTTTGGATTGGAGATGTTTGATATGAGTCTGGAAGGAGAGATTACAGTCTAGCCAGACACCCAGACACCTCACTGTATTGTGAGTACCTTCACTGTAACAAGAGTTGCACTGTTTGGTCGATCAGAAATGGTCAGGACTGCAAATAAGGTAGCCACTTGTTCTGCATGCAAGCATGTCCATGTATTAGGTATTAGTGATCAGCCGGAGGATAATATCTGTAAGAGTTACAACAGATGACATGTACTGAGATAAAATAAACTCACTATTTCCTTTACAATATCCAGTAGATAAAGTACATTCCTTATGTCACACCCTGATCTGATTTCACCTGTCCACTCTCCACCAGGTGCCTCCTAAAAAACAGAATGGTGCCGGAGGAGATGGCTGCCATTTTACTGGCTCATAACCAATTGTGCCATTGTGTGTGTTTTTTTGCTTTATTTGTAACTTATTTTGTACACAATGTTTCTGCCACTGTCTCTTATGACCATAAAGAGCTTCTGGATATCAAGACGAAAAGGGTTTTCTTCAGACTCCCGACAAGGCCCAAATCCCTTTCATTCGAAATGAAGAAGAGATGGAGATATCGGGGACGTAGGTCGGAGTGCCTTGTAAGGATCCGACGGCAAGTGGGTAATCTGCCTCTACCATCAGTCCTATTAACCAACGTACAATCATTGGATAACAAAATGGATGAGCTACGATCAAGAATATCCTACCAACAGGACATTAAAGCTGTAATATCTTATGTTTCACAGAGTTGTGGCTGAATGACGACATGGATAACATACAGCTGGCGGGGTTTTCGCAGCATCGGCAAGACAAAGTGTGTCGGTCTGTGTATATTTGTAAACAACAGCTGGTACACAATCTAATATTTTGGATGTCTTGAGGTTTAGCTCTCCTGAGGTAGAGTATCTCATGATAAGCTGAAGACCACACTATTTACCAAAAGAAATGTCATCTATATTTTTCGTAGCTGTCTATTTACCACCACAAACTGATGCTGCACTAAGACCACACTCAATGAGCTGAGTAAGGCCATAAGCAAACAGGAAAACACTTATCCAGAGGTGGCGCTACTAGTGGCCGGGGACTTTAATACAGGGAAACTAATTTCTACCAGCATGTTCAATTTCCAACCGGAGGAAAAAAACTCTGGACCACCTTTACTCCACACACAGAGACATGTACAAACCTATCCCTCACCCTCCATTTGGTAAATCTGACCATAATTATATCCTCCTCATTCCTGCTTATAATCAACAACTAAAGCTGGAAGCACCAGTGACTCGCTCAATATAGAAGTGGTCAGATGACTCAGATGCTAAGCTACAGGACTGTTTTGCTAGCACAGACTGAAATATGTTCTGGGATTCTTCCCGATGGTATTGAGGAGTACACCACATCAGTCACAGGCTTCACCAATAAGTGCATCAATGACGTTGTCCCCACAGTGACCGTACGTACATACCCCAACCAGAAGCCATGGATTACAGGCAACATCCGCACTGAGCTAAAGGGTAGAGCTGCCCCTTTCAAGGAGCGGGGCTCTAACCTGGAAGCTTATAAGAAATCCCGTTATGCTCACCGACGAACCATCAAACAGGCAAAGTGTCAATACAGGACTAAGATTGAATCATACTACACTGGCTCCGACGCTCTTCGGGATTGCAAAATTGTACAGGTTGCAAAGGGAAGCACAGCCGAGAGCTACCCAGTGACACGGGCCTACAAGATGAGCTAAATTACTTCTGTGCTCGCTTTGAGGCAAGCAACACTGAAGAATGCATTAGAGCATTAGCTATATTATATTAGCTATACGACTGTATGATCACACTCTCCGTAGCCGATCTGAGTAATATCTTTAAACAGGTCAACATTCACAAGGCCGCAGGGTGGATTATCAGGACGTGTATTCCGAGCATGTCTTCACTGAAATGTTCAACGTGTCCCTGACAGAGTCTGTAATACCAACATGTTTCAAGCAGACCACAATAGTCCCTGTACCCAAGAGCACTAAGGTAACCTGCCAAAATGACTACCTATCTGTAGCACTCAAGTAGGTAGCCATGGAGTGCTTTGAAAGGCTGGACATGGCTCACATCAACCTTATACACACTCCAATTTGTATACCGCTGAAACCGATCCACAGATGATGCAATCTCTTTGCACTCCACACTGCCCTTTCCCACCTGGACAAAAGGAACACCTACATATTATGCTATTCATTGACTACAGCTCAGGTTCAACACCATAGTGCCCTCAAACCACCTCACTAAGCTAATGACACTAGGACTAAACACCTCCCTCTGCAACTGGATCCTGGACGGGCATCCAACACCATCATTAAGTTTGCAGATGAAATAACAGTGGTAGCCCTGTGTTTTCAAATATGTTTTCTTATGCTGGGCATCATTCCCATCTGATCAAATATAATTTACTAGTGATGGGAAAATATTGTTACCCATCCGACTATTCTTGATTTAATCTTGTCTTTACATATACTACATAACATACAGTTGAAGTTCGGACGTTTACATATACCTTAGCCAAATACAATTAAACTCAGTTTTTCACAAGTCCTGACATTTAATCCTATTTAAAATTCCTTGTCTTAGGTCAGTAAGGATCATCACTTTATTTTAAGAATGTGAAATGTCAGAATAATAGTAGAGAGTGATTTATTTCAGCTTTTTTTTCTTTCATCACGTTCCCAGTGGGTCAGAAGGTTACATACACTCAATTACTATTTGGTAGCATTGCCTTTAAATTGTTCAACGTGGGTCAAAAGTTCTGGGTAGGCTTCCACAAGCTTCCCACAATAGGTTGGGTGAATTTTGGCAACAACAAAGAAATAGAAAACATAGATTGCCCACCCTAGTCACACCCTGACCTAACCAAATAGAGAATTAAAAGGATCTCTAAGGTCAGGTGTGACACCCACACATTTTCTATAGGATTTAGGTCGGGGCCACTCCAATACCTTGACTTTGTTGTCCTTAAGCCATTCTGCCACAACTTTGGAAGTATGCTTAGGGTCATTGTCCATTTGGAAGACCCATTTGCGACCAAGCTTTAACTTCCTGACTGATGTCTTGAGATGTTGCTTCAATATATCCACATAATTTCCATCATCATGATGCCATCTATTTTGTGAAGTGCACCAGTCCCTCCTGCAGCAAAGCACCCCCACAAACATGATGCTGCCGCCCCCGTGCTTCACAGGTGGGATGGAGTTCTTCGGCTTGCAAGCCTCCCCCTTTTTCCTCCAAACATAACGATGGTCATTATGGCTAAACAGGTCGATATTTTTTTCATCAGACCAGAGTACAATCTTTGTCCCCATATGCAGTTGCAAACCGTAGTCTGGCTTTTTTGTGGCGGTTTTGGAGCAGTGGCAACTTCCTTGATGAGCGACCTTTCAGGATATGTCAATATAGGACTGATTTTGCTGTGGATATAGATACTTTTGTACCTGTTTCCTCCAGCATCTTCACAAGGTCCTTTGCAGTTGTTCTGGGATTAATTTGCACTTTTCCTATAGTTAGCCTATAGAAATGTTGTGCACCATGAGCTCATGGGCTCTAATGAAGTGTTTGATTAGATTTTATAAAACAATTGCATTGATGTCAGAGTGATTAGAGGGACAATAGAGTGCTGAGTACCAGGCAGTTAGCACATTTGGTAGGCTACTAATGACCATCAGCAGCATCAGAACTTGGAGTGGCCTAATTACTGTGACTAAACGGTAACGTGTGTAAAGTCTGCTTCCAACTCACACTCTCAAACGCATAGATCCCCTGAATGCAGCTCACTTTCCAGCCCACTTTCCAACTCACACTCTCACACATAGATCCCCTGAACGCAGCTCCCTCTCCAGATCCAAATCACCAGAATTCTGATCACCTGTTCACACACCTGTAGGTCATTCACACACACTATTTAGTTCAGTTCTTTGCACCTCATCATTGTGAGGCATTGTTTGTTTTGTTATACGTTCTTTTCAGAGCTCTGTTTATTAGTCCTCCCGTGTATTGTAGTTTTTGACCATTCTCATTAACGACGCCTTTTTGCCTAATCCCTGCCTGTACTTTTTCCTATCAGATTTCCTGTTATCAACCTCTTGCCTGCTCTCCCGGACTACGTTATTAGCCTTTCCCTGCCTGTCCTGTGACCTATTTGGAGTGCCTGTGTATGACCTGCTGCATGCCCCTGGACCCAGCTACCTGCCTCCTCCTGTGGCCCTATGCTAATAAACACCTGCTGCGCTCCTAGCTTGAAGCCAGCACTCGGTCTCCCATCGTATTCATTACAACGTGGAATTCGACTGCCTTCATGACTTGTGACCACCGGTGTGGCAGTAATACGGTCACCGTGGTGGTAATACTGTCACCACAGCAGCCCTACACAGGACACAGATGAAAGTATCTTTGCCATAAATGAATAGGGTAAACTTTGAATTATATTTGCTGACACCCTACAGTCAAATTGTGCCACCAGTAGAGTAGCCATCTAGCCCTATATACCACGCCACGCTATATATACCAAGCAACAGTCATTTTTCATACTTTGATCTGCTTTCCTTCAAGTATCATCCAATTTCATGAAAAACATGATTTTGAAAGTTCATGACCTTCAACACTAGAGAGTTTGCTGTTGTAATAATCAGAACGTTACAACACATGTATAGGACTTGATGTATAAACTATATTCAACAACCTTGCGCATAAACTACAAACTACAAT
Source organism: Oncorhynchus mykiss (assembly GCF_057628025.1). Taxonomy (NCBI): domain Eukaryota; kingdom Metazoa; phylum Chordata; class Actinopteri; order Salmoniformes; family Salmonidae; genus Oncorhynchus; species Oncorhynchus mykiss. The sequence goes on from NC_143036.1 coordinate 55,276,836, forward strand.
ATTTTCTGCCCAGGTCTAGTGTTTAGGGGGGATTAGTATAGCCCCAGTTGCTCTGAGACTGAACACATGATGTTATTGTAGCGATGGACAGCTCAATGGGCCATGAAGGCCAACGTGGGTGCTACCAGCCAAGCACAGGTATGTGTGTGTGTGAGATTGTGTTACCATTGTGTGTGTGATGTTGAATTAAAGTATATCTGCATGGGTACAGGCTACAGGGCAGGAGATCCCATCTGTCTTACCAAATGTCTTCCTCCTCTAGCTTCTATGAGTAGAGAGATAGAGAGAGAGAGAGAGAGAGAGAGAGAACATGACTGTAAGTCGCTTTGGATAAAAGTGTCTGCTAAATGGCATATATTATATTATTACATCAGTATTATATTTTAGAGGGAGACAAAGAGAGAGAGAGACAGAAAGAGACAGAGATCACGTGAGATGAGTAGGTGTGCAGAGGTCCTATTCAACTAGAGAGAGGCCTATTCATCCAGGCCAAGTGACAAATTTCACTTTCAAATAGGATCTTTGTTTACTTTCACAAGCAACTGTCTATCTCATCACCGTCTGTAGCACCCATAGAGACAGAAGGGGGCTGTGGCCTAGAACAGGAGGGAGTAAAGGGGAGGAAGACTTTGAGGAAATTAAGCTAAATTGCCTATATAGTACACTACTATTGACCAGGGCCCATAGAGAATGTGGTGCCATTTGGGACTCACACGTGGGTGGGCAGAGTACTATACATTTAATGTTGCATGTAATCTGCAATGATGAATGTTGTAACACTTCACTTGAGCCATGTCGTAGTTGACACGACCATGTAGTGAATAGACAAGGCAATTTTGTCTTCAACACACTTGAAAGATAATTTAGAATATGCTAAAATTAGCATAATATTTTATATAGCTTCTCAACCATTCCATCACAATCCCAGTGTGAATTTGGCAGCTAGTATCTTAAGGAAAGATGTGTGTTTGTTTTTATGGGCCTGCTGTGCATTGACATGCAGAGAAGTGCTAGACGGTGCATTTCAGGCCATGCTTTCTGAGTGGCTACAGTGGCAAGCCAGAGGGTGTGTGTGAGTGTCTGTGTGCCTGTGCAAGTGTGCAATCATTTATGTGCGTTTGTGTGAGTCCGCGTCTGCGTGTGTGTGTGTATGCACAAAGGTTTGTGTGTGTATGAGAGCAGAACTCCCAGGAAGGCACAGGGCAGGCTGACCCTGAGAGTGATGATGCAAGAACCCAGCAAGCTGATGGGGCCTGGCAGGCAGATCCTTTCATTATGGGGTGATGCCACTAGAGGAAAGTACAAAGACTTAAACTGTCGGTCGCCGAGCCATGCTGTCTCAGTTCTGTTCTGCTCTCTGGGACTGAAGGCCTGAAAGCTGTTGATATAACTGCCTTTCCCCTTCAGAGAGTTTTGGGGAACAGGGTGTGGCTGTGCGTACCTTATATTTGTGCATGCGTCTGTGTGTGTGTGTACAAAGGTTTGTGTGTGTATGAGAGCAGAACTCCCAGGAAGGCACAGGGCAGGCTGACCCTGAGAGTGATGATGCAAGAACCCAGCAAGCTAATGTGGCCTGGCAGGCAGATCCTTTCATTATGGGGTGATGCCACTAGAGGAAAGTACAAAGACTTAAACTGTCGGTCGCCGAGCCATGCTGTCTCAGTTCTGTTCTGCTCTCTGGGACTGAAGGCCTGAAAGCTGTTGATATAACTGCCTTTCCCCTTCAGAGAGTTTTGGGGAACAGGGTGTGGCTGTGCGTACCTTATATTTGTGCATGCGTCTGTGTGTGTGTGTACACGGCTGAGTATGTGTATCTGTGCGTTTGAGTGTGTCCATGCTTGTGTGTCTGTGTGTGAGGGTGTGATCCTCCTGATCCAGATTCAGAGATCACAGTCAGGAAATTGAGTCCAGTATAAAGTATTGGATGAGGCTTGGCCCTAGGGACACATCAAACCTGCCCTGAGTGTTCTGGGTCTCAATGTCAAATACAGGTCTACAGTGGAATCCTCCCTCTTCCAACAGCTCAGCGCTTCCCCTTTTCTGCATGGATCCAGTGTCTTAGGTCTCAGACTGATGTAGTGTGTGTGTGTGCACTCATGTGTGCACATGTGTGTTTGCGCTTAAGTGCGTGTGTGCGCTTGCAAAGGTGTGTGTGTGAGCCAGCCGTCCGTGTGTGTGTATGTGGTGGCGTGTGGACAGTGAAGCAGGAGAGACCGTTTGTCTCTGGAGGGGGGAGTTCACGGTGATCAATAGGACATGTCCTTATCAAGAGAGGGGGCAACATCCTGTACATTGGACTGGAGTGGTCAGGGGGCGCTGTTTGAATGTCGCGAATCAATGGCCACGGTATGTGAGAGTAGGCCAGTATGTGTGTTTGTCTTTCTCTCTGCGTGTGTGTGTGTACGTGTGTGTGTGCACCCAGGGTTAAGCCAGATCCAAGCGCCACCAGAGCCCCACACTAATGATTGACAATGGATTAGAAGTAGAAAGGGAAGGTGGGTTGCCAGGTTGAGAGGCGGAGGGCTTTAGACAAACGGCCACTTGGGGCTGCATTCAGGGGCTACAGTTCAGCGCCATCACAGATACACAGTTACAGGCTGTGGGTTAGCTCGAGCAGGACACTACTGACTGACTCCTGGGGATTGGTACTGGAAGAACTATGCCCAAATTCTTCAAGGAGGACTGGAAGACTTTGAACTGCTTTTGAAATGGATAATAGTTTAAGAATCCTCAAGTGTGAGTGAGCCTTTGAGAGTCGAAGTCTGTCTCTCTCTGTATGTCTGTGAAGGCATATGTGCATGTGCTTGCATGCGCATGCCTGTGAACGTGGTAATGTATCATAATACATAAAGTGTCCGTTTCCCTTCTAGTGAAGCTGAATCCCAGTAGGGGACTGATTGCTGCTCCTTAAGGCAGGCCGGCAACTGTCAGTGTGTTAGGGGGGAGGTGAAGGGGTGCAGCTACAGAATAAGGTCACCATCCGTAGTCAGTGGAACTGTAAATTATAGTCTTTATAACTTTCACACCATTAAAGTACAGTGTCATCAAGAGAAGGAGAAAGTATTATCTGAGAGCTCCACCAGAGCGAGGGAGAGAGAGATAGAGAGAGGGATAGATAAAGAGAGACAGAGCGAGGGAGAGAGAGAGAGAGACAGAGATAGAGAGAGGGATAGATAAAGAGAGACAGAGCGAGGGAGAGAGAGAGAGAGAGAGGGATAGATAAAGAGAGACAGAGCGATGGAGAGAGAGAGAGAGAGAGGGATAGATAAAGAGAGACAGAGCGATGGAGAGAGAGATAGAGAGAGGGATAGATAAAGAGAGACAGAGCGAGGGAGAGAGAGAGAGAGACAGAGATAGAGAGAGGGATAGATAAAGAGAGACAGAGCGAGGGAGAGAGAGAGAGAGAGAGGGATAGATAAAGAGAGACAGAGCGATGGAGAGAGAGAGAGAGAGAGGGATAGATAAAGAGAGACAGAGCAAGGGAGAGAGAGAGAGAGAGAGAGGGATAGATAAAGAGAGACAGAGCGATGGAGAGAGAGAGAGAGAGGGATAGATAAAGAGAGACAGAGCGAGGGAGAGAGAGAGAGAGAGAGGGATAGATAAAGAGAGACAGAGCGAGAGAGAGAGAGATAGAGAGAGGGATAGATAAAGAGAGACAGAGCGAGGGAGAGAGAGAGAGAGAGGGATAGATAGAGAGACAGAGCGAGGGAGAGAGAGAGAGAGAGGGATAGATAAAGAGAGACAGAGCGAGGGAGAGAGAGATAGACAGACAAAGAAAGAGAAAGAGGGGGAGCGAGAGACAGACAAAGAAATGAAAAGGGCTGATAGGAAGGTGACAGCAGCATGGATCTTTGAACTCCTAAAGCCTTTTGAAAAACCCTCTTTATCAATCTGAACGTCGTCGCACCGATACAGCCGAGCAGCCCGTGACCAATCCCAGCCCTCGCAATTTGCATTGGTGATGAGGAAGTTTATCAAGTGCGAATTGCAACTTTAGTCAGTTATTTTTTCCTCTGTCACATGATGCATTGTGAAAAATAAGTGTAACGTTCTCTCTCCTCCCTTGGTCTTTGTGAAGGGATTTAATGTAGTTTGTCAGATGTCTCTTTCTCCATACAGCCACGTAATAATGGCTCTTACATGGACCGCCCGTGTTTCTGTTCAATGATTTAAAACATTTGCTAAACCAAGTCCAGCCCTCTACCTGCTTACCTGAATGTTAACAGTGGTTGGTTTCCTATTCTTCTTCTTCTCTCTCTCCCTGCGGAGGCCAGATAATGCTTTTGACTAGCCCCATTATTATTATTGTTCTCACCACTTCCTGTGTGAGCGGAGCCCTCAATTTCCCCCTCCCCTGTTAGACCTGTAAGTACCTTGTTTAACTGACCTAAGTTGTCAGGCAGCGAGCGTCGCTATGGCAACAGGATGTGCTTTTATCTTGGTAGAGGGGTGGTGGGGAGGGTGGGTAGGCTGAAAAGGAGATGTTTGTTGGTTTGTGTGTGTGTGGGGGTGGGGGTGGGGGTGGGTGTGGGTGCGCATGTGCGTTTTTTTGACGACAGATGATTGACTCAAGAGGGTCATCAGCAATTCATTTAGTTTTTCAAAATCAGCTTCTTCCTCCTCCCGACTAAGCTAATAGTCTATTAATAGTCTATTATTATTTTAAAGCAAAACATTTACAGTCCATTTACAGTCTAGTCCAGTGCCTCTGTAAGTTTGGCATTAAATCAACAGGACAGTCTAATGTGGACATCAATGTAATCTACTGCCACAAACATATTACGCATTTCAGACATCCATTTGACATTTTGTAGGAAAATTGCTACGTTCAGTGCACTAGGAGGAAATCACCTCTGATAAACTAACTCATTCACTTTTTGGGATCACAGCCAAAACAATGCTGCCTGAAACTGCTTGTTGTGTAGCAAAGCTTGGCCTACAATATGGCTGTTGATTTTGATAGTATTGCATACATATCAGAAGAGGCGTAAGATCATAATGTGATTTTTGGAAGGATTCTGCTGTCCTTGGGGCATATGCAATATACTGTATGCTTAGCGTTTTTTAATGATCATTCCAATTGAGTGGTTAAGGTCGTTCCGAGGTGTTCATTGGTTAAAAGTTGGGTGATCCATATAATCTCATCAGAGCTCCCGGAAACAAACTAACTAACTAACTAACTAACTAACTAACTAACTAACTAACTAACTAACTAACTAACTAACTAACTAACTAACTAACTAACTCTGTCTGTCTGTCTGTCTGTCTGTCTGTCTGTCTGTCTGTCTCGCTGCGCTGTTAGCAAGCTCCCAGGAGTCAGCAGCATGTTCCATCATGCAATACTCAGAGTGACATTTAAGTTGACTTATCTTACTTCAGCGAGGTGGAGGACTCTAACATTATTAAACAAAGTTGGATTTCCCCTATAATTGTTTTTGGTAGGAAAAGGATCTGGATTGTCTCCTGAATCTCTGTGTATGGAGCCTAAAGCATTGGGCCCCAGTGGAATCAATGCTGTTGAAATCGTTGGTGTAGCTCTGAGAAGTGCTTAGTGATCCGCACAGTTTACAGTACTTGTCAGTGTCCTTATGGAGAGATAGAGAGAGCTCAGGACTAAGAGGGCAGTTTGGTCTGGTCTGCATTGAATGCAATGTATTGACTTACGCATCATGGACCGTGATGTATATCTTTTCGCAAAAGCCTCACTTTCTGTAGCTTATCAGCTGATACCAGAGTGTTTGGTCTGATATTGTCTTCTCAACCCATTACTGAACCTAGTGGTGTTCTCTTCTTGAAGAGGGAGAGAGAACCTCATGACTCACAGTTGATGAGTGGCAACAGTGACATAGAGTGGACTGACTGGTTAGAGGGGTGTGCCATGGTGCATTGAAGCAAACACCTCTCTCTCACACACTCTCTCAATTCAATTCAAATGAGCTTTATTGGCATGGGAGCCATATGTTTACATTAGCAAAGCAAGTGAAATAAACAATAAACAAAAGTGAGAAGAAACTCATTTAACAACATAAAAAAAAAATGAATAGAAATGACCAGAACACATTGGACTCAACAAAGGTTTCAAAAAGATAAAGATGTTATATTATCAGTTATGTACTGTGGTTTATTATCAGTTATGTACTGTGGTTTATTATCAGTTATGTACTGTGGTTTATTATCAGTTATGTACAGTGGTTTATTATCAGTTATGTACAGTGTTTCATTATCAGTTATGTACTGTGTTTTATTATCAGTTATGTACTGTGGTTTATTATCAGTTATGTACTGTGGTTTATTATCAGTTATGTACTGTGGTTTATTATCAGTTATGTACTGTGGTTTATTATCAGTTATGTACTGTGGTTTATTATCAGTTATGTACTGTGGTTGATTATCAGTTATGTACTGTGGTTGATTATCAGTTATGTACAGTGTTTTATTATCAGTTATGTACTGTGTTTTAGTCTGCTGTTCCCACATGCTTCAAGAGGGCCACCATTGTTCCTGTTCCCAAGAAAGCTAAGGTAACTGAGCTAAACGACTACCGCTCCGTAGCACTCACTTCCGTCAACCTAAAGTGCTTTGAGAGACTAGTCAAGGACCATATCACCTCCACCCTACCTGACACCCTAGACCCACTCCAATTTGGGGGGCCCTCAGAGTGTGGTGTCAGGAAAATAACCTCACACTCAACATCAACAAAACTAAGGAGATGATTGTGGACTTCAGGAAACAGCAGAGGGAACACCCCACTATCCACATTGATGGGACAGTAGTGGAGAGGGTAGAAAGTTTTAAGTTCCTCGGCGTACACATCACAGACAAACTGAATTGGTCCACCCACACAGACAGCATCATGAAGAAGGCGCAGCAGCGCCTCTTCAACCTCAAGAGGCTGAAGAAATTCGGCTTGTCACCAAAAGCACTCACAAACTTCTACAGATGCACAATCGAGAGCATCCTGTCGGGCTGTATCACCGCCTGGTACGGCAACTGCTCCGCCCACAACCGTAAGGCTCTCCAGAGGGTAGTGAGGTCTGCACAACGCATCACCGGGGGCAAACTACCTGCCCTCCAGGACACCTACACCACCCGATGTCACAGGAAGGCCATAAAGATCATCAAGGACAACAACCACCCGAGCCACTGCCTGTTCACCCCGCTATCATCCAGAAGGCGAGGTCAGTACAGGTGCATCAAAGCTGGGACCGAGAGACTGAAAAACAGCTTCTATCTCAAGGCCATCAGACTGTTAAACAGCCACCACTAACATTGAGTGGCTGCTGCCAACACACTGACTCAACTCCAGCCACTTTAATAATGGGAATTGATGGGAATTGATGTAAAATATATCACTAGCCACTTTAAACAATGCTACTTAATATAATGTTTACATACCCTACATTATTTATCTCATATGTATACGTATATACTGTACTCTATATCATCTACTGCATCTTTATGTAATAAATGTATCACTAGCCACTTTAAACTATGCCACTTTGTTTACATACTCATCTCATATGTATATACTGTACTAGATACCATCTACTGCATCTTGCCTATGCCGCTCTGTACCATCACTCATTCCTATATCTTTATGTACATACTCTTTATCCCTTTACACTTGTGTGTATAAGGTAGTCGTTTTGGAATTGTTAGCTAGATTACTCGTTGGTTATTACTGAATTGTCGGAACTAGAAGCACAAGCATTTCGCTACACTCACATTAACATCTGCTAACCATGTGTATGTGACAAATAAAATTTGGGAAAAGATAAATAAACAGATAAATATTGGCGGTATTTACAATGTTGTTTGTTCTCCACTGGTTGCCCTTTTCTAATGGCAACGGGCAACAAATCCTGCTGCTGTGATTGTACACTGCGGTATTTCACCTAATAGATATTGGAGTTTATCAGTGTTTGATTTGTTATCAATTTATTTTTGCGTCTGCGTGATCTGATTTTCTAATGTGGTAAGAAATTTGGCAGGAGGTTAGGAAGTGCAGCTCAGCTTCCACTTCATTTTGTGGAAAGTGGGCCGATAACCTGTCTTCTCTTGAGAGCCAGGTCGGCCTATGGTGACTTCTCTCAATAGCAAGGCTATGCTCACTGAGTCTGTACATAGTCAAGGAATTCTGCCACTGTGTACACTCTGTTTTGGATCAAATAGCTTCCCAATTGCCAGCAGCATTCCACCCTGCATCCCACTGCTGGCTTGTCTCTGAAGTTAAGCAGGGTCGGTCCCTGGATGGAAAACCAGATGCTGCTGGAAGTGGTGCTGAAGGACCAGTAGAAGGAACTCTTTCCTTTGGTAAAAAAGAAACTGCCCTGTGTAAGGTGCCGTCGTTTTGGATGGGTCAATAAACGGGTGTCCTGACTCTCTGTGGTCACTAAAGATTCCATGGCACTTATCATATGGGTGTTAGCCTCGGTGTCCTGGCTCAATTCCCAATTTCTCCCTCATACCAACATGGCCACCTAATCATCCCCAGCTTCCAATTGGCTCATTCACTCCTCCTCCTCTCCCCTTTGACTATTTCCCAGGTCGTTGCTCTAATTGAGATTGTGTTCTCAGTCAATTTACCTGCTTAAATAAGGGATAAATAAATACAATCTGTTTTTTAGTTGATTCTTTCCAGTGTGTCAACTAGTTATATTTTAGCTTTCTCATCATTTGGTTAGGTCTAATTTTGTTGCTGTCCTGAGGCTCTGTAGGGTCTGTTTGTGTTTCTGAACAGAGACCCAGAACCAGCTGGCCGAGGGGACACTTCTGTAGGTTCATCTCTCTGTAGGCGAGGGCTTTGTGGTGGTATGTGTGGACATTGCTTCCTTTTTTCTGTGGTGGTAGAATTGAACAGCTCTTTTCTGGATTTTGATAGCTAGCAAGTATAGTCCTAGTTCTGCTATGCATGCATTGTTTTTTTCAGAATTTTGCATGCAGCATCTCAATTAGGTGTCTTTCTCTCTCTCCTCCTTCTCCTCGCACTCTCTCTCCTCCAATCCCCCACTTTATGTCCTCCTACTCTCTCTGCTCCCTCTTTCTCCTCCCACAAGCTCCCCCCCCACGCATCCCTCCCTCTCTGCAGTGTCATCTTTTCACGTCTCAAACCACACTCCAGTCCTGGCCCAGGGGAATCCTCACAGCAATCAGTCACTGGTGTGGACAGACGGACCACAGATCTGCTCTAGCGCCCTCACCTGGCACCAACCAGCCATTGCACCTGCTCGTCATTCTAACTTCAAACCCAGCAGGACAGAGAATAGAAAATAATGAACAATTAACAAGGCTGATGGAAGAACTTTGATTTGAACTTTAGAGTAATGGAGGTTCCACCCTTATTTCATTAGAAACCTTACAAAAATATTAGTACATCAATTCTCTGTAAATTGTCTGCATCTATTTATTGATTTGAAAGGAAAAACCTTGGCTTACCTCTACACTGATTTTTTTTTTTGCCTTTATGTTTTGTAACACCTCAGCTTCCTCCCATTTACAGCTAAGAAAACACAGTAAATGGTTCCTTTAGCAGTATCAGGAATCAAGGTAAGACCCAAGTGCAGACTGTGTGAAGTAACAACGTTTATTGTAACCACAGGGGCAGGCAAACGACAGGTCAAGGCAGGCAGGGGTCGATTATCCAGAGCAGAGGTCAAGCTACAGGACGGCAGGCAGGGTCAGGTGTCGAGAACCCAGAGCAGAGGGTCAAGGTACAGGACGGCAGGCAGGCTCAGGGTCAGGGTCAGAGACAGGCAGTGGTCAGGTGGGCGGGTAAAGGATCAGGACAGGCAAAGGTCAAAAACCAGGAGGACGAGACAAAGAGAGACTAGGGGAAAGAAGGCGCTGAGACAAACCACTGGTAGGCTTGAACAAACAAGACGAACTGGCAACAGACACACAGAGAACACAGGTATAAATACACAGGGGATAATGGGGAAGATGGGTGACACCTGGAGGGGGGTGGAGACAAGCACAAGGACAAGTGAAACAGATCAGGGCGTGACAAGCAGGATAGTGTGGAAATGTAAATGGTAGCTAGCACGGTTTTTGTCCATTTTCCAATTTCTAATTTTGTCTCTCTCCCTATCAAATTAGCAATTAAAACACCAAACAATAGGGGAGGCTGGTTCCAGCCGCGTCTACTGAGCCCGCAGGCTATCCCCAGCCCTACCTCTCCATGCTTTCTAAATGTCAGAGTCTGAGACGTTCTGTAAAAACGGGAAAAAAAGCCCCCATTACCAGTGACATTTCATCATGTGTGTCTATGAGCATAAGACATTCTGAGTGAGGAGAGAGGTAAATGCAGGACACGAAGCTGTCTGAGATTAACGGAGTTATGAGTTATTGTCTCTCCGCTGTCAGATGTTTTACTAGTGGGGCCTATTCTCTACTACCAGACATGGGTTCAAATAGCATTCACCATCTATCAAATGCTTTATCTGTGTTTGGTTGATCTTGCCTGGGGTAACGGGACCGGTAAACTAGTCCAAAAAGTGCAAAATAGTCTAAAAAATAATTTCTCTCTAATCTCTCGCTCGCTCTCTCTCTCTCTCTCTCTCTCTCTCTCTCTCTCTCTCTCTCTCTCTCTCTCTTTACGCTCGGCCTGGTTTGCTAACCCTCACCCTCCCTTACAACGCCGCCATTTGTTACAGTGATTCATGAATACCAAGGCAGGTTGCTCATGAGACGTACAGCCCTGCGTTGTAAAGGATAAATCTCTCCTTTCACATTCGCCATGTTATCCATTTTCATTTGAAGAATTTATACCCGCCGTCGCACCATTGGACTGGCGGTTTCAAATCTAAGAGATGATTCATAAGTGCCTCAGCAATGCCTGGTTTTCTATGTGTTTGTGTTTTATGTGTTTATTACCTTCCGCTTGGCATGTTTATCTATGGGTCTGAGGTCCTTCAGTGGTGAGTAAATCTCACCAGGTCGACGGTGATGGAAGGAGAATCATGCTGTCGTTGGAGTAGACCCGCGGATGGGAGACCTGTGTGGACATTCACTCTGCTGCTTAGGCCTGATGGAGTGTTCCAAACACCACAGTGTAAATCAGTTGGTCTGTGTCCACAATGGCACTCTACACAGTAGAGCCCTATGGGCCCTGGTCAAAAGTAACGGACCTTGTTAGGGAATAGGGTGCGATTTCGGGCACCATTCCTGTGTGGAGAGATACAGGGAGAAGTCCAGGCTTCTTCAGCTCCTGCACAGCACTACTAACACACCTGATTCAACTAATCAACTGCCTCATCAGGAGCTTGATTAGCTGGATCAGGTGTGTTAGTACTGGGCTGGAACAATGGCCTGTGCACCACTCCAGGAGGATGGCTGGTAACCATCTGTGTGAGACAGTGAGACAATCTCTTTATTTCACCTGCTAATAGAGGGTAGTGGGCTGGTAAACTACTGCAGCTCTGTATGATCACTCCCTATTAGAGATATGGTTTGTCTCTGATCAGTCCCAATTAGAGATGTGGTTTGTCTCTGATCACTCCCTATTAGATATATGGTTTGTCTCTGATCACTCCCTATTAGAGATGTGATTTGTCTCTGATCACTTCCTATTAGAGATGTGGTTTGTCTCTGATCACTCCCTATTAGAGATGTGGTTTGTCTCTGATCACTCCCTATTAGAGATGTGGTTTGTCTCTAATCAGTCCCTGTTAGAGATGTGGTTTGTCTCTGATCACTCCCTATTAGAGATGTGGTTTGTCTCTGATCAGTCCCTATTAGAGATGTGGTTTGCCTCTGATCACACTCTATTAGAGATGTGGTTTGTCTCTGATCAGTCCCTATTAGAGACATGGTTTGCCTCTGATCTCTCCCTATTAGAGATGTGGTTCGTCTCTGATCACTCCCTATTAGAGATGTGGTTTGTCTCTGATCACTCCCTATTAGAGATGTGGTTTGTCTCTGATCACTCCCTAATAGAGATGTGGTTTGTCTCTGATCACTCCCTATTAGAGATGTGGTTTGTCTCTGATCACTCCCTATTAGAGATGTGGTTTGTCTCTGATCACTCCCTATTAGGGATGTGGTTTTTCTCTTATCAGTCCATATTAAAAAAGTGATTTGTCTCTGATCACTCCCTATTAGAGATGTGGTTTGTCTCTGATCACTCCCTAATAGAGATGTGGTTAGTCTCTGATCACTCCCTATTAGAGATATGGTTTGCCTCTGATCAGTCCCTATTAGAGATGTGGTTAGTCTCTGATCAGTCCCTATTAGAGATGTGGTTAGTCTCTGATCAGTCCCTATTAGAGATGTGGTTTGTCTCTGATCACTCCCTATTAGAGATGTGGTTTGCCTCTGATCAGTCCCTGTTAGAGATGTGGGTTGTCTCTGATCACTCGCTATTAGAGATGTGGGTTGTCTCTGATCCCTCCCTATTAGAGATGTGGTTTGCCTCTGATCAGTCCCTATTAGAGATGTGGTTTGTCTTTGATCAGTCCCTATTAGAGATGTGGTTCGTCTCTGATCAGTCCCTATTAGAGATGTGGTTCGTCTCTGATCAGTCCCTATTAGACATGTGGTTAGTCTCTAATCAGTCCCTATTAGAGGTGTGGTTCGTCTCTGATCAGTCCCTATTAGAGATGTGGTTTGTCTCTGATCACTCAGTAATAGAGATGTGATTCGTCTCTGATCAGTCCCTATTAGAGATGTGGTTTGTCTCTGATCACTCCCTGTTAGAGATGTGGTTTGTCTCTGATCAGTCCCTAATAGAGATGTGGTTCGTCTCTGATCAGTCCCTAATAGAGATGTGGTTCGTCTCTGATCAGTCCCTAATAGAGATGTGGTTCGTCTCTGATCAGTCCCTATTAGAGATGTGGTTTGTCTCTGATCAGTCCCTATTAGAGATGTGGTTTGTCTCTGATCAGTCCCTATTAGAGATGTAGTTCGTCTCTGATCAGTCCCTATTAGAGATGTAGTTCGTCTCTGATCAGTCCCTATTAGAGATGTGGTTTGTCTCTGATCAGTCCATATTAGAGATGTGGTTCGTCTCTGATCAGTCCCTATTAGAGATGTGGTTCGTCTCTGATCAGTCCCTATTAGAGATGTGGGTTGTCTCTGATCACTCCCTATTAGAGATGTGGGTTGTCTCTGATCAGTCCATATTAGAGATGTGGTTAGTCCCTAAACAGTCCCTATTAGAGATTTGGTTTGTCTCTGATCACTCCCTATTAGAGATGTGGTTTGTCTCTGATCAGTCCCTATTAGAGATGTGGTTTGTCTCTGATCAGTCCCTATTAGAGATGTGGTTTGTCTCTGATCAGTCCCTATTAGAGATGTGGTTTGTCTCTGATCAGTCCCTATTAGAGATGTGGTTTGTCTCTGATCAGTCCCTATTAGAGATGTGATTAGTCTCTGATCAGTCCCTATTAGAGATATGGGTTGTCTCTGATCAGTCCCTATTATAGATGTGTTTTGTCCCTGATCAGTCCCTATTAGAGATGTGGTTAGTCTCTGATCACTCCCTATTAGAGATGTGGTTTGTCTCTGATCAGTCCCTATTAGAGATGTGGTTAGTCTCTGATCAGTCCCTATTAGAGATGTGGGTTGTCTCTGACCACTCCCTATGAGAGATGTGGTTTGTCTCTGATCAGTCCCTATTAGAGATGTGGTTTGTCTCTGATCAGTCCCTATTAGAGATGTGGTTTGTCTCTGATCAGTCCCTATTAGAGATGTGGTTTGTCTCTGATCAGTCCCTATTAGAGATGTGGTTAGTCTCTGATCAGTCCCTATTAGAGATGAGGTCAACTCCAGCCTGTAAAGTGGAAGAAAGGGAAAATGACAGAATAATGTAGGTTGCCAACGTTGTAAAAAAAATCTAGTTTAATCATTATTTAGTAAATGGTTCCACACCCTTTTTTTGTTTACTTATTTAAAAATGTTCTGTTGGCCCAAAACATTCAGTAAGTGACTCCCCCACAGTGCTTTTAACATACAATGTTTTTAACAAACATATTTGACACATGATGACATTGTGCATGTTCATTTATACTATAATTATTACTCAACATCTTACCTGGGATTTTAACCAATCTTCCTGCTATGAATTTGTTGGAGTACTTTACATAAGTTGTTTTCAAGTTGGAGATAAGTTTGGGACAACTAAAAACGTTGTTACATTCAGGTAACACTTTGACCGAAAAGTTGAGTCAACTAAAAAAGGCTGTGGATCCAGTTGCTGAATAATAGTGAGTTCAATCAGCTTGATTCATTATATATTTTTTTACAGTGAATTAAGGCAGCATGGTGGTGGTGGTTTTGCAATCAGTGGTACCCTGTAATTTATCTGGAACAGACGTGTCTGTATCTGTGTGACCTCTGGACATGTGGTGGAATTTCTAAAGTTCTGTTAGATCCCCAAGTTGCCACGAAACTCTGATCTTAGGTCAGTTTAGCATTTACCCACCTAATGGTTAAGCCTGGGATTAGAGGAGGCTAAGCTGATCCTAGATCTGCGCTGAGGAGCAGTTTAACTCAGTGACAACCGTTATCTCCAGCCTGTTCAAATGGAATGGCATATCCTCTCTCCTTCTTATCTCTACAGCTGTGTTAGGGCCTGTTCCTTTTGTTATGGAAATCAGATAGGGAAAACCATTAACATGGTATTAATTGTAGTATCAGACGGATACTCCATTCCATTTCCAGACATCTTACACTCTTGAGTGGCTATACAAGATTGACTCTTTTACTTGAATTACTGCAATTGCCGGGTCTTAGGGCAATTGACTTGCTTGAGGCCCCCCCCAATTAAACTAATAGGTTTGTAGGATTTTCTCTTCTGATTAGCATATGGTGTTTGATCAATTTGGACTCAAGATCCTTCTCTGTCATTGTGTGATCCGTATCTATCTCTCAGGGGAGATGGTGTTACAATGGATTACACTAACAGACGCGTAACATACGTGAACAGGAGCCTCTTGGCAACAATATCCAGTGTTTGATTTGCTAATGAAAAAACATTTGTGTGTGTGTGTGTGTGTGCTTGTGCTTGTGTTAAATAATATTATCGCCCCCATAAATGCTCTCCTGTGTATCAGGTGCTGTTGATTTCCATCTCAGACAAAAATAGATGCTTTCAAAAAAAAATCTCTGTTAGATACAACTGCTGCTGTTTCAGACTGTCAGCACCTTGGACAGCTCCTCTACTGGGTATTCACCGAGAGACACATTGGCAGGTATAACCTGTCTTTCTGTGCCATTTGTCTGTGTATATATTTCTGAAACACACAACGCTCATATGGCCTTTTGGTGGATGTGTATTGTCGGCAACATTTTAGATCTGTTGAGATTTGAAGACTGAAAATACTCTCTCGAAATCATGCAAGGACTGACATTGAATAAATTATGCTTTAACTGAATAGTTTATAAGTGCCTGGAGTGAGCTTGTGTGTGTGTGTGTGTGTGTGTGTGTGTGTGTGTGTGTGTGTGTTTGTTGCTGGCAGTAGGTAGATCTCACCACTCCTACTGGTCCCAGTGTCATCACAATATTATGCCTGTGTGGCATTTTTCTTTTGAGTCATTTCAATTAGTCTCATCCTTTGCAACACTAGAGCTTTTGGCAGTCGCTCTGTTGTCGTATCTGTTGATCACAGTCCCATAAAGCACAACAATATTGCTCATGCTGAAAAACACAGGCCATGTTGTTGTGCATTCAGTGGAGGATGCTCTCCAAAAATATTTATTTGCTTGTTGTCTGGCTTTATTTTATTTTTTCAAGCCACTGAAAGTACTTGATGTCAGGCAGCAGAATTGCAGATCTGAGGACCGGTGCAGACAATGGGGCTGTGTGTGTCTGAGAGTATGGCTGTTTGTGGTGACTTCTGAGGTTTTATGTGCTCTCTCTCTCTCTCTCTCTCTCTCTCTCTCTCTCTCTTTCTTTCTTTCTTCCTCTCTTTCCTTCTCTCTCTCTCCCTCTCTCTCTCTCTCTCTCTCTCTCCCTCTCTCTCTCTCTCTGTCTCTATCTCTGTCTCTGTCTCTCACTCTCACTCTTTCCTGTTTCTCCTGCTTGTACAAATTACTCTTTCCTCTGGAACCTTGGAGGGACGAGACAGGGGTGAGACAGGGCTTTTGAACTCTGCTCTGTCCGTCTTTGCAGCTGCACATATACACAAACGTAGCCTGGGGCACTACACCTTCAAGAAAATACCAGCAGAGTCTAACCAGGTACAGGAGAAGCGCTTGCTTACTCCCTCGCTTGTTATATTTATTTCATTACTATATTCTTCCTCGCTCTCTCTTTCTGCTCTGTATGAGGGCCAAGGGAAAACAACAACACAGCCACCAGAGAGATTCGGGTTCTCTTCAGCAGAGAGGGGAGGGGGAGGGGTTGTGGATGTGCGGCCCAAGGCGGTGCCACCGGTCCTGGGTTTGTTTACTCTGCCGTACCCCTGCTCTGGAAAGGGTCCCGCATGCCGGGTCTGTATGCAGCAACGAGATAACCCTTCTTCTCATCGGCACCCCTGGTTACTCCTAGAATCTGGTGCTGTGGTATTTAAGAAATTGGTTCTCCCCCGGAATACAAATTGCCATTCGCTGAATGTTTTAAAGGAGGAAAAAAAGGAATAAATGTAATTTTCGAGGCCTGACATAGTTGCCATGCACTGCGGTAACCTAGAGCTCTTAGTGGTAGGATTGCATGCCAGGGAAATGTGCACTGCTATATCCACTCTTTAAACAAAAAAAAGGTGCTAAGTACAACCATGTTTGTCCCCATCAGGGAACCCTTTTAGGTTCTAGGTAGAACCCTTTGCAGATGGGTTCTTCCTATAACCCTTTTGTAGGATTCTTCACAGAACACGCTATATATGTTTCTACCTAGAACCATCCATGAAGGGTTCTACCGAGAACCCTTTTATCTTTGACGGGTTCTTCCTACATTCCTCTATGAACAGTTCTGCCTTAATAGCCTATAAAATTATATCATTTATGACAACACATTACATATATCATAAGGCCTTTCTTTGAGGGCCTAGTTATACTCTGACACGGTGGTGTTAGGAAACACCGGGAATCTAGCCAGAGTTAGGATATCCAACAATTAGAACACAAGTAGAATCACCCGCAACCAGCATTCAGAATTACTGTCAGGGCAGGGAAGGTTGAATACTGAGATGACCTCAATCATCTAAACTGGGAAAAAACATTTCAGTAGAAGGTGCAATAAGTTAAACTACTAACAGATTGTATTTGTTAGAAAATGTATGCTATTTACAGTATCTTTGTGTAGCATAACATGAATCAATCAATCAATGTATATGCAAAAACACACACATTAAAACAGACAATTCTGAAAATCACCCTGCAATAGAGCATGCTGGCAAAATATGATATATGGTTGTATGTAGAACCCTTCTTGACTTCCAAAGAATCCTTATTGCCTTGCAAAGAATCATCAAATAACCATTTTTTTTCAATCCAAAAATGGTTCTTAGGATTTTAAATGTTATAGATAGAACCCTTTGCCTTACAAAGACCCTTGTCTTCCAAAACGTGTTCTTCAACTTTCAATGGTTCTTGGTAGAACCCTATCCCTTTTGCAAAGGAACCTTTTGGAATCCTTTTTTCTAATAGTCTAGAGGCTCGAATGCCTTTTTGCTGCCTTTTTGTCCAGAAAAGTTTGAGTATAAATTATTTATATTTTTTATTTAACTACGCAAGTCAGTAAAGAACAAATTCTTATTTACAATGACAACACTACTTTTGACCAGGGCCCATAAGGCTCTGCTCAAATATATTGCCTTATGTAGGGAACACAGTGATATTTGGGAAGCGGCTATAGTCTGACAACAACAAATTGTTTCCTCAGGCAACAGACTGTGCAGAGGCTTAAGATCTTCCATAATTAACTGTCACAATGTTTAAAAATGAACAAATGGACTTCATGTCAACGAGGGCCCATTAATTTACCAGCTCCTCTCGTCGATCGACCCATTACTACACCTCTGGTGTCTGCAGCTTCGCAGCCACAGCTTCCTCTCTCTCTCAGAATCACTCAGCTCCCCTGGGAATGTATAACTTGCCACGCTCAGAGTACCACAACCCAGATCTCTAAATCTGACTTAATAAAAGACAAACATAAAAAAACACATCCACTGAGTTGCATGATAACTTGAGGGGGGAAATGTCCACATGTGGAACTAATAAGTACCTCATAGAGAGGATTGGATAGAGAGAAAAAGAGAGTGATTCAGCCCGGAGGCATGTAGAAAAACATGAGCAGTATGGGAGAAGTACTGTACCGTTTGTGATTGCTAACTACAGCTTACAGTTATTTCTCTGTATATAAGGGGCTGAAATGTAATTATTGCAGACTGAGTTTGTGTACATTCTGAGCACCTAAGGGAAAGATGAATGATGAATTACAATATTCAAAGCTGGTTGAAGACAAGAAAATGAAAAGTAAATGTAATCTTTGCCATATTCTTGTCTTCAAATTAAAATGCTTGAGGCACGAGGCAGGGTCAGCAAAGCCCTGTTTGTGTGTGGGTGTGTGTGTGTGTGTGTGTGTGTGTGTGTGTGTGTGTGTGTGTGTGTGTGTGTGTGTGTGTGTGTGTGTGTGTGTGTGTATTTGTGTGTGTGTGTGTGTGTGTGTCTTTGTGTGTGTGTGTACATGCTACTATTTAATATTATGGTCTAAAACGCTAAATTGACCTTATCTCAGTGCCTACGCTGATCAGTACCTTGACTGGCTGCATCACCGCTTGATATGGCAAATGCACCGCCCTTGAACGCAAAGCGCTACAGGGGGTGATGCGGACAGCCCAGTACATTATGTCCCAACATTCCCTCCATCTTGTGCCAATATCAGTTATTTTTATGCCTTGGATCCAATAGTTTTTTTTTCTTTCTAAGAGATGGTCAGTTGGATAGGCACTCTGCTAGGTTTTGTATAGCTTACCTTTCATGTGAACATCCTTTTCTGACTCAAATTCGATTTCTTTAAGGTTTCGCTGATGTCCAAAGTATTTCAAAATTAAACGTCTTGATATGAAACATTTAGGTTGAATGTATTTGAAAATATCCACATTGGTACGTCCAAAATGGCTTTCTAATTCTATAATTGAATAAATGTATTTCCTATTAACACGTTATTTATGGTTTCTATACTTTTAGTTTTTCATGTGGACCAATTACACTGTGAATTCTGAACAGCTATCTGAGGACTGTTGGGTTTTTAGGAAGTGAAATTGGTTCTTGTAGAATAGGTTTTATTTTCTTCCATATTGTTAGTGTTCTTAGCTTTATCCTTTGAAAAGAGACGTGATAATATTCTGGGGATGAGCAGGCATACCTCTAATATGTACCGATTCTATGAGTTTTATTTGCCCATATAAAGCAGTGGAGACTGCTGATAATAACTGCTGGAACAGAACAAATGGAATGGCATGTTTGATGTATTTGATACCATTCAACATGTTCCGCTCCAGCAATTACCACGAGCCCGTCCTCCCCAACGAAGGTGCCACCAGCCTCCTGTGATATAAATATTTATATATTTGTTGTTTGTTGTCACTTATTAAGCATCCTAGGTATTTGATATTTTTTATTGTCCACTTAAAGGATTGCAGTAGATCATGAGTAATTATTTTTCTTGACATTATTTAGTTTTTTCCCACATACATTTTATATCCTGAGATTTTAGAGTATTCTAAAAAAAGTAAATATTTTAAGCAAGGGGGGCATTGAGTTTACAATATTGGTCAGATATATCAGGAGATCGATCATCTGCAAATAAGTTTCATTTATATTCATGTTTACCAATATTGATACAGTATCTGTTAAGTGGGTCCTGTCCAATTCTATCTGCAAGCGGTTCAATTGCCAGTGCCAACAGGAGAAGGGAGAGAGGACATCCCTGTCTTGTGCCCCTTTCTAAAGCAATTTAATCAGATAATGTATTGTTTGTGTATATTTTTGCATTAGGAAATTTGTAGAATATTTTTTATAAAATGTATTATTTTTAGTTTTGAATAGAAAAGGCCATTCAAGGCTGAACAAGTTTTTGGCATCAACAGTCATTATTGACACATCTCATTGGTGTAAAGTACTTTAAAATACTACTTATTAAGCAGTTTTTGGGGTATCTGTACTTTACTTTACTATTTATATTGTTGACAACTTTTACTTCACTACATTCCTAAAGAAAATAATTTACTTTTTACTCCATACATTTTCCCTGACACCCAAAAGTACTCGTTACATTTTGAATGCTTTGCAGGACAGGAAAATAGTCCAATTCATGCACTTATCAAGAGAACATCCCTGGTCATCCCTACTGCCTCTGATCTGGTGGATTCACTAAACACAAACGCTTCATTTGTAAATGATGTCTCGGTTTTGGTGTGCCCCTGGCTATCCATAAATAAAAAAAAGAACAAATGAAATGGTGCCATCTGGATTGCGTAACATAAGAAATTAGAAAGTATTTCTACATTTACTTTTGATATTTCTAACATAACAATGTGGGGAATAGTCAGTGGGGAGCTATGGGAAAAGAATGCAATATTGGTTTTCAATTTTTGATGTCATTGAAAACTGTATGGATGAAATTGTGCATATACATTGTGCATATAATATGACAATTATTTTTTGTTTTAAGACAGGAATGTGATTTTAGGAGGTGTAAGAGAATCTCCTATAAACCATAATTAAGTAGCCACGCCCCGAGTGAGGTCGATGAGCCGTCCTCTTTCGGCCAGAGTGCATAAAAGCCTTGGTAACGAAATTAACATTAGACCAGGAAACATGAGGCGTTAGCTATTTGAAAAACAAGGGGAGAAAGAAACCGTCACTACCCTCTGGAGAGCCTTACGGTTGAGGGCGGTGCAGTTGCCATACCAGGCGGTGATACAGCCCGCCAGGATGCTCTCGATTGTGCATCTGTAGAAGTTTGTGAGTGCTTTTGGTGACAAGCCGAATTTCTTCAGCCTCCTGAGGTTGAAGAGGCGCTGCTGCGCCTTCTTCACGATGCTGTCTGTGTGAGTGGACCAATTCAGTTTGTCTGTGATGTGTATGCCGAGGAACTTAAAACTTGCTACCCTCTCCACTACTGTTCCATCGATGTGGATAGGGGGGTGTTCCCTCTGCTGTTTCCTGAAGTCCACAATCATCTCCAAAGTTTTGTTGACGTTGAGTGTGAGGTTATTTTCCTGACACCACACTCCGAGGGCCCTCACCTCCTCCCTGTAGTCCGTCTCGTCGTTGTTGGTAATCAAGCCTACCACTGTTGTGTCGTCCGCAAACTTGATGATTGAGTTGGAGGCGTGCGTGGCCACGCAGTCGTGGGTGAACAGGGAGGACAGGAGAGGGCTCAGAACGCACCCTTGTGGGGCCCCAGTGTTGAGGATCAGCGGGGAGGAGATGTTGTTGCCTACCCTCACCACCTGGGGGCGGCCCGTCAGGAAGTCCAGTACCCAGTTGCACAGGGCAGGGTCGAGACCCAGGGTCTCGAGCTTGATGACGAGCTTGGAGGGTACTATGGTGTTGAATGCCGAGCTGTAGTCGATGAACAGCATTCTCACATAGGTATTCCTCTTGTCCAGATGGGTTAGGGCAGTGTGCAGTGTGGTTGAGATTGCATCGTCTGTGGATCTATTTGGGCGGTAAGCAAATTGGAGTGGGTCTAGGGTGTCAGGTAGGGTGGAGGTGATATGGTCCTTGACTAGTCTCTCAAAGCACTTCATGATGACGGATGTGAGTGCTACGGGGCGGTAGTCGTTTAGCTCAGTTACCTTAGCTTTCTTGGGAACAGGAACAATGGTGGCCCTCTTGAAGCATGTGGGAACAGCAGACTGGTATAGGGATTGATTGAATATGTCTGTAAACACACCGGCCAGCTGGTCTGCGCATGCTCTGAGGTCGCGGCTGGGGATGCCGTCTGGGCCTGCAGCCTTGCGAGGGTTAACACGTTTAAATGTCTTACTCACCTCGGCTGCAGTGAAGGAGAGACCGCATGTTTTCGTTGCAGGCCGTGTCAGTGGCACTGTATTGTCCTCAAAGCGGGCAAAAAAGTTATTTAGTCTGCCTGGGAGCAAGACATCCTGGTCCGTGACTGGGCTGGATTTCTTCCTGTAGTCCGTGATTGACTGTAGACCCTGCCACATGCCTCTTGTGTCTGAGCCGTTGAATTGAGATTCTACTTTGTCTCTGTACTGGCGCTTAGCTTGTTTGATAGCCTTGCGGAGGGAATAGCTGCACTGTTTGTATTCGGTCATGTTACCAGACACCTTGCCCTGATTAAAAGCAGTGGTTCGCGCTTTCAGTTTCACACGAATGCTGCCATCAATCCACGGTTTCTGGTTAGGGAATGTTTTAATCGTTGCTATGGGAACGACATCTTCAACGCACGTTCTAATGAACTCGCACACCGAATCAGCGTATTCATCAATGTTGTTATCTGACGCAATACGAAACATCTCCCAGTCCACGTGATGGAAGCAGTCTTGGAGTGTGGAGTCAGCTTGGTCGGACCAGCGTTGGACAGACCTCAGCGTGGGAGCCTCTTGTTTTAGTTTCTGTCTGTAGGCAGGGATCAACAAAATGGAGTCGTGGTCAGTTTTTCCGAAAGGGGGGCGGGGCAGGGCCTTATATGCATCGCGGAAGTTAGAGTAACAATGATCCAAGGTCTTTCCACCCCTTGTTGCGCAATCGATATGCTGATAAAATTTAGGGAGTCTTGTTTTCAGATTAGCCTTGTTAAAATCCCCAGCTACAATGAATGCAGCCTCCGGATAAATGGTTTCCAGTTTGCAGAGAGTTAAATAAAGTTTGTTCAGAGCCATCGATGTGTCTGCTTGGGGGGGATATATACGGCTGTGATTATAATCGAAGAGAATTCTCTTGGTAGATAATGCGGTCTACATTTGATTGTGAGGAATTCTAAATCAGGTGAACAGAAGGATTTGAGTTCCTGTATGTTTCTTTCATCACACCATGTCACGTTGGCCATGAGGCATACGCCCCCGCCCCTCTTCTTACCAGAAAGATGTTTGTTTCTGTCAGCGCGATGCGTGGAGAAACCCGTTGGCTGCACCGCTTCGGATAGAGTCTCTCCAGTGAGCCATGTTTCAGTGAAGCAAAGGACGTTACAGTCTCTGATGTCCCTCTGGAATGCTACCCTTGCTCGGATTTCATCAACCTTGTTGTCAAGAGACTGGACATTGGCAAGAAGAATGCTAGGGAGTGGTGCACGGTGTGCCCGTCTCCGGAGTCTGACCAGAAGACCGCCTCGTTTCCCTCTCTTTCGGAGTCGTTTTTTTGGGTCGCTGCATAGGATCCACTCCGTTGTCCTGTTTGTAAGGCAGAACACAGGATCCGCGTCGCGAAAAACATATTCTTGGTCGTACTGATGGTGAGTTGACGCTGATCTTATATTCAGTAGTTCTTCTCGACTGTATGTAATGAAACCTAAGATGACCTGGGGTACTAATGTAAGAAATAACACGTAAAAAAACAAAAAACTGCATAGTTTCCTAGGAACGCGAAGCGAGGCGGCCATCTCTGTCGGCGCCGGAAGTAGTTGAAAACACCTACTCATTCAAGGATTTTTCTATATTTTGACTATTTAGTACATTGTAGAATAATAGTAAAGACATCAACACTATGAAATAACACATACGGAATTAACCAAAAAAGTGTTAAACAAAAATACTGTGATTGCTAAACAAATCCATTTGAAGAATCTCAAATATAAAATATATTTTTTTATTTGTTTAACACTTTTTTGGTTACTACATGATTCCGTATGTGTTATTTCATAGTTTTGATGTCTTCCCTATTATTCTACAATGTAGAAAATAGCAAAAATGAAGAAAAACCCTTTAATGAGTAGGTGTTCTAAAACGTTTGACTGGTAGTGTATATTTAAAACCAACTAGTTTTCGACTTTATGGACGTAGTATTTTACTGACTTTCACTTTTACTGAGGTAAGACAGTTGGATACTTTTTTCCACCACTGATGAATCAATAACTTATTTTTAGCATGTTGTATTAAACTAAAACGTGTTATTGTATTTGTTTGTTAGTGTCTATTTTTAATAAAGCCTGTCTGATTGATTTGCATCAAGTCTGGTAAGACTTTTCAAAGGTGTTCTTTGAGGAACCTTTTTCAACTGGAAAGATTCCGGTGGTGTAGAAAATATTCTTCAAGGCACTTTTGGTTCTAAGAGTGTAGGGCCACCAAAACACCGGGACTAGCGGAAACCTGAAGATGCAGGTTACGTTTCAGGAGGCTGCGGTGGGGTCAGTAGCAGTGATCAGTAGTCCTAAGGCATCGCTCTGTCATAAGGAATGTGGTGGAGGATGTCAAAAGCAGTGATTATGGAGGGCCAAAGCTGCATTTCCCTTCTCCCTCTGCATTAACTGTCAAGGTTGGAATTCTAATGGATTGTTTGACTTACATGCCCTGGGTGTCGAGGAATCTTCCTGTCTCAGCAAAATAACCCTTCTCTGAGTTCACCACGGCATGATCCACATAGAGCTGCTGTCACAAGCAGAGATGTCTGTGGAGTGCTAATTTGCTTCCCATTTGGCCTCCTATACCAAATCGCAGATTATTCTGTCCTCATTAGCATAAATATGCAGGTTTTTGTGTCTGTGTCTCTGTCTGTGTGTGTGTGTGTGTGTGTGTGTGTGTGTGTGTGTGTGTGTGTGTGCGTGTTTGTGCCTCCCCGTGGGTGTCAGAACTATGGGATGTCTCACATAAATGACATCACCACGCAGAGATGAAGGACCTCTGCAGTGCTAGTGACAGAGATTAGCTGGCCCTCCTCAGGCCTGACCATAATGGCTTGATAATAGGCTGATTTACTAGCCATAAGTAGCCACTTATACCCTGTGGGGAGAGACTGACGAATAGGGGTTAAATGGAAGCATCCTTCACACACACACATACACACCTGCACTCATACATCCCCCACACGAATGGGCATAGACACACACAAATGTCACGTGTTGAGAAATTACCAATGGGTTTAAATATTTGCTACATGTGATGATAGCTCACTGCTTAGAATATGTATGAGCCTCTCGCCAGGCTGCTCTCCATCTTGGGAAAAGGCATGTAATTGCTTCATTATTTTGTATATGGCAATAAAACATAAAACAATACTATGGATGTTGCCAGAAGCAAAGGACAGAGGAGAGACACATTGATGAGTTGTGGGGTCGAGCACCACTCAGTGGAACTCTCATTCTCCTTTCCTTCTTCTTTCTTCCGTCTTCCCATCTTTCTTCCTCTTCTCCACCTTTTCTTTTAAACGGAGTCCTTCAAGAGTCCCTCTGGGAAAGAGCCAACTGTCTCTTCCCCTCCACGCCCCTCTCTCTCTTTCTCCCTCTCTTTCTCCCTCTTTCTCTCACCCTCTGTCTTTACTGCTTTCTCTTTCTCTCACCCTCTCTTCCGTCCTCTGAGTGATTGCTCTCTCTTCTCTCTCTGACAGAGGTACAGAAACCCCCTCTGGGTGAGCTCCTCCTGTGATAAGCAGAATACCAATCCACCTCCCTCCCTCACTCTACTGTTTCTATGTGCCCTTCCTCCCCGCCTCCTCCTCTCCATCCCTAATCTATTTGCACTTTAAAGAGTGTTCCACCTTTCCCTCTCTGGATTTACCCTTCAACATTTCATCTCAGCAGCAAACCTCCGCCTGTGAGCGCAAGTGAAAAATTCCAAATCCCCGAGTCCCATAGAGAGCAGCAACCGCTATACAACACGGAACATTTGAACAAGTAACCCTTGCACCTCGGCAGCAAACAACAGAGCGTGAGAAGCCTCTGCAATAGGTGTCAAATAAATAGCTCAGCCAGCCAGCTCAGCTGCTAAGTGATGCCTCTCTGTACCGCGTTGAATAATGTATCATGTAGACATTGATCCATGTTCAGTTTTTTTTTATGACACGGTGTTAAGGTGCGTCTCAAATGCCACTCTGTTCCCCATAGTGCACTGCTTTTGACCAGGGCCCATAGGGTGCACCATATCGGGAATAGGGGGACATTTTGGGATGCAATCTGTGTGCAGCCAGCTCACCACTGTCGTACAATAAGAGCCCTGTGTGGATTTACTGTTTCTGCATACAGAGCATGGTAACTCGTATAGTCAGTGTGTTTGATTAGAGACCATCACTATAGGTTCCTGTGGGCTAGTGACTGTGGGGTGCCCATATACTGTATAGACTATAGAACGTGTATAGGCCTTAACCTTGTCAAGAACTGTAGAATGTTGAATGAACTATGGGTATATTTACAGCCTATGTCCTGGAAAGCATAGTAGAATAGAGAATGTACTAGACACTGTACAGGTGTTTACCTTGTAGATCCCAATAGAATACAAAATCAAGTCTGACCAAATGGTATTTGCCACTTGCGCCAAATAGAACAGGTGTAGACTTTATAGTGAAATGCTTACCTACAAGCCCCTTAACCAACAATGCAGTTTAAGAAAAATAAAAGTTACTCAATTAAAAGCAGCAGTAAAATAACAATAGCGAGGCTGTATACAGGGGGTACTGGTACAGAGTCAATGTGCGGGGGCACCGGTTAGTCGAGGTAATTGAGGCAATTTGTAAATGTATGTAGAGTTTTTAAAGTGACTATGCATAGATAATAACAGAGAGTAGCAGCAGCATAAAAGAGGGTGGGGAAGGGCAATGCAAATAGGCTGGGTTACCAATGCAAATGGTCTGGGTATCCATTTAATTAGATGTTCAGGAGTCTTACGGCGTGGGGGTGGAAGCTATTTAGAAGCCTCTTGGAACTAGACTTGGTGCTCCGGTTCCGCTTGCCGTGGGGTAGCAGAGAGAACAGTCTATGACTAGGGTGGCTGGAGTCTTTGACAATCTTTTGGACCATCCTCTGACACTGCCTGGTATAGAGGTCCTGGATGGCAGGAAGCTTGGCCCTGGTGATGTACTGGGCCGTACGCACTACCCTCTGTAGTGCCTTGCGGTTGGAGGCTGAGCAGTTGCCATACCAGGCAGTGACGCAACCAATCAGGATGCTTTCGATGGTGTAGCTGTAGAACCTTTTGAGGATCTAAGGACCCATGCCAAATCTTTTCAGTCTCCTGTGGGGGAATAGGTTTTGTCGTGCCCTCTTTACGACTGTCTTGGTGTGCTTGGACCATGTTAGTTTGTTGGTGATGTGGAAGCCAAGGAACTTGAAGCTCTCAACCTGTACCAATGGGGGCGTGCTCGGTCCTCCTTTTCCTGTAGTCCACAATCATCTCCGTTGTCTTAATCAGGTTGAGGATGAGGTTGTTGTCCTTGCACCACACGGTAAGGTCTCTGACCTCCTCCCTATAGACTGTCTCTTCGTTGTCGGTGAACAGGCCTACCACTGTTGGGTCATCGGCAAGCTTAATGATGGTGTTGGAGTCATGCTTGGCTGTGCAGTCATGGGTGAACAGGGAGTACAGGAGGGGACTGAGTATCCACCCCTGAGGGGCCCCGTGGTGAGGATCAGCGTGGCATATGTGTTGTTACCTACCCTAAGCACCTGAGGGTGGCCCATCAGGCAGCCCAATTTTTATATTTTTTCCACCAATTGGTATTTTGACCAATCTTTTCAGATCTTTTCACATCAGATCTTTTTCAAAGCTTATCTGATTGATCAAAAGACCAAACAGTAAAACGCAGCCATAGAGTCCTAGAATATGTTTAGGTGTTTTACTAGGAAAGGCTGAATGGCCAATCCTGGTTCTTGGAGGTTATTAGCTTCTGTTCCATTCTTAGCATACCTCTGACCAGAACAAGTCATTGTGGCCGGAGCCATCATATTCAGCCAAGACTGAAAACATGGTCAACAACATCCTCCATCCATCCATTCATTCCTTTCTTTCTTCACCATAGATCTCATTAGAGTGTTGTTTACAGAGCAGTGGTCACTATCCCTGTTAGATGAATCATGTCCTATACAGTTTTTCTGAGCTCTGCAGAAACAACTCAACACTGTAACCAGCATCACAATCCAATACCTTCTCTGAGCTGTGGAGCCAGTAGCCTGCATCACTACTCAATGCCTGCCCTCTTCGACTCTGACATTAATTCTGAAGTTCATAGAACTATTGTACTTGGCTTCGATGAAGCTGGCCTCTTGCCTCAGCAGCCTCCCCCTCACGACGGTGTTGTGTGAATGCTGGAACAGCCTTGAAGAGAGTAGCAGAGAACTGTGGGTGCATTGTGGAGTGACTGTGGAGTGACAAAGTAGCTTTTGCTCTCTGGTTTCTAGGCAACGTTTTGCTCTCAGGAAAAATGGCTCTTGCATACGCGGTTCAATACACCATGCTGTTTCTTCTGTGGACTGGACCTATGCAGCAGACAGACTTGTGTGAATACTGTGGCAAAAAGCCATAGCTCTTCAAGACATTCAAGTAATGGAGCAAGTTATTGTCCTTTTAACTTTTTTTGTGGAAGAGATTCAAAAGGAGCTTGCCATTAAATCTTTGCCTCTCTTTGGCACCAAAAACAAACAAAAAAAGGTTATGTTGCAGAAACCTAACACGACACAACACATTACTCAAAGTAACTATTTCCCTGAACCAACCAACTTTTCCATGAGGTCTAAAATGGTGTAGAGGAAGAAGAGGAGAGTGTGCAGAGAGATAACAAACGTTTTTGGGCCTGGATTAGACTCAGGAGTGTTTGAAGTACAGGAGGAGAAACAAGCTGGGATTCAGGGCAGAACTTTGACAAAACTGTCAATCCTGCGGAGAAGCACAGCCGGCGAGGGAGGACGAGAGATGGGGGAGTAGGAGAGAACGGGGAAGAGGGAGAGGGGAAGAGAGTGCGATGGAAAGAGAGAGTGGGGTAGCGAGAAGGAGAAGGGAAGAGAGAGAAGGTGCAAGAGGGAGCTGGTGGAAGGGAAAGGAAGCAAGAACAAGAGATGAGAAAGAGAGATAAAAAGAAGACGGTTTACAGATTTCTCTGCAATAAAAGAGAACAGAGGAGGATGCTTGGTGGAGATAAGAGGAGGAAGTTGATTAAAGTCAGAGAGGAGGAAGAACAGAGGAGGCTGCATTTAGCATTCAGGCAGCATTGTAAAGGCTTATTTTCATGCTCTACTTTATTAAAACGAGGAAGTCTGGAGGGTCCCTGTGATGTAGCTGAGCTGAGCTGCATTAGATAGCTGCACACAACTGACTTATGATTAGAGCCTGCATGCTCTGTCATATTACCAATCTGCTCACATCTGATTATGCAGGTGATCTGACCCAACACTTAAGGGGACAAGTGCACAATCTTTAACATTGTTCCAGGGCACGTTGACAACTCCTTAAAGATTAAACAAAGTAAATATAATTTTCCTTGCAGGTCTCCATGAAGTTCATGATGATAGGAATGGCCGTATGTGTATGCGCACCTGTGTATGCACGCAAGTTCTCGTGTGTGTGTGTGTGTGTGTGTGTGTGTGTGTGTGTGTGTGTGTGTGTGTGTGTGTGTGTGTGTGTGTGTGTGTGTGTGTGTGTGTGTAGCTGGCTGGCTGTGTTAAGGAGTTTCCTGTCACATTCTGGCTGTTCCTCCTCTCTCTTCACACCACTAATTATTCTCCTGCCTGCTACCTTGCCACCCAGACGTGAGAGGAGAAAGAAAAGGAGAGAAAGAGAGATAATATTATATCAGAAAACACAGAGGGTATGCATCCCAAATGGCACCCTATTCCCTATAGTACACTACTTTTGAGCAGAGCCCTATGGGCCCTAGTCAAAAGCGGTACACTACAATTTTCAACCAGTATCCTGTACTGTATATTGTACATTCCTGAGCACTAATATAAAATATTCATAAGGAGAGTGTGAAGGGAGGTACGGATAGGGGGAGGGCTTAAAGCTTAACTGGTTGATACCTTTGGAGTGTGAAGGCAGTGAGTAAAGTTAATGAATAAAGTGGGAAACAAGGCGGGTAGAGAGCCGGTGGAGGGAGAGAACGGAGCCGCCTGCAGGTCCCCGGGGGTGCTCCCTGCCTTCCTGCGTGCGCCCACTGACTAATGGGCTACCGTTTCCATGGAAACGCTGTACGAGCGAGCGAGGAGCACCACACCGACGATGGTTACAACACAGCTTGCTGCCTCTCCTCTCCCCCCCTCTTCTTTCCATCCCCTACTCCTCGAGCCACAGGCAGGCAGTTAGGCAGGAAGCCATCAACCTGTGAGGAGAAAGTGGAAGTGTCAGCTGTGTGTTCGCCTCACTCCCCTTTTTTTTTCTCTCCCTCTCTCTTTCGCTGCCTTTTAACTACAGGCTGTCACAGGCTCATAATGTAGTGGTTCAAAAGGTTAAGATGTTCTGTTATCCCTCCTTTTGAAAGCTCTCGATGGCGTGAATGGTCACAGGTTGAGGTTGGTATATTACAGAGCTCATATAGTAACATACAGTAAGTATGGAGAAACACTTTACTGTTTCAAGGGGTGAAGAGGGTTTCCGTGTCCGTTATTCCCTACTGAGTGAAGAGTGGTATTATCAGCGATGTTCAGTATATCTGGTGGGAGGAGAACACAGGAATTGGGAGCAACACTAACAGCTCTGTCACCTCTCTGTGACACCTTGAGAGGATTTTAGAGAATAAACACACTTTTGGAAGTAAAAAGGGAGGTTTTGTAAAGTAACTAAGTAAAAAATAATTTGAAAGACTACACATAGTGTAGTTTGTCATTTAGTTGGTTAAAGTAGATCGTATTTTTTGGGGTATATGCACTTTACAATTTTTTTTTTTTTTAAACTTTTACTTTTACTCCGCTATATTCCTAAAGAAAATATATACTTTTTACTCCCATACATTTTCCCTGACACCCAAAAGTATTTGTTACATTTCGAATGCGTCGCAGGAAAGGCAAATGATCCAATCAACACACTTATCAAGAGAACATGTGGTCATCCCTATTCCCTCTGATCTGGCGGACTCATTAACACAAATACTTCATTTGTATATGATGTCTGTTGGAGTGTGCCCCAGGCTATCCGTAAATACATGTAAAAAACAATAAAATTGTGCCATCTGGTTTTCTTAAAAGACACTTAGAAGAAAAGTTCCAGAAAGGCTTCTGCAGCTGTCCTGAAAGTAGAACCCTTTTTGGTTCTGTAACGGCCGTTGTTGGTGGAAGAAGAGGAGGACCAAAGCGCAGCGTGGTAAGTGTTCATGACGTTAATATTTAATGAAACAAACTGAACACTGAAATACAAAACAACAAAGTGAAAGAACGACACGACAACGAAACTGTCCTGTCTGGTGAAGACACACAACAGAAAATGATCTCCCACCACTCAAGGGTGAAAACAGGCTGCCTAAGTATGGTTCTCAATCAGGGACAATGATTGACAGCTGCCTCTGATTGAGAACCATACCAGGCCAAACACAGAAATCCCAAATCATAGAAAAAAGAACATAGACTGCCCACCTCAACTCACGCCCTGACCATACTAAAACAAAGACAAAACAAAGGAACTTAGATCAGAACGTGACAGGTTCCAAGTAGAACCCTTTTTGGTTCAAGGTAGAAAGGTGGAAAGGGTTCTACATGGAACCCAAAAGGATTCTACCTGGAACCAAAAGAG
The DNA here is from genome assembly GCF_057628025.1 of Oncorhynchus mykiss. NCBI lineage: Eukaryota > Metazoa > Chordata > Actinopteri > Salmoniformes > Salmonidae > Oncorhynchus > Oncorhynchus mykiss. Next base: position 55,308,383 of record NC_143036.1, read on the forward strand.
GTTCTTCAAAGGGGACAACCAACTATGGGGACAACCAAATAACCCTTTTCCGTTCTATGGTGTAAGGTTCCATTTGCTTTGCTTAATATTAGAAATGTTAAATTATTTTACTTTTGATATTTAAGTTTATTTTAACATATACTATTTATTTTGATACTTAAGTATATTTTAAACCAGATACCTTTTGACTTTAACTCAAGTAGTACTTTACTGGGGGACTTTCTTTTACTTGAGTATCTTTACTTACTCTTAAGTATGTTGGGTACTTTTGGGTACTTTTCCCACCCCTGCACATAGTCATGGAGAGTATGTACGCACATGCACACACACACACACACACACACACACACACACACACACACACACACACACACACACACATACACACATACTGTACACACAAACACACACACACACACACGCACATGTCCGCACAAGCACACACACACACACACAGAAACAAATTTAAATGCAGTTTACAATACTAAATTGAATGTGGTCAGAGTGGAGTGTGACAACACTAGAAACTTAGGTCATCTCTCACTCTGGTCACAGTAATGTGTGTTAGTCCATTTCCACAGTGCTGCACCTTAGTGTCTAAGTCGCTTACCCAAAGGTCAGAGTCTCTCCATTACATCTCCACCATCTGTCCAGAATGGTAGACTTTCTATTTATGAGTTAGTAAACAACACATGGAAAATACAAGATAGGTTACAAATGTCACCAGATGAAATGCCAATGCAGTGAGAATATAGGATCGATACCAAGGCATGTTGTTTTGACCACCACATGGTAACTACGAAAAAGAGTTGCTTCTGAATATGATTCCATCAGCTGCATTCGATATACCCTGTCTCGTTAGTGTCTTTCAGAGCGGTGTGATGCGCAAGCGTTGCATACACAAGCCAATTCATAATGGGTTACGTACAGTATATATTTAAATATTGAGGAGGCTGCTCCCTCCAGAGCTTTCTGACAATGCTGTAGCAGTGAAGATAAGGGCCACATACAATACCTCTATTCAGACAGCATCATCTCGATTGTGTTCACCTCGGTTTGCATTCCCAGCTCCTGTATAGGGATCCAAGGCTGTTTTCTCTGGAAGGTGCAGTAATTTCCTAGAAGTAGAGTTGAAGTTGGACAGTGGAACGGAACAGTAACTATGTAGTCCAAAGTGCTGACTCACTATTCCAAACCGCTCTCTCTCTTTTCCTCACTCTCTCTCTCTTCCTCCCCTGCATCGACTTCGCCCTCTCCTCGCTTCTCCCTCTCTTCCCTTCCTTCTTTTTTGACCATGTTGTCCGGTAATGTATTTATTTATTGGTTGAAAAGTCCCCTCTGAATGGTGGTTCTCCTGCCAACCAATACTTGCTCAGCATGAATATTGATTGGTTTGGACCATGAGACCATCCCGTAGCTTGCTCGATCTGACCTGCAGGTCAACTGGCAGGACCATAGCTGCACTTCTCACACTCTAACACATCTTATCCTGTATTCTGAGCTGATGTTGAGAGAGAGAGAGAGAGAGAGAGAGAGAGAGAGAGAGAGAGAGAGAGAGAGAGAGAGAGAGAGAGAGAGAGAGAGAGAGAGAGAGAGAGAGAGAGAGAGAGAGAGAGAGAGAGAGAGAGAGAGAGAGAGAGAGAGAGAGAGAGAGAGAGAGAGAGAGAGAGAGAGAGAGAGAGAGAGAGAGAGAGAGAGAGAGAGAGAGAGAGAGAGAGAGAGAGAGAGAGAGAGAGAGAGAGAGAGAGAGAGAGAGAGAGAGAGAGAGAGAGAGAGAGAGAGAGAGAGAGAGAGAGAGAGAGAGAGATCACTATCTCAGCCAATTACAGGATACCTGAGGGTTACCCTCGGTGTCAAACGTTGCAGCTATTTAAGAATAGCAGAAAGGCTCATCGAAATGTAAGGGAAACCTTTCATTTATTGCTTTATGGAGGCTTTTGGGCAATTATTGTTCCTTGTGGTTACTGTGGTATAGCTAACAAAGAGAATGCATAGCAGATTGGTGGTCTCTGGAGTATCATACACACAATCAGCACACTAAGCTTAGATGAAAGTGAGGAAGTCTACTTGTATGTTAACAGATGTAAATAAGTAAGGAGTTAGATATAAAGGCTTATCATCATCAATGCCAGTTACTGAAAATACTACTCTCAGCAGAGATGACTTAAAGCGTCATTCAGCTATGCTCTCAACTTGAGTTTTAAACATGCTGCTAAAATGCCTTTATTGTGCCTGGATTAGAAATGTCTCTGTGGAGTATTTGTTAATATTTGATGAGTTAAGATATGTTTTCTATCAGCGTAGGACATGAATAATGCAAAATGCATGAACTGAGGATTGGCACACGGTGGTTCTTTGTAAACTCTATTCCTGATTGTTCTCTGAAGGCTGTTATTGTCCCCCAGTGGCCGATTGCATTGGTGTTTAGGCATAACATTGTAGGGAAATACTGTAGCAGTTACCGCACATAGCTAGTAGCATCGTTAGCGTCGTCGCTAAGTGTATCTTCAAGGCACGATGCATCTTTAAGCAGGACCAAAGGTTAATATATGCGACATGCTGAGAACACTTCTTTGCATATAGCGGGCTACAGGGTGTCTAGTCGAATCGTTAGCGGCATTGCTAACTCCTACACTTTTATCGTCGAGGCATGATGCATCTGTGAGGTGAACCAGGGGTTAATACTGTAACGTTACATGCAGATGACAATATGTAGGATGGGGAATAAAGTAAGTAGGATAAGTAATTGCCACGCTCTGGCTGATTTTATTCAGCGGTAATTTACATAATCATCATAATAATACACTAATTCCATACTTAAACCTTTTGTGGCGTAATGAGTGCTAATTATCATCAGTATAGACCATAGAACAACAGTATTTTAGTAGTGCTTGCTTGCTAATGAATAATGCTACCTTTTTTGCATTAATGCAAAATAAAAAGGGGAAATACTGTAGCTACCCACTCCTTAGGCATTTACTTAAATGGAGAGTCTACTCATCGTAATTCATTCATTAATGTACCTGTCACACCCTGGTCAAAGTATTTTGTGTTTATCTTTATTTATTTGGTCAGGCCAGGGTGTGGCATGGGTTTTTGTATGTGGTGTGTATTTATGGGGATTGTAGCTAGTGGGGTGTTCTAGCTAAGTCTATGGCTGTCTGAAGTGGTTCTCAATCAGAGGCAGGTGTTTATCGTTGTCTCTGATTGGGAACCATATTTAGGCAGCCATATTCTTTGAGTTTGTCGTGGGTGATTGTCCTTAGTGTCCTGATGTCATTGTTCTGTGTTAGGTTACACAAGTATAGGCTGTTTCGGTTTTCGTTAAGTTTATTGTTTTGATAGTGTTTGTGTTTAGTGTGTTACTTCATTAAACATGGATTGCAATAGACACGCCGCATTTTGGTCCGACTCTCCTTCTCACCAAGAAAACCGTTACAGTACCTCCTCATAGTACAGGTTCCTTAATAATCCTCTACGGCCATAGTGTCATTGACCCACATTTTGGTTTGTTAATTTACAATTAATCAAGATTGCTGACTGTAAATGACTTGGTAGATAGATGGTAATAGGTGGTAATAGCCAATAGTTGTGAATATGTTCCAAATAACAAACAAAATCATCAGCCTTAATAATCACCGTCCAAAACAAGTTCCTGCACTGTAAATTTCTATTTTCCTTAATCAACATTCAGGGAACATTGGGTTAACTGCCTTGCTCAGGGGCAGAAAGATAGATTTTCACCTTGTCAGCTTGGAGAGTTGATCCAGCAACCTGCTGGTTACTGGCCCAACACTTTAACCACTAGGCTAGCAGTTGGATGGGAGGGAGTTGTGGTGGTCGCTGCTGTATCCAGGGTTGGCGAGGGGGCTTGTTTTTAACTCAGCATTTTTTAGAGTGTAGAAATACCCTAAGCCCTAATAAAACCCAGATAATAAATTATACATAACCACTTATTACTTGACTTTTTACTAATTAACTGCCTCCAAACAATAATTAGCATATCCTTTTATTAATATGGAACTGGGCCACCAACATCACTCACTAAGTAAATGTCATGCTGACTTGTTTTCCTCATCTGCTCTCACTAATGGTCAAGTCTTTAAATCAGGTTAGTATACACTCTTAGAACAGATGTTGTTTTTTCAACACATCCCTGTGTCTAGTTAGGGACGACACATGTTGTGTTACTTCTAACACAATCATTGTGTAGGCACAACATGATTTGTGTATTGTCTGAGTAGGTTTCCCTGGACTGCATATCTAACTAACACAGCTAAAATCTTTCAAGAAGAATATTTTGCATGTACATCATTTGTTTTGTTGCCAGCAGCATACCACCAGCATACCACCCTGCATACCTCCAGCATACCACCCTGCATACCACTGCTGGCTTGCTTCTGAAGCTAAGCAGGGTTGGTCCTGGCCAGTTCCTGGATGGGAGACCAGATGCTGCTGGAACTGGTATTGGAGGGCCAGTAGGAGGCATTTTTCCCTCTGGTCTAAAAAAAAATATCCCAATGTGTAGGGTGCCGTCTTTCGGATGGGACGTTAAACGGGTGTCCTGACTCTCTGAGGTCATTAAAGATCCCATGGTACTTATTGTAAGAGTAGGGGTGTTAACTCTGGTGTCCTGGCTAAATTCCCAATCTGGCCCTCAAACCATCACGGTCACCTAATAATCCTCAGTTTACAATTGGCTCATTCATCCCCCTCCTCTCCCCTGTAACTATTCCCCAGGTCGTTGCTGCAAATGAGAACGTGTTCTCAGTCAACTTACAGTACCTGGTAAAATAACGGATAAAAAAATCATATTTGTTTCATGTAAGATTTTGTATGTGGAGTGCTGTATTTAAAAAAAATAGCTAGTTTCTTCTACACGTCTTCCCCAATCATTTACAGAATTTTAAAGTGGATTTTAGTGGAATACAACACAATACGTGTGAAAGACGTGCGCCTAGTTAGGGACGACACGCGTTCTGTTACTTTGAACATAATCAGCGTGTTAACACATTTACACAAATCATGTTTGTGCCAACACAGTGATTGTGTTACAAGTAATACAACGTGTCACCCCTAACTAATCGGGTTTAACGCACAGCACATTTCTATCCAACCTGGGAGAGAGCACGAGGATGGCTCATATCATGCAGGTAAATGTAGCCTATACAGGACAGTGGAATTGTATTGTTTTATCTGTTGGTTGCTGATTAGTATGCTGTTGTATCCAAAATGTAATTTACATTCTGCAATGTTTTCATTTACAACTTTCGTTACTGAAAAGTAATTACATTACTGCCACCAGCCAGCAGTCTAAATTATGTCTGCCTTGCGACACTGTGTATAGGTTTGTGAAATGATATGCTTAACATGAGAAAATGGTTACCAAATAGTCCTACCAATAAACATTTATCCATTAGCAAAAGCAAAGCTATAGGATACATGCCCTGGCACCACAGAAAGCCTGTAATCGATTCGATAGCCAACAGCATGGGGGGGGGGGGGGGGGGGGGCAATTTGCTGTGTGTACGTGACCAATACCAATAAACGTTGATTTCATTTGTGCATCTCCCTCTCCCCGCCCCTCTGGCATGCATACAACAAACCCACATTCTGACAGACAGCCAGTATGTGTATAGGCGCTATTCACATCTTTGTGCAGATTACTTCTTAGACTAGAGTAAAATGCTAATTTTCACTGTGAACTCAGAACAGTGGTTGCCATGGAAATGCATTGTGCGTATCTTAGGGCCTGTGGGTCTATAGGAGTTTTGTTGGTGTGTGTGTGCGTCCATCATGTGTCTGTGAGTGCTGTGAGTGTGTGTCTGCGCTTGTGTGTGTGTGTGTGTGTGTGTGTGTGTGTGTGTGTGTGTGTGTGTGTGTGTGTGTGTGTGTGTGTGTGTGTAGCGAGGCTGGAGTTCTCAGATAAGACTGGTGTCTCCATGCCTGAATAAAGGACTTGCAGCGTTGCTCCACTGAAAGAGGCCGACACAGTTATCAAGGAGTACTGGGACCCACATACAAGACAGACGGAGTACTGGAATCAAAACACAACCAGGGAGGAGGACAAGAGAGAACGAGACCTAATAACACATTCATTAGACTACAAACCCTCCCTGGAGCCATTACACAGGCTTTCGATGGACTTTCAATGGACCATTCACAATGGTGTTGGTCTCTTATCATAAAAAAAAAAACGCACATTAATTTCCGAGGGCCTGGAAGTGTGAATGTCTGTGTGTATAGTAATTATGCAGAATTCATGGCAGCGCTTGTTATATGTCATAAAACATTAGGCTGTGAAAGGGTATTTTCTTATTGTTTGGTCCATTATTGAGCTCCAGCATCAGATAGACTTGTAATTAAATCGCAATATTTACACGGACATCAAACACCCCATTATTACATTATTTGTTTCTTGTCTTGTTCCAAATTAATTCCTTTCAATTGGCAAACAATTCTATAAGTTAATCACTAATAGTTTATTTGTTTATTCGTCATACCCTGTCGAATGTGTTTTCATTTTAGCCAAGCCTTCTGCACCATTCAGCTGATGTAAATGGGAGCTGTGTGTTTGTGCGTGAGTGAGTGAGTGCGTGCGTGCCCGTGTGTGTTTTTTTGCACATCACTGCATGTGTGAGCATTCGTGTATGCGTGTGTCATGTGTGCATGTGCATGTGTGCGTGTGCATGTGTGCATGCATATGTAGTTGCTTGTGTGCATCAAGACAGGTTTACAGACAACCTCCTGCCTCTGCTCTGCAGCTGCTGTGGGTCAGTAGCCATTGTTTGGGAACATAATAGAAATCAATTACAGGTTTGGCTGCCAGACTGGCTCTGCAGAAACCTGCTGTTAGACTGCTGTGTATGCCTGCGGCAGTGCCACTTTTCACGGGCATCCATATTGGCAGAGCTAATCACACACTGCCCCAAGCCCTCAGCTGGGAGGGCCAACGCAACTGCAATCCTGAAAGGCTGCATACTGTACTTGGCTTAGGGCCAATGTACTCTGAATGCAGGGTTAGTAAGAGAGAGCAGGCTGTTAGGGCTGCGAGTGTGTACAGGTTTGAGTTTTTGGCCCTGGGCTAATACACTTTACTCATCTAATCAAGCTGACAGTGAGCAGTTGATTCGGGGAAGCATGTTGTCTCCTCTCCTTCATCTCAATAATCTAAATTGTCCTCTATCCCTTGTCTCTGTGAAAACCTAAAAATTGCTGCTTTACAAGACTCACTCTTCCCACTTATAAGATGGCATACTGACATCGTATGTACACTGCAAATTGGCCAGTGTTACCTAGTGTTGATTTTTCAGTGTAACATTTCTAGTGTTGATTCAGGTGTTTAAAAAAATTACCTGAACCACACCCATTATTATCATATTTCCCAGCATGCGCTATTGCAGGTAGATTTATTTTGAAATCTTTGTTTCAATATCTATGTTTTTGCGTGTACATTGACTGATTAAATGATCTTGTGCAACTCAAATATAACATACGTTTTCCCAAATGAATCCAATCTGTTACTTGGACTTATTGCACCTGTTTGTTTCTAAAATGGTTGTTCCAGTTTAAATGATTTTCGGTGGTCTCATATTGTAGTTTTACGGACCCGACAGTCATTCTGAATGCAGGTTGCGGATGACTAGAAATTCCAAATGATCCACTCCGGCTGGATTCCAATAGAAATCACACATCCCTTTGCAAGCCATCATAACGTGACTTGCCTTGAATTTCAGGCCACTGTATTACGGTAAAACTAGGCCCCTCAAATACTTGTTATAGTGTGTAAAATAGTTTTATTTTAATGATAACATACTCAATTAGAATCTCACTTGGCCACAGGCCTGAAAATTGATGAAAGCAAGAATCATGTCTCTGTCACTGACAAATACGGTCACGGGTGGTAACTTTGCAATTCACTCGAAAAGCAAAGCACTCAAGAAATATGCAAAAAAAAGGCTTTACACTAAACAATGTGTTAATTTAACACTGAAAAGTGTGAACCCGTATGGACACTGGACAAGTGTTCGATTCAACAGTGTTAATTTAACACCAGATACTTTTCTGTGTAGTTGGTTCACAATCATTGTGAGGAAACATACACTACGTGGCCAAAAGTATGTTCCCTCAAATTTTTTGGGGCACTGAGAACATTTTAGGTCTTGTGAGCAGAAACATGAACATTGTGAGAATTCTGTGCAACTTCCGGTGGACATTTACAGTGAACACTGAGGTAGTACACTTAGCGTTTTAGACAGTAGACAATAGGCTACTGTGGCAATTTGAGCATAGTTTAGGTCTACCAACAAAACCAATGGAGCAAATCCCATAACACATTGATTCTATGATATAGCCTACTGTGATGTTCAGTGCTGGCTTACATTGAATTCAACTTTTTTTTTTTAAACTGTTTTAATTATCAAGGGCCTAACATTAATTAATGATTTTTTACTTGGTCTGTGACACCATAGTCCAAATAGGTGACTGTAAATTGCATTGCATTGTGTTGTATGATGCAAGAAACCACATTACAAAATAAAATGTATTAGAATTACCAGAGAATTAGACAATGTCCGCTACCCCTATGCCTATAGGCTTATTTACACATGCAAGCCTGTCTCAAAATGCAACACTGCCCCTTTAAGTAAGACATAAGCTTTTTACCTGACTGGCTTTTCAAAGACGGCTTGAAATGTAGCCTACATGTTTGTTGCTCTTGTTGGAAGCATTAACGCCCCAGTACTGACCTATACTCGCGGCTCTGCGCTCTGATCTGAACTGATCTGAAAAGCTAATGAACACGCGGGTGATTGAAAGACCCCTCGTGGGCTACCCCAGTCAACAGAATCTACTCCTTTTCGCTCTGGCTCTCCGTACAACAAAATCACAGAGTCAATCTTGTAAAGTTCGATTTTTTGTTGCATTGAAAAGGGGCTGATATAATGTTGATTCGATTACAGGAAAAACGTGGGTGATATATGGTGCAAACAAATCGGGCAAACTCAGTGAAGTTCAATCTCTTGTGTCTCTGCGGCATGGAAGTGCCCGGCCATGCTCACAGCTTAGAAGGAAAATTGGTGGACACCTAATGATCGAAAATCTCATTCCAAAATCATGGACATTAAAATGGAGTTGGTCCCCCCTTTGCTGCTATAACAGACTCCACTCTTCTGGGAAGGCTTTCCAATAGATGTTGGAACATTGCTGCTGGGACTTGCTTCCATTCAGCCACAAGAGCATTAGTGAGGTTGGGCACTGATGTTGGGCAATTAGGCCTGGCTTGCAGTCGGCGTTCCAATTCATCCCAAAGGTGTTCGATGGGGTTGAGGTCAGGGCTCTGTACAGGCCAGTCAAGTTCTTCCACACCGATCTCAACAAACCATTTCTGTATGGACCTCGCTTTGTGCACGAGGTCATTGTCATGCTGAAACAAGAAAGGGCCTTTCCAAAACTGTTGCCACAAAGTTGGAAGCACAGATTCATCTAGAATGTCATTGTTCACTTGAACAAAGGGGCCTTGCCCGAACCATGAAAAACAGCCCCAGACCATTACTCCTCCACCAAACATTACAGGTGGCACTATGCATTGGGACAGGTAGTGTTCGCCTGGCATCCGCCAAACCCAGATTAGTTCGTCGGACTGCCAGATGGTGAAGTGTAATTCACCACTCCAGAGAACGTGTTTCCTCTGCTCCAGAGTCCAATGGCGGCGAGCTTCACACCACTCCAAGCAACTCTTGGCATTGCGCATGGCGCTATTAGGCTTGTGTACAACTGCTCGGCCATGGAAACCCATTTCATGAAGCTCCCGACGAACAGTTTGTGTGCTGATGTTGCTTCCAGAGGCATTTTGGAACTCGGTAGTGAGTGTTGCAACCAAAGACAGATTACTTTTATGCGCTTCAGCACTTGGCAGTCCTTGTTCTGTGAGCTTGTGTGGCCTACCAATTCGCTGCTGAGCCGTTGTTGCTCCTAGAAGTTTCCACTTCATAATAGCAGCACTTACAGTTGAACTGGGCTGCTCTAGCAGGGTAGGAATTTGACAAAATAAACTTGTTGGGAAGGTGGCATCCTATGACAGTGCCACGTTGAAAATCACTGAGCTCTTCAGTCAGGCCATTCTACTGCCATTGTTTGTCTATGGAGATTGCATGGCTGTGTGCTCGATTTTATACAACTGTCCGCAACGGGTTTGGATGAAATAGCCAAATCCACTCATTTGAAGCTGGTGTCCACATACTTTTGCATACAGTGCCTTGCGAAAGTATTCGGCCCCCTTGAACTTTGCGACCTTTTGCCACATTTCAGGCTTCAAACATAAAGATATAAAACTGTATTTCTTTGTGAAGAATCAACAACAAGTGGGACACAATCATGAAGTGGAACGACATTTATTGGATATTTCAATAACATATTTCAATAACTTTCTTAACAAATCAAAAACTGAAAAATTGGGAATGCAAAATTATTCAGCCCCTTTACTTTCAGTGCAGCAAACTCTCTCCAGAAGTTCAGTGAGGATCTCTGAATGATCCAATGTTGACCTAAATGACTAATGATGATAAATACAATCCACCTGTGTGTAATCAAGTCTCCGTATAAATGCACCTGCACTGTGATAGACTCAGAGGTCCGTTAAAAGCGCAGAGAGCATCATGAAGAACAAGGAACACACCAGGCAGGTCCGAGATACTGTTGTGAAGAAGTTTAAAGCCGGATTTGGATACAAAAAGATTTCCCAAGCTTTAAACATCCCAAGGAGCACTGTGCAAGCGATAATATTGAAATGGAAGGAGTATCAGACCACTGCAAATCTACCAAGACCTGGCCGTCCCTCTAAACTTTCAGCTCATACAAGGAGAAGACTGATCAGAGATGCAGCCAAGAGGCCCATGATCACTCTGGATGAACTGCAGAGATCTACAGCTGAGGTGGGAGACTCTGTCCATAGGACAACAATCAGTCGTATATTGCACAAATCTGGCCTTTATGGAAGAGTGGCAAGAAGAAAGCCATTTCTTAAAGATATCCATAAAAAGTGTAGTTTAAAGTTTGCCACAAGCCACCTGGGAGACACACCAAACATGTGGAAGAAGGTGCTCTGGTCAGATGAAACCAAAATTGAACTTTTTGGCAACAATGCAAAACATTATGTTTGGCGTAAAAGCAACACAGCTGAACACACCATCCCCACTGTCAAACATGGTGGTGGCAGCATCATGGTTTGGGCCTGCTTTTCTTCAGCAGGGACAGGGAAGATGGTTAAAATTGATGGGAAGATGGATGGAGCCAAATACAGGACCATTCTGGAAGAAAACCTGATGGAGTCTGCAAAATACCTGAGACTGGGACGGAGATTTGTCTTCCAACAAGACAATGATCCAAAACATAAAGCAAAATCTACAATGGAATGGTTCAAAAATAAACATATCCAGGTGTTAGAATGGCCAAGTCAAAGTCCAGACCTGAATCCAATCGAGAACCTGTGGAAAGAACTGAAAACTGCTGTTCACAAATGCTCTCCATCCAACCTCACTGAGCTCGAGCTGTTTTGCAAGGAGGAATGGGAAAAAAATTCAGTCTCTCGATGTGCAAAACTGATAGAGACATACCCCAAGCGACTTACAGCTGTAATCGCAGCAAAAGGTGGCGCTACAAAGTATTAACTTAAGGGGGCTGAATAATTTTGCACGCCCAATTTTTCAGTTTTTGATTTGTTAAAAAAGTTTGAAATATCCAATAAATGTCGTTCCACTTCATGATTGTGTCCCACTTGTTGTTGATTCTTCACAAAAAAATACAGTTTTATATCTTTATGTTTGAAGCCTGAAATGTGGCAAAAGGTTGCAAAGTTCAAGGGGGCCGAATACTTTCGCAAGGCACTGTATATATTGTATGTGTTGTTCTCAGGTGAACGAGACACCCCTGTGTCCTTTTAAAAGCCTCAGCTCTCTGTTTGAGTGGTGGTCTCTGTCACTCTTCTTGCGGTGTGTTTGTACCCCACTACTTCCCCCAGTTGATCACCACATAACTCTCACTGCTGTTACAGCTCTCTGGGAGCTGAGAGTTGGAGCGGAGCCACATAGAAAGGCTCAGTGTTCTCTCACCCAATCTGAAATGTATTGGGTAAAGTGGCTCGTGGTTTACTATTGATAATGCCAAGCCAGCCAATGGAGAGCGAGAGAATTAGGGCTGTAGGAGAGCAGGTTCTGCTTTTAGACACCTCTGTCATTGTCTAGGCATTTTGGTCTGAACGAAGTTCCCGTCTCAGTGCTTCTCAATTATGCTGTAGTAGCAAATCTGACTGCATCACAAAATGAGTTCTACACTCCCAACACTGCTCTGGGCTAATGGCTTCATTTATTGGACACTTGTCGTTATGTTATTGTATTAAGTGTCATTGGATTTTTACTCCTGAGAGAGTCTGAAAAATGTTCTTGGACAGATTCCCGTTTCTACCCCCTCCTTTCTCTCAGTGAATCCTGTTGATATGCCTGTGTTATTCTCTTCGAGACCAAACACCATTAGCTAGTAAAAATGACCAGTCTACAGCAGTAATGTTTATGGCAAAAGCTAGCTGCCAAGTAGCCTAACTGTTAATTGTTTATTAGGCAAAGACGGAGGACCATAATGGGACTCCAATAGTTATTCCAGCACCATCCCAGCTCTCTCATCTGTCCTGTTCTGACTGAACTCAAATGGCAATGGAATAAACAGGCACACATCCGGCAGTTGTCGGGAGTCCCATAGGGCGGTCCACAATTGGCCCAGCATCGTCCGGGTTAGGGGAGTGTTTGGCCAGAGTAATCCGTCATTGTTAAATAGGAATTTGTTCTTAACTGACTTGCCTAGTTAAGTAAAGGTTAAATAAAAATTGTAAATAAAAGAGCCACTCACTGAACTGACATTTGGCTAAAGAAGCATTATAGAAATGACTCTGGATGTGTGTGTGTGTGTTTGCATTACAGGTTGAAGGAAGTGAAAGGGAAAGAGACAGTTAATGGTCAGCGGGGGAGCATTAGGAGATGATTAGTCTCCCATCCCAGAGTTCCCCACTCAGTCTGTGATCACCATGGCTGTTCCATTTAGTCCTGCCTCTGGGTCCCGGGGGTGTGACGAAACAGGTCAGGTTCAATAATAGTGCTGCTGAGGTTGACCGTAAAGTAGAGCCCTCCACACCCACCCCCAATCCCAACCAGAGAGAGGATCAGTGTATAGACAGCTTTGGATTGGCTGTTGCCTCAGTACTGTCAGACATGCATTATAGTGTAAATCTTTACTGGCGGCTCTTCACAGATGAATAGCCACGCGTCACTCCTCCTTCTTTACAGGTCGTCGAGCCAAACAGCTAGTTGGTGTCCTGTGGTCCTGCGACTCTGAGACAGCTTAGAATGGAATAAAACAAGCATGGAGCACTGATGTGGGTCAGAGGAATGAAGAGATTTCTTGATTGCTTTGATTGTGCTGCTTGTGTGTGTGTGTGTGTGTGTGTGTGTGTGTGTGTGTGTGTGTGTGTGTGTGTGTGTGTGTGTGTGTGTGTGTGTGTGTGTGTGTGTGTGCGTGCGTGCGCGTGCACGTGCGTAAGGGTCCTTTCCCACCCATTGCCATGGGTGAGCAGAGATCTATTGAAAGATCAAAGGTGAAGCCACCACCGTCTAATATCAATCAATCGATCAATACCAAGGATTTGTGTTAGTAGGATCCATTTATTCTATTCCAGCTCAGTCTAAAATCAAATAACATTTTATTGGTCACATACACATGGTTAGCAGATGTTATTGCGAGTGTAGCGAAATGCTTGTGCTTCTAGTTCCGACAGTGCAGCAATATCTAACAAGTAATCTAAAAGTTCCACAAAACTCTTTTAATACACACAAATCTAAGTAAGGGGATGGAATAAGAATATAAACATATAAATATATGGATGACCGATAACCGAGCTGCAAAGGCAAGATGCAATAGATGGTATAAAATACAGTATATACATATGAGATGAGTAATGAAAGACATGTAAACATTATTAAAGTGGCATTATTAAAGTGACTAGTGATCTGTTTATTTAAGTGGCCAACGATTGTGGCCAATGATTTCTCTCTCTCTCTCATCCCACCAAATGGGGCTGTTATTTACACAAACAAAGAGAGCCATTTGTATTTTAAGTTCTCTTAGCTGAAATATGATTAAACCACTCTTGAAAGCATTATCAGTTGGCCGCCTGAGACAGGAAGGCTCTCTCTCTCTAGTTGATATTCAGCTCTGTCATCATTCCACTGACTCACACTGGACTGCTACAATATATACATAATATCCCCTCCAGAATCCAACTGCTTAGGCTGTTTCTGTTAATTAAATGCATATTGGTTTGTAATTAATTTAATTAATTTATCTGAGTCTTTCCATGACTGTTTCAGACACTGGATGAATTCATAAATTATATGATTTTACATAGGATGTGACAGATTTTTGCATTTCAATAGTATTCATTATTTTAAAAAATGATAATCAACAAAAATTATGTCTAGGCTGATGATGTGAATTGATACTTGAGTGATCTAGTTCTGTTGTTTGCAACAACAACAAAAAAGGTGCTATGATTTGTTACGATTTTTTGTGTTGGAAGCTCATCCGCAGCGTCATTTTATCAACTTCACACAGCTCCAACACACTTTTAGGCAACACTTTATAATCGCAGCCCATTTCTCTTTTACCATATCTGTGTACAAAAAACAGCACTTTTCCTTAAGTCAATCCCTAAAGATGAGTTTTTAACTTTCTTTCATGTTGCACTCTTATAATCATTCACTTTTTTTAACATTTGGAATGTATTTTCTACACTCATATCCAGGGTACACACTTCAGAGGGCCTGTGCTGCTCGTTGTCTCCTTTTCTCTGTTTCTCAAATTTCTCTCTCATTGTCTCTCTCAAGTTGGGAAACACACGCAGGCACACATGGATACATATTTTGCCCTCAGGCCATCCTCCCCCTTGCAGCATCTCTCTCTCTCTCTCTCTCTGTCTCTGTCTCTGTCTCTCTCTCTGTCTCTCTCACTCTCTGCCTGGTTTAATTTCCCTTCAGCAGGCCAGACAATACCCCTAGCACCCCACAGAGACAGGCAACAGAGACATTACCAGACACCCTCGCAATACACTATGGATCCTTCACTTTAAACCTGCTATACAATCCCCCCCTCAACCAATCCCCTCTACTACGTTTCTCTGTGTAGCACATTAAAAACTGTTTTGGGTAAATTCCTTGCTTGTGAGATCATTACTTAGAGAGCAGATGTCTCTGATGTTTTGATTCTCCCAGTGTGAATGTAAGAGGCAGGTTGTTACTGAGAGATAGCTGTACTTCCTCCTCTATACTTTTCTCTTTGACGCTGACTTCAAGGAACACTATAACAAGTTGCTGTAAATTTACAACAAAACATCAACAATTAGCTAGAATTACAGTACAGTAAGTGGTTCAGTAGCTTTCAAAATGACAGCGACAGTAGCTTTGTGATGCTGAAACAGGAAAGGACCTTCCCCAATCTGTGCTTCCCCAACATAGTTGGAGGCACAGAATCGTCTAGATTGTCATTGTACTCTGTAGCATTAAGATTTCCCTTTGCTGTAACTAATGGGCCTTGCCCGAACCATGAAAAACAGCCACAGACTTATTCCTCCTCCACCAAACTTTACAGTTGGCACTATGCATTCGGGCAGGTAGCTTTTTCTCTTGGCATCTGCCAAATCCAGATTTGTCCGTCAGATGGTGAAGCGCGATTTATCACTCCAGAGGATAACTTTTCCACTGCTCTAGATTCCAATGGCGGTGAGCTTTACACAACACCAGCTGATGCTTGGCATTGCGCATGGTGATCTTAGGCTTGTGTGCTGCTGCTCGGCCACACTTCTTGTGCTGACGTTGCTTCCAGAGGCAGTTTGGAACTCAGTAGTGTGTTGTAACCGAGGACAGACAACTTTTATGAGCTACGGGCTTCAGCACTCAGCCGTGCCGTTCTCTGAGCTTGTGTACTACACTCTGCGGCTGAGCCGTTGTTTCTCCTAGACATTTCCACTTCACAATAGCAGCACTTACAGTTGACCGGGGTAGCTCTAGCAGACTTGTTCTATGATGATGCCACATTGAAAGTCACTGAGCTCTTCAGTAAGGCCATTCTACTGCCAATGTTTCTCTGTTGAGATTGCATGGCTAGTGTGCTCGATTTTATACACCTGTCAGCGACGGGTGTGGCTGAAACAGCTGAATCCACTCATTTGAAGAGGTGTTCACATACTTTTGCATATGTAAGCTTTGTAGAAAATACAAAATACATGTATTCTAATTAAACCTTTATACAATTCATGAATGATAGTTCAGGTGAGTGAAATACAAATGACAAAATATCTATTCAAACAATTGAAACAGGAATACTGCCCCTCCGCTGTGCTTCCAGTAATGCACTGATACATTTAAAAAAAAAATCAGCTGTTTGCTGTAGTCAGGTCTTCCCGACTATAAATGAGTGTTTTTGTGCTTTGCTAAAGGTCAGTTTACTGGCTTATGTGGTGCCAATGATTTAATGTAAATTTACTGTGCTGCCAGTATGTTCCTGTTAACATTACTAGAAACGTTTTACAAGTGTGCCTAAATGAGTGTGAAGATGTTGTACTCCGTTTCTCCATACACACGCACGCACGCACGCACACAAACGCAAAAATACACAAACGTTCCCCTTTGTCAGAGCTACTGACACGTCTTGCTATTACACAACAGCTCATGGCTCAGAATCAGTTATGTGTGTTGGATCGTTTAAAAGTGCTTCCTCTGTGTAACATTACAACTTACTGTGATCTCTCTGACTGACATAAGCTCGGCCATTCAACTGAACAGCAAAAGGGCTCCACGGCTTATGCACGCACGCACAGAAACCTCTTGCAGGCATACACACACACACACACACACACACACACACACACACACACACACACACACACACACACACACACACACACACACACACACACACACACACACACACACACACACACACACACACACACACACACACACACAGAGACCCATATCCATCATGATTAAAACAGTGTGTCAGGTATGGGAATGACTCTAGAGAGTCTGTCTGTGTGGTGTAGATTACCTCTCTGCTTCTGCCTGAATGATATACATAACAGCAGACTCACTGTATGTCTACAGTGAATAAATTGCCATGCGGAACTCAGTAGCAGTCTAAGAAATGAAGCTATCACCTGCAGAGTGCAGAGAGAGAGCCTCTGTCAGAGTTACTGTAGAGCTACTAGAGTTGGAAGAAGGCTCTGACAATGCACCTCTGTAGCAATCTATCAACTGTATCCTACAGTGCATAGCCACACAGTCAGTAATGTGATGGGATCGCTCACGAAGTCTCACACAATGTATTATACTATTACAGGCAGCTATCTGCCTGTAGCACTGTTGATGACTACACATTACACACTGTGCATCTAAACCAGGCAGTTAGGATTCCACACCTGTCGGATGACTGTAAATCTGTGGCCACAGAACCCATTCCCAAATAGTGCACCACTTATGAAAGGCTCTAGATAGGTAATAGGGTGTGATGCATGGACTGTGTACTAGTGTCGGGATCACATGCTAGTCGGAACTAGGAAAACTCGAAAACGTCCAAGTAGCAGGTGAACACGGCATATAGAGTGTTTTCCTCCCCTTTCCTCCTCCTTCTCCTCCTCTTACACTCCCCCTCCTCTCCTCCTCCACTTCTTCTTTCCCAGCAGCAGCCCTTTAATTGGCTGCAGCAGGAGACTGAGGATGACAGGCTAGCTGGCCTCACCGGGACAGGCTGTCGATCAGAGGAGCAGAGGAGAAGCGGCCTCAGGCTGTCTTACACACACACACACACACACACCAGCAGGCAGGCAGTTCTCTTCACCTGCCAGTGGACCTGTTGGACTCCTCTAGTCCTCAGTCTCCTCTCTCCACCGCAGCAACACTGAACAATGGCTGCTTTCACCATCAACCCCTACTCCCACACACACACACACACACAGGAACACACTCACACTGCTGACAGACCCTGTGCGGTGATACAGTTTTCCAGGGTGTGTGTGAGCTGACTGGTTAACTACTGTGGTATTTCTCTAAACATCAAATTAGGCTCTGCTACTGGCGTGCGTCTGTGTTTGTCTGTGTGCGTGTGTGTACACTTTGTGTGTGTGTGTGTGTGTGTGCGCGTGCGTGTGTGTGTGTGTGTACATTTCCGTGTCCATTCTTGTGTGTGCTCGTGCCTCTTTGTGAGTGGGAGTACGCACATTCCTGTGTGCGAGCTATCCTCCATCTCATGCGTGAGCAGTAGAGACTGTAAAAGGCTTACATATGGTATCTGTACATTACATCTAATAGCTCGTGGTGAAACGTTGTGTACGTTAAGGGAACATCCTCTCTCTGCAATGCATGAGTAATGTATTACAGATATGACATAAATAGCAAAGCCAGCCAGCTGAAATGTAATCGTCTTTATATGTATAGGGGATATGGGATCTGGCTGATCTTCCATTAAAGACACGGACCCAGAGGAAGTATCAGTGTTAAAAGATCACTTGGCTGTTTAATTCCTCTGGTTAATATCATATAAATATGTATTTGAAATGCATAACAGCTGGAGTGAGTCATTGAAGAAGAGAAAGGCAGGGCATTCCCATGGATGTTCAGTTGGCCTGGGTCCAGGAAGCATCCTGTACTGCTCTTCAAAGCAACACTTCACTTTTATTCTATCAGAACTGATTAGGACTGCCTCACCTTTTGCTCACCTCAAAGGTAAATAACGGACGAGGATTCACTGCTATCTACTGACTGGTTATAAGTCATCCTGATACAGCGATTCTGTTCTATTTCGTTCGACTATTTCTTTCAACAGGCCACCAGTCTCTCCAGTGGTCCCTGTGTGTCTGTTGGTTCTCTGGTACTGAGCTTTCCTCTACTTTGATGTCCCTCCCGTCTATAGAGGTGACTGTCCCATTCACTTCAGTCCAAGGATCAAACAGTTCTCCTCTCATCAGCAGCATGTGGTCTCTTCATCCTGAGGACAGGACAGGTAAGCAATTGTCATCCTCTCCAGATGGCGTGCACGCAGAAAGCAAGCACACATTAACAACATAAACACATGGCAGGCAACTTCAGATGCTCTGCAACACATCGTAATGAGCAAATGAACACACACCATGCCTAAAAAACTTCAAAGAAACAAGAAATGAAACATTTACAGCTCGTATTTGGATGTTTATCTAGTTCTTCTCCAGCCTACACACACGGTAAAGTAGAGGCACTTATGTGATAAAACAATCAAGGGAAAGCCTCCAAATCACGCTCTCACAAACACACTGCCCTCTCAGTCAGTCAGTCAGTCAGTCAGTTAGTCAGTCAGTCAGTCAGTCAGTCAGTCAGTCAGTCACACTCTCTCTCTCTCTCTCTCTCTCTCTCTCTCTCTCTCTCTCTCTCTCTGTCTCTTGCTCTCTCCTCTCTCTTTCTCTGTGTAAAATTTGAAGTATTGACTGTCTCCACAGGGACCCTGCATTTAATGTAAATTGAATCCCAGAATGATATGCGCTTCAGCTCCAGAACACCATGCTGGGTGTTTATATCAAAACATATAATTCAGTGAGTCAAGTAAAATGTGAAAACTGATATGAAGTGGTCTAGCTACTTGTTTTAACCCTGATTCTTTCTGAAAGTATAAGTTTATGTAATGCCCCACCTCACACACACAGTCTTGTACAATTAACCTTGTGGAGACATACATATACATGTAAATAGGCCTAAACGTAACAACATATTGCTGTACTCCTACCTTGGAAGAAACAATGTGTACCCAGAAACACCTCTCTGACATAAGGTCCAGCATGTCTCCTGTTGATTTCTTCCTCAAAGAAATCTTGATCCATGATGCCTGAAAAAGGAGGCAAGAATGAATTATTGTGGAACACATAACAGTCCATGAGGTGTAGGCTGCAATATTTTGTATACCTTTTGCTTTTTAAATAGCCAAACTTACCATCAAAAATCAAATATGGGCCTGGTCCCTGGTGAGAAATTGCCCCCCCACACATGGAGTTTGAGCGGATCCTTGGGACTTGGCTTGCTTGATCTTCCTCCTTTTTTTCTGGAGCAATTTAGAGCAAATTGCTCCAGGGCCATGGTCGATTCGCATGTGAAGATGACATTATTGAATATCTCGCCAGCTTTGATCCATGCCCGGGCCGCAAAGTTCTTGTTTGTCAGACGAATCATTGGGTCGAAACTACAGAACTGTACAAAACAAGCGAATACACGTGGTTAATGTTCTGATCATTTAAAAAAAAATATATATATATATATATATATATATATATATATATATATATATATATATATATATATACACATAAAACATTTCATACCGAGCCTTTTCATAAGCCCACATGTTTCTTCTGCCTCTAATTAGAGTTATTATTATTATTAATTAATTTAGAATGATGTAAAATCCCTTTAGATATTCTCAGATGTTCTCCTCTAAATGTAATTATTGGCGGAGAGTCAAGTCAAGTCATTACACTGTAGGCCTTATTAATGTGCTGTTAAATATGGTGTAGGTCTTATTTACTTAAAGAGCATATAAAAGTTTGAAGCAAAAGCCTACAACTATTTTAGTACTGTTTCGCACTGCTCTGAGGCAAGCATTGTCTCATTGATAAATCAATCATTTTTATTTTCACTTAATCTCCATTGGGTATTTGGTATTGGTTAGGCAATCATTAGAAAATTAGGGTGTAGAAATGTTATGCTCTAGTGTAACCTTTATTTAACTTCTTATGGCTGGGGGGCAGTATTGAGTAGCTTAGATGAATAAGTTGCCCAAACTAAACAGCCTGCTCCTCAGTCTCAGTTGCTAATATATGCATATTGTTTATTATTGTATTAGTATTGGATAGAAAACACTCTAAAGTTTCCAAAACTGTCAAAATATTGTCTGTGAGTATAACAGAACTGATATTGCAGGCGAAACCCTGAGGAAAATCAAACAAGGAAGTGGCTTCTATTTTGAAAACTCCATGTTCCATAGCCTGCCTTTGCTCCATTTAAAGGGATATCAACCAGATTCCTTTTCCTATCGCTTCCTCAAGGTGTCAACAGTCTTTAGACATAGTTTCAGGCTTTTATTTTAAAAAATGAGCGAGAACGATAACCTCGCGTCATTGTATGTCCGGGTGCCAGCAGCGTTTTGTATGCATAACAGAGTTTGGGCAGTCATTGTCTCTCCCTCTCCTACTGATGAAGACAGTTGCGGTTGATATATTATTGAGTTATTATTTTAAAAACAACCTGAGGATTGATTATAAAAAAACATTTGACATGTTTCTGTGGACATTACGGAAACTATTTGGAATTTGTCTGCGTTGTCGTGACCGCTCTTTCCTGTGGACTTCTGAACATAACACGCCAAACAAACAGAGGTATTTTGGATATAAAAATAATCTTTATGGAACAAAAGGAACATTTATTGTGTAACTGGGAGTCTCGTGAGTGAAAACATCCGAAGATTATCAAAGGTAAACGATTCATTTGATTGCTTTTCTGATTTTCATGACCAAGCTACTTGATGCTAGGTATACATAATGTTTTGTCGAGCGATCGATAAACTTACACAAACGCTTGGATTGCTTTCGCTGTAAAGCATATTTTCAAATTCTGACACGACAGGTGGATTAACAAAAGGCTAAGCTGTGTATTCCTATATTGCACTTGTGATTTCATGAATATAAATATTTTTTGTAATATTGTTTGAATGTGGCGCTATGCAATTCAGCGGTTGTTGATGACAATTATCCCGTTAACAGGATTGCATCCCTAACAAGATAACTAGGGAAGTCAGTTAATTAAGAACTAATTCTTATTGACAAGGACAGCCTACTCCTTCCTCTTTCCCTGCGGGGATTCTTTAGCTAAATAGCCTAGTACTGTACTGCCGACCGTCACACTGTACAGCGCCATATTTTACGTTCCAGCAAGTACCAGTCAAAAGCTTGAAAACACCTACTCATTCCAGGATATTTCTATATTTTTAATATGTTCTACATTGTTGAATAATAGTGAAGACATCACAACCATGAAATAACACCGGTCTCCTGCATGCCTTGAATTCCGTAATAAAGACATGGCCTGCTTTCCCTTATGTAGGGTATAAGGCATGTTCCCATGTTGACGACAGTATGTATTGTAGACTGCACAGTAGCCTAATAAACAAATAAACCCATTTTGTTAATAAAATAATGATAAAAAATGCTCTTTCAAAATGCAGATGTTGATTTAGTTGTGGATACATAACAAATTACTATGGGAATAAATATCACTGATTTACAGAAATATTGGAACAAAGTTGTCTAACGAAGGCAAACAATTTAGAATTCTCCAATCCTCTAGCCTACGCCCAACCGCCACGTTGTACAGCGCCATATTTTGCATTCCATCCTAACGGAAACCCATAGAAACACCATAATATTAATACAATTAATTAAGCCAAATTTATAAAACCCTAAACTTATCCCAAAAACCTAAACTTAACCCTAAACCTAACCCTAGCTCCCAACCCTACCCTTAACATCATTCTAACCCTAACACTAATTCTAACCTTAACCCTAAACCCCCTTGAAATAGCATTTGACCTCGAGGGGACTGTCCCCAGTTTGTCAGATTTTTGTTTATTTCCGGTTCTTGTTGGGACTTTTGGTCACCACACAAATAGTTAAACACACACACACACACACACACACACACACACTTTTATGATTATAGAAATGAATTGTTCTTCCATCTCCAATGTCAAAACTCCATTATGCTACTTTTGAATACAGCAGCGAGAGGCCAAGAGGATATTGACAATGGTCCTCATTAGCTGTTATCATCTACACACTCAAAGAATATCCTGCCTTTCACACTGATCACACACACACCACTGGGTAGAGAATGGCTGAATAACCCTGTCGTTTCCCCAGAGCAGGATGTCGCTCTTTCGATCTTTTTGCTATCTCTCTCTGTCTTTCTCTGGATCGCTTGCTGGTTTGCAGACACGCGCACTGTATCCGGTTCCACGAGAGGGCTAAAGGGGGCTAAGTCCCGTCAGTTCAAACTTGTGCCCCCTCAGTTTGAGTGTTATGTCCCTATATAAAAACAGCAAATAATTTAAAATGATAGTGACAGGTTGGTGCTTAAAAAAATGATATATGTGCTGTGTCAGCACAATGGACAGAGAGCATCACAGTGTGTGTAGGGGGCTATGTAAAGCCACTGCGGTGGTTAAAAATAAAATAAAATTTTATTTTTCACGTGCGCCAAATGCATCAGTTAAATGCTTACTTACAATGTGTCAATGTGCGGGGGCACCAGTGTCGAGGTAATTATGTACATGCAGGTAGGGTTTTTAAAGTGGCTATGCATAACAGAGAGTAGCAGCAGTGTGTGGGGGGTACAAATAGTCTGGGTAGCCATTTGATTAGCTGTCCAAGAGTCTTATGGCTTGGGGTAGAAGCTGTTTACAAGCCTCTTGGACCTATACTTGATGCTCCGGTACTGCTTGCCGTGCGGTAGCAGAGAGAACAGTCTGTGAGTAGGGTGGCTGGAGTCTTTTTAGAGCCTTCCTCTGACACCGTCTGGTATAGAGGTCCTGGATGGCCGAGCAGTTGCCATACCAGGCAGTGATGCAACCGGTCAGGATACTCTCGATGGTGCAGCTGGTAAACCTTTTGAGGATCTGAGGACCCATGCCAAATCTTTTCAGTCTTCTGAGGGGGAATAGGTTTTGTCGTGCCCTCTTCACGACTGTCTTGATGTGCTTGGACCATGTTAGTTTGTTGGTGATGTGGACGCCAAGGAACTTGAAGTTCTTAACCTGCGCCACTACAGCCCCGTCGAAGAGAATGGGGGTGTGCTTGGTCCTCCTTTTCGTGTAGTCCACAATAATCTCCTTTGCCTTGATCACGTTGAGGGAGAGGTTGTTGGCCTTGCACCACACGGTCAGGTCTCTGACCTCCTCCCTATAGCTTGTCTCATTGTTATCGGTGATCAGCCCTACCACTGTTGTGTCATCAGAAAACTTAATGATGGTGTTGGAGTTGTGCCTGGCCGTGCAATCATGTGTGAACAGGGAGTACAGGAGGGGGCTGAGCACGCAACCCCTGAGGGGCCCCCATGTTGAGGATCAGCGTGGCAGATGTGTTGTTACCTACCCTTACCACCTAGGGGTGGCCCGTCAGGAGGTCAAGGATCCAGTTGCAGAGAGTGGTGTTTAGTCCCAGGGTCCTTTGCTTAGTGACGAGCTTTGAGGGCACTATGGTATTGAACGCTGAGCTGTAGTCAATGAATAGTATTCTCACATAGGTGTTCTTTTTGTCCAGGTGGAAAAGGCAGTGTGGAGTGCAATAGAGGTTGCATCATCTGTGGATCTGATGGTGCGGTATGCAATTTGGAGTGGGTCTAGGATTTCAGGGATAATGGTGTTGATGTGAGCCATGACCAGCCTTTCGAAGCACTTCAGGGCTACAGACGTGAGTGCTACGGATTGGTAGTCATTTAGACAGGTTACCTTAGTGTTCTTGGGGACTATGGTGGTCTGCTTGAAACATGTTGGTATTACAGACTCAGACATTGAGAGGTTGAAAATGTCAGTGAAGGCGCTTGCCAGTTGGTCAGCTCATGCTCGGAGTACACGTCCTGGTAATCAGTCTGGCCCAGCAGCCTTGTGAATGTTGACCTGTTTAAAGGTCTTACTCACATCTGCTGCGGAAAGCGTGATCACACAGTCATCCGGAACAGCTGATGCTATCATGCATGTTTCATTGTTAATTGCCTCAAAGCGAGCCCAGAAGTTATTTAGCTCGTCTGGTAGGCTGGTGTCACTGGGCAGCTCTTGGTTATACTTCCCTTCGTAGTCTGTAATAGTTTGCAAGCCCTGCCACATCCGATGAGCGTCAGAGCCGGTGTAGTACGATTTGATCTTAGTCCTGTATGGACGCCTTGCCTGTTTGATGGTTCTTCGGAGGGCATGGCGCGATTTCATATAAGCCTCCTGGTTAGAGTCCCGCTCCTTGAAAGCGGCAGCTCTGCCCTTTAGCTCGGTGCGAATGTTGCCTGTAATCCATGGCTTCTGGTTGGGGTATGTACGTACAGTCATGTATGACGTTATGTATGACTCCTTTGGATTTCCATATAAGCAGGGGAAAACGCTTCTTATCTGTATGGTAGGCTAAGTGAATAATGTGATACGCCTCTGCCTATCGGTCTGATAGGCTACGGCATCAAACATAACATTGCTACACAACACTTTGCAAGCCAGCATAATATGGCCTGTGAACCAGGTGATTCATAACACCACTGTGTTAGGGCAAAACATGGCCATCAACTTATTATATACTGAGTAAACAAAACATTAAGAACACCTGCTCTTTCCATGACATAGACTGACCAGGTGAATCGAGGTGAAAGCTACGATCCCTCATTGGTCTCTTGTTAAATCCACATCAATCAGTGTAGATGAAGGGGAGGAGACAGGTTAAAGAACAATTTTTTAAGCCTTGAGACAGGGATTGTGAATGTGTGTCATTCAGAAGGTGAGAGGGCAAGACAAATTATTTAAGTCCTTTCGAACGGAGTATGGTAGTAGGTGCCAGGCGCACAGGTTTGTGTCAATAACTGCAAGCTCAACAGTTTCCCGTGTGTATCAAGAATGGTCCACCACCCAAAGGACATCCAGCCAACTTGACACAACTGTGCGAATCATTGGAGTCAACATGGGCCAGCATCCCTGTGGAACTTTTGACACTTTGTAGAGTCCATGCCCTGACGAATTGAGGCTGTTCTTATGGTATGTTCTTAATGTTTGGTATACTCAGTGTATGTAATGTATTGTCATAAAGAGTTATATTTTTATATAATTCAGCTACAGAAAAAACATGGTGAAGTCCTTAGGACTGTAAATGAACAAATTCATTAACAAATACAGTCATGGGTGGTGGCTCTACAATTCACTCAAAAATGCAAGGCACACTGGAAAATTATGTTGGGGGTAATTACACCAACACCCAAAAGGACACTTTGGAGACTGGAAGGGCAAAGGGGCATGTGCACTGCACAGGTAAAGCCCTATCTGTGCACCTGTCTGTTGGGCTTTATTGCTTGTTTATTTATATGTGTTGGGCTTTAGCTGAGATTATTCTTTACATCGTCAAGAGTATTTGTCCAGGCCTCAATTGTTTCTTGATTAATTATTCTTGCTGGCGATAATTCCAATGTTATAACTTATAGTATTAACGGTTTCCACTGGCGAATATGGACAGAGTGAGGTAATTGCCATGTAAGAGCCAACAACTTTTTTTTGTGGTAGTGCTGCCTGCCAACAGTAATTGTTTCTGATTTATTGAGCGATTCAAGTAGCTATCATCGTTAAGTAACATAGTAGATGCAAGGCATTGAATATTTACATTCATGCACTTTGAAATAAATGTTTAAACTTTGTAGCAGAAGCAATTAACTGCAGGGCACTCCCACATATGGAGGAATGTGTCTACCTGATTTAGGGGACACAGTGAACAGTTGGGAGTTGGGGCCAATTTCATGTGCTCATGTTGTCATGTGTAGTTTCATGTCATCACATGTTGAAATTTTGCATCCCTATGTTGTCACATCTTTTTCTAATTAATTTCACATAAGATAATTGTCTCACATGTAATCACGTTGTCATGTAGTTTTATGTTATCACATGTTGCTTCACGTTGTCACGTTATCACATTAACTTCACATTAAATCATGTGATCACGAGATCACACGAGATCACGTGAAATTAATGTGGTTTTTCCGTAAGGGTAACCTCAGAATTAAAGTCTAAATAAACTGTTATTCTTTGAATTGTTTTTGTTTTAACCCTGTAACAACACGTAATCAAGGCTTCAAAAATAGACTTTCACTCATAATACGTTGAATTTATAAAGTGAAACTATCAGATCTTGTTGCTACATGGCTCACCTCAACCCTAACCTCTAGGGAAACGAGACATGACAGTGGAGATAGATCACGTTTAACCATAGATCAGGGGAGCAATTGTCAGATTCCCCTGGGTTAACTCCCACCCACGCCTCTGCAGGTCTCACCTGGACCCAGGAGGGTGAGTTCAGAGCAGGGGTGAGAGATGAAAGGGAAGGGGTCAATGGATATTAAATATGTTTTCACACTGTACTGTACTTGACAGTTCCCATTATCCTCTCTTCTATCCCAGTAAAGACCTGGCCCACACAGATGGAGTCTTAAAAAACACACACACACACGTGCACACACACACCGGACTCCCAGTTCCAGACCGTGTAGGTGTGTATGTGTGTGAATAGTTTGTGGGATGAGGGTGGATGTTCAGTATTCCTGTGGTCTGTATCATCTCGCTACCTGCCCAGAAATACTGATATCTTCATTGAGAATGATCTAATCCAATCCCCATCATTCATGACCAGGTGTGTCTTATTTTCCACTGCATATGTTCCCAGACACCCAGATAAATGGATATTAATGAAACGCTGTCAGTGATTAATGTTGATGTGAGTAATGTTGAAGGGAATAATCATTTAATGGGGTCATAAATATTTTAGAATTTGTGAGGTAAATATATGCCATTGAAATTGAGCTCCTGTTCAAGGCCCAGTTAGTAAGTAAGTAAACCTTGTCTGAACCGGAATATTCCATAGGGCTGGAGCCTATCTCCTGTTGTTGTAGTGTATCAAATAAAAGTTTATTTGTCACGTGCGCTGAATACAACTGGTGTAGTAGGCCTTACAGTGAAATGCTTACTTACAGGCTCTAACCAATAGTGCACGAAGGTTATTAGGTGAACAATAGGTAAGAAAAGAAATAAAAACAACAGTAAAAAGACAGTGAAAAACAGTAGCGAGGCTACATACAGTAGCGAGGCTATATACAGTAGCAAGGCTACATACAGACACCGGTTAGTCAGGCTGATTGAGGTAGTATGTACATGTAGATATGGTTAAAGTGACTGTGCATATATGATGAACAGAGAGTAGCAGTGGCGTAAAGAGTGGTTGGTGGGTGGTGGGTGGCAGGACACAATGCAGAAAGCCTGGTTAGCCATTTGATTACCTGTTCAAGAGTCTTATGGCTTGTGGGTAAAAACTGTTGAGAAGCCTTTATGTCCTAGACTTGGCACTCCGGTACCGCTTGTCATGCGGAAGTAGAGAGAACAGTCTATGACTGGGGTGGCTGGGGTCTTTGACAATTTTTAGGGCCTTCCTCTGACACTGCCTGGTGTAGAGGTCCTGGATGGCAGGCAGCTTAGCCCCAGTGATGTACTGGGCCGTACGCACCACCCTCTGTAGTGCCTTGCGGTCGGAGGCCGAGCAATTGCCGTACCAGGCAGTGATGCAACCAGTCAGGATGCTCTCGATGTTGCAGCTGTAGAAGCTTTTGAGAATCTCAGGACAAATGCCAAATCTTTTTAGTTTTCTGAGGGGGAATAGGCTTTGTCGTGCCCTCTTCACGACTGTTTTGGTGTGTTTGGACCATTCTAGTTTGTTGGTGATGTGGACACCAAGGAACTTGAAGCTCTTAACCTGCTCCAATATAGCCCCGTCGACGAGAATGGGGGCGTGCTCGGTCTTCCTTTTCCTGTAGTCCACAATAATCTCCTTTGTCTTGGTTATATTGAGGGAGAGGTTGTTATTGTAGAATGCGGCAGCTTGATGTACAAGTACACCCCCTGCCGGAAAGGACGGTAGTTCAAAAGCCAGTTCTTGTATACACAGACTCCAAATGAATCCTCTCCTGGAGGATTCTGAATGACAAAAAGCACATTTAGAAAACAATGAAAGTATTTTGTTTTGTCCAGGAACATGCATAATCTGGGAACACCCCATGCAGACACCTCGTTGAGTTGTAAAAATGTTGTTTTGAGGGCATCCTTTGTTTCTTGCATATTTCACCCAAATGTACTATCAGTGAACTGTTAATCCTGTCGAGTCATGTACAAACCAGATACACGTGACTTTCTTAAACCTCTCAGTGATGCTGAGCTGTGTTTAGGAGAGGAGAGAGACTTCAGGGTCACTGTAATTTAAGATGTTGTCCATTATCGCTTCACTACTAACA
The DNA here is from genome assembly GCF_057628025.1 of Oncorhynchus mykiss. Taxonomy (NCBI): domain Eukaryota; kingdom Metazoa; phylum Chordata; class Actinopteri; order Salmoniformes; family Salmonidae; genus Oncorhynchus; species Oncorhynchus mykiss. The sequence continues at coordinate 55,337,560 of NC_143036.1, forward strand.
CCCAAGGAGGATAACTGAGCTGCATATCTTTTTGAAAAATATTCACTATTTGATGCTCATCAACTGATACCAGGCTGAAAGTGGAGATTCCTGAGGTAGCCTTTAAATGTGCCAGTAAGTAATTAGTTCTTGGTGATCTTGATAGAACGCTTTTATTTCTGATAGTCAATAACACGGAGCTTCTTCGGAAAATAACAATATATCTTCAGCAAATTCAAATATCTGTCACCTAGCTAAAAGCTTACCATGGTAATGCCATCTGAAATCCTATGTTTTAAATTAGGCTAGCTATCGCTGTTGTGAATTTACTTCAAGATGAGAGAATTTCTTGAAGGTCACATTTGACTAATTAAAAGAGGCATGGGTAAAACCACTCACTGCTTCAAAACAGGACAATAACACTCAGGGCCCTTATTCACAAAGGGTCTCAGGAGTGGGAGTGCTGATCTAATATCAGGGCCCTTATTCACAAAGCATCTCAGAAAAGTCTCTAGGAATCTTGTTAAAACCTGTTTTAAGACCAAAGAAACGTCCCAACTCAGAGTAGGTTTCAGGATGATACGAAGACGCTGCCCAGACAAACTCTGAGAGAGGAGTAAAATAAGCTCAAAAAAACGTTTTTTATCTCAGCTCGTAATTACGACAGTTTGAGGGACCTTAAAGGAAAGGTAGGGATGATGCTCATGGGTTATTCCCCATAATTTGCAACAATGTCAAAGGCAATAAGGCATCGCCAGCTGAGAACTGTAAAGCACGTTTCAGACAACCACAGTGAATGTGGCTGTACAACAAATGTTGCAATGGTAAAACGTTTGTCATTTTTGTGATAATTCATTATTGCCTAATATTTTGGCACACATAACTTGGTTAAAAATCTTATTCTGATGGTTAAAAGAGGAATTTTTACAATCTTACCGTTATATCAACACAGTAGTCACCACTCCCGTTTTAACAGCTCTAAATTGCTTTGGTACAGTAGGCATCAAGTCACTTGCCGATGATGCTGCATACAACACTTCATACAACGTTTGAAAGGTCTATCATTTTCATCGAACACAATCAAAGTCAACAAAAAAAAACAATTTAGGCATCCTGTTGCGCTTCAAAATGTGTTAGCCTAGTGGTTCTAAGTATTTAGGCATATCATGCTATACAGGCCTCGTGAAAGCATTGTCAAAAGCGCAATAGCTACTGTTCCATGTAGGTCTCTAGATTATTCATGGATTGATCACATAGAAATATCAAATCATTCTTTAACTAACTCGCCACATTTTCCTCTTTTCAAGACACCTGCTGGTGACTCTTAACAGGTTAGGACAGCTCATGAGGTCTCCTTTAATATCTATCGACGAGGTGGGACAATCATGACTAAAGCTTTTATTTTGACCCATAAGAGTAGGAGTAAAACGTCTCAACTCTCAGCACTTACGACCAACTTTCTACTCTGAAACGCTTTGTGGATATGGGCCCAGAACCCCACCAGTCCATATTATTCATTAGGATCTAAAACTGATCCCATATCAGCATTTCTACCCTGAGAGTGAATATGTTGAACCAGGAGCTCCAGTCGTTGATGAAGTGGTGCTCCTTGAGAAGAACAAAGGGTTTGTTCATAGTGCCTTACGGGTTGACAGTAGTGTCCACAGGGACCACATACACACACACACACACACACACACACACACACACACACACACACACACACACACACACACACACACACACACACACACACACACACACACACACACACACACACACAGGTGTCCACAGGGACTAATACTCCGAGGCAGCTATCACCTCAGTGTAGGGAACAGTTGTGGACTCAGGCGGCGAGTGGTGTGTTTGTGTGGACGTGCGTGCATGTGCACTGAGGTGATGGACCGTTGTAGAGAGGGGTAGAGATGATTTGTAAGATGTTCAGCCAGCTACTGCTATTTATGTCTATTTTCCTCAATGGATTGGTTTGCTGTAGGGCAGGGGTGTCAAACTCATTCCACAGAGGGCAGAGTGTCTGCAGGTTTTTGTTTTTTCCTTTCAATTAAGACCTAGATAACCAGCTGAGGGGAGTTCCTTGCTAATTATTGCCCTTAATTAATCAATCAAGTACAAGGGTGGAATGAAAACACATAGAGGCTTGGCACTCCGTGGAATGAGTTTGACACATGCTGTAAGGGATAGCGAGGCGATTGAGATCAATTCATATTGATTATTGCATGAGCAACTGATTCCCCATTCTGTAGGAATGGTGTTCACTTGCATCTCACCCCTAGCGCATCACCCAGCATAATACCTCTTTCTCCTGTTCCTAAAAACCAGGGGTTTCAACTCTGACCCGATGTGTTCCGGAGCCTGCTGGTTTTCGGTTCTACATCATAATTAATGGCACACACCTGGTGTCTCCGGTCTAAATCAGTCACTGATTAGAGGGAAACAACTAAACAATGCAGTGGAACTGGCTTCCACGTCTAGAGATGAGTTTGAAGTCTATAAACTTTCTCTGCCACAGCTGTTTATTCCATATCTCTGCATCAGAGATATGTGAGCATCTGTAATGTTCTCTATTTATTTTGCCCCTATTTCCTTTTGTACCATTCAGATGTATCTTGTGTGCAATTGAATTATCACCAATGTAAAGTCTCCATTCGGTATCTGTCTGTGTTCTCCTACAGACTGTAGCCCCAGGAGAATGCCATTCGCCGTGTAGAACTGATCCCTGTGTTAATTTGAGCTCAGCTTGAACACAGTGACAGTCAGAGGAGTACCTTAGTGGGGAATCCACCTGGGAGATTAGCGGCATGTCATTCCTGTGTTCTCTCTGTTCAGGGAATGTTCTCCCTGGGGACTGTTCCTCTCCTGGAGATTCCTCTCTTTCTTTTTTTCCTTTCATTCTCATGGATAACAAAAAAAAACACAGATACTGTATAGCCTGAGCCATTCAGTACCGTCACATGCATGCAATAATATGATTATTGTGAATAGTCAGATTAATGTAATAGTTGGATTTAAAACGTGCACCTTCTTTGCGAGAAGAGCGATTTCCCTGACAATCCTGTCTACACGGACTCGGAAAATCCCCAATCAAATTAACATTATTCAACCGCGCCCATGTTATTTTTGAGAAGTTAATTTGACTCGGAGTTCGGACATATAACATTTGTAGGTGAAAACTCTGTCTAAGATGCACACTTTCAGTTTTTCCAAACACACTCAAGCATAAGAAGGAGGTTTGCACTGCTGGTACTGGCACATGCGCATATCAAATACACCGCTGGAATGCTGATTAAGCTGTTTACATGTCTTAATCATTTGAAAGATTGGCCAGAAAACAACATTTTAATCGGCAGATTAAGCAGAGTAAGGTTTTTACGTGACTTATGCCATACTCGGCCTACTACCATAATACGTTTATATTTCAATATTAGTGTGCATGTAAACATACTCACTGTGTTCGCTGTAATGTAAATGTAAACTGTTAGTATGTGAGTGTAAGTGTTTTGTAACACCAAAACTATTGTATTGAGTATTGAAACGCGTCATCCTGAGAGGTTTTGAAACATTACATGGTGTGTTGTAACACCACTTACAACTACCGGAAAAAGTTAAAAACACAATTTTGGTGTTTTAAATCCTGTCTAGAGCAGAATTAGATCACCTCTTCTTGACTATTCTCATAGATTTATGTATCTGATCATTTGTCAGTTTAACTGATTTTGGCAGGGATTGTTGAACACAGTACTCATTCCAACAACAGTAACTTGAGGTTTACAAATCAATTTTGTAGGATGCTGTATTTTTTCTGGCACTAAAGGTTGGAAATGTGGGAATGGCTCGTCACATCATTGAACGTAATTTTGTCTGACGGTTTTGACTTACGTTCATCATGCTCCATTACACCTCATGGCACAACAAGCTGCTTAAAACTAATATAGAAGTATACTTTCTTTTCTTCATACATGCATACAAAATTGTGTGAATGAATCATAAAGGTATTTTTTATTACCCACAATCCTCTAAAAACAGATAGGAAATGCAAGGTGATTAAAACCATTTAAATTCTATTCATTTAGCAGATACTCATATCCAGAGCGACATTCAGGAGCAATTCGGGTTAAGTGCCTTGCTCAATGGCACAATGACATAATTTTCACCTAGTCAACGCAGGGATTTGAACCAGCAACCTTTCAGCTACTGGTTGAACACTCATAACTGCTTGGCTACCAACTGACCCAAAGACTTCCAATGTTTTCAGTCAATCACTAAATTGCATCTCTCTTTGGTTATCCTCATGAAGGTACTTACAGTTTGAGCAACATATTAAGTTATTTGACACTTTATTGAGACAGTTATGAAATGACAGAAATGGATACACAGCAAATTGGCCTGTGTTACCTGGTGTTGATTTTTCTGTGTAACATTTCTAGTGTTGGTGTAAATAACCAGTTTTGTACCAAAACCACACCCATCATTATCATATTTCCCAGCATGCTCTATTGCAGGTTAAAAAAAATATGTAAAAAATTGTGTCAACGGATCCAATATGGTAATTGGACTAATTGCAGGATGGTGAGCCAGACTGCACACTTTGGACAGGACTAAGGCTAGGGTGGTAAAATGGAGGACAGGAAGGAAAGAGGAACATAGGATGTATTATGTGTAAATACAGAGTGGGGGATTACACAAGCCTTCTGGAAGATCTGATGAAGGAGAAGATGACGGACAAGAAATAAAAAGGAGAAAAGTGGAATACGTTTTTAGTGAATGTGGAATGCAGGATGACAAAGAACTTTTGGAAGAGCTACAGAAGGAAATTGCTGGTGACGAGAGTGAGGTTGAATTAACTGCGGTGGCAGGTGCAGCGATGACCACCGAGAAGGAGCTGAGTGTCGCGGGAAACGGTGTGGTGAAAAAGATTGGCATCAAGTGCAAAAAGAGGGATACGTGCTCCAGTAGCTCAGAGATGGAACCTGACGAGAGTGAAGATGAAGTACATGCGGTGAGAACCACTGAGTTTGGCCATGATAAAGAAGAATCTGGTCCAGTAGGAGTGACATTTTGGGAGAAAGTGGACCCTTGACTTTAGGCAGATCCATTTGTGGTTCCAGGGTGGGTGAGAAAGGAGTTGGGTGCAGTTGAATCAGTGAAGGTAACCTGTAGTGGACTTGTGATATTTGTTTGTCTCTTCTGATCAGAGGGAGCAGGCACTCTGTGATCGGTTTCTTGCTCTTAGGAACAGGGCACCATTGAAATGAGTGATTTCTGAGGTAGCGCAAAGTGTGGCGATGAAGCTGGTTTTTGTGATGCCCGCCATTTGGTGCGACGCAGACCTGGTGGGGAGCGTTGTGAAAGTCACTGTCAGTCCTTTTTGAGTTTTGAGTCAGTCTCTACCCGACAAAGTCATGTTATGATAGGGTCAAAGTAGTGGAATGGGGTAGTAAGTTTTTAATGAGTGTAGGTGGTAGTGGCTGTCTCAGCCTCCAGTCTTTATGCTGCAGTATTTTATGTGTCGGCGGGCTAGGGTCAGTTTGTTATATCTGGAGTACTTCTCCTGTCCTATCCGGTGTCCTGTGTGAATTTAAGTATGCTCTCTCTAATTCTCTTTCTCTCTTTCTTTCTCTCTCTCGGAGGACCTGAGCCCTAGGACCATGCCTAAGGACTACCTGACATGATGACTCCTTGCTGTCCCCAGTCCACCTCCAGTTTCAACTGTTCTGCCTGTGATTATTATTATTTGACCATGCTGGTCATTTATGAACATTTGAACATCTTGGCCATGTTCTGTTATAATCTCCACCCGGCACAGCCAGAAGAGGACTGGCCACCCCACATAGCCTGGTTCCTCTCTAGGTTTCTTCCTAGGTTTTGGCCTTTCTAGGGAGTTTTTCCTAGCCACCGTGCTTCTACACCTGCATTGCTTGCTGTTTGGGGTGTTAGGCTGGGTTTCTGTACAGCACTTTAAGATATCAGCTGATGTACGAAGGACTTTATAGCATTTCACCATTTTGTGGCCCCCTTTCTCCCTGCATTGATATCAGAAGTCAGATGGCACTATGGTGTGATGTCTGCTAAATTAACAAAATATACTGTAAAGTTTATGTAATTGGAAAGCATGCTGAGTATTATTCTAATGAGCTCTGCCCCAAAACAAGGTTTTGTCTAGAAGGGATACAGCTTTTGTCAAAATATACTTTTTGTAGCGGGTTTAGGAGAATTTACACAGCAGTTTAGGATACATAACAAAGCAGTTCCTGTCACGCCCTGACTTTAGAGATCCTTTTTATGTCTCTATTTTGGTTTGGTCAGGGTGTGAGTTGGGGTGGGGATTCTATGTTTTGTGTTCTATGTTTTCTATTTCTGTGTGTTTGGCCGGGGTGTGGTTCTCAATCAGAGGCAGCTGTCTATCGTTGTCTCTGATTGAGAACCATACTTAGGTAGCCCTTTCCCACCTGTGTTTTTTGGGTAGTTTTCTGTTTTTGTGTCTGCACCAGACATAACTGTTTTGGTTTCGGTCGTTCTCTTTGTTGTTTTTAACATTCAGTGTTCAGCTCTATTCATGAACACTTAGCACGCTGCGCTTTGGTCCACTTCTTCATGCACCGATGACCGTAACAGGTTGGGAGAATTAGATTCAACTGTATCCCATGTAGACATTACCTCAAAACAAGGCCAAGAATAATAACTGCTATGCATTTCATTTGGTATGTTCATTTTCACATATACATTTACATTTTGTCTTCATCTGCTGTCTTGTACTGTAATTTTTGCTAGCTAGGGCCATCTGCTTTAAGTGCTGCCTGTCTTCCCAGTAGCCTACTTGGTGTGCGAACTGCTAACTGCTCATAACTTGCAGATTGTTGACACATCAACCAGGATCAACGGGTAGGTCAATTTGTGACTTGTTTTTGTAATCAGTGGCAGTTTTGGAAGGGGAGTGGTTTCTCCTCTCCTATGCAATCAGCAATTAGTACAGGGAGGTGTGCTCTCCACCCCTGCTAGGCAATTAGCAATTAGTGTTAGTACTCCAGTCTCCCCTACTTTCTCAGTAGCGGTCATGTCAGTCTTGTTTGCAAAATTAGGACTCGCCGAAAACAGACTGCCCCGCTCTCTCACTTGAATACCTCACCTAGTTATTTTCTGATCATCTCATTTTTCTGTTTTGTAGCTTTGGCAACTATGCGTGTTTTCTATACCTGTTTGCTCCTCTCCCTGTGGGCTTGACAGATGCTCCACACCCCTTGGCTGCAACCATTCTAATTTAGTATACTCTGCTCGCACAATCCATGTGGAATTCCGGGTCTCTGGCAGTGTTTGGAACTGTCGATCTGCTGTCAAGAATAGCGATTTAATGTCCGCCTATGCTGCCCTTTTGTTCCCTTGAATGTTTGGCCCTGATGGAGAAATGGATCACCCCAGAGAACACAGCTACTCTAGCTGCTCTTTCTGTATCTGACTGCATCTTCTCTCATAGTCCAAGTGCATCTATTCATCACACTGGTGGCACAAGGCTACTCATTTCTCCTAACTGGAGATTCTCTTTTCTCCCTCTCTCACCTGTCCATCTGCTCATTTGAATTCCATGCTGTCACTTGTCCACTCCAGCTTAACATTGTAGTCTTTTTGCCCCACCAGGTGCCTTTGGAGATATCCTTAATGAGCTTGATCCCTTGATAAGATCATTCCCTGACGATGGCTCACTGCTCTTCGTACTTGGCGACTTCAACCTACTGTCTGCTTTTGATGAATTTCTCTCTTGCTTCTCTCCTTGCTTCTTTTGAACTCAACCTTTTCCCAATACTCTCCAACTCCTGAGGAAGGTATGGCGGAGAAAGTACAAGATTGTTATAATACTGTTATTGCAACAGAGGGTTCTTATAAATATTGTGTCTGTGTGAACTGAAAGTGGGCCTCTGGGAGATTGAAAACTGACTGTGGATTTTACGATGGATTGGTGAAAAGACTGCATTCCGTAGCATGATTAGTGTCTGTGTGACTGACTGGAAGGAACCAGGGAGAGATGGCTTGGAGCCAGACCTACACAATGAGGACTGTATTTACAGCAGATGCTGTGAATTATTAGTAACCTTGTGACCCATTCCATACATGTTTGTCATGAACATCCAGGAGGATGGACTTTGCTATAAAATGCTGTGGCTCAAACCAGCTCGTTGAGTTCTCAGTGATCACCTCCATGGGTAATTACCGACCAGCTCATTACTGCAGTAATTAATGAAGTTCTTAAATTGTTTTGAAGAAATGTCTCTCCTTTCGATTACAATAATTCCACCTTTGGCAATTCACTTTACTAGAGGCCTCTAATCTCACTGCAGGCCTCTGATCACTACTTTGTTTATTTTTCCTTTGAAGACAGAAAAGGAAAGGAAAAACCCTTGAATGAGTAGGGGTCAACTTTTGACACCTCATTCAAGGGCTTTAATTTATTTTTACGTCGTGGAATAATAGTGAAGTCATCACAACTAATTCAGTTTATGGGTTGATACATGGCCAGTTCCCCCTGAAATAACAATGTTTTACTATCAATCACTGATTTAAACATACTGGTAAAATCATATTGATCAAGCGTATCCATTAAACAACTTCAATCTACTGAAAATAAATCTGCTATGATTACAAAAATACAGTGCATTTGAAAGGTATTCGGACCCCCTTGACTTTTTCCACATTTAGTTACGTAACAGCCTTAAAGTTGATTGAATGAGTTTTTCCTCCTCAATCTACACACAATACCCAATAATGCCAAAGCGAAAACAGGCTTTTAGAAATACAAAAGCAGAACCTTTTTTTACGTAAGTATTCCGACCCTTTATGAGACTTGAAATTGAGCTCAGGTGCATCAAGGTTGGTCATTGGAAACAGGATGTTTCTACAACTTGATTGGAATCCCTCTGGTAAATTCTATTGATTGGACATGACTTGGAAACGCACACATGTTTATATAAGGTCTCACAGTTGTCAGAGCAAAAACCAAGCCATGAAGTCGAAGGAATTGTCCACAGACGTCCGAGACATGATTGTGTCGAAGGTACCAAAACATTTCTGCAGCATTAAAGGTCCCCAGGAACACAGTGACTTCCATCATTCTTAAATGGGAGAAGTATGGAACCACCAAGACTCTTCCTAGAGCTTGGGGAGGTGGGTGACCAAGAACCCGATGGTCTGTTAGAGCTCTAGAGTTCCTTTGTGGAGATGGAAGAACCTTCCAGAAGAACCCACCATTCAGGCCTTTATAGTAGAGTGACCAGATGGAAACCACTCCTTAGTAAAAGGCACATGACAGCCCACTTGGAGTTGCCAAAAGACACCTAAAGGATTCTCAGACCATGAGGAAGCATTCTCTGGTCTGATGAAACAAAGATTGAGCTCTTTGGCCTGAATTCCGAGCGCCACGTCTGAAGGAAACCTGGCACCAACCCTACGGTTAAGCGTGGTGGTGGCAGCATCATGTTGTGGGGACTGCCAACTTGTCAGGATCATGGGAAAGATGAACGGAGCAAAACCGTAACAAAATGTTGAAAAAAAGTCGAGTCTGAGTACTTTCCAAATGCACTGTGTAAAGGTAAATGGAGAATGGGAAAACGTTCAAGTATAACCCAACTCATCTTCAATCTACTGAAAAAATAATCTGCTGGGGCCAATGTATTCTTCCATTGGTCAGTGTGACCGCTAAGATATTTGAATATACCACGAGCATCATGGATTCAATGTACTGACAATGTAGGCGCATATGTAAACTATACCCTAGAAACACATTTACACAGAAAATATTTACAATTTCAACAATGTATTTGTTTCATAAGCTGTTGAGTAACCGAATTCTGGTGCCAAATGAATCTGTAAAAGTAAACCTTGTAGATTTATGCTTGTGATCTTGTGACCATTTTGAGATATCATATGAAACTTCTCTGATTCATACTAGACACCTTAATAATAATGCATGACATATGACTTAATTGTTGATAAATACAAATCTTCTGGAGCCTGTAAAGTGCACATTTTTGTTTTGGTTTTGTGACTGATGGGATTACGTGGTTTAAATTAGGGCTAGTCTAGGATTAGGGTTATCATAAGTGATTATGAGTGGCTGTAACTGGAATACGATTTGTCACTAATATTGTACAGTGCACATCCTCACGTCTGTGAGCACATGAGCACTTCAATATGCTTGTTACCATTCGCATCATATTCTGACCTACTCAATGCGAATCCTGTATTCCTACTCAGTACCTGAGAGCATGGAGAGACGCAGGTGTGCTTTTATGTATTGTTGGGCTATCAGTGAGACCGGGGCTAATGATGATTGAATTGAATAATGTATCCAGACAGGGCTGTGTCTCAGAGAGCCCTGTTTACTGCAAATTACAATGTGAACAGGGGAACACACACACACACACACTATGCACACACACACCCTCATTAGCATTGGGTAATGAACATAAAATGACTACAATATAGACCTGATTAGATAAAGACTAAATAAAGAAATCAGGCCTTCTATCTGGGTCTATGCTAATAATTACATGCTAATTAAACAAACAATATCTTATTGTGGAGCTCATAACCTTCATATGTTTAAAATGCATTGAGCAATATCACATGTTTCTGTATGTATATAATGAGAAACCTTGAAACCTGCTTCTCAAATGGTCCCCTATTCACTAGTGCACTACTTTTGACCAGGGTCCAATGTGCTCTGGTCAAAAGTAGTGTACTATACAGGGAATAGGGTGCCATTTCGGACGCAGACAGAGACTGGCATTCTCTTTGACGTGATGGTGTCCTAACGTTCCTCTCAGGGTGGCATCCCCTCTATGGCATCTTTATTCATGCCAGGATAATAAACCAGTTTGATTGGAATAAATTATCATGAATAATGACTTGAAATTCGGGGACTTGGAACTAGGGAACTAATCTCCATAAGTGAAAAACACACACACACAACTCCCTCCCCTCCACAAACACACCATTTGCATTCACAATTACATAAACCATGTTTAAAACTGCATAGGAGCTGTTCTAATGGGTTATAATAACAGGTCTATGTGGAACAGCTGACCCTTCTGCCCCACGTCTTTGACCCATCACCAGTGTCCCTTCTTAAATACACCACTTGTTAAATAAATACACACAGAGAGAGAGAGTTGGAGAAATGGAGGGTGCTGATGGGGCAAGATAGAAAGAGAGAGAATAGAGGAGAGGGAGAAAGGGAAAAGAGAATGACAGACTGGCCTTCAGAATGAGAGATGAGGACCAGCCCTGGCCTGTCAGAGGCGATTTCAACACATATCTGCCACTAACTGCTCCTCGCAGACCAGAGCTATACACAGATACACAGACCAGAGCTATACACGGGCCAGAGCAATACACAGATACACAGAGCGAGGGAGAAGGCTGTGAAAGAGTTCCATGTTAAATCAAGGCACACTGTACAGCTTCAGTCAGTCACACAGTCTATCATTGAGTGTCCAGGTAATTTGCTTCAATGGAATTTGAATTGAACTGCTATTGAATTGAATTGACACTTGTGCTACATGTCATAGACCAATACATTTGACATATGGCTCTTAGGCTACATGAACAAACCCCTGGTGGATAGGCCAGTGGTACTTTCTCCAGTACTGAGGAGGCAGAATCACAGTGACAGGTTGGTTTTTCTCAGCTTTCCTCTATATTACTTTAACACAGACCTTCAACGTCCTCAGGTTGAAGTTTACCTCCTGTGGGAGCGCTACGGACACAGTAACACATTTAAAAAGCAGCCAAATCCTCTCTCTTCGCCTTAACTCAATTTACCCTCTTGCAGCATGTTGGTGGGAATCTGATAGCTGCCAGAACTGTGGAAAGCTAATGCATGTCAACTAAAGGGACACCTCCAGTCTCCCCGGTGCCACAAACACCGGGCTATATATACAAACAAGCCTAGAATATAAGGTCTGATGGAGAGGAGAGATAAAGATGTTTACTGTGGATCCTGTATCCGAACAACACAAGAGACTCCTCACCACCTGTCTGTTGGTTTTAATAGGGCTCAGGTGTGTCTTCTCTCTTTATATTACAGCCAGGATGTTAACATTCAGATGAGAGGCCAGTGTATTAAACAGGTCAGGTTGCTATTAATCATTCTAAAAGGAGTTGCTTGCTGAGTACATTTTGCTATTCTAGTCAACTCTATTATAGGCTTGTCTGCTCTTTTAATTTATTTTTGCTGATCTGTGAAGGTTCAGGTGTGCCCTTACGTAGCCATGTTTTTGAATGGGAATTATTTTCAAACAGACAACTTTTCTTTTGGAGAAATAAATCACTGTTTTGACAGGCGAGTCAGACTTCATGCTCACTCAGACTGAATAGTAAAAGAGACTACATCAGGACAAAACGCAATTCCTTGCATGGAAAGGGGGGTACATAGTCAGTTGCACAACTGAATGCATTCAAGTGAAACGTGTCTTCCACATTTAACCCAACCCCTCTGAATCAGAGAGGTGCAGAGGGCTGCCTTAATTGACATCCACATCTTCGGCGCCCGGGGAACAGTTGGTCAACTGCCATGCTCAGGGGCAGAGTGACAGATTTTTACATGGTCTTCTTGGGGATTCTATACAGCAACCTTTCGGTTACTGGCCCAAAGCTCCTACCTGCAAGGCATCTGGGCTGCTGTTGTTTGTTCAATATCCTGTGAAATCCACCCAACGTGCTATGTGTTTGTGTGTACCCAATCTCCGGATTAACTGTCTGCCAGTACATGTCTTTATGGGTGTTATTTTGCTTCGGATATTGTGGAAAGTCATCCGACAGCCTGAGTACCCCCGTAGTGGTTGCAAGCCAGAGAGAGCCAGAGCAGGGTTGGAGGTGTCCACAGCAGAGGCAGAAATACACCCTGACACTGACGTTGAGGATGAGAGATGCCATTCATAAAGCTTATACCTCTGGCTCCCAGACCCTGGCAGACTGGCTGGCAAAGGAAGAGAGAAGAGGAGGTGGAGGAGAGATGTTCTTCTCTCTCTGACACCATAGGGCTACCCTTCCTTCCTCGCTCCCTCTTCCCCCTCCCTGCCACAGCTAATCAACTCAACATGCGAAACATACATCAGTCACTGTGCTTCACAGCAGGGGGGAGGGGGTTCTTCCTTCTCAGCTGGTGGTTATAAGAAAGAAATGCCAGGCTGTGCTATGAGAGAGAGAGAGAGAGAGAGAGATAAAGATCTAGATTTTGATCTGTAATTTATCTGTTTACTTTACTCTGTATTTATTTACTTTACTCTTCCTGGGTCCAAACACAGCCTTACATTACATATAAAACAAAAGATGAAACCGTACATCATATAAACATTGCCACACCACCACATGTGCACAACACAAAATGATACCACTATACAACAATATTACAGTGTACGTGCGTTTACGAGTGCGTCTGTACCTGTGTGTGTGTGTGTGTCTCTTCACAGTTGCCGTTGTTCCACAAGGTGTATTTTTGTATCTGTTTTTTAAGTCTGATTCTACTGCTTGCATCAGTTACCTGATGTGGACAGAGTTCCATGTGGTCATGGCCCTACGGTGCCTTGCAAAAGTATTTTGTTGCATTGCAACCTGTAATTTGAATGTATTTTTATTTGGATTTCATGTAATGGACGTACTGGAATGGAAAAGTGGAAATAATGGAAAAAATAACTTGTTTAAAAAATGTCATAAAATAAATACATGGAAAAGTGGTGCATGTAAGTCACATAATTAGTTAGATTGCACACAGGTAAACTTTATTTAAGTGTCACATGATCTGTCACATGATCTCAGTGTATATACACCTGTTCTGAAAGGCCCCAGAGTCTGCAACACCACTAAGCAAGGGGCACCTCCAAGCAAGCGGCACCATGAAGACCAAGGAGCTCTCCAAACAGGTCAGGGACAAAGCTGTGGAGAAGTACAAATCAGGGCTGGGTTACAAAAAAATATCAGAAACTTTGAACATCCCACAGAGCGCCATTAAATCCATTATAAAAAAAATGGAAAGAATATGGCACCACAACAAACCTGCCAAGAGAGGGCCGTCCACCAAAACTCACGAACCAGGCAAGGAGGGCATTAATCACTTATGCACAATCAAGTTTTCAGTTTTGTCTTATTTCTTGTTTGTTTCACAATTAAAACAATTTTGTATCTTCCAGGTGGTAGTCATGTTATGCAAATCAAATGATACAAACCCCCCAAAAATCAATTTTAATTCCAGGTTGTAAGGCAAAAAAAAAAAAAAAAAATGGAAAAATGCCAAGGGGGGTGAATACTTTCGCAAGCCACTGTATGTAGTACCGTGCTCCTCTCATAGTCTGTTCTGGACTTGGGGATTGTCAAATAGGATTCTATTGCATTGACATGCTCGACTCAACCCGTACTCAACACAGACCATTGTTGTATAACCAATCAGTGCTGCTGCAGTAGGCATACAGTATACTTAAATAGACCATTGCCATATTTGGATCTGTGCCATTTACTATGAACTGGACTGTGTTTACAGCTGTGGTCGTGAGTAAATGTGCTTGTTTTGATATCAAAGCAAGAGCTGCGTGTAGCCATGTGTGCACATTTTGTTCATATACTTTGCTATTTAGTGAGTTATTAGCCCAGTTATAGATCATTTGTATTCAGCAATTGTGGAGTGAATCCTTCATACAAGAGCATAAAACGTGTACGTTTCTAGACAGATTTTTGAGACAGTCTTGAATAAGCTAAGTAGCCAATAAGCGGAGGGCAGCATAAATTGTCTGGGAATATTGTTTGAGTGCAATGTTTACTGTAAATGTTTGAATGATTTTTTTGTAAGTTGTTTTTTTGTTTCTTCTCACATTTTGTTTATTGATTAATTCACTTGATTCTGCAATGTAAACATGGAGGGAGGGAGGGCGGGAGAGAGAGAGAGACTGTTGTACTCAACTGGATTATTACAGTAACACAGAGGTTAAACATTATATTGTCTTGCTGGAGAAGGATATAAGATACGGTTGTATATTAGAGTTGCCATTAAGAATGATTTCTCTTGAAATGATCAAAACATCATAACTGCCCATGCCAAAACCCCTCAAGTCAGTAAATTGGGTCTATTTTTTCCTAAAAGCGTTTTCTTCCATTCCAATCCCAGTAATGTTAGGTTACTGACATTGATTTTATTATGTTATTTCGCTTTGTCCTCTAATTCAATATTAAATCAATATTTCTATGCTGCTGTTGGTCTTTGGCATTTAAGGTGTCGTCTATGGCAGACTTGCTGAGTTGGAAATAATGGGATTTTTTTTCAGAGAGAGAGAGAGAGAGAGCTTACTGGGCACCATTTTTCTGCTCTAGGATCCGTGGATATCAAAAGAAATGATTGTATTGACTTTGTGAAGCCGATAAGAGTGGAAGGCGAAGAGCACTCAGAGTGATGGAAACACAGTGATCTGATGGAAGCTCTCAACTCTCCAATTGTTGCCCATGTTTCAAACGCAAATTCACTGGATGGGAAATCAAAATGAATTTAGATTGGAAGTTGTTGGGAGATTCAAAGTGTAACGTTATCTCGTCGTGCCGACTGCGTAGCGGCATGTATTCTCAGACAGATTCTCAAGAGCCTAGGAAAATTCATAAAACCATTTGCACCGGGATCAAGAAAGACTCATTTGGACATCTGAGACAACTAAATGTTCTATATGCAATTTTTCTTTCTCTGTTTCCATTATCAATTTTGGAAGATAGATTAGAGTGGTCAGAGAATATGTTGGGCTCTCTAAGAACTATAATTGATCTCTGACACGTGGGGATTGAAGCGAATGGAAGTATGTGTCATCTGGTATATAGTGGTAGAGTGTATAATTTGTGGGCCTTATAAAGTAGATGGGGGGAGGGGGGGGGAGCAAGGAAGTTAACAGCACGTTTCACTCTGTTCCTATAATCATGTTGTCTCTAAAATCAGTACCCTTAGGGAAAAACCATATGAATTTCACGTGATCTCGTGTGATCTCATGTGATCACGTGATTTGAATGTGAAGTTGATATGATAACATGTGACAACGTGTGAAGCAACAGGTGATAACATAAAACCAGTGATGGAAGAAAAGTTCCCAATTGTCGTACTTCAGTAAAAGTAAAGACAGCTCAATAGAAAAAGTAAAAGTCTCCCTGTAAAATACTACCTGAATAAAAGTCTAAAAGTACTTGGTCAAAAGTAAATGTAATTGCTAAAATGTACTTAAGTATCAAAAGTGTAAATCATTTCAAGTTCCTTTTATGTAAAGCAAACCAGACGGCACAATGTTCATGTTTATTTAATTGACAAATAGCCAGGGGCACACTCCAACACTCAGACATAAATTACAAACAAAGCATTTGTGTTTAGTCAGTCTACCAGATTTGCAATGTATAGCAAAGTACAGATTCTCCCAAAAAGTACTTCCATGTAAGTTGCACTCTGAAGTATTTTTACTTCAGTACTTTACACCACTGCATGACAACATGTGAGTACATGTGAGAGCATGATCTCTTTTAAAATGAATGTGAAATAAATGTGTCAACATGGGGATACAGCATTTCAGCCAATGATAACATAAACAACATGTGAGAGCACGTGAAGACATTATGTGAAATAAATGTGATTAAAAAAAAAAGTGATACCATGACACCACACATACGACAACGTTTGAGCACATGTGAAAACCCAGGAGTCAAATGTAATTCAGAATATTTTATTAAGCATCATTTACATTCATTATTTTTTAACAGTGATGGCCTTCTGCAGGTTTTGTCCAGTTTCCGGTTTGTTCCAGGGACGATTTTAGGACGTTGTGTCACATTCCACTGGAAGTTCACAGCTAAATTCAGGTGTTAATGTTAAAGGATAGAATGTGGACTATTTGGAACTCAACATCACTTGGTATTTAAACTCAAAACATTTTGGTTGCTAGCTACCTGAAGTCCCTGCTGTGCCACTAGGTATGTGGACATAACAAAGATGGGCAAGAATACATTTCTGCACTTTGTCTAAAGTTGCAGTAAAAAGAAAGTAAATATATATATATAACTTGAAGGTGTTATTTCTATAAAATGACAGTATGCAGCTGTATTACTGTAAAATCTTATACTGTGACAACAGTTGGGACTCAGCCTTAAATGGGATTTGAACTCCCAACCTCTTGGGAGCTGAACAAACTGAAATGTCCTGCTAGAGTGCAGCTACACAACCAGATCCATGAGCATGACACCTACTACCATACCCCCTGTCACGTTCTGACCTTAGTTTATTTGTTGAGTCTTTTATTTTAGTATGGTCAGGGCGTGAGTTGGGTGGGTTGTCTATGTTAGTTTGTCTATGATTTTCTATTTTTGTGTTTGGCCTGCTTATGGTTCTCAATCAGAGGCAGCTGTCAATCGTTGTCCCTGATTGAGAACCATATTTAGGTAGCCTGTTTTCCATTGTGTTTTGTGGGTGGTTATTTTCAGTCTTTGTGTGTCTGCACCAGACAGAACTGTTTCTTTGTTGTTTGTTATTTAGTGTTCAGTTTTTTCATTAAAGAAGATGAACACTTACCACGCTGCAGTTTGGTCCTTGTTCTTCCCAAGACAGCCGTCACACCCCCATTCAAAGGCACTTAAACATTTTGTCTTGCCCATTCATCCTTTGAATGGCACACATACACAATCTATGTCTCAAGGCTGAAAAATCCTTGTTTAACCTGTCTCCTCCTCTTTTTCTAAACTGATTGATGTGGATTTAACCTGTGACATCAATAAGGGATCATAGCTTTCACCTGGATTCATCTGGTCAATCTATTCATGGAAACTGCAGGTGTACCTCATGTTTTGTACACTCAGTGTATATCAACACACACACAAAAGGTATGATTAGGCTATTGTTACCTGGAGTACAAAAACGTCCAAGGTAAACTTCACAGGTACACACATGGACTCACATGGTAGAGTTCGGTACCTTGTAGGTATAAATGGGACAATTTTCTACCCACTATTTTAAATAGAAGGTAGAATCCTCATTGCATTTTGATGTGTGGTTTTTCCATCAGGTAACCATGGTCCTCAGACCAAGCCGAAGAGAAATGACACCCCCAAAACATTAACTTTGATCCTATTGAACATAATTAACGACTTTAATGACCATGGCTTGCTCTTTGCTGATGCCTTTAAACCAATGTCAATGCTGTGTTTTTAGTTGCTGTGTGTGTGTGTGTGTGTGTGTGTGTGTGTGGTAGCCTGTGTGTTTATTTACAGCCAAAGAGCTTTAAAGTCGCTCGCTGAAGCACCTGAATTAGCAAGCATGTACCTTGGCCCCAATCATAATAACAGCAAGGAAGGCAGGATAATTGCTATCGCTAATTAGCCTCCTGTGGAAAGTAGGCAGGGGTTTACAAGCATAGAACCTAACTAGGTTCTAGAATATTAATCAGCATTGTGTTTTGGTGTTAGCGACAGCCAACCATTGTACTCTTAGAGTAATCATATAATAAGGCTTCAGATTTTAACCACTCTATTTCTATATAATTACAATTAGAAATTGAATCACGTGCCCTCTTTCGTTGTGCTTGAAAACTTGAATTTGATCATTTTCATTTTCTAACAGCCGTTACTCTGCATCCCTCTCATGTGTGACTTTCCCCTTGGCCTGATCAGGAGCCAAATGAAAAACACATCCACATGATGGAATGACATCTCTATTGACAAAATGATCGTGTCATGTTTCTCAGCGGGGTCGCTCGTTGATGAACAACAATGGTAATACATTTGGAAATGGTTCAGTGAGCATCGTTCTCGTTTCATCATTACAGTTTAGTCGTGTGGAAAAGACCCACGAACAAGCACGGTGTAGTGTACAGCTGTGTGTTTTATGTGTATGATCGCTGTGTATGACTCTTTGACAGTGTCTAAACTGTGTTAGTTGTGACTTAACTGTTTCAACTGTGTTTTCTGCGTCTCAACTGTGTTTGTTATGTTTCAACTGTGTTTGCTGTGCCTCTCAATGTGGGCGCCATGACATTACCGTCAGATGAGGTGAAAGGGAAGACTGTCCCTACCCCGTTCTCTCTTGCTCCTAGAGTCCCAAATTATGTTCCTAACCTTGTGTTAATCTACTCAATTAGATAACGAGAGGTTAGGCCTTTAAATCAAAGAGGAATCCTGCAGCGTGTGTGTACACTATTGTTCAAACGTTTGGGGTGACTTAGAAATGTCCTTGTTTTTTAAAGAAAAGCAAAAAAATTTGTCCATGAAATTAACGTCAAATTGATCAGAAATACAGTGTAGATATTGTTACTGTTGTAAATGACTATTGCAGCTGGAAACGGCTGATTGTCAATGGAATATCTACGTAGGAGTACAGAGGCCCATTATCAGCAACCGTCACTCCTGTGTTCCCATGGCACGTTGTGTTAGCTAATCCAAGTTTATCATTTTAAAAGGCTAATTTATCGAGAGAATTTTTCAACCATTTTTCAATTATATTAGCACAGCTGAAAACTGTTGTTCTGATTAAAGAAGCAATTCAACTGGCCTTCTTTTGACTAGTTGAGTATCTAGAGCATCAGTATTTGTGGGTTTGATTACAGGCTCAAAATGGCCAGAATAAATAACTTTCTTCTGAAACTCGTCAGTCTATTCTTGTTCTGAGAAATGAAGGCTATTCCATGTGAGAAATTGCCAAGAAACTGAAGATCTCGTACAACACTGTGTACTACTCCCTTCACAGACCCAATAAGGGTGCAGAATGCCTTCTACAACTGAGACGAGAACTGAGGACCCCGATCGGAGACCATGTCTACCAGGAGTCCATAGATCCGGAAGACATGCTGCACCATAAGCTGGGCCGTCTCCTTGGCAGAAGGTAGTTTGGGGAGAGGGATTAAATGGGCGGCCTAGGAGAACCGGTAGACTACCGTCAGAATGACAGGGTTGCCATCAGATGGAGGGAGCCCAGTGACAAAGTCCAGCGATATATGAGACCAGGGACGATGAGAGACCGGTATTGGCTGCAGGAGGCCAAAAGGAGCTTGCCGTGGAGTCTTGTTTTGAGCACAAACAGTGCATGCGCTGAAGAAGGCAGAGACGTCAGGGACCATTGAGGGCCACCAGAAACGTTGTCGAAGGAAGGCTACTGTACGACTGGACCCTGGATGACAGGTCAGCCTGGAGGAATGAGCCCATTCCTGGACCCGGGACCGGACTGGATTAGGGACGGTCGGACGACCACACGGGAGAGAGATGAGGTTTGTGGTGCTATCATAACACAGCAGTCAGGTTTAGATATAGCGTAGGGTAGCGGGTGGTGTGTCTCTGCACAGTGCGATTGGTTGATTTGATAAACCCCCGAGCTGACAAGGTAAAAATCTGTCATTCTGCCCCTGAACAGGCAGTTAACCCATTGTTTTTAGGCCATCATTGAAAATAAGAATTTGTTCTTAACTGACTTGTCTGGTTAAATGAAGGTTAAAAAAAATATATATTTACCTATTTGCTTATGGTTTTGCCTACACCTAATGACCTGCTTTTTAAACTATATGGACAAAATATATTCCATTTTATTTGGAATGGCAAGCCAGACAATATTAAAGGGGCCTATTTACAGTGCCTTGCGAAAGTATTCGGCCCCCTTGAACTTTGCAACCTTTTGCCACATTTCAGGCTTCAAACATAAAGATATAAAACTGTATTTTTTTGTGAAGAATCAACAACAAGTGGGACACAATCATGAAGTGGAACAACATTTATTGGATATTTCAAACTTTTTTAACAAATCAAAAACTGAAGAATTGGGCGTGCAAAATTATTCAGCCCCTTTACTTTCAGTGCAGCAAACTCTCTCCAGAAGTTCAGTGAGGATCTCTGAATGATCCAATGTTGACCTAAATGACTAATAATGATAAATACAATCCACCTGTGTGTAATCAAGTCTCCGTATAAATGCACCTGCACTGTGATTGTCTCAGAGGGCCGTTAAAAGCGCAGAGAGCATCATGAAGAACAAAGAACACACCAGGCAGGTCCGAGATACTGATGTGAAGAGGTTTAAAGCTGGATTTGGATACAAAAATATTTCCCAAGCTTTAAACATTCCAAGGAGCACTGTGCAAGCGATAATATTGAAATGGAAGGAGTATCAGACCACTGCAAATCTACCAAGACCTGGTCGTCCCTCTAAACTTTCAGCTCATACAAGGAGAAGACTGATCAGAGATGCAGCCAAGAGGCCCATGATCACTCTGGATGAACTGCAGATATCTACAGCTGAGGTGGGAGACTCTGTCCATAGGACAACAATCAGTCGTATATTGCACAAATCTGGCCTTTATGGAAGAGTGGCAAGAAGAAAGCCATTTCTTAAAGATATCCATAAAAAGTGTATTTTAAAGTTTGCCACAAGCCACCTGGGAGACACACCAAACATGTGGAAGAAGGTGCTCTGGTCAGATGAAACCAAAATTGAACTTTTTGGCAACAATGCAAAACGTTATGTTTGGCGTAAAAGCAACACAGCTCATCACCCTGAACACACCATCCCCACTATCAAACATGGTGGTGGCAGCATCATGGTTTGGGCCTGCTTTTCTTCAGCAGGGACAGGGAAGATGGTTAAAATTGATGGGAAGATGGATGGAGCCAAATACAGGACCATTCTGGAAGAAAAACTGATGGAGTCTGCAAAAGACCTGAGACTGGGACGGAGATTTGTCTTCCAACAAGACAATGATCCAAAACATAAAGCAAAATATACAATGGAATGGTTCAAAAATAAACATATCCAGGTGTTAGAATGGCCAAGTCAAAGTCCAGACCTGAATCCAATCGAGAATCTGTGGAAAGAACTGAAAACTGCTGTTCACAAATGCTCTCCATCCAACCTCACTGAGCTCGAGCTGTTTTGCAAGGAGGAATGGGAAAAAATGTCAGTCTCTCGATGTGCAAAACTGATAGAGACATACCCCAAGCGACTTACAGCTGTAATCACAGCAAAAGGTGGCGCTACAAAGTATTAACTTAAGGGGGCTGAATAATTTTGCACGCCCAATTTTTCAGTTTTTGATTTGTTAAAAAAGTTTGAAATATCCAATAAATGTCGTTCCACTTCATGATTGTGTCCCACTTGTTGTTGATTCTTCACAAAAAAATACAGTTTTATATCTTTGTTTGAAGCCTGAAATGTGGCAAAAGGTCGCAAAGTTCAAGGGGGCCGAATACTTTCGCAAGGCACTGTATATAACACATATAAATTCGGAATTCGAAATTATTAAATATTACAGCATTAGACTTCTCACTAAAGACATCAGTCATACAAACGTTAAACTTAAATCTAAACTGGTTCTCTAGTAAATTGGTAGGAATGTCTCAATGTTCAAGAATGGCCTTTTCCCCTTTATTCAGATTACAACTGCTCACTTTCAGTTGTTTGAAAAGGAAATAATCTCCAAAATATAGTTATTTTTTAAACAAGCCTTAGAAAGTTGGTTGCAATTTCAGTTTTATCCACCTGAAAAGACAGAACAAATAATACAACAAATATTGTGGTTAAACTCAAATATACTAATTGATAAAAAAATATATATATTTTTCGATAAAAAAAAAAAAAGTATAATTTTAGTGAACGATATCATAAATAGGACTGGTGAAGTTGTCACACATGCAGCTAACACAGACATATGGAAATGCCTGTCTGCCCAAAATTACAACCAACTAATTGCAGAATTACCTCAAAAATGGAAGAGGCAAGTACAAGGGGAAAATGTAAGGAACTTGTCTGTTCGCCCTGCACTAAAGAACGTAAATGGTTAAAGAAAAGTGTGATGAATAAAAACATACATCATTTAAGGACCAACAAATTAACAGCTGTGTCATATAAATTGAAATAGTTGGGAGGAGATTTTCAATGTACCCATTCCACGGCACACGGTTTATGAATTGACACGCAAAACAACGCCGGATTCAAAACTTCACATTTTTCAATTTAAATTAGAATACAAAATGTTTGCAACCAATAGAATGTTATATATATGGTGGATACAATCTTCCCAGCTCTGCAGATTTTGCTGTGAGGAGGCAGTCATGAGATCATTTATATTGGTACTGTCCATATGTAGCTCGTTTTTGCCTAGAACTAATGCTGCAGATAGCAATACTGGGTGATTTGTAAAGCCATAGTCTGTCAATCAATAATATATAAATTATTTTAGCAAAAATGTTTCTTTAATTTACAATCTGTAGAAGCTATGAGAATATTAAGGTTCAGTACTTTTGTGAAGC
Organism: Oncorhynchus mykiss; assembly: GCF_057628025.1. Lineage (NCBI taxonomy): Eukaryota > Metazoa > Chordata > Actinopteri > Salmoniformes > Salmonidae > Oncorhynchus > Oncorhynchus mykiss. The sequence goes on from NC_143036.1 coordinate 55,360,834, forward strand.
ATCACAGCACAGTTGGAAAATATATAGCACATAGAAATTCAAAATGGATGGTGTTAAGCGATAAATGGGAGGGATTCAATGGAGCTGAAGGGTGGGACTAATAACAAGATAACCAATGTAAAACATACGGGGTCTGTAAAATGTATATAGGTTCAGAAATTTTGTAGAATAGCACAGTTACAAATAGAAATCGAACTGGATGGACATCAGAAATATAGAAAGGACTTAAAACAAACAAAATATAACTATTGTAAAATAGATTGTGTCTGTAAAATGTGTATAATATGTAAGAACTGAAGGTAGAAGCCTAAGTGTGATTTTTTTATACATTTACTCCAATTGAGGGAAGGGTGTTAGGGTTTGAGGGGAATAATAAAGGTACAGTTGAAGCCAGAAGTTTACATACACCTCAGCCAAATACATTTAAACTCAGTTTTTCACAATTCCTGACTTTTAATCCCCGTAAAAATCCCCTGTTTTAGGGCAGTTATAGAATCACCACTTCATTTTTAGAATGTGAAATGTTTCCCACATGCCTTTTGGTGAACACCAAACATGTTTGCTTATTCTTTTCTTTAAGCAACAGCTTTTTTCTGGCCACTCCAATCTCCGCTGTGAAGCTTTGCAGCTCCTTCAGGGTTATATTTGGTCTCTTTGTTGCCTCTCTGATTAATACCCTCCTTGACTGATCCGTGAGTTTTGGTGGACAGCCCTCTCTTGGCAGGTTTGTTGTGGTGCCATATAATGGATTTAATGGTGCTCCGAGGGATGTTCAAGGTTTCGGATACTTTTTTTTATAACCCAGCCCTGATCTGTACTTCTCCACAACTTTGTCCCTGACTTGTTTGGAGAGCTCCTTGGTCTTCATGTTGCCGCTTGCTTGGTGGTGCCGCTTGCTTAGTGGTGTTGCAGACTCTGGGGCCTTTCAGAACAGGTGACACTTAGATTGCACACGGGTGGACTTTATTTAACTAATTATGTGACTTCTGAAGGTAATTGGTTGCACCAAATCTTATTTAGTGGATTCATAGCAAAGGGGGTGAATACATCTGCACACACCACAATCTTTTTTAAAATTGATAATTTTTTTATCATCAAATTTTCACTTCATCAATTTGGACTATTTTGTGTATGTCCTTTACATGAAATCCAAATAAAAATCTATTTGAATTACAGGTTGTAATGCAACAAAATAGGAAAAACGCCAAGGGGGATGAATACGTTTGCAAGGCACTGTACAAACTTAGTGAGCATCGCCTTGCTATTGAGAAAGGTCACGGTAGGTTGACCTGGCTCTCAAGAGAAGACCGGCTATGTGCACACTCCCCACAAAATGAGGTGGAAACTGAGCTGCGCTTCCTAACCATATTTCCTGTTACGTGGAGTGGAGCAGGTCAACCCAAGATCAGACTAGATGAAGAGACTGGAATAAGGTAACCAAGGTATTTATTGAAAAAGAGGGGGAAGATGGGGTGCAGGCCAGGGAAAGCTTGGCGGTTTGCAGGGAGCCAGGTGCTGAGGGTGGAGGGTTCCAGGACAGGGTAGCAGGCCTGACGAGATGTGGTAGACGCAGATGTAACATTGTAACATTTCTCTCAGATTAAAGAGACCCACAAAGAATTAGAAAAAAAACAAATTTTGATGAGAGAGAGAGAGAGAGACATCCCAAGGATTCTGGATAGCAATGACAGTCTCCACTCAGCATAACCCACAGTGCACTGCACTCTCCTCTCTTTTCACTCTTCCTCCCTGCCAAATTCTCTCACTAGCATGTGTCCCCTTGGCCCAAGGCACAGTGAGCCATTCTCAGCTTTGGCATGGCCTCCCACTGGTCTCTGTGTCAACTCTGCCAAGTATGATTGGCAGGAGCGGGGTTGGAACAGTCCAACTCCAGAATCGTGGGGGACAGGGCTGTGTGCTGTGCTCTGGGAGTTTGTGCAAATGTAATGATCAACTCCTTCCTCCATCCAAGTTGTGTGGTGTTAATAAATCGTCTCTGGACATATGTTTATTTCCACTCTAGAACAGCTTGCCGAGTTATTCTAGCTACACTGTGCAAACCCAGTCAAAGCTACACTGTGCAAACTAGCCATTTAACTTTGTTTTCAGCTCATTTCTATTTCAGCGAGGAGTGGAGAGAGAAGCATTCTAAAGTGTATGTATAATTCACCGCAACCATCTTTCCAGGACACATGTTATGTAATAACACTCCTTTCCACTATATGCTGCTTCCCCTTGATCCCACCTCTCCTATCAAAATGGAGGAATGTTGTGAAGAGATGTGTTCCCCATGATACCTGCGAATACCTGATCCCTCTGCTCTGTCGTGATGACAGGGCACAATGGAGGTAATCTCCATCTCCACCCTGCAGTATGGATAAATCTCCAGTAATGAGGAGGTACTGATAGTGAGACGACACCCTGTCTTCTGGCTAATTACCCTGTATGTCAGAATCGTCATCAGGCCCACTGTGTAAGCACACAAAGGAGGGCCGTTCTCAATCAGACTCTCTTGTTGCCAGACACTTGTTCTCTCTGCTGCATAGTGCCTGGGGGGTGTGCTTGTGCAACAGAACTTCACAGCCATGACAGCTGGTATTTCGCATGAGTGAAGTCACGTGTAAAAGTGCTGCTCCAGAACTTTTGTTTAATTCCAGCCTGTAGTTTTGAAAGTGGTGGTCATCCAATTGTGCACCAAGTCATCCATTTACAGTGCCTTGCGAAAGTATTTGGCCCCCTTGAACTTTGCGACCTTTTGCCACATTTCAGGCTTCAAACATAAAGATATAAAACTGTATTTTTTTGTGAAGAATCAACAACAAGTGGGACACAATCATGAAGTGGAATGACATTTTTTGGATATTTCAAACCTTTTTAACAAATCAAAAACTGAAAAATTGGGCGTGCAAAATTATTCAGCCACTTTACTTTCAGTGCAGCAAACTCTCTCCAGAAGTTCAGTGAGGATCTCTGAATGATCCAATGTTGACCTAAATGACTAATGATGATAAATACAATCCACCTGTGTGTAATCAAGTCTCCGTATAAATGCACCTGCACTGTGATAGTCTCAGAGGTCCGTTAAAAGCGCAGAGAGCATCATGAAGAACAAGGAACACACCAGGCAGGTCCGAGATACTGTTGGGAAGAAGTTTAAAGCCGGATTTGGATACAAAAATATTTCCCAAGCTTTAAACATCTCAAGGAGCACTGTGCAAGCGATAATATTGAAATGGAAGGAGTATCAGACCACTGCAAATCTACCAAGACCTGGTCGTCCCTCTAAACCTTCAGCTCATACAAGGAGAAGACTGATCAGAGATGCAGCCAAGAGGCCCATGATCACTCTGGATGAACTGCAGAGATCTACAGCTGAGGTGGGAGACTCTGTCCATAGGACAACAATCAGTCGTATATTGCACAAATCTGGCCTTCATGGAAGAGTGGCAAGAAGAAAGCCATTTCTAAAAGATATCCATAAAAAGTGTTGTTTAAAGTTTGCCACAAGCCACCTGGGAGACACACCAAACATGTGGAAGAAGGTGCTCTGGTCAGATGAAACCAAAATTGAACTTTTTGGCAACAATGCAAAACGTTATGTTTGGCGTAAAAGCAACACAGCTCATCACTCTGAACACACCATCCCCACTGTCAAACATGGTGGTGGCAGCATCATGGTTTGGGCCTGCTTTTCTTCAGCAGGGACAGGGAAGATGGTTAAAATTGATGGGAAGATGGATGGAGCCAAATACAGGACCATTCTGGAAGAAAACCTGATGGAGTCTGCAAAAGACCTGAGACTGGGACGGAGATTTGTCTTCCAACAAGACAATGATCCAAAACATAAAGCAAAATATACAATGGAATGGTTCAAAAATAAACATATCCAGGTGTTAGAATGGCCAAGTCAAAGTCCAGACCTGAATCCAATCGAGAATCTGTGGAAAGAACTGAAAAATGCTGTTCACAAATGCTCTCCATCCAACCTCACTGAGCTCGAGCTGTTTTGCAAGGAGGAATGGGAAAAAATGTCAGTCTCTCGATGTGCAAAACTGATAGAGACATACCCCAAGCGACTTACAGCTGTAATCGCAGCAAAAGGTGGCGCTACAAAGTATTAACTTAAGGGGGCTGAATAATTTTGCACGCCCAATTTTTCAGTTTTTGATTTGTTAAAAAAGTTTGAAATATCCAATAAATGTCGTTCCACTTCATGATTGTGTCCCACTTGTTGTTGATTCTTCACAAACAAATACAGTTTTATATCTTTATGTTTGAAGCCTGAAATGTGGCAAAAGGTCGCAAAGTTCAAGGGGGCCGAATACTTTCGCAAGGCACTGTATGTTACTGTCCTGTGTATGTACACACACACACACACACACACACATATACATATACACACACACACACACACACACACACACATATACATATATATACATGCCCATACATACAGTATATACACGACCGTTCCAAAGTTTGGGGTCACTTAGAAATGTCCTTGTTTTTGAAAGAAAATAAAAAATGTTTGTCCATTAAAATAACACAAATTGATCAGAAATACAGTGAGACATTGTTACAGTTTTTTTCGATTGCTAAACGACAGTGGGCACAACTGGAGTCACATGTGCAAAACTCTAACTACAGTCTGCACTACCAACAGTCACCTGAGCTAAACAGTTCACATCACCTGCAAAACTCATTCCAAGCAACACAACTCTTAACACATGGCTCAAAACACGCTCAGTGCAGCCAAACACTATGCACAACCCTCACTGAGATAACACACACTGTCACTCAGAACACACTGAGAGTAAAAACACTAGCATCAAACACCAATACAGAAAATACAAACTTTTCATCTTTACAGTTTGAACAATTTCAGTGACTTCATACAAAGTAATATTTTCTTCAAAGAAAAGAGTGACATTCTTTCACATGATTTATTACAATTTTTAGAACATAACAATTCTTTAAGGTCAATGAAAATTAGCAGTTTGCTTCAATAGTCTGTAGTAATTTACGGAATTACAGTAATGAGAAAAAAAAGGTAGAAACTAAAAGTACATACTGTAATTCGAACAAATAATTGAGGGGCTAATCCTGCCTCTCTCTAGCATCAGGCCACAGGTTTTCTTCAACATCACATCTAATGTTTTCTCTTGCCATGCACCTGGGGAAGAACCTTCTGGAGTGCCTTATCCATCCCTGGCAGTCCTCTGGACTCGTGTCCTCACATCCGGCACGCATGGCTTCCAAAAGAGACATTTGGTCATGTGGGTGGTGACCAAACACTTTCCACCTCCAGGCAGAGAAAAACTCCTCTATTGGGTTGAGGAAGGCTGAATATGCAGGCAGGTACAAAACCATAAATCTGTGATGTGCTGCAAACCAATCTGTGACAGCTGCAGAGTGGTGAAAAGCAACGTTATCACAAACTATGACAAAAACTTGGGGGTTTCTTACTGGCTCCCCCTGTTCTGCTGGCACTAGCTGAGCATAGAGCTGTTCTAGGAAAGCTATAAGCCTTTCTGTGTTGTATGGGCCAATGAGTGGTGTGTTGAGAAGCAAACCATCATTGGCCATTGCAGCACACATGGTGATATTTCCCCCCCTTTGGCCTGGAACCTCCACAGTGGCCCTTTGACCTATAACATTCCTTCCTCTGCGCCGTGTTTTGGCAAGGTTAAATCCAGCTTCATCGATAAATACAAATGAATGTGGTCTTTCCAGTGCTTCCACCTCCATTACTCTCTGAAAAACAGTAAGTGCACAGTTTTACTGTAGAAATGCTAGTGTTTTTTTTTTACTGTAAATATTTTGTATAGCTGTGTACGTAACCTCAGACGTCTTACCTGGACATATTGGTATCTTTGCTCTTTTACCCGTTCACTGTTTCTCTCGAACGGTACAGTGTATAACTGTTTCGTTGTAACTTGGTGTTTCTTTAGGACTCGAGCAATAGTTGTTGTGCTGACAGAATTAACATTTTCAAATATATCATTATCAGCCAGCACTCTATCTTGAATCTCCCGCAGTTTTATTGCATTGTTGACAACAACCATGTCAACAATAGCATTTTCCTGCGCATCTGAAAATATTTTTTCTCTTCCTCCTGTTGGGGGCAGCCTTTGGGTCCTGTTGTAAAAATATATTTTACAGTCAAACTTACTGTAATATATATCAGTGTAAATATTCTATAATTGCAATACAAAATAGATTCCTGTAATGTTTTCATTTACTGTAAGGATGTAACTCACCTGTTTGCATGATGGAAAATTCGCATTACAGATGCCACTGTGGATCTTTGCAGATTGGGTTGCACCCTCAACCCTGCCTCTCTCAATGAGAGACCATGGTTCATGACATGGTCTATAAGTGTAGCCCTTATTTCATCTGAAATAACAGCTCTTTGTCTTCTTTGTCTTCCTCCACGCATCCGCCCTCTCCCTGCCACCCTTCTCCCTCCACGAACCCATCTTCCTTGTTCTATTTCCAAAATGAGTCTTTCTGAGCTCTACCTATATATACTGTAATATGTGTGTGTGTTCACTAACAAGTCTAAAACAAGACACCTGCTTAGCCTTTCAGCTGAAATTGCAATCAGCATTGTTTGAAAGGCACAAGGCTGAAATCTATTCCGTTTTGAATGTGTGGTTCACAGTTTTGACAGCAGTGTGTTAGCATTTGAACAAAGTGCTGTAAATCCACAGTGTTGTGCAGGTTGCGGTTAAAGTCATGGGATAAGTATGTAGAGTTTTGAAAACTGTGTTCAAGCAATGAAAAACAAACTAGAGTTTGGTCCACATGAACTGCTGCTGTGAAGACTGTAGTTAGAGTTTTGCACATGTGACTCCAGTTGTGTCCACTGTCGTTTAGCAATCGAAAAAAACTGTAATGTTGTAAATTACATTGATATATGACTATTGTAGCTGGAAACGTCAGATTTGTTATGGAATATCTGCATGGGCGTACAGAGGCCCATTATCTGCAACCAACACTCCTGTGTTCCAATGGCACGTTGTGTTAGTTAATCCAAGTTTATAATTTAAAGGCTAATTGAGCATTAGAAAACCCTTTTGCAATTATGTTAGCACAACTGAAAACTGTTGTTCTGATTAAAGAAGCAATAAAACTGGCTTTCTTTAGACTAGTTGATATGTTTACGAATCCGTGTGATATGTTTACGAATCCAAGTCATATAATATGTTACGAATTTGTTGCACTTATTAGGATCCTGGACTGCATCTTTAAATGTGTTTTCAATTTCTGACCTGTGTTAAGTTAATTTAATGCACTTTCTTTGTGTGATTTGATGTGTCACTTGCAGCGGGTGCATGACCATATACCAATGTACAGTATATAGAGTTGGACGTGTGCTTTTGTCAGGTCAGGGTTAGGGTTAAGTCTAAGCCTAAGTTTAAGTAGATTTGAGTGTGGATACTGGCTGTGCTGACTCTGAGTGTCCCTGTCACTAAGCCATGTTGACAACGCAGTTGCCGCTGTGCCATTCGGACAGTAGGCTATGTTCTAAAAGCCCCTCTCACGTCTACTCTGTAGGATAGTGCAGTATTTTTTTATGTGCATGCGTTCAAGCATCTGTGCATCTGTGAGGGTGCATAAGCCCGTCTCTTTGCCAGCACAGTGGGTGACCTTTGTTAGTGACGAGGCCTGGTTTTCATAGCAATGCTGCCAGCGTTGTATTGTTTACCACCCTGTGTACCTCCAACACTTTCTGTGTGAGTGAGGCCCTGTGTGGGCCTTGTGTGTGTTTGGGCCCTGTGTGGAGCCACCTTTCTCTGTGCCCTAACCCCCTTACCCCCTCTGAGGGCCTCTATAGCCCAGGCCTCAGCGGGTCCCTGGTACTGGGTATTGAGAGGGAGGGAACAGGGCATCCTACTGAGCCCCAAAGCACTGAAAGGTTAGGGCCACTGTAGGCCAAGGAGAGGCAGCTGGGGACCGTATTCAAACCCTCCATCACCATCAGAGAGATATTCTCCTCTTTTGTTCGTTCGCCATGTGAAAGATAATTAGGTAAACAACTCATAGCAGACTATGATAGGGTTTGAGCATGCTCTGTGTGTTGTCGTTATTATTGTGAAGTACCTGTTTTGACAAGTATTTAACCTGAGTTATTCAGCTATTTCAAGAAGAGGTAGAATCCTGACAGGGATATATAAATGATGATTAGATTTTTTTGAAAATAAATTATGAGTGAATTTTCACCTGGTGAAGAGACCTCTTAGAAATGAATTTGGCTGCTTTCTTTTTTTTTACCTTACCTTACTTCCCCTCTCTCTCTCACTCTCTCATCCTCCCTCCCCCTCTCTCCTTCCTGCATCATGAGGCAATTAATTCCCTTCGATTTCTCTCTTCCGCTCGAGTCCAGATGCTGTAATTTGGAGATAGAGAGGCTGGAAAACTCTGGCTGAAGGATTCATCTCTTCCTACCTCTACTTTGTGTTTTATCGCTCTCCCTTTAAAATGATGTTTAAGGGTTTCTTCCAAATGGAGAATTGCCCTTGTAGATCAACCCCATGCAATTCCCTGTCACTCTTCACAATCGTAGTGCTGCTGTTGGAGTAGAAAACAGTTTTAGCTAGTCTATTCTTTGGGATTCAGTACTGGACAAACCGCAGGTATCTGGGCTGTCCAACTCAATCAATCAATCAAATGTATTTATAAAGCCCTTTTTACATCAGCCGATGTCACAAACTGCCATACAGAAACCCAGCCTAAAATAATAATAATGACAGTGGTTGTAGAGGGTGCAACAGGTCAGCACCTCATGAGTAAATGTCAGTTGGCATTCAGAGTTAGAGACGGGAGAGAGAGAGAGTCGAAAACAGCAGGTTCAGGACAAGGTAGCACGTCCGGTGAACAGGTCAGGGTTCCATAGCCACAGGCAGAACAGTTAAAACTGGAGCAGCAGCACGACCAGGTGGACTAGGGACAGCAAGGAGTCATCAGGCCAGGTAGTCCTGAGGCATGGTCTCGGGGCTCAGGTCCTCCGGGAGGGGAGGGAGAGGGAGAGAGAGAGAGAGAGAGAGAATTAGAAGGACCATACTTAAACAGGACACCGGATAAGACATTGGAAATACTCCAGATATAACAGACTGACCCTAGCCCCCCAATACAAACTATTGCAGCATAAATACTGGAGGCTGAGACAGGAGGGGTCAGGAGACACTGTGGCCCCGGCCAAAGATACCCCCGGATAGGGCCAAACAGGCAGGCTATAACCCCACCCACTTTGCCAAAGCACAGCCCCCACCCAGCTAGAAAGATATCTTCAACCACCAACTTACCAACCTGAGACAAGGCCGAGTATAGCCCACGAAGATCTCCCCCACGGCACGAACGCGAGGGGGGCGCCAAACCCGGACAGGTAGATCACGTCAGTGACTCAACCCACTCAAGTTACGCACCGCGCCTAGGGACGGGATGGAAGAGCACCAGTAAGCCAGTGACTCAGCCCCAGATCCAGTGCCTTTCCATTCACCTTCCCTCAGCTCTAGCCTTAACAGGAAGCCAGTGTAGAGAGGCTAGCACTGGAGTAATATGATCAAATTTGTGGGTTCTAGTCAAGATTCTAGCAGCCGTGTTTAGCACTAACTGAAGTTGATTTAGTGCTTTATCCAGGTAGCCAGAATGTAGAGCATTGCAGTAGTCCAATCTAGAAATGCCAAAAGCATGGATTAACTTTTCTGCATCATTTTTGGACAGAAAGTTAGATTTTTGCAATGTTATGAAGATGGAAAAAAGCTGTCCTTGAAATGGTCTTGATATGTTTATCAAAAGAGAGATCAGGGTCCAGTCCTTCACATTTTTATTTGAGACTAGTGTACAACCATCAAGATTAATTGTCAGATTCAACAGAAGGTCTCTTTATTTCTTGGGACCTAGAACTAGCATCTCTGTTTCTTCCGAGTTTAAAAGTAAAACATTTGCCACCAACTGCCTTGTGATTTAGATTATCTTGTTTGATATTGTACATTTAACTATGTTTGAAACACTTATGTCTGAAACACAGGCTTCCAGGGAGGTCAATTTTGGGGCTTCACCATGTTGCATCGAAATGTACAGCTGTGTATCGTCCACATAGCAGTGAAAGTTAACATTGTTTCCGAATGACATCACCAAGAGATAAAATATATAGTGAAAACAATAGTGGTCCTAAAACGGAACCTTGGGGAACACAGAAATGTACAGTTGATTTGTCAGAAGACAAACCATCGACAGAGATAAACTGATATCTTTCCGAGAGATAAGATCTAAACCAGGCCATAACTTGTCCATGAAGACCAATCTCTCCAAAAGAATGTGCTGATTGATGGTGTCAAAAGCTTCACTAAGGCCTAGAAGCGTGAGGACAGATGCAGAGCCATGGTCTGACGCCATTAAAAGGTAATTTACCACCTTCACGAGTGCAGTCTCGGTGCTATGATGGGGTCTAAAACCAGACTGAAGCATTTCATATACATTGTTTGTCTTCAGGAAGGCAGTGAGTTGCTGTGGAACAGCTTTTTCAAACGTTTTTGAGAGGAATGTGAGATTCGATATAGGCCGATTCGTTTTTAAAAATATTTTCTGTGTCAAGGTCTGGCTTTTTCAAGAAAGCCACTATTAGTGAGTTTGGAACACAACTACAGGCCACAAGGGGCGGCAGATATTCTAGTGGTTAGAGCATTGGGCCAGTAACTGAAAGGTTGCTGTTGTTGTTCTGCCTCTGATTAGGCAGTTAACCCACTGTTCCCTGGTAGGCCGGAATTGTAAATAAGAATTTGTTTTAAACTGGCTTGCCTAGTTAAATCGTTTAAAAAAATTATTAAAAAAAAAAAAAAGGCCATGTTAGCTAAGCTGCTGACTGTGACAGCTGTCATTGGTGAGTTATTATGGTTCCTTTAGCATGAACAATGTGAGCTTGATACAAGAGCCGGCTTATGATAGTATGGGTGGGTTGTGGATGGGAACACCAATCGGGAGTTTGATGACGAATAAAGTTATTGGTGGGGATTGGTGATTAGGTAAATGGGGGTTACATTAGTAGGTACTATCACATAAATTACTGTATTGCTAAGTACTGGCATCACAATTCTGTTATATAAACACCCTTCAGCAGTAGGAAGGATGAACCAGCAACCATGTTATTTCCTATGGTCCCCAGCACCATGAAACACAATGGTTCTAATGTTCTGCTTATGTTCCGTAGTGCTGCAGTGGAGTGGGTGTTTCAGGAACTATTTAAGGGCCTTTTGTCAGCCCTGTCACAGATCATTCAAATGAATTTCTAGTGCATGGCCTGGAACATGAGGTGCGTGTGTGTGCACGCGTGTGTGTGTAGTTGCGTGCCTGCGTGCTTGCATTAATTTGTGTGTGTACACTTGTATGTGTGTGTGCACGCGTACGTAAATGCCTTTGTTGGTGTGTGTGGTACAGAGTGGCACCCACCGTTACCACCGCCTGAGGGGTTTGATGACGAGGGGTGTTGACAACACCTCAATGCGTCCCTTGTTCCCCAGCCAACATGTTATTTGCTCTTAGCCTTTCTATCCTCCCACACACACACACACACACACACACACGCACACACAGCTCTTAGGCATACAGGGGAGATTACTGTAGAGTAGATAACGTTTCCTGTTCCGTCATGTAGCGCATTCTGAAACCCCTACACAGCACGAGCAAAGCCACTTATACAGCTGTAAGCATGTGACAAGGACGTTTTGGCCTGATACTTTTACCTTTCACATTGTTTCCTTCATTCCACCTGGTCTTGGTGTTCTCTGGTTGCTATGGCGTTCATTTAGAGAGACTGACTCTACTTCTTGTTTTTTTTCTCTGCAGAGGATTTCCAGTATACTGTCACACTAGTTCCTGCTGGTTACCTACTGTACCACGTACTTAGCAGTTTTTTATTTAATGTGTGTGTGTGCAGATTTGATTTAATAACATCAAAATATAATTACATTTTGGTCACAGCAGCCTTTAATGATAATTTGCTTATTTTATTAATTGGAAATGTGTTTTTTGCATATCCCACTCCCCCTGAGACACAAGGTGTCACGGTCGTCCTCCTCTTCGTCTGAAGAGGAGAGGCGAGAAGGATCAGAGGACCAATATGCGGCGTGGTAAGTGTCCATGGTGAATCTTTAATAAAGAAAGACTGAACACTATGCAAAAGAGTAACGAAAACAATAAACCAAATACGACCGTGAAGCTACAAAATGAGACCTGTGCAGACACAAGCCACTAACATAGACAATCACCCACAAACAAACAGTGCAACCCAGGCTACCTAAGTATGATTCTCAATCAGAGACAACTAATGACACCTGCCTCTGATTGAGAACCATACTAGGCCGAAAACATAGAAATGCCCCAAAACATAGAAAAACAAACATAGACTGCCCACCCAACTCACGCCCTGACCATACTAAATAAATACAAAACAACGGAAATAAAGGTCAGAACGTGACAGTACCCCCCCCCAAAGGTGCGGACTCCGGCCGCAAAACCTTGACCTATAGGGGAGGGTCTGGGTGGGCGTCTGTCCGCGGTGGCGGCTCTGGCGCGGGACGCGGACCCCACCTCATCATTGTCTTAGTCCGCCTTATTGTCCGCCTCCGTGGCTCTCTCAGCATGACCACCCCTCTCAATGACCCCACTGGACAGAGGGGCAGCTCGGGACAGAGGGACAGCTGCTCGGGACAGAGGGACAGCTGCTCGGGACAGAGAGACAGCTGCTCGGGACAGAGAGACAGCTGCTCGGGACAGAGAGACAGCTGCTCGGGACAGAGAGACAGCTGCTCGGGACAGAGAGACAGCTGCTCGGGACAGAGAGACAGCTGCTCTGGGCAGAGGGGCTCCGGCAGCGGCGCCGGACAGGCGGGAGGCTCCGGCAGTGGCGCCGGACAGGCGGGAGGCTCCGGCAGAGGCGCCGGACAGGCGGGAGGCTCCGGCAGAGGCGCCGGACAGGCGGGAGACTCCGGCAGCGGCGCCGGACAGGCGGGAGACTCCGGCAGCGGCGCCGGACAGGCGGGAGACTCCGGCAGCTGCGCCGGACAGGCGGGAGACTCCGGCAGCGGCGCCGGACAGGCGGGAGACTCCGGCAGCGGCGCCGGACAGGCGGGAGACTCCGGCAGCGGCGCCGGACAGGCGGGAGACTCCGGCAGCGGCGCCGGACAGGCGGGAGACTCCGGCAGCGGCGCCGGACAGACAGGACCACCTGCAGGGAGGAGACAGAGAGACAGCCTGGTGCGTGGGGCTGCCACAGGAACCACCAGGCTGGGAAGACCTTCAGGAGGCTTGGGGTTAAGAGGAGGCACCTGAAAGACCGGGCTGTGGGGGAGCACTGGAGCTCTGGTGCGCAACCTTGGCACCACTTCCCCAGGCTGGATAACCACTCTAGCCCGGACCGTCCAGAGTGCAGGCACAGGTTGAACCGGGCTGTGGGTAAGCACGGGAGATCTAGTGCTTACTACACGCACCTCTCCCTTCGGCTCCATTCCCACAGTCGCCCGGTACGAGCGGAGCGCGGGCAGAGGACGCACTGCACCCTCCCAGCGCCCCGGAGACACAGCACGCAGAGCCGGCGCAGGATACCCTGGGCCAAAACTGCGTACCGGCGACCAGACCCGCTGAGCAGGCACCATACGCCCTGGCTCGATGCCCGCACTCGCATGACACTCTCGGGGGGCTGTCCTATAGCGCACCGGGCTATGGACACGTACTGGCGACACCGTGCGCTTAACCGCATAACACGGTGCCTGCCCAGTATCTTGCTGCTTATAATAAGCACGAGGAGTGAGCGCAGGTCTGCTACCTGGCTTAGCTCCACCCCTCGTGTGCCCCCCCCCAAAAAAATTTTGGGGCTGTCTCTCGTACCTGTCGCACTGCCGTGCTGCCTTCGCCAACCTCATTCTCCTGTAACCTTCCTTGCACTGCTCCATCGAATCCCAGGCGGGCTCCGGCACTCTCCCTGGGTCGATGGCCCATCTGTCTATCTCCTCCCAAGTTGTGTAGTCCTGTGAAGCCGGCCGCTGTTGTTGTTGCTGCCGCTGCTGCTGCTGCTGTCGTCGCTGCTTTCTACCACGCCGCTTGGTCCTTGGTTGGTGGGTGATTCTGTAACGGCCGTCCTCCTCTTCGTCTGAAGAGGAGAGGCGAGAAGGATCAGAGGACCAATATGCGGCGTGGTAAGTGTCCATGGTGAATCTTTAATAAAGAAAGACTGAACACTATGCAAAAGAGTAACGAAAACAATAAACCAAATACGACCGTGAAGCTACAAAATGAGACCTGTGCAGACACAAGCCACTAACATAGACAATCACCCACAAACAAACAGTGCAACCCAGGCTACCTAAGTATGATTCTCAATCAGAGACAACTAATGACACCTGCCTCTGATTGAGAACCATACTAGGCCGAAAACATAGAAATGCCCCAAAACATAGAAAAACAAACATAGACTGCCCACCCAACTCACGCCCTGACCATACTAAATAAATACAAAACAACGGAAATAAAGGTCAGAACGTGACACAAGGTCACTGCCATTATCAACAATGAGCTTGGATCACTTAGGGTTAAGTGCCTTGCTCAAGGGCACATCGACATAATTTTCACCTTGTTGGCACAGGGATTTGAACTAGCAAACCTTTGGCCCAATGCTCTAACTGCTAGGCTACCTGCCACCCTTTATCAGCTTATTTCCAGTTCATGGTGTGACCCGTGTGTAGTCTAACACCTGAGTGAGTCAAGGATTATTTCCCAAATGGCATCCTATTCCCTATATAGTGCACTTCTTTTGACCAGAGACCTATAGGCCATGGCCAAAATTAGTGCACTAGGTAGGGAATAGGGTGCCATTTGTGACATATCCGTGGAGGCCTGTCAAGGCATAATAAACACTGATTGGGGGTTATTTTCTGTGAATCAGGCCATTGTTAACTGTACCACTTTGATTGTGAGTGCATTTATTTCCACCTCATCTCAGCTCATGGGGCGCTCACAGCCAGGCAACAAACAGAAAAACTACTGAGAAGAAATGTTTTGAACAAAGTAAACTTCCTCAATTTCTGTGAATCAAGAATCATCAAAGTTTCTCGGAAGCCGTTTGCTCAGTGTATATGACAGGAGACCTAAGGAGCATCTGACATTGCATTGAAGAGACAGCCTAAAAGGCCACAGAGCACCACATGAGTGAAGGAACGGTACTTTAGCGTCAACCATATGTAAGCCTGTACAGTAAGCATGAGCACGCACACTCTCCATGTCCCAAATGACACCCTATTCCCTAGATTGTAGTTCATTTAACCATAGAGTTTCCTGGTCAAAAGTAGTTCACAGAATAGGGTGCCATTTGAGAGAGACACCCTGAGACATTTGCCTCATGGAGTTGTGTACTTGCTCTTTCACCCTAGGGTTGTTGGTTCAAGTCCCACATCAGCTGTTCTCCTAAATCGCAAACACCCCTAAGTCAATTTTATCCCCTTTAGAATAGGTAGCAGGATGAGGCTAAGTGAATATCGATACAGTATATTGAATCATAGGTTATTGATTCTGCTACTGGTGGTGGTAGGAGATTAGTGTTGTTGTCGTCGTCTGAGTCTTGACCGGACATGTCTCTCATATATAACATCACAACACTGAGCTGGTAAAATGTGTCTGTTCTGTAATGGAGTCAATCACCTTACAATACCACCGGCATTATATGCGAAATAGTATAATACACATCTGCAGTCCTCAGGGATGTGGTGACTCACCTTCTGATAGAAAAGTATAAGACTCGAGGCTGAACTGTTCTGACTTCATAATCCACTGTCTTCCTAAACCTGTGATTTCACCAGACATACGCAGGGCCTAATCTAAGTGCTATGTAGTCATAAATATTCTAACCATGGACTTGCTGGAGAACATTCTTCGGACCTCTGCTTTTAAAATACCCATTCCAATGTCAGTTTCAATCAGGCAATGTTCTCTGTATTAAATTGGTGATATTGGTTTTCAAATGACTGGCGATTTGCTCCCCTCAATTCATGTTTTTGGATGTAGATGCCTGATCTGGGTAACTATCTGTCTGTCTGTCTGTACCCATTTAGCTGGGCTGGGTAATAGGGTACGTTGTTTTGGTGAGGAGCCAGACTGATCACATTTCAAGAACAGGTTGGAGTGACTGTGTGCCAGGAAAATTGGGTTTTAGCCACGGCTGATACCTGTGTACAGGAGCTTATCACAAACTAATCAGAAATTATGTTTCCTGCAAGTCACCTCTGGTTGAATTTTTACCTCATGCAGTGTTTGGAAGATATGAGTGTTGACTCAGATAATAATTGTTGGAGTTTTAATATTTTGTTTTTAGATTGTGACGTTTTGCTCTTGAAATTTTAATCTTGCTGCGTAAATTATCAAAATAGCAGAGAGAGAGGCAGCTGTTGAGGCTTCTGAGGTCAAGCAGACAGACGGGTGGGCATCCTCTATTCTCCCCATTCCTCTAGCCTTCTCTACTACTCTCTCATTCCTGTCTCTCTCACTATCATATTCTCCACTTCAACTCTCTACCTTCTGCTCTTTCTCACATTCTATCCCCAGGCTCCTTTATTTACTGGTTATCACAGATTAACAAAGCCAGAAAACATTTTGATCCGTCAGTCTGTTTATTTGTTCTTCCTTTGTCTGTCTGTATTATTAATTATTCACTCTCTTATCTTCCGCCCTGAGAGATAAGTGTTTTTTCCTTAGTGGTTTTCTCATAACCTGCTCTTTCTCCCTCCAAGGCCTACAGACAGAGGACTGGAGGGGGGGGGGGGGGGCTTTCCTCCTTGCCCGGATCCTACCTAAATACATTATTTAAATATGGAGACCCAGTCTAAACGGACCCGAGGACAACCAGACCTGGCCCATATAGACCTGGTTGGGTCCAAACCCGGTCTGATCCGATCCGAGTGAGGGAAGGAAGCTACATCATTAACTGAAGCTGTTAATGCATGCACTGAGGGAGAAAGGAATAAATGAGCTAACAGCAGGTGCCGTGTGGTGTTGTATGTGACTGAGTGGCACAAGGAGGAGGGAGAGAGAGACAGCAGCTACCAAGCCGACTTGCACTAGTTACTTCTAGCTGCCATAGCTAGGTTATTTATCACCCAATCTGTTTACATAGTACCTGTTTTGACTCCATCAAACCGAGAACAGAAGCTAGCTAGCTGGGTTGGCTAATTTATTATTTAATTATTGCAGTAAAGGAGCCATCAGCAACCACCCCGGGAAGTGATTGTTGAGAACACAACGAGCAGAGATGGGTTACAACCTTTATAGACTAAGCACATCCTTCGGAGTACGTGACAAACAACAGACGTGTGGAGTGGGTCAAAGGAGAGGTTCTGTATGTGTGAAAGAAGTAACCCCACAACCAGATAACATCTGTTGTGAAGACTGTTCTAATTATGTAGAAATCAGGGTTTGGCCCCAAAGATAATGTCCCTCCCATCAGCCGTCCACACCAGAGACATCTCCCCCCTCATAGTACACAAACACCAACATCAATTCTATGGAATGCAGACTGTAGGTTTTATCATCAAGCCATCATAAATCAATTGCCAGCACCAAGCCCCAGAGGCCCAACTCAGTCCCATAGATGAGAGAGATGAAAGAGTACTCATCAAAGCTATTCGATGCATAAACAGTATTTAAACATAATCTTGTCATTTTTTACCGTACGCGCCACTCTTGTGAAACACCTGAGCAGCAGCATAAATGAGACAATTTTCTCCCTCTCTACTATAGTTTGAATTACATATACGCAAGACCCATGAGAATAAAATCCGACCCGGATCCGAGGGTCAACTACAGAGTTTTGGGCCCGATCGGGTATTCGGGTGGACCCTTGAAGACCTCTAGCTCACAGCAGCCAGGGAGTGAGAGACTTTGGGAGGGGTAATAATGGTAATAGGTCAGGTGTGTGTGTGTGTGTGTGTGTGTGTGTGTGTGTGTGTGTGTGTGTGTGTGTGTGTGTGTGTGTGTGTGTGTGTGTGTGTGTGTGTGTGTGTGGAGGCCTGGAGGCCTGGACTGATCGTGATCACCGTCTAGGTATAGAGTAGAACTCGGCTGCCTTTTACACAATGTGCGCATATGTGCGTGTTTGCCTATGTGCGTGTTTCACATGGTTAGCATGGCACTGTTTCGGAGCTGTGTTTTTTTTGAGCTCTCCATTTTGCTGTGCCCACAGGACTAGAGGAGAAAGTGTGTGTGTGCCTGTGTCTCTCTCTGGCCCTGTGTGTGTGTGTGTGTGTGTATGACGTATGTACACGTCTCATCAATGTTATTCATCGCCGTGAAAGATTCCGAGGAAGCAGAGCTGTGTTGAGTTGTTTGGAGGAAGCACTAAAGGGGGTGGTAAATTAGAGATGAAGAGGCCAAGTAGGATCAAAGCTGCTGGAGCTGAGGTTATTTTCTGTTATAAGGGTTGTCAGGTGATTATACTCCGTTACAACTGTATGGGGCTTGTGAGGTAGAACCAGAATAATAATGATAATAATAATAACTTCCTGTCTGCAACATCCAGAAGGGAGAATTGTGTTCAGGGCTCCTAAAGTATAATGCTGACCTGCACTCACACCAATACAGCCTCATCTGAACCCATTTAACTTCCCTTACTCCTCCAGCCTCTCCTCTCTGTCACACTCTGGGGGATTGTCTTTACATATTGAAGCATCTTAGCCAAAGAAAGAGCAGTATGCACAGCCATAAAGTGCAGTGCCTGGACAAAACACTTACCCAAGTATCGAACAAAACAAAATCACTACCATATGCATCTCCCGGTGAATTAGCCAAAGCCTCACTATGGATTTCCTTATCGACGTCCCTGTAACTTGCCGAGTAAATCCCTTGAGTGTATTTCATATCCTCATCCTTGCTGTTGCCCTGGGCCCAGTGTTGTCACGACCAGCCAGGCTGGATCACTAGGAGCCTGGCTCTGTCACTCTTTCCTAATATACTAAGTGGAGGAAACTCTGTCCATTAAATTAAACTGAATTACTCATGGACCTGATTCTGCAACTGACTCTGAATATTTCACTGGGTAATGAAGTCACAGATATTAGAGAGAGAATGGCAGATGGAAGTAAGCTGCGAGCTCCATCTGAGAGGGTCACGTGTTCAATCCCATTGCTCTCGTTAGATCTTTTTTGGTTTTAACCCTTTCCCAAACCTTAACCCTTACTTTAACCATTCAGAATTAACGTTGAATGCTGAAGTCAAACCGTGTCAAACCGTGAGATCTTGTTGGTGGTAGACCTGAAGGGTAGGTGAGTGGGTGTGTGTGTGTGCGTGTATGCGTGCGTGTGGGTATGTGTGAGCGTGTGTGTGTGTGCCTGCATGTATGCATGTGTGTGCGCATAACCCCGAAGAGACTAATAGGAAGTGCGTTAACCAGGACAATGACACCTCACAGTAGCCTGAGAATCTCTTGAGCTAAAAATCTGTCCACTGTGTCCTCCCTTCATCCCTCTATCCTCACCTCCTCATTCCCCAACAAGCTCTAAAAGTCACTGCACAATTAGACGTTTTCAACGTTTCTCCCTACCTCCTCCTTGTCCTCCATCCATCCTTCCCTCCCAACTGCTCTCTGGCACCATAGGTGTGACACGTAAGTCACACATGATGTACCTAGGTGTCATTGTGGTGACCAGCGTGACGATGAGCACAGTGGCGTGCTGTGTGTGATGTGTTTAGCGTCGCGCCGCGAGGGTAAAAACGAAATGAGAGAGGATGTGTTTATCAGAGGCAGAGGATCTGGATTGTGTGTAGAGATTACACGTACACACACGGGTACACACACACACAGCAAGCACATATGCACAGAGATGTCCTTGTCCCTGTTTCTCTTCCCTCTGATGTCGTCTGAGGACACTGTGCTCTGACGCCACACAAGGACACACAGAGGGAGAGAGATACACGAGGGATTGTGTGTGTGTGTGCGCGCATGTGTGTGTGCAGGCGTGTCAGGACAGGGTGTAGCAGATTAGTCCCCCCTGTCGTATGGCTGCGCCACAGTCTGTATCATTCGCAGAAGTCCCCATCATTCGCAGAAGTCCCCTACACGTTCATTACCTATCATACTGTAGGTATGGAGGCACACACACACATATTCACGCATGCACACACACACACTCTTTCGATCAATCTCTGTCACAAACATGCACTCACACATGCACATCCACACAGAGACACACACAAACACACCTCTCCCTATGCTTCATTATCACACATTCATCACCTAAGACTACTGTTGAAGGCTGCTGGTTCTGATGTATTGTTCTGACTCAGGCAGTGACTGTATTCAGTCACGCAGAGTTGTGTGGGCGCGACACAGCCGCATGGGTTTCATATGTTATTTAAATCAGTCTCATGCAATAGTTGTATTAGATTATCACTTGTAAGAATCAAGTATTTAAATACATTTAAATACAAGTGTCACGTTCTGACCTTAGTTCCTTTGTTTTTGCCTTTGTTTTAGTATGGTCAGTGCGTGAGTTGGGGTGGGCAGTCTGTTTGTTTTCTATGTTGGTTTTTGAGTTCGGCCTAGTATGGTTCTCATTCAGAGGCAGCTGTCAATTGTTGTTCCTGATAGAGAATCATATTTAGGTAGCCTGTTTTCTATTGTGTTTTGTGGGTGGTTATTTTCAGTCTTTGTGTGTCTGCACCAGATAGAACTGTTTCAGTTTTCACTTTGTTGTTTTGTATTTTTGAAGTGTTCAGTTTCTTATTAAAAAGATGAACACTAACCACGCTGCGCTTTGGTCATCTCCTTCTTCCACAGACGACAGCCGTTACAGAAACACCCACCACAAAAGGACCAAGCAGCGTGGTAACGGGCAGCAGCAGCAGCGGCTAAAAACACAGGACTCCTGGACATGGGAGGAGATTCTGGACGACAAGGGACCATGGGCACAGCCAGGGGAATATCACCGCCCCAAAGCAGAGCTGGAGTCAGCGAAAGAAGAGAGGCGCCGGTATGAGGAGGCAGCACGGCAGCGTGACTGGAAGCCCGAGAGGCAGCCCCAAAAATGTATAGGCGGGGGCACACGAAGGCAGGTAGGAGACCTGCACCAACTTCCCGTGCTTACCGGAGAGAGCGAAGGACCGGGCAGGCACCGTGTTATGCGGTGGAGTGCATGGTGTCTCCAGTGCGTGTGCATGGCCCGGTGCAGTACATTCCAGCTCCTCGTATCGGCTGGGCTAGAGTGGGCATCGAGCCAGGTGCCATGAAGCCGGCACTACATCTACATCTCCTCGGGCCGGCGTACATGGCACCAGCCTTACGCATGGTGTCCCCGGTTCGCCAGCACAGCCCAGTGCGGGCTATTCCACCTTGCCGCACTGGCCTGGCTATGGGGAGCATTCAACCAGGTAAGGTTGGGCAGGCCCGGTGTTCAAGAGCTCCAGTGCGCCTGCACGGTCCGGTCTATCCGGTGCCACCTCCACGCACCAGCCCTCCGGTGTCTCTCTGTCTTCCGCCCTACAGGTGCTCCGCCCGTCCAGCACTGCCAGAGCCTTCCTCCTGCCCTGCCCAGCGCAGCCAGAGTCTCCCGTCTGTCCTGAGCCGTCAGAGCCGCCAGTCTGTCCTGAGCCGCTAGAGCCGCCAGTCTGTCCTGAGCCGCCAGTCTGTCCTGAGCCGCCAGTCTGTCCTGAGCCGCCAGTCTGTCCTGAGCCGCCAGTCTGTCCTGAGCCGCCAGAGCCGCCAGTCTGTCCTGAGCCGCCAGAGCCGCCAGTCTGTCCTGAGCCGGCAATCTGTCCTGAGCCGCCAGAGCCGCCAGTCTGTCCTGAGCCGCCAGAGCCGTCAGTCTGTCCTGAGCCACCAGAGCCGCCAGTCTGTCCTGCGCCGCCAGAGCCGCCAGTCAGCCAGGAGCCGCCAGTCAGCCAGTCAGCCAGGAGCCGCCAGAGCCGCCAGTTTTCACAATCACTTTGGCACTAATTTCAAAACTATGATGTCGTTTTTCAAAACTCTAACACTTTTTCCAATTGCTTGCATACAATACACATAAAGCTAAGATAATTTGTTCATTGAACTAAAATCACCTGTTCAAAATAACACAACTTTACATCAAGTATTATCGTTTCAAAACGCAATTCACACATTGCATCTGAGATGACTGTCTATTCATTCCATTACAATGATCTTGACTCAGGGAGGAGGACGCCCCTGCCATGCATAGTCCCATGGGATGTTGGCTATCAACAACAAGGCAACTCCTATGACTAATTGGGAATGGGACGCAAGCGTAGGATTGATCACCCCGTCGCTGGCCGCTTTGGGGAGGGTGTATAGTGTGAAAGGCCGAAACTCCCTAGGAACCAAAGGTACACTACTGACGATGCACTCCCCAAATTTCACCAGGCTCACTGTTCATGAACTCTTGGAAGTGCTTGCACAAAGGATAGTAACATCTCATCCTGTGTTCTTGGAATCTAACTATTTATTGATACAACTGCTCAAAATGATAACTGTTGCATTACTCTTAATGCATAGTTTTATGGAAACGGACAAACAATACTCCATGTTTAGATTATGAAAGTTTCAGGATAGCGAGATCCATTGATACCAATTACAGTGGAACATGAACCAATTGGACTACATTATCTATGGATGTAATATTTCATCATCATTCTTTATCAGACACTATGTTTCTATGTTTCTATGGTCCCATGTACGGCTTTTCCAGACCATGTTTTCAGATTTGACATTACTGTACACTCACCGGCCACTTTATTGTGTACGCCTATCTAGTACTGGGTAGGACCACCTCTTGCCTCCACAACAGCCTGAATTATACACAGTGTTGTACATTAAGAGATGCCCTTCTGCACACCACTGTGTTAAATGGCTGTTATTTGAGCATTTGTGGCCTTTCTGTTAGCTTGAAGGAGTCTGGACATTCTCCTCTGACCTCTCTCATTAACAAGGTGTTTTTGCCCACAGATCTGCCTCTCACTGAATGTGTTTTGTTTATCGCACCATTCTCTGTACTCTAGAGACTGTAGTGTGTAAAAATCACAGGAGGGCAGCTGTTTTTGAGATGCTGGAACCACAATGTATGGCACCAACAATCATACCATAGTCAAAGTTGCTTAGGTTATACATCTTGCCCGTTCTAATGTTTCGTCGAACAACAACTTAAGCTCTCTACGCTATATATTGAGTTGCAGGCAGCCACGTGATTCGCTGTTCGAAGGAGAAGTCTATTTGCGTTAACACGCAGGTGTACCTAGTAAAATGGCTGGCGAGTGTATGTACTGTATGTTTTGTGTGTTTTGTTTTTCCAATACGGACAACTTGCTACTAATGATTGATTTCACATTGTGGTATGAGTATATAGTGAAATGAGTGAGGTAGGTGATCCAGGTCACGATAGAGTTCAAGCAGTGGGAGGAGGAAGACGTGGTGGTCAAAGGAATGGCAGGGGATATGCACCCCCTCTGAGAGGTGGTCGTGGTCCTCATTTGAGATGTGTGGGGGAACGCGGTAGAGGACAAGGCCACGGACAAAGACAGCGGCAGCAACAGCAAAGAGTGTCCAATGAAATCCGAGCAATAGTTGTAGACCATGTCGTAAATCATGGCATGACAATGACTGAGGCATCTCCAATGATTCAACCAAACCTCAGAAGATCAACCGTGGCCTCAATCATCAGAACTTTCCGCAGTGAGAACCGGTAAGTCTTCACCGTGCAGTAAACAATAGGCTACTCTCAGTGTGCCTTTTGAAAGAAATGCAGACAGAGTGAAGCAACTGAGGACTGAGCATGTTCAGGTATGTTCAGTTCCAAGATGCCGGTTGTAAAAAATTCCCCCAAATTCTACATCATTGTAAACAGTCATTCTCTTTCCAAAATTTATTTTTACAGGGTGATGCAGCCGGTTGCTAACGAAAACCCTCACAAATTCCTATTTTTGGATGAGGCAGGCTTCAACCTGGCCAAGACAAGGAGGAGAAGTCGGAATTGTATTGGCCAGTGGGAAACATCACCATGTGTGTGACTATATCAAAAGACGGTGTGGTGGAATGCAGACCTCGTATTGGAATATATAATGCAGCTCTCCTTGTTACCTTCCTTGATGAGCTAAATCAGGTCTGTAGAGCTGATGGCGTGACCTATGTCATTGTGTGGGATAATGTCAGGTTCCACCATGCTCAAATGGTACAAGCATGGTTTCAGACCCATTCACAATTTCCCACCCTGTACTTACCCCCATACTCTCCTTTCCTTAAACCAATTGAGGATTTTTTCTCCACATGGAGGTAGAAGGTATATGATAGGCGCCCTCAAAAACAAGCCACCATTCTCCAGGCCATGGATGACGCATGCAATGACATCACGGCAGACCAGTGTCAGGCGTGGATTCGCCATGCCCGAAGATTCTCACCAAGATGTTTGGCTAATGAAAATATCCATTGTGATGTGGATGAGAACCTAGGGCCAAATCCACAATACAGGAATGATGGAAATATAGAAGTACAATAATCAAGCCTTTGTTTTGCTTTTTACAATAAGCCAGATGAGGAACACTGCAGTTGACGTTCTACTGTAGTTTTTTTCTTTTTTTTGTAGCTAATTATTTTAGCTTTGATTCAAAGAAACCTACGTTATGTTGTGGTTTTATTGTATTTCATCAATACATTTCAGATTTTATTCAAACATTCCACTGTGTCTGTAGTATTCTCTCTACTAGTCCTTTTACAGTGATATATTTACGTGTAGTACCATAATGAAACATGTATCACATATTTTGTTCTACAACATTTAATGATTGTACGAACAACTACACAATGAAACTATCGGTATCTTGTGTGATTTAAATGAATGTTCCTTTCGTATTTCATGATAAATTAGTTATTTGAACAAATGATTCTGCAACAGGAAGGATTCTTTAAAGATCTGAATGCACAATGCAATGTTTTGAACATTGGACTGCCTGTTACAAGTTATTTTTTGAGTTGTGTCTTGTATCTAGAGTTTTGAAAAATGACCACAAGCTTCTGAAATTAGTGCCAAAGTGATTGTAAAAAACTGTAAAACAACATCAACCGTCCGCATTCCCCTCTCCCTCTCCACCCTAGGAGGTTCGTGTCTTTTCTCTCTGTGTCTGCATACGAATCCCTTGGTGTTTGACTCCAGGGATCTACCGTTGGCAAGGTCACACATTCACCTCCTCCTCCACTCCTCTCCTCCACTCCTCACGGAAGTCCCTTGTCTCTGCTCCTGCTAATAACAATCATCCCTTCAGATAAAGAGTTTTGGTCCTTCTAGGGATTCTCCAGCCTCTTACCCTGTTGCTGTGCTCTCTCGCTTGCTCTCTTCTGTCCCCTCTGTAGCCCTCCCTCTGCTCTCCAATGGGGTTCTTGAGGAGCTACAATGTTTCAATGCTATGCCACCCTGAGTATGGGATTCCCAGAGCTCCAGGCTCAATAGTTTGTGAGTGTGTGTACGGGCTTGCCAGAGCCTAGAGTCTTTCAAGCCACTCTATTCTACTGAATGGGCCTCCTAATAATCTGCTGCTCTGGAGATCCACAGGGACATGCCTGACCTTCACACACACACACACACACACACACACACACACACACACACACACACGGAGGCTGCTGAGCGGGCGGCTCATAATAATGTCTGGAACGGAGCAAATGGAATGGCATCAAACACCTGGAGACCATGTGTTGGATACCATTCCACCGATTCCGCCTCAGTCATTACCACAAGCCTGTCCTCCCCAACTAAGGTGCCACCAACCTCCTGTGACACACAGACACACCACACACATACACACACACACACACACACACACACACACACACACACACACACACACACACACACATGCACCCTCTCCCCTGATTCAGATTTGGGGTGGTCCCTGGACGTTGAATTCAAGGCCGGTCCAAATCTGAACCAATAACAGATGTCCTTGATTTAGCCCAAACATAGACGTCTATAATTGGTTCAGATTTGGTCGGGTCCCAACCAATCATAGACCTTTTTATTCAACATGTTTGGACTGCACAGTACAGTACAGCACAGCAGAGTACAGTAAATTACAGTACACAGTACAGTAAAGAAAAGTAAGGTGTAGTACACTAGAGTACAGTACAGCATACTAGAGTACAGTAAAGTAAAGCATACTGTAGTGTATTGTACCCTACTAAACTCTACTATACTGAACTAAACTGTACTCTACTGAATTAAACTATACTGTGTTGTACTGTACTGTATCCTACTGAATTAGAGCAGCAGATTATTAGGTGGCAATAATTTGTCGGAGGTGGCCACAGTGTCCTCAGACCCCCCTTTCTCAGCCTCCATTATCTCCGCTGCAATAGTCTGTGCCAGGGGGCTTGGGTCAGTCTTTTACATCTGGTGTAATTCTCCTGTCTTGTCTGGTGTCCTGCGTGAATTTAAGTATGCTCCCTCTAATCCTCTCTCTCTCTCTCTCTCCCCTCCCAGAGGACCCGAGCCCTAGGACCATGCCTCAGGACTACCTGACCTGATGACTCCTGGCTGTCCCCAGTCCACCTGGTAGTGCTGCTGCTCCAGTTAACTGTTCTGCCTGGGGCCATGGAACCCTGACCTGTTCACCGGACGTGCTACCTTTTCCGCACCTGCTGTTTTCAACTCTCCCTCTCGCTCTCTCTCCCGCACCTGCTGTCTCGACCTCTGAATTCTCGGCTATGAAAAGCCAACTGATATATACTCCTGAGGTACTGACCTGCTGCTCCCTCTACAACAGGCCTGGGCAATTATTTTCCATGCAGGCCCACATTAGAATATATTTTTGAATATATTTTTGCCATCGCGGGCCAGAATCATATTGCAGGATTATACATCATGTGTATGACTGTGTTGACAGATATATCTACTGTAAATCACATCCAGATATGCTACTTATCTTAATTTTTTAACATGCACAGAAATAAACAACATTCATGTTCTCATTTTGGTAGGTATTTTCATTTTTAAACATGCAATGAACTACACAGAGGGAAAAGTACACTGCATTCAACCCCACGGACAGAACTCTTAATGGGTATGCACAAAAACACAAGAAAGATAGAGAGCTCAACATTACATTTAAACTACTCAATCAGTGTGAGGAGTGAAGTCTCTGATGGGCATTAACTAGAGCAGTGAAGTCAGGTATAGTTTCTGATGTCGCTCTGCGCAGGATTGCTGAGAGGTGAGAGTCAGTAAGAGATGATCTGTGCCTTGACTTGTTATATTTAATCACTGAAAATGTCTGTTCACATACATAGGTTGACCCAAACAGTACAAACATCTTCTGAGCTTGACTCATGATCTTTGGAATGTTTTGTTCATCGAGAGATGCATAGAACCTCGTCAGTGACATTGATTTGAATAGTTCTCCAATCACTGCATCAGACGGAAGATCGATAAGCTCAAGTTGCAGGTCAGCGGGAGCGTTATCCACATTGAAGGTGAAAGGAGAGGAAACCAACAGCATGTCATTTTCCAACACTTTGAAATCCTCAAAATGACGAGAAATCTCACCGTTCAAAGCGTGCAGCAGCAAGGTATACTTCTCCCGCTGGTCATCTGATAGGGAACAGACTAGTTGTGTCGGGAGGTGGGTGAGATTGTTGGCTTCTACTTGGCGGGTCAGGATGAGTAATTGTCCCTTGAAGGCTTTGACAAGGCTGTACATCTGATGTGCAAAAAGGCCCTTCCCTTGTAGTTTGCAATTCAGTTCATTCATGAGGGCCACGATGTCCACGGTGAAGGCAAAATCAGCCAACCATTCTATATCTTGCACATATTTTCCTTTAATTTGCACAAACACAGCAATCTCAGCATTCAGGTCCCACACCCTTTTAAGCACTTTCCCCAAACATCTCACGTTTGTGTCGTAGGGGAGATCTGCATGAGCCGACGCTGTCTCTTCCAACAGTGAGACAAACTGCCTGTGGTTTAAATATTTTGCTCTTATGAAGTTTACAACTTCAGTGACTGTATCCACAACATGGCTGATTTTCAGAACACATTTACAGAGCACCTCCTGATGAATAATGCAATGCAGGAAAAAAAACTGATCTGGGTTCAGCTCAGCTACTTGATCTTGTATCGTTTTCAAAAGGCCAACGTTTTTTCCTGTCAAGTTTGGGCACCCATCAGTGGTCAAACTGGATAACTTTTCAAAACTCAGTCCCAGCTTTGCCACACACTTATAACCCTACACTAATAAATCTTTCCCTGTTGTTGTGCTCTTCATTGACTGCATTGAAGCAAGCTCCTGTGTAAATTCAAAGTCTGGGGTTATGCCTCGTAAGAATATCAACAACTGTGCCATGTCAAGTGCATCACTGCTCTCATCCAGGGCCAAGGAGAAATAGGTGAACTCCTTTACCTTGTCTTCCAACTATTGTGCCATATTCTCTGTGATGTCCTCAACACGCCGTGTCACTGTTCGTCTTGACATGGAAACATTTTCAAACAGCTCTTTCCTGTCAGGGCAAAGTGTTGCTGCTTTGTAAATGAAACATTCTTTAATAAATTTGCCCTCAGCGAAGGGTTTGCTATGTTTAGCAATTTTATGGGCCAGTACATAGCTAGCTCTCGCAATTTCGTCGTTTGCTGAATGCAGTTTTTTGAAAATTCCTTGCTGCTTTTGCAACTGAGAAAGCAACTCTTTTGATGCACTTGCCCTCTGCTTAGAAGACATATTCCTATGTTTCTCTGCATGCTTCATCTGGAAGTGTCGGGACAAGTTGTAGTCTTTCAAGACAGCAATGCTCTCTTTGCTCACAGCTTTCCCTGATACCTCAATAAAGACGTATTTTGATGTCCACTCTTGCTGTAACACCCTACATTCATTGTCTACTTTCCTTTTCTTTGAAAAAACAATTTTTGCGCAATTTCTAGCTAGCTACTATTTGTAACTGTGACGTGTGTGTCAGCCTGTCAGTCACTGTCTGTCCTCGTGCATGTTTTTATTAATACGTGCCTTTAAAATGAATGTCCCACAAGAGGTGGGAGTTAAATTATTACACAAAGGCGAGTATTCATTGGGCTTTTAATTTGAATAACAAATACGTATTTCAAAACTTTACTATCGCAAATTCTTTATGTGATCTGAGCATGATTCCGCGGGCTGTAAAGCGGTCGCTGGCCGCATATGGCCGGCCTTTTCCCAGGCCTGCTCTACAACCAGTGTGATTATTATTTGACCCCGCTGGTCATCTATGAACATTTGAACATCTATGATGAACAACCTGGCCTTATTGTCCATGTACTCTTATAATCTCCACCCGGCACATCCAGAATAGCCTGGTTCCTCTCTAAATTGCTTCATAGGCTCCTGACTTTCTATGGAATTATTCCTATCCCTCGTGCGTCTATCTGCATTGCTTGCTGTTTGGGATTTTAGGTTGGGTTTCTGTATAAGCACTTTGTGACATCTGCTGATGAAAAAAGGCCTTTAAAAATGCATTTGATTTGAATTAAACTGTTCTTTAGTGTACTCTACTGAATTAAACTTTACCGTACAGTACTCTACTGTACTGTTCTTTACTCTAATGAATTAAACTCTACCATACTGTGCTCTACCATACTGTAATGTACTGTACTCTTCTGTGGTCTACTGTACTGTACTTTGATGTTCAAACTTGTGAAACATAGCGTAGACATCTATGGTTTGTTCAGATTTGGATCTGGTCCTCACTGATCAAATGTGTACTTGTTTGGGGGCGATGCGTATTCAAATAATACCCAGCATGCTTTACAAGTGTTTACATTTAGGTAATTCAGCAGATGCTCTTCCATATTGACTTACAGTCAGTGCATTCAACTAAAGTAGATAAAACAACAACATATCACAGTCATAGCAACCACAAAAGAAAATCTGTAACCGTTACTCAGAATGTTATTGTAATTGAACTGTTCTGTTGGTTTAATTTTTTAAACTTTAGATAGATTTAAAAGTCATTGCTGTCAGAGTTGAAGCAAAAGCATATATTTTTTTAAATATAATACATTTTGTTACGTAATTAAACGACTAGTCGTTCAGTGAGAATAAGAATTGTTTTGACTCCTTTCGTTCATTTCAGTCAGTAATGCTCGGAACACACCCCTACCAGCAAACGATGAACTGAAAACTCGAAAGAGTAATGATTCTACAAGCCTCTCGTTCATATGTCCTTCACTGTAGGGGGCTTATTTACTACTGAGACTTGTTAAAATGTGCTTTGAACAATGTACATTTGTTTATTGTGAGGCATACAAATAAGATGATTTGTTAATATAGTTTAGATTTAGATTATGAACGACACATGGAGGAGTGCATTGCTTTACTGCTGTGAGAGTAATACTCAAAATATTAGGTCGCAAACTGCAGCCCCGAAAACAATTCATTCTTGAGTTGAAGTTTTTTGAGAGGAGGTATTGTTTTGGTTCTACAAAGTTATGTCTTTCATAACGTTCGATAATCAATGAATTATTCATTCTTGCACGATGAGATCTAAACCAGTGGCGGTTGGTGCTGTTTAAGATTTGTTTTTCTTCTATTACAGCATATAAACTGACTCTCATTCATATTTCATTCACCCAGTTCAACGTAACATCAACAGGTTTAGGCTACTACATGATGCTCAATTAGTCCCTGTACCCATTATGAGGTGACTACAACTACAAATGAAAAAATATAACAGGTAGAGAGACAAATAGGAGTAATCAAGATGACAGACAGTGACACATTCAGCCTTGCAACTCTTGCCTGAATCTAGATGATCAGTTGCAAATGAGAGTTTCGATTGGACAAATTCAGGTTGGTTTATCCCAGTTTCATTCTGTTTAAGAAACATTTTCAACAGATTTGACAGAATGAATATAGCCTGATCACCCGCACACACAGTTTACTTTCATAGCAGCCACATACAAACGGCATCATCACTTTTCGCATCTACGCACTCTCCTCCTCCTACCTTTCCCCTTCTCTTGTGGACTACAGTGTACAACACAACAGCTGTCTGTGACCAGGCAAAAAAAAACTTGCCAAGCCAAACCTTCATACCATAAACGCTAACCGCTACACACAGCCTACATTGTTGTCAATGTCACCATATTAGCTAACATCATAGTCAATATAGTTCCTATAAACTAATGCATTAGTAAACTCGCTACAATCACGCAGTAGAGTGTACAGCAAGCAGTTTAGCAGTTACACTGGCGGGCCCCGGTGGCAATAAATTAATAAAACTGAAAGCTTAACTTGACTTGGAAGAGTTCCAGTGTTGGATAGCCTTAGCCAACTAGCTAACATACATAGTATTCCTCTCTGTTTGAGACAGGTGTTAGAGTAGGCTTAATTAGCTAGCTGCATTCGCTAGCTAAGTATGTGAAAGTGAAAGCAAAAAAAATACAATGAATATAGCTATCTCTCAATTTCACTCTCTCTGTCTCTCGCTGCTGCTTCTCCTTCATTTTTGAATAAATTAATTTGTTCAAAACTTTCTCTTTGAGTCAACTACTCACCACATTTAATGCACTGTAGTGCTAGCTAACTGTAGCTTATGCTTTCCGGACTAGATTAATTATCTGATCCTTTGATTGCATGGACAACATGTCAGTTCATTCTTCAAGAGCTTTGATTGGAGGACATCCTCCGGAAGTCATCATAATTACTGTGCAAGTCTATGAAAGGGGGTGAGAACCATGAGCCTCCTAGGTTTTCTGTTGAAGTTAATGTAGCCATAGAAGGATGGAAAATAGCTGTCCTCTGGCTACACCATGGTGTTACCCCAGAGAATGCTGTTGAGGCTACTGTAGACATTTTTAATCCTTTTTGATTTTTTTATGTTTCCCTATTATTTTCTTTCTGAAATATATTGATTTGGAATGGTCCCCCTCTTCCTCCTCTGTGGAGCCTCCATTGTTCTAAACATTTCTTTTTCTTCTCTATGCTGATCTATTTTCCCTCGCGCACATGATAGACAGTTGCTGGATGGAGCACGTCTCCAGAGTTGCTGAGACAGAAGAGCACGTGTTAACCCTGCTGTAGAATTCATTGCAGCCAGCAGGTCAAACTAACAAAAATAAATAAATGAGTCACTATGAAAAAAGGAATCATGACTCTCAAGTCAGTAAAAAGAACGAATCGTTCTTGAACTGCACATCCCTAATAATAAAGATCGGAGCAATAATACATTTTTGTTGCAATCTTCAGTATAATGCCTGTTTAATTGAGAATGTATAGCAGTTGAATTGCGGCTCTAATATTTGCATTTTTAACGTTTGTAAAATACATATTTTAATCTTTCCTTCAGCACCTGAAATGCACCTAATTGCAATGTCCTGAAATGTACCTGACTTCAACGTCCTGAAACTAGGTGTATAAAATTGAGCACACAGCCATGCAATCTCCATGGACAAACACTGGCAGGAGAAAGGCCTTACCGAAGAGCTCAGTGACATTCAACATGGCGCGGTCATAGGATGCCACCTTTCCAATAAGTTAGAGCTGCCGTGGTCAGCTGTAAGTGCTTTTATTGGGAAGTGGAAACGTCCAGGAGCAACAACGGCTCGGCCGCAAAGTGGTAGGCCACACAAGCTCACAAAATGGGACCGCTGAGTGCTGAAGCGTGTAGAGCGTAAAAAAGTCTGTCCTCGGTTGCAACACTCACTACATACAGTGCCTTGCGAAAGTATTCGGCCGCCTTGAACTTTGCGAAATTTTGCCACATTTCAGGCTTCAAACATAAAGATATAAAACTGTATTTTTTTGTGAAGAATCAACAACAAGTGGGACACAATCATGAAGTGGAACGACATTTATTGGATATTTCAAACTTTTTGAACAAATCAAAAACTGAAAAATTGGGCGTGCAAAATTATTCAGCCCCCTTAAGTTAATACTTTGTAGCGCCACCTTTTGCTGCGAGTACAGCTGTAAGTCGCTTGGGGTATGTCTCTATCAGTTTTGCACATCGAGAGACTGACATTTTTTTCCCATTCCTCCTTGCAAAACAGCTCGAGCTCAGTGAGGTTGGATGGAGAGCATTTGTGAACAGCAGTTTTCAGTTCTTTCCACAGATTCTCGATTGGATTCAGGTCTGGACTTTGACTTGGCCATTCTAACACCTGGATATGTTTATTTTTGAACCATTCCATTGTAGATTTTGCTTTGTTTTGGATCATTGTCTTGTTGGAAGACAAATCTCCGTCCCAGTCTCAGGTCTTTTGCAGACTCCATCAGGTTTTCTTCCAGAATGGTCCTGTATTTGGCTCCATCCATCTTCCCATCAATTTTAACCATCTTCCCTGTCCCTGCTGAAGAAAAGCAGGCCCAAACCATGATGCTGCCACCACCATGTTTGACAGTGGGGATGGTGTGTTCAGGGTGATGAGCTGTGTTGCATTTACGCCAAACATAACTTGCATTGTCTTGCATTGTTGCCAAAAAGTTCAATTTTGGTTTCATCTGACCAGAGCACCTTCTTCCACATGTTTGGTGTGTCTCCCAGGTGGCTTGTGGCAAACTTTAAACGACACTTTTTATGGATATCTTTAAGAAATGGCTTTCTTCTTGCCACTCTTCCATAAAGGCCAGATTTGTGCAATATACGACTGATTGTTGTCCTATGGACAGAGTCTCCCACCTCAGCTGTAGATCTCTGCAGTTCATCCAGAGTGATCATGGGCCTCTTGGCTGCATCTCTGATCAGTCTTCTCCTTGTATGAGCTGAAAGTTTAGAGGGACGGCCAGGTCCCAAAGTTCAAGGGGGCCGAATACTTTCGCAAGGCACTGTAGTTCCAAATTGCCTCTGGAAGCAATGTCAGCACAATAACTGTTTGTCGGGAGCGTCATGAGATGGGATTCCATGGCCGAGCAACCGCACACACGCCTAAGATCACCATGAACAATGCCAAGCATCGGCTGGAGTGGTGTAAAGCTCACCCCCATTGGACTCTGGAGTAGTGGAAATGCGTTCTCTGGCGTGATGAATCATGCTTCACCATCTGGCAGTTCGACGGACGAATATGGGTTTGCCGGATGCCAGGAGAACGCGACCTGCCCCAATGCATAGTGCCCCAACTCTAAAGTTTGGTGGAGGAGGAATAATGGTCTGGTGCTGTTTTTCATGGTTCGGGCTAGGCCCCCTAGTTCCAGTAAATGCAAATCTTAACGCTACAGCATACAGTGACAATCTAGACGATTCTGTGCTTCCAACTTTGTGGCAATAGTTTAGGGAAGGCTCTTTCCTGTTTCAGAATGACAATGCCCACGTGCACAAACGTGGTCTGCACAGAAATGGTTTGTCATCTTCTAAACTTTCATTCAGCAACTGGAATGCACATGATGTCAACATCTGGAAAAGACAACTAAAATATCTATTTTCAACGTAATTTGACTTACTGGGACACAGTGTGTTGAGGAGGAGCAGCCCTCGACCAGAGAGTGAGTGATATGTTAGTTTCCATTAGGACACCATTCTGCCCCAATTGCTCTGCTCTCACTACACATTCAAGCGTTCTACACCCTGTCTCTCCCCAATCACACTCAGTTATTTAGCTGTAGATTAATATTAGAGTGTATGATAAACAACCAGTACACTACTACTGTGTATTTTTGTTAGAAGCTGAAGCTTTGATTTGGTTTGAAGGCAGAAGGGATAAGATAATGAGTCCTACTCGACTCTGCAAGTGTTTCAGCCAGTTGGTAAACACACACACACACACGCACTTACACACACACACACAGAGAGAGAGAAAGACTGTAAGGTATTCCTCCCCAGGATTAATTAGTTTGATTCACACTGTGTCCGCCACGCTAGCAACCATCCCCAGGGTAGCCAACAAACAAACAGGATGGTTGTGAGTGTATGTCGATGTGTCTGTGTGCACTCTTGATATTGTCAGATGTGGTACCCAGGATGATATTTACCCTCTTGAGTTGTCTAATTAGCATACAGTAAACAGGCTGGCAGCAACAGCCTGGATGGAAGAGAGACGATTCATACCAGCTACCTCTGCAACCAACCAGAACCACTAAGAAGGTACATGGCGAAGGCAGAGAGGTAGGGATAGGTAGAGGGAGAGAGATGGATTTTAGGGAGAAAAGGAAAGGGGTATATAGAGACGGACGTTAGAGAGAAAAACAGTCATCCGAAGAGGACAGGTAGAATGAGAGAGGGGAGGTGGAGGGGAGTGATGGAGAGAAAGAATTAGAGATACACAGTAAGAGCGGGGGGAGAGAAGGAGAATAGGAGATGGAGAGGAAAGGAAGAGGAGAGGCAGGGGAGAGAAGGACAGGGAGACGGAGTGGAAGGTGAGAGAAGGAGAGAAGTAGAATGAAAAATGATAGAGGCACACAGTATGTTTGTTGATATCGTGGGGAGAGAGCGAGAGGAAGAAGAGAGGAGAGAAAATGAGAACTGTTGAGGTAGAGTGAGAAGGGTCATTATCATGCTGTCGCACTTGGTTGTTGAAGAGAGCAGACACGACTCAGAGATGTGGACACTATCTTGTCGTGTGTCGACACATTGCATGCCTGGCACTGTAACATATGGACTGTTAATGTCTTATCTGGCTGCCGGCTGAGGGAGGAGAATACTTTGAGAGAGGCTTGAGGTGAACAGGCTGGGTATAGAAACACACTGAAACTGAAGCCACTATAAGCCACTCTAATGAACATATTGGATAATTTTCCCCAGTGCTGATGGGAGATTGATGTGATGTGGCTAAATGTATGGAGTGCACATACACACATGCATGCAAAAATTCGCACACAACACACGTGTACACGTACACATGATTTCACACATGCACACACCGATGCTTGCAGGCACCATTGCACATTTGTGTGTGGCCCCAGACCCTTAAGGACAGATGTCTGCCTCTCTGACATCTAGGCTGAAGGTGAGTGTAATCAACCTCATTATGCTAAGGGACAATTCCACGGTAACGGAATTACGCATAGACTTTTTTTAAAGAAAATATATGCCAAACAGAAACCATTCATTTTCGAAGTTTAACAAACCATGCACCTCTATGCACAAGGACTACTTTTACATTTTTTGTGAACATTTTACAGAAATGAATTAAGTGGAATAACTACAGTATGCAGATGCAATTACAGTCAAATCTCCCTCAGGTTTTTTTTGCAACCACATTTTCCAACTACAAATATCTCTCCAAATCAAGATAGACACCTTGAGTTCTATGTTTGTTGCTGCACTACAGTAAGTGAAGTGGATTTACACACAGTCACGGAATTACGATAACGGAATTAAACCATAGGTCCCTGATCTGTACTACACAGAAATTCAGAATTATGGATATGAATGTCATCCGCCTTATGTTTCACAAGTTTGGACATCACAGCGCAGCACAGCATAGTGTAGTAGAGTACCGTACAGTACAGAACAATACAGTAGAGCACAGCAGAGCAGAGTAAAGCAGAGTTCAGTACAATATACTGACTGTACTCTACTGTACTATACTCTGCTTTTCTTTACTATACTGTATTGTACTGTACTACTATATTGTATTTGGACTGTACTTTACTGTGCTCTACTGACTGTACAATATTCTTCTGTACTGTACTGTGCTATCCTAACTTATAAAACACGTCTATGATAGGTTCAGATTTGGTCCAGTCCGGTCCATCTGTGGACGTTAACATCAAGGCCAGGGTGGACTGACCAAATTTCAACTACTTCTCAACGTCCATGTATTTCTGGTGTCGGTCGGTGCTCAGTGGGTGAGGATGCTTGTTACAGTACATGGAATGAGAGGGGACTCATGGGTAGGCGAGAGGTGACATTAACTGGAGAGGCAGACAGAGATGGAGAGCGAGAGGGAGGGGTTGTACAGAGTGTTTTAACACTCTTGGTTTGAACACCAGACAAAATAAAGAAAAATAAATGAGCTGAACATATCAGTATATAACATATCAATCAGTATGCCAGTGGAAGAGAGGACTGCAGCAGGTCACCCAACTGTTCCGGTAATTCCGTTGCTGATTTTAGGGTAATTGTGTAATGGAATTACGAGTTTTAATAACTTAGTAATTCATAAACAATATTTATATCAGTAAAATCACTATAACTAATGGTTAGGTCTACCATTACTTGTTACGTCTGTGAAATATCATTATCCTCCCTCATGAGGGATTGACATTAGAACAATATCTTATGTGGGCTTTTGGTAACAAGGCAAAAGACAATATTTCTTAAATTTACAGAGGCTAAACAATTCATCCAAAATGAAATATAACATAAGTGTTGATATGAGTTGGCAGGGGTCTTTACGTCAACATTATTGTGTTTTGATGTATTTCTGATACGTTTTAAGGCATTTTCTGGTAGATGTTTCCTGTTTATCCAGAAATCAAAGCCTTTACTAATTCCACATTTCTAAGATGGAAAATGGTTGAAAATGTATCTATGCCTTCATTTCCAAAAAAGACACTGCTTAAAAAAATAAAGGGAACACTAAAATAACACATCGTAGATCTGAATGAATGAAATATTCTTATTAAATACTTTTTTCTTTACATAGTTGAATTTGCTGAAAACAAAATCACACAAAAATTATCAATGGAAATCAAATTTATCAACCCATGGAGGTCTGGATTTGGAGTCACACTCAAAATTAAAGTGGAAAACCACACTACAGGCTGATCCAACTTTGATGTAATGTCCTTAAAACAAGTCAAAATGAGGCTCAGTAGTGTGTGTGGCCTCCACGTGCCTGTATGACCTCCCTCCAACGCCTGGGCATGCTCCTGATGACGTGGCGGATGGTCTCCTGAGGGATCTCCTCCCAGACCTGGACTAAAGCATCCGCCAACTCCTGGACAGTCTGTGGTGCAACGTGGCGTTGGTGGATGGAGCGAGACATAATGTCCCAGATGTGCACAATTGGATTAAGGTCTGGGGAACGGGCGGGCCAGTCCATAGCATCAATGCCTTCCTCTTGCAGGAACTGCTGACACACTCCAGCCACATGAGGTCTAGCATTGTCTTGCATTAAGAGGAACCCAGGAACAACCACACCAGCATATGGTCTGGGGATCTCACAAGGGGTCTGAGGATCTCATCTCGGTACCTAATGGCAGTCAGGCTACCTCTGGCGAGCACATGGAGGGTTGTGCGGCCCCCCAAAGAAATGCCACCCTACACCATGACTGACCCACCGCCAAACCGGTCATGCTGGAGGATGTTGAAGGCAGCAGAACGTTCTCCACGGCGTCTCCAGACTCTGGCACGTCTGTCACACGTGCTCAGTGGAAACCTGCTTTCATCTGTGAAGAGCACAGGGCGCCAGTGGCGAATTTGCCAATCTTGGTGTTCTCTGGCAAATGCCAAACAGTGTTGGGCTGTAAACACAACCCCCACCTGTGGATGTCGGGCCCTCATCCCACCCTCATGGAGTCTGTTTCTGATCGTTTGAGCAAACACATGCACATTTGTGGCCTGCTGGAGGTCATTTTGCAGGGCTCTGGCAGTGCTCCTCCTGCTTCTCCTTGCACAAAGGCGGAGGTAGCGGTCCTGCTGCTTAGTTGTTGTTCTCCTACGGCCTCCTCCACGTCTCCTGATGTACTGGCCTGTCTCCTGGTAGCGCCTCCATGCTCTGGACACTACGCTGACAGACACAGCAAACCTTCTTGCCACAGCTCGCATTGATGTGCCATCCTGGATGAGCTGCACTACCTGAGCCACTTGTGTGGGTTGTAGACTCCGTCTCATGCTACCACTAGAGTGAAAGCACCGCCAGCATTCAAAAGTGACCAAAACATCAGCTAGGAAACATAGGAACTGAGAAGTGGTCTGTGGTCACCACCTGCAGAACCACTCCTTTATTGGGTGGTCTTGCTAATTGCCTATAATTTCCACCTGTTGTCTATTCCATTTGCACAACAGCATGTGCAATTTCTTGTCAATCAGTGTTGCTTCCTACGTGGACAGTTTGATTTCACAGAAGTGTGATTGACTTGGAGTTACATGGTGTTGTTTAAATGTTCCCTTTATTTTTTTGAGCAGCGCATATCCCTAAACTCTAAGCTTTCGTTTGACATGCTGCTATGAATTTCACGAGTCCTTAGAAAACATAATGGCACTGGAGGAACTGAACTTGTGTAAGCCTCATTAAGCTACAAAAGTGTCAGTGTGCAACCTTAACATGTGTTAACAATGCAACAGAACAGATGAACAGGAATGACATTTACACTCAGAGTTTGACAAAAATAACTATCTAAAAGCCACATCCCTACTAAGCCATGCCTCAAGTCTTCTGATCTGGTGGATAATAGCTCAATAACCCAACTAAGTGACCCAATTGGCTGGATCAAAAATCACCTAATGTGTGCTCTGTCCACTATTTACCCCCACCGCTGAGTCGTTTTTAGCCCAGCATTTTATTTTGGGTAGCAGGCAATTGTCGCGTCTATTTTCTATGCAAACGTTCTAAATGTCGACAATACATCACTGTAAAAGTTATCTTTATCTATCTACACTTAAAGAAATGCTTGGTTGTTTATTTGACCTAACTGCTGGGTTGCAGGTTTTTGGTCACTTAGTTGGGTTGTTTGGTGCTGGGTGATTGAGATATGACACAGTGGGTCAGATCAGAAGACTGGAGGTCTAGTTTTAGTAGGGGTTTGGCATTCAGAAAGTAATTTTTATCCCATCATGAGTGTAAATGTCATTCCTGTTTATCTGTTTTGTTGCATAGTTATCACATTGCAACGTTGAACATTGACATTTATGTCAATAATGCTACCATACATTACAGTGCATTCGGAAAGTACTCAGAGCCCTTGACTTTTTCAATTTTGTTACGTTACAGTCTTATTCTAAAATGGATTCAATAAATAAAACCTCTCAGCAACACAAAACACCCCATAATGACAAAGCGAAAACAGGTTTTCAGAAATGTTTGCAAATGTATATAAAAAAAACATAAATACCTTATTTATGTAAGTACTCAGTACTCCTTTGCTATGAGACTCGAAATTGAGCTCAGGTGCATCCTGTTTACATTGATCATCCTTGAGATGTTTCTACAACTTGATTGGAGTCCGCTTGTGGTCAATTAAATTGATTGGACATTATTTGGAAAGGAATCGGCCTGGAATCGGGTATTGGACTCGGCCCTGAATCAAAATGGATGACTGCTCAGAATCGGTCATTTCCATCTACCGGAATTCAGCCAACTTTGCCGGTATCTTACCAGAATCCCCCCAGAAGCAAATTATACCCATCCACAAAACAAAATAAAAAATAAAACATTTGTGTCAGAGGAAACACCATACGCCTGGCCCGCCACAGGAGTTGTTACAGCACGATGGGACAAGGACATCCCGGCCGGCCAAACCCTCCCCTAACTCAGACGACGCTTGGCGAATTGTGCGGCGCCTCATGGGTCTCCCGGGCGCGGCCAGTAACGAGTCTAGAGCCAGCATCTGTAGCAACCCAATTTGCACTGTGATGCAGTGTCTTAGACCGCTGAGCCACTCGGGAGGCTCCATCCAAGTTTTTAATGCTTATCAATTGCCTGGCACAAAGTATCAAAATAATAATATACTAAACAGGACTCTTAAAGAATTTAATTTCAATGTTAATTGTATTTGTTTATCACGAACAATGAGAAAATATGGAAAAATAAATAATTCAATGTTAATTATTTAAAGCAGCCTGTGTAATCATCTGCCAGAGAGTAGCCCAAATCGGCCCAAGCCCCAAGTAATAGATTTGGGCCGCCAGATAACTCACACTGGAATTGGCCCGAACTCAATCTTAGCATTTTAGCATCTTAGCCATAAGTAATACTGCCAAAGGCGGCCCAGACTTGGGCCACATGACATCAATTCTGACTCTCAGCCGAGTTCCCCCGACTCTCAGCCGGAATCGGCCCAGATCCACTGTGCTAGCTGGGCTGTCTATATAAGGTCCCGAAGTTGACAGTGATGTCAGAGCAAAATGATGAGGTCGAAGGCATTGTCCGTAGAGTGCCGAGACAAGATTGTGTCTAGGCAAAGATCTGGGAAATGGGAACAAAACATTTCTGCAGCATTGAAGGTCCCCAAGAACACAGTGGACTCAATCATTCTTTGTTTTTTAATCTTCAAAAAAATATATATGAATCCCTCACCCACCCACCATCTTTGAAGGACAAATATCTTCGCTTTTGTACAGCTTTTTTGCTACATATACATAGATTTTACATAAACATTTCACATACATGGTACTTTTATATAAAGCAGTCACATAACAATAATAATACATAACCAAACACAAGCTCTTTAATCCCACCCCGCAGCCACTCTAAGCCCCTCCCACCTATCACCATAGACCACCCTCATTTGGTTTCCATGTGCCATATATTTTTGAACTGTGCTGTGATGTTTTACCAAATGTTTCAACATTTCTAATCATATATTATCCACAGGTTGTGAGCTAAAGATGAAAACCTTTCCTACCAGTATTATATTATTTATTGACTGACTACGGCTTTCCAAATCGCCCAACACTGATATTTGTAAGGTTCATTTGAACCATTCCTGAACCTGTGACCAGAAACAATCTTCGTAGGGGCAATACCAGAATAAATTATCTATTGATTCTGTCTCTTCGCAGCAAAATCTACAGGGATGAGATTGTTGTATGCCCCATATATATATATATATATAGCATTCTGTTGGTGGCAAGAAGTGTATATCATTATTTTAATTGAGAATCCCATTTATTTTGCAACCTGTATGGAGTAGCTGTCAACATTTTTGTCCTCAGATGGAACTGGTATATTTTTCTATTTATGCCAGTTTCTTGCAGCCAATTTATATATTTAATATATGGCAGGCAAACAAGTTGTAGGAACCAGGCTATGAGGGGTGGCCAGTCCTCTTCTGGCTGTGCTGGGTGTAGATTATAAAAGAATGGCCAAGATGTTAAAATTTTCATAAATGACCAGCAGGGTCAAATACTAATAAACACGGTGGTTATTGAGGGTGCAACAGGTCAGCACCTCAGGATGATAAAACTGAAATTGTAACCAACTTTGTATGGCTTGTTTAAGAAAGGGCGATACTTTAAAAAAAAAAAGATTTTCAGTTAGTCGGAAAGGAGAAGTTGTTATCTGTATGAAGGCAAAAAGGCAATTTTTGTAACAAAAGATGAGCCTTTCTGAATAATCTACTTGAGAACCATTTTGGGTTTAAGTATAATTTATGTACAGTATGAGTGAAGTGAGAGTTTTAAAGCTTTAATATTTAATAATTTTAGCCCCCAAACTAATTGTCATTATATAAATAGGCACATTTAATTTTGTCTGGTCTGGCATTCCAAATAAAATGAAAAAATAAATGATCATATGATTTAAAAAACTAGTCATCTGGAGTAGGCAGTGCCATTAGTAAGTAATTAATCTGTGATGGGACCAAAGAGTTAATCAATGGGATTTTTCCAAAAATATATATTTTACCTCTTCATGGTTGCTAACTTTCTATTGAAATTAATTGTGGTAAGTTCATTTATATTTTTTGAGATGTGAATACAAAGTATGTCTACTTCACCATCCGCCCATTTTATTGGTAAACTACAAGGTAGTGTAAACCCTGTACTTTGTTACGATCCAATACGTAATATGGTACACTTGTCGTAATTAGGTTTTAATCCAGAGAGGCAAGGAAAATGATTGGGATACAGATTTAGATTGTGCAGGGATCCAGATTGCGGACTTACATTTTTTTTTTAAGTAATCAGTATACATTGTTTGTGGTAAAAGCGTTTTTATTCAATGGGCTATGCATTTCAACGGGATTTTCGCATCACAACATTGAAGTCTTAGAGGCCTCCAGTCTTTAAATGGACTAGATCTTTATACTTACCACCTGGGTCCTGTTAATAGCAGTAATGAAATCAGACCTTCATGTTGAGTACCTGAGAAGTTACCATTTGTATAAGAGTAATTGAAACATGCTAGTAATGGATCTTGGAGTACATCAAATAAGGTCTGATATACCTCTACTGGTATACCGTCAAGCCCTGATGTTTTTCCAGACTGAAAAGATTTCATTGCCTCAAAAAGTTCCTCTTTGGTAAGTTGGCCTTCACACTGTCTTCTGTAAATGTGTTAATATTACATTATTACTATTATTATGAAATAAATCCTTGCAGTTAACATCAAATATCATTTGATGAATCATGGATCATTTGTAACGAGTTTCTGTAAATCATTTTTCGGAAAATGTCTATGTTGAAGATTCAAGAAAAATGTTGTGGATTTTTCACCATTTTCCATCCAGTAAAATGTATTTTTGTAATACATTACACTTGATCGTAGTTGAAAAAGTAGCTCCAGCTCTTCTTGTTTTTCCTCTAACCTATTTTGTGCCTCCATAGTACAGTTTCCATTACCATCTACCTGCGCTGTTACTTCCTCTATTTCCTTTGTTGTTCTAATCCCTTTTAGCCTAAACAGCTTTTGTTTTAATGATGAGTATTGTATTGAATGGCCTCTAAAAGTACATTTAAAATTGTCCCATACAATAAGGGGATCTGCTGTACCTATGT
Source organism: Oncorhynchus mykiss (assembly GCF_057628025.1). NCBI lineage: Eukaryota > Metazoa > Chordata > Actinopteri > Salmoniformes > Salmonidae > Oncorhynchus > Oncorhynchus mykiss. The sequence continues at coordinate 55,404,410 of NC_143036.1, forward strand.
TGTACAAAAAAAGTAAATTATGAATTATTTTGTCTAAGTTAAGAACAAATTGTCATCCAATAGGCTTTGATTATTTTTTCCAATATCCCCGTCCACGTGGAAATTCTGTAAGAGTTATATGGAGGCCAATTAGATGGTGGTCCGATCACATTCAGTCTCCTATTAATACTTAAAAAAAAACGTTTATTGCCAGAAAGAACGAGACTAGGAAGTAATCAAGACGGCTAGCTTGATTAAGCCTCCTCCATTTATATCTCACTAGGTCAGGGGTTTTCAACCTCCATATATACACTAGTTCTAATGTATCCATGATCTTTGTAATCTCTTTTAGTGCTTGAGGGTGATAGTTTGTAGAATGATTTCCTTTACGATCCATTGAGGTACTTAAAACTGTATTATCTCCTACCATAATAATATATTATTTCATTGCTTGTGAACTCAATAGATTATTATATATATTTTAGAAAAAGTGTGAATCATCATTATTTGGCCCATACAGATTAATTATGTGTTTTTGGTCCAATAGCATATTTAAAATAATCCATCCTCCTTGTGGATCTGTTTGCACAGTTTGCACAATCGGATCAAAATTTGCATTCATTAGTATAATCACCCCTTTTGAGTTTCTTTGCCCATGACAAAAATATATTTCTCCCTCCCAGTCCTTTTCCCACCCAACCTCTTCTATATATGTAGAATGAGTTTCCTGTAAACAATAGATATTATATACTTTATATACTATATATTATATATAATATTATATATTATATACTCTTTTATCCATGTAAAAATGTATCCTCTTTTTTCATGATCTGCTAAGTCATTACAATTACAACTTGCTATACTTATTTCCCCACTTACCATAATGATACCCAAGTTTCAATTATACTTACCACAACCAGTGTTTATAAACTTACAATTAAAAACCATAATGATGATTAAGTGTCCGTATAGCTGTACCATAATAATTAAGCATACTGTAGCTGCACCTTTGAAAACCTCCAATTGTCCTAATATTCCATCCACTAAAACCTCCCCCCATATCATCAGATCATCTCCCTGACTCTTGACGCACCTTTGCGTCCTAAGGCAAACCCTTGGCCGCCAATTGGCGTTGGCCAGAATGAAATATGGGCAGTCGCATAATAATATAATTATCTATGAGGGTGCTTAAGAGAACTAACCAAATAACATGGAAAACAGTCCCCCCCCCCAAAAAAATAGTAACAATAATATATAATATTAATATAAATAACAGCACAATCTTAGCAAGTCCTAGCAAGGCATGTCAGCCCAGCCTGCTCAGTTCATTGGATTCAATTGTTTGAAAAATAAATTAAAATGAAGAGAAAATAACCTAAATATATCGCAAGACCAGTCCTTTTTTAGGTCCATTACATGCAAGACATATTTCATGAGGTCCACATTATATCCTGTTGTATTCCAACAAAAAAATGGAAGGAGAAAGGAACATAGATTCTAACGGCCGCTAATGACTGCAAGTAAAAATATATATTAGGCATCACATTATATCCATTATTCTTAAATGGAAGAAGTTTGGAACCTACAAGAGTCTTCCTAGAGGTGGCCACCCGGCCAAACTGAGCGATCAGGGGAGAAAGGCCTTGGTCAGGGAGACGACCAAGAACCGATGGTCACTCTGATAGAGCTCCAGAGTTCCTCTGTGGATATGGCAGAACCTTCCAGCCGGACAACCATCTCTGCAGCACTCCACCAATCAGGCCTTAACGGTAGAGTGGCCAGATGGAAGCCACTCCTCAGTAAAAGGCACATGTCAGCCCGCTAGGAGTTTGACAAAAGGCACCCAAAGACTCTCAGACCATGAGAAACAAGATTCTCTGGTCTGATGAAACCAAGATTGAATGCCAAGCGTCACGTCTGGAGAAATCTGGCACCGTCCCTACGGTGAAACATGGTGGTGGCAGCATCATGCTGTGGGGATGTTTTTCAGCGGCAGGGACTGGGAGACTAGTCAGGATCAAGGGAAAGATTAATGGAGCAAAGTACAGAGAGATCCTTGATGAAAACCTGCTCCAGAGCCCTCAGGAACTCAGACTTGGGCGACCCTAAGACAATGAATGAGAGGCCCAGCCAGAGCGCATACTTGAACCCGATTGAACATCTCTGGAGAGATCTGAAAATAGCTGTGCAGCAAATGATCCCCATCCAACCTGACAGAGCTTGAGAGGATCTGCAGAGAAGAATGGGAGAAACTCCCCAAATGTTTTTTTATTTTACCATTATTTTACCAGGTACGTTGACTGAGAACACATTCTCATTTACAGCGAAAACCTGGGGAATAGTTGCAAGGGAGAGGAGGGGGGATGAATGAGCCAATTATAAGCTGGGGATGATTAGGTGGCCATGATGGTATGAAGGCCAGATTGGGAATTTATTCAGGACACCACGGTTAACACCCTCCCTCTTACGAGAAGTGCATGGGATCTTTAGTGACCACAGAGGTTCAGGACACCAGTTTAACATCCCATCTGAAAGACGGCACCCTACACAAGGAAATGTCCCCAATCACTGCCCTGGAGCATTGGGATATTTTTTTAGACCAGAGGAAAGGGCACCTCCTACTGGCCTGAAGGGTCTGAATTCTTATGTAAATGTGATATTTCCGTTTTTCTATTTGTATACATTTTTTATACATGAAGTGTACAGAACAGGGCCGCCGAGTGCTGAAGCACAGAGCGTGTAAAAATTGTCTGTCTTCGATTGCAACAACTACCGAGTTCCAAACTGCCTCTGGAAGCAATGTCAGTTCAAGAACTGTTTGCTGGGAGCTTCATGGGTTTCCATGACCGGCTGCCGCATACAAGACTAAGCTCACCATGCCCAATGCCAAGCGTCGACTGGAGTGGTGTAAAGCTCGCTGCCATTGGACTCTGGAGCAGTGGAAACCCGTTTTCTGGAGGGATGAATCAAGATTCACCATCTGTCAGTCCGACAGACGAATCTGGGCTTGGGGGCCTTGCTCATGGTTTGGGCGAGGTCCCTTAGTTCCAGTGAAGGGAAATCTTAATGCTATCAGTGAATCAGTGACTAACTGCTGTCAGAACTCTAATTAGAGAAAAGCAGACATATATGGCTGATCTGAGACCTGTCCTGCTGTCTCTGCTCTGTTCTGTTGACACTGCAGGGTGTACAGAGAACCAGACCAACAGAAAGCCTCTTTCATCCTGTTGGTATGTGTTCATCTAGAGGAGCAGACTCTAACTGCAGTCTGAGGGAGGGAAAGAATTCAACTCCTCACATGGAAATACCCAAAGGCATCCTGCTAGCTCAGGGAGATAGTGGAGAGCCATGGGGAAGCTTCTCTCTCACACACACCATGGGGACTATATTTAGCTAACACCCAGTGGGGGTATGATATATTGTATGAGGCTGATATATTGTCAAAATAACAATTCCATGGGTAGGCTAACATTGTGTTGCGGTATGGATAGGCAGAGGAAGAAAACATTTGTAACATTTTACAGTTACTTCCATGCTGATTGGCTGATCTTTCCTGGCACTGCAGAGCTAGGACTGGGTTGGATGACACTTCCCCTCATCATATAAAATATGATTTCTCTTTCTGAGTGTTCTCTGTGCTCATTGTGTATCCCTGGTTATGTTTGCAGTGTTCCTAAACTATCAGGTAGGAAGGTAAGACCCAGATGCAGACCACTTCAAAAAAACAATAGCGTTAATATTCCAACTAGGGCAGGCAATAGAGAGGTCAAAGCAGACAGGGGTCAGTAAACCGGAGGTGAGGCAGGCAGGCAGGGACAGGGTCAGGGGCAGGCAGAAGAGACTGGAAAAAGCAGGAGCTGAGACACAAACCGCTGGTTGACTTGAACAAACAAGATGAACTGGCAGCAGACAAACAGAGAACACAGGTATAAATACAGAGGGGATAATGGGGAAGATGGGCGACACCAGGAGGGGGGTGGAGACAACACAAAGACAGGTGAAACAGATCATGGTGTGACATAAACTTATTTTTAGAAAAGAAAATCACTATTACTTAACTTCCTCCTACTAAATTTGAAATCATTACGAAACATCCATTCCTAATGGCTTTTATCAGCTAGATGTTAAAAGGCATGGGGCTGAGGTAATATTACTTTTAGGAAGACAACTTAACTAAGTGAACTCTGCCCCAGACTCTACATGAGTCACCTAATAATGCCATGTAGGAAGTAGTGAGGATGCAAATTATATACAACATTGACTGTTGACATTTCATTGTAAAGCCATTAATCTTTGAAATGTCTGGTATGGTGTAATAGCTTTCACTTTCCGCCGGTTTTTGGACAATTACTCGGGGAGTGCATCTGGCAGGGTGAGTTGAGATGTGAGAGTTTGCTTTTGATATTTAATCTTGGAGTCAGAGGATCATTAATCTTCCACTTGGTGGAAAGTGGTGCGTGTCTGTGTGTCTGTGTCTGTTGGAAGGAGAAAGGGAGAAAGAGAGAGATAATGTGGAAGAGAAGAGAGACAGAGAAATAATGGGGGAGAAAATGGGGCAAAGAAAGGACATGAGGGGAAGAGAGAGAGATGACAACCAAGGCCGGTTTCTGCTGACTCAGAGGATAACCTATCTGGAACAAACTTTTTTCTCTCTGGCTGTGCTGCATTGGAACTCCAGAGAGGCTTGTGGGTAATTTGGCCCTGCTTGTTCAGGTGTTTGGCTGGGGCAGCTGGGACGCAGGAGGAGCAAGACAATGTTTCACTGTTTCACTGAGCTATGTAGGACAAAGAGACATAATAGGGGATGTCAGTGAGAGGGAAAGGAGAGCGAGGACAGAAAGCGGGAGAAATAGGAAATGAAATAGTTTGTCTAGCATCCCTAAAGCTGATAAAAGTGGCAAACATTCTCCTGAATATTCTGTAGCTGTGTTGCAAGAGAGCCGAGGCATCGCTGAGGTGGTGTCCTTATGCCTTTGCTTTCATCTGCGCTCCACTTCAAAAGGTTTCAGACACTGAATGTACACCCAAACTATATGCTGAACATGGCAGGTATTATGTTGTGGATGGAGGGGGTCAGATTCAAAAGGAAAAGCCAGCAATTGTATTGTATTGTATTGTAAATGTACAATACGATCTCCCCTCACCGATCCGAAAGAAGGGTGGCTCTGCCCCGCTCGGTGCTGATAAAGCGTAAAGACTTGATCTTTATACAAGACTTGATATTTCCTCAATTTTCTTCCTTTGAAAAGGCCTGAGGCATTGTGAGTCACTGACAGAGTGTTGACATTACTTGAAGACCCGCAAAGAAAGACTAAAAATGGGGAATGTGAAAATCGAACAGACACGCCTCTCTACTGATTATTGCGAATCCCAGCGACGAAAAGCTGGCTGGCATTCACAACGCGGTTTTGATGCTTCTTTCTGATTATGTGGTAATTAACATGGCATAACCAGGTAGTAAAACCAGACTTACGCCATGGTCTTTACGCTAACTAGATTCACAGCATCACCCTGTGGTGGAGGATGTACCTAGAGGCTATACATGAGGTAATAACACTCCCTCACTCTATCGTGGTTCCAGATCTGTTTGTGCCGTCCTGTCAACTCCAATGGACCCTGTCACGCCAAACATACCATAGGAGTTGTCAGGACGACACAAACCGATCTGGGACCAGGCTAACGTCTCTTATTCTCTTCCTCAGTGCTGTGGACTAAGCGCTAACCCAGGTTCTCTCTCAGAGACACTATAATGGATTTACAACCCAGAGCACTAAGCTGTCCCACTCTCTAGCTGGCGGCTGTCATTGTCAGGGCTAAGTTTGTGATTCAGTTGATTCAGGGGCCTCCATTACATTACATTAAACATCTTTAGGGTCTGCCAGTCTGCTCTGCTCTGTTTTTTTGTTTGAATAATGTGTGTGTGCGCGCGTGTGTGTGTTGCTGTCTAGTCTGTCAGAATTCAATCCCAAGAGATTTTCTGTACCTATATGGCTTGCTATACGCCGTCCCATATCAGCCCATGACATTTTCATGACATTTTCATATATTGACGCAATTAGAACCGTTGTCTGCTACAGCCTCTGTGAGAAGGAGCGTCTTGGCATTTCTGACAAATCCCTCTCTCTCTGTTCCTCTCTTTCTTGTTCCTCAGGTTGTATCCAGCGGCATCAGCTATGCCATTAGGTCTGAGTCAGTCCCATGTCTTCCTGTTAGTCTGTGTGTGAGTGTGTGTGCGTGTGTGTTGACTCAGGGTCGTCTGTGCACCTGTCAATCACAGCTGGGCCGTTGTACAACCTCTGTCTCTTGCTCTTCTATGCTAATGGTGTCTGGCAGCGAGACGGTCCGACCAGAGTTCCACCTTGTCGAGATTTCAACACCGCAGAGTCAGCACAAACCAACACAAAACAACACCAACCAGCCTCCTTTAGATGCAGCACATGTTTGGAATACAGTAAACAGCCATGCTTAAATGCATTAGACATGAGTGTAACGGTTACAGTACCTTGGCCCTGCTATACAGTACTCGGATCCCCTGGGTAAATAAAAACAAGAATGGTGATTGTAAGCCTTGACACACATTATAATGACGTGGGTTGGATTTCAGAGGGTATTAAAGAAAGCCTTGGGCTGTGTGTGTGTGTGTGTGTGTGTGTGTGTGTGTGTGTGTACTGTAAATTATGGTGCATAGCGTGTAAATGTTCTGGGCGGGGAAGGAATTGCTGTATTTCAAATGATACTGTAATTCCACCGTACAGAAAACACTACCTACTAGTATCTTTGGAGCGCCAAAAACCTTTTGACCACTAGTAGGTGCATGGTATTATTGTTACTGGCTCATTAACATATTTTAAGGCGTGCCTTATGATAGGCTATATTTGTTGCACCCGTGAGTAAGAATGTTATACCTATTTAACATGTATATGGTTATAGTCCCCATCAGTTTGTATAGGGGACAGACTGGAGTTGCAGCAAGTCTCTACTTAAATGGTGTAGCATTTTGGTCTGTAGGTACTGCCAGTTTGGAAGCCTTTAAGGCCTCTAGAAGTGCAAGTGTGAAAACTAAATATTCATTAACATACTGTAATGTGTAAACGCTTTACTTAGTAGCCAACATGCTTGCACCAATCCCTTGTAATTACAGTAAATTATTGTGAAATACAAACCCCTCCCCTCAGTGAATTGCATTCATCCATTCGGATTACGGTAGCATTAACTTTTTTACTGTAAGATACTGTAAGATATGATATTGTACTTTGTGTCATTACACAGTATTTGCTCTGATACTGTATATTACAGTAGGTGTACTGTAATATGAAATACATAATTTTATTTGCCACCGAGCGTGCCTGTAAACTACTGTCAAATTCACAGTAACCCCTTTACAGTGAGTGAGGATGGATGTCTTTATCAGCAGTGTGATGGGCAGAGGCGTGTCAAGCTGTCAGTTAGGAGGCACCCGGGTGAACGTGCCACCGCTCTGTCTCACCAAGAGCACGTTGTGTCTCGCCCTCCGATATTGGGAGCAGTCGTGTGTGTCATCAAAATGTATGAGGACACGCTCCGTCCCTCTCTCGCTCTCTTTCCTTCTCTCTCTGTCGCTCTCTGTCTCCCCCCCCTCTCTCTCTCTCTCTCTCAGGCCTCTTCTCTCCTGTTATCCCACCTCTGACAGAGAGTCTGTAGCACTGAGCTCAGCACATAGAGGAAAGGAGGACAGAGATAGAGGAGAGGGGGTCCTAATGACGATAGATGACAGTGGATGAGTGGCCAGACATAGGAAAGGGTCCTTTTTTTTCTTACTCTCTCTCTAGCTTAATCTCTCTACCTTTCTTTCTCCCTCTCTCTGTCACTTTCTCTGTCTACCCTTCTCTCCCTCTCTTTCTTCCCTCTCATCCCATCTCTCTCTATTTCACTTTCTCTCACTTTCTCTCACTCTCTATTTTTCTTACTCCCATCCTCTCTCTCTCTCTCTCTCTCTCTGTCTCTCCTTTCCCCATGGGTTAGTGCACTATCCTCAGTCTCTATGCCTTTCTCTCATTAAACAGTAGGCAGACTTTTAGACTGTTCTAATACGCATACAGATACGCCCAGAATTCAGTTTCCTTTCTGACATTCCAAGGATACAAAGTGGATAATAAGTACATCCATGAGAAGCTGTGAGGAAATAATTAAATTCTCATAATGTGTGGAGACTGTCAAGATGGATGCATTGTGTGCTATTGTGTTATTGTATACAGTAACTGTGAAGGGTTACAACCTTGGATATATCCTGTGTGCTGGTAGGAGCCTTATTTATGTGTTCTTTTAGTGTGTTCCATAGTATTTGGCATGGTTTGGTTACTGTATTGTTCCTTGTGTGGTTGTATTGTGGAACTAGGCTTTGTTGTTGGTTAGTGCTGCATGCATATTGGGAGCAGCCATGCTTGTGATACAGGCAGACATGCAGGGTAATTTAGCTGCTGTACCCTGGGCCACACCGCTCTGATGTGACGGAACGTAATGGAAGAGAGACAAAGAATAGACATCTGAAACCACCACAGAGAATCTCCTGCTCCTTCTCTTCCCGTCTCCTCTTCTCTCTTTCTCCTCTACTCTCTTTCTCCTCTACTCTCTTTCTCCTCCTCGCCTCTACTCTCCTCCTCTCTTCCCAGAAGCTACGTGTCCTTTCCTTCCCTCTCCGTCCCTCTACTACTTCCATCTCTTTATGCCTTTTAGTCTCTTTATATCCACATCACTGAGTATTGAGTATACCAAACATTAGGAACACTTTCTTAATATTGACTTTCTCTCACTGGCATGTCTTGTTAAGGTGATTTATGAAAATGTCATTACAAAATCAGATCTGCCTCCAAAACTTTGTCAATAATTTTTTTAGGAAGAAATACGTTTGAGTTCATCTTAGACACTAGTGAATCTAAATAAGGGAAATAAGTGTTTTAGATTGGGAGTACACAAAGCAACTTGCTGAATAAACATGTAAATGCAACATGAAACAATTTCAAAGATTTTATTGAGTTACAGTTCATAAAAGGAAATCAGACAATTGAAATGAATTCATTAGGCCCTAATCTCAGGATATATTTCTGTGAATACAGATATGCATCGGTTGGTCATGGATACCTTAAAAAAAGGTAGGGACCAGTCAGTATCTGGTGTGACCACCATTTACCTCAGACAGTGCGACACATCTCCTTTGCATAGAGGCTGTTGATTGTGGTCTGTGTAATGTTGTCCCACTCCTCTACAATGGCTGTGCAAAGTCGCTGGATATTGGCAGGAACTGGAACACGCTGTAGCACACGTCGATCCAGAGCATTGAGGTACTCTGTTCACATGGGGCACATGGGACACTCTGTTCACAACCGCTCGCCCACATGACGCCATACACGTTGGAGGCGACTTATGGAAGATCAATTGATAGGAATTGCAGGCTTCAGACATCTGTGGCATTTTGTTGTGTGACAAAACTGCACATTTTAGAGTGGCCTTTTATTGTCCCCAGTACAAGGTGCACCTGTGTAATGATCATGCTGTTTGGTCATCTTCTTAATATGCCACATCTGTCAGGTGGATGGATAATCTTAGCAAGGGAGAAATACTCACTAACAGGGATGTAAACAAATTTGTGCACAACATTTGAGAGTATGGAGAAAAAAAATAATTGTGGGTATGGAACATTTCTGGGATCTTTTAATTCAGCTCATGAAACAAGGGGCCAACACTTTACATGTTACGTTTATATTTTTGTTCAGTATATCATCGGGTGAAAGTTGCTTTGTGTAATCCCAGCCTTATAATGTATCAACAGATTTTACAAAATATAGCATCAGATTCAAGGCTACTCTAATACCTTATACACTACATGATCAAAAGTATGTGGGCACCTGCTCATCGAATATCTCCTTCCAAAATCACGGGCATTCATATGGAGGTAACAGCCTCCACTCTTCTGGGAAGGCTTTCCACTAGATGTCGGAACATTGCTGCGCGGACTTGCTTCCATTCAGCCACAAGAGCATTAGTGAGGTTGGGCATTGATGTTGGGCGTTCCAATTCATCCCAAAGATGTTCGATGGGGTTGAGGTCAGGGTTCTGTGCAGGGCAGTCAAGATCATCCACACCGATCTCGACAAACCATTTCTGCATGGACCTCACTTTGTGCATGAGGGCATTGCCATGCTGAAAGAGTAAAGGGCCCTCTCCAAACTGTTGCCACAAAGTTGGAAGCACAGAATCGTCTAGAATGTCATTGTATGCTGTAGCATTGAGATTTCCATTCACTGGAACTAAGTGGCCTAGCCCGAACCATGAAAAACAACCCTAAACCATTATTCCTCCTCCACCAAACTTTACAGTTGGCACTATGCATTGGGTCAGGTAGCGTTCTCCTGAAATCTGCCAAACCCAGATTCGTCGGACTGCCAGATGGTGAAGTGTGATTTACCACTCCGGAATATGCGTTTCCACTACTCCGGAGTCCAATGGTGGCAAGCTTTACATCACTCCAGCCAATGCCTGGCATTGCTCATGGTGATCGTAGGCTTGTGTGCTGCAGCTCAGCCAAGGAAACCCATTTAATGGAGCACCCGACTAACAGTTTTGGTGCTGATGTTGCTTCCAGAGGCAGTTTGGAACTCAGTAGTGCATGTTGCAACGAAAGATAGACACATTTTTCCTTGCTTTAGCACTCAGGAGGTCACGTGCTTTGGCTTGTGTTGCCTACCACTCACGGCTGAACCGTTGTTGCTCCTAGACATCCACAGCACTTGCAGTTGACTGGGGCAGCACCAGCAGGGCAAAAATCGTTGGAAAGGTGGCATCCTGTGACGGTGCCACGTTGAAAGTCACTGAGCTCTTCAGTAAGGGCATTCTACTGCCAATGATTGCTTGGCTGTGTCCTCGATTTTATACTCCAGTCAGCAACGGTGTGGCTGAAATAGTTAAATCCACTAATTTGAAGGGGTGTCCACATACCTTTTGTATATACAGTTGAAGTCAGAAGTTTACATACACTTAGGTTGGAATCATTAAAACCTCTTTTTCAACCACCACAAATGTCTTGTTAATTAACAAACTATAGTTTTGGCAAGTCGGTTAGGACATCTACTTTGTGCATGACACAAGTCATTGTTCCAACAATTATTTACAGACAGATTATTTCACTTATAATTCACTGTATCACAATTCCAGTGGGCTTTTGATTTGACCGGCTTTTGATTTTCCCATGATGTCAAGCGAATACATCCACAGTTACACCTCCAATTGATTCAAATGATGTCAATTAGCCTATCAGAAGCTTCTAAAGCCATGTCATCATTTTCTGGAATTTTCCAAGCTGTTTAAAGGCACAGTCAACTTAGTGTATGTATACTTCTGACCCACTGGAATTGTGATACAGTGAATTATAAGTGAAATAATCTGTCTGTTAACAATTGGAAAAGTTACTTGTCATGCACAAAGTAGATGTAACCGACTTGCCAAAACTATAGTTTGTTAACAAGACATTTGTGGAGTGGTTGAAAAACAAGTTTTATTGACTCCAACCTAAGTGTATGTAAACTTCTGACTTCAACTGTAGCTCTCAAACGGGTTGAAAATAGTATTTGCTTTTGGGCATACTGTATGTGTATGTGTGAATATGTACGTTTGTACTTTTCATGTTTGCATTTTGTGTGTATGTATTTTATGTATGCGTGTGTGTTTTCTGTATTGTGCATATGTTGTCCTATATGTCCACATACTGAAAGTCCCATGAGTATGATACTGGGAGGTATACAATGACTCTATGGTACCGTGTTCCCTATGTAGAGCACTACTTTTGACAAGATGTGTGCACTATATAGGGAATAGGGTGTAATTCTGTACACTGCCATTGTGTGTGATAACTAGCCCGGCTGCTGTCTGACAGTCCCATTAGTATGGCTGATGTGAACCGCTGTGTTAGCCCTGTGGCTTATACCGCTCTTTCCTCTAAACTTCTAACTACCAGCATGGGACTGTGTGTTTTGTGTGTGTGTGTGTGTGTGTGTGTGTGTGTGTGTGTTTTGTGTGTGTGTGTGTGTGTGTGTGCGTGCGTGCGTGCGTGTGATAACGGCCTGGGGTTTATGGTTTATGTTCGTCAGGTGGCCCACCACTAATAATGACATACTACCCTCCTGTGACCTGGGCTCAACGAGGTGTGTGTGAGACCCTGTTGAGTGTGAGGGTATGGAGCTGGGAGGAACTATGGGGAAGTTTCGCTCAGGCAGAGAGGTAAGTGTTCTGGGTAATGTAGATGGATCGCTCCATATGTAGACCAAGGACTTCCTTCCTGTATCCTGTTCTACTAAACACACACACACAAACCTTGGCACGGCCTCCCATTGTATTTGAGTGTGACATATTTTGCTTTGAGTGTTTCCTTTTACACTTCAGCACCCCCTAACAAGTTACTGATGACCTCCGGGGTTGTTTGGTAAAGAACCAATGTAAGTACTTTGAAGACCATTCACGTTTCATTCAACTGACTTATTCACTCTGGCTTGTAGCATATTCATGCAACACATGAAATGATGACTTTTCATATTTCTATGTCATTTCCACATTGATCTCCACATGATTGATTGTTGGATTGTATTCAGGGCTATGTCAGTTGAAGGTGGGTCCTAATCATCATTTCAGTACTTCTGTTCTCAGCTGTACTGTATGTTACCATACCTCCCCCAGTATGAATGAGCTGGTGCATTTTCATCAAGGAGAGTCTAACTCGTCGTCATTATACAAATGACCCTTCATGAAGAGAGATAAATATGCAATTAACTTCGACAGGCAGGCAGGCAGGCAAGAACGCAAGCATGCACGCACGCACGCACACACACACACACACACACACACACACACACACACACATACACACGCACACACACACAAGCAATGGTTATGTTACTATTCAAAATGAACTAAAGGAATGTTTAAAAAAAGGATAAAGTATGTTCTTTCAAATAGTGGAGAGAGGCAGAGCAAAATGAGTCATCCTTCACCTTATCTTCCCCCCTTCCCCCCCTCCCCTCCCCTCCCCTCCCGCAGGTGGTGAGGGTAGGCAGCAACACATCGCCACGCTGACCCTCAACACCAAGTCTGGAACCAACAGGACCCTGAACAGCTTCTACTCCCAAGCCATAAGACTGTTAAATAGTTAACCAAATAGCTGCCCGGACTATCCCCATTGACCCTTTTGCATTAACTTTTTTGACCTATCACATACGCTGCTGCTATTGTATATTATCTATCCTGTAGCCTAGTCACTTTATTCCTAGTTATATGTAAATATCTACCTAAATCATCGACTCGGTACTGGTACCTTGTGTACAGTATAGCCAAGTTATCATTACTCATTGCGTATTTATTATTACGTGTTATTACTTTTCTATATTTTCTCTGTTTTCTTTCTCTCCGCATTGCTGGAAAGGGCTCCCAAAGGGGGGTTGATCTCATTACGTTGTGTTCACAAGACATTCAACCGTCTCATCGAGGTGAATATAGCTGAGCATTGTTCCACTGTAGGAAATCCATGCTCTAACACACAATGCTCTCTCTCTCGCAGTTAGATCACATGAAATCTACAGGCTACTGAGTTTAAAGCCCTGAAGTATGTGTTCCAGGGTACTTAGTGCATTCACACACGGTTTTACAGCTAGAGCTACACAGACATGTTGACGTGGATGAAAGAAGACGTTCTTTCATCTAGGCATGGGGGGCTAAATTCTCCTCGATGGGTATTTTTTTTCTCCTTTCATCACACTTAATGTGTTTGATTTGGAGGGGAAGAAGAGAAAGGACAGAGAGATAGGAGAAGGAGGAAGAGAGATTACAGAGGAGAGGAGAAAGAAAGAGAGAAAAGGAGAAAGGGCAGAGATGGTGAATGGAAAGGAGAGGGAGAAGGAGATAAGATGGAGGGGGTTGAGAGAGGGGGATATGGAGAGAGAGAAGGGAAAGATTGTAGAGGAAGAGGAGTGAAAAGATGAGATAGAAGGGTGTGTTAGTGCGCTTGCGTGCGTGCGTCAGTCACTAGATCTCAACCCAATTGAATAAACACTCATGGGAGATTCTGAGACAGCATTTTCCACCACTATCAACAAAACACCAAATTATGACATTTCTCATGGACGAATGGGGTGACATCCCTCCAATAGAGTTTCAGACACTTCTAGAATCTATGCCAAGACGCATTGAAGCTGTTCTGACAGCTCGTAGTGGCCCAACGCTCTTGAAGACACTTTATGTTGTTGTTTCCTTTAATTTGGCAGTTACCTGTAGATAATGAGATGTTCGAGTCTGTGAGTGCGGGGGCTGGGAAGAGAGAGAGGGAAAGGATAGAGAGAAAGGGAGACAAAGACAGAGAATGAGAGAGGAGGGAAAAAGAGAGAGAGAGGGTGAGAGAGAGAGCGATGCATAGTGTGTAGGCGTAGGAAGTGTTCAGTCTCATCTCTTCGTCGAGATGTCAGTCTCCTCTGTGCTTGAGTCACTTCCTGTCCTGACCTCTCCCCTGAAAGTGTTGTAACCACCTTTTAACTCTGCAGCCCCCAGCTACGTGCCGACACTCCTCTGTGTTTGCAGTCAAGCAGAAAGCTGGTTCTACACATTCCGCATTCACACCTCATAGTGTGCAGTGTGTGTGTGGTTGCCAACCAGGCATACCAGAGGAAGGTGTAACGAAGTAGCGTGTGTGTGTGTGTGTGTGTGTGTGTGTGTGTGTGTGTGTGTGTATGTGTGTGTGTGTGTGTGTGTGTCAATGAGAGGATACGGAGGTATGTAGAGACCTACCAGCTCTCACAGTCTCATGTCAGAATTAGATGTTCATCCATGTTTCTCAAAAGTCACATTTTGAAGTTGTTCCATACGTCAAATATAGAAGTGTTTAAGGTTCAGGCATTCACTCCAAATTTTTAAGGTGAGGGTTAAGTTCATGCGTTAACTCCAAACTCTTAAAGTTAGACTTTAACTCCAAATGGTTAATGTAAGGGTTATGGTTTGGGATAGGCTTTAAACAAAAGTATCAAAACAACTTTGTATCGCTGGCGTTGCATGGTCAATCCGATGTCTGCATTGGCCGTGCAGCATTTGCATAAGACCTCTGTAGAAGTCAGGGCATTCGTACTTTGTGCGCTTTGTGGGACATGGCAGAGCTGTTGAGCAGAGCTGTTGTGAAGGAAGTTGTCAAGGAAGTGAGTTTGTGTTTATACAGGACCTCGCTTCATCACCTACCGTCAACCAATCATATCAATGCGGAGCTGTACCAATCATATCAATGTGGAGCTGTACGAAGCCCATCGCATAATTATATTTGAGAGGAGCACGGCAATGCGGTACAGAGCTCAATTTGGCCTCTCCATTTCTCCGGAGGCTTCACAATTGCGTCACACCATCCACAAGGCACCTCCGACCACATTTTCAGATCAAGCAATAATTTGCTCTTACGCCCATCCACCATCCCCATCTACAACTGTAAAATTCTTGAAGGTAACACAGCTCGCTGTTGCCCCTAGTGCCAAATCAAATCAGATTTATTTATATAGCCCTTCTTACATCAGCTGATAACTCAAAGTGATGAATAGAAACCCAGCCTAAAACCCCAAACAGCAAGGAATGCAAGGGTAGAAGCACGGTGGCTAGGAAAAACTCCCTAGAAAGGCCAAAACCTAGGAAGCCCCCACACCACGAGAGGAATATCTTCAACCACCAACTTACCATCCTGAGACAAGGCCGAGCATAGCCCACAAAGATCTCCGCCACGGCACAACCCAAGGGGGGGGGTTGACTCGAACCACTCAAGTGACGCACCCCTCCTAGGGACAGCATGGAAGAGCAACAGTAAGCCAGTGACTCAGCTCCTGTAATAGGGTTAGAGGCAGAGAATCCCAATGGAGAGAGGGGAACCGGCCAGGCAGAGAAAGCATGGGCAGTTCGTTGCTCCAGTGCCTTTCCGTTCACCTTCACACTCCTGGGCCAGACTACACATAGGACCTACTGAAGAGATGAGTCTTCAATAAAGACTTAAAAGGTTGAGACCAAGTCTGCGTCTCTCACATGGGTAGGCAGACCATTCCATAAAAATTGAGCTCTGTAGGAGAAAGCCCTGCCTCCAGCTGTTTGCTTAGAAATTCTGGGGACAATTAGGAGGCCTGCGTCTTGTGACCGTAGCGTACGTGTAGGTATGTAGGGCAGGACCAAATCGGAAAGATAGGTAGGAGCAAGCCCATGTAATGCTTTGTAGGTTAGCAGTAAAACCTTGAAATCAGCCCTCTCCTTAACAGGAAACCAATGTAAGGAGGCTAACACTGAAGTAATCTGATCAAATTTGGGGGTTCTAGTCAGGATTCTAGCAGCCGTGTTTACCACTAACTGAAGTTTATTTAGTGCTTTATCCGGGTAGCCGGAAAGTAGAGGATTGCAGTAGTCTAGTCTAGACGTGACTAAAGCATGGCTAAATGTTTTGCATCATTTTTGGACAGAACATTTCTGATTTTTGCAATGTTACGTAGACTGAAAAAAGCTGTCCTTGAAACAGTCTTGATATGTTCGTCAAAGGAGAAACCCAGGTCCAGAGTAATGCCGAGGTCCTTTGCAGTTTTATTTGAGACGACTGTACAACCATCAAGATTAGTTGTCAGATTCAACAGAATATCTCTTTGTTTCTTGGGACCTAGAACAAGCATCTCTGTTTTGTCCGAGTTTAAAAGTTGAAAGTTTGCAGCTATCCACTTCCTTTATGTCTGAAACACAGGCTTCCAGTGAGGGCAATTTTGGGGCTTCACCATGTTTCATCGAAATGTACAGCTGTGTGTCATACGCATAGCAGTGAAAGTTAACATTATGTTTTCGAATTACATCCCCAAGAGGTAAAATATATAGTGAAAACAATAGTGGTCCTAAAACGAAACCTTGAGGAACACCGAAATGTACAGTTGATTTGTCAGAGGACAGACCATCCACAGAGACAAACTGATATCTTTCCGAACGATAAGATGTAAACCAGGCTAGAACTTGTCCATGTAGACCAATTTGGGTTTCCAAAAGAATGTAGTGATCGATGGTATCAAAAGCAGCACTAAGGTCTAGGAGCACGAGGACAGATGCAGAGCCTCGATCTGATGCCGTTAAGGTCATTTACCAACATCACAAGTGCAGTCTCAGTGCTTTGATGGGGTCTAAAACCAGACTGAAGCATTTTGTATACATAGTTTTCAGGAAGGCAGTGAGATGCTGCGCAACAGCTTTTTCAAAAGAAATTGAGAGGAATGGGAGATTCGATATAGGCCGATAGTTTTTTATATTTTCTTTGTCAAGGTTTGGCTTTTTCAAGAGAGGCTTTATTACTGCCACTTTTAGTGAGTTTGGTACACATCCGGTGGATAGAGAGACGTTTATTATGTTCAACATAGGAGGGCCAAGCACAGGAAGCAGCTCTTTCATTAGTTTAGTTGGAATAGGGTCCAGTAAGCAGCTTGAAGGTTTAGAGGCCATGATTATTTTCATCATTGTGTCAAGAGATAGTGTACTAAAACACTTGAGTGTCTCCCTTGACCCTAGGTCCTGGCAGACTCAGGACCACTGTGCTTTGGAGGAATACGCAGATTTAAAGAGGAGTAATTTTCTTTATAATGATCATGATCTTTTCCTCAAATAAGTTCACGAATGTATTACTGCTGAAGTGAAAGCCATCCTCTCTTGGGGAATGCTGCTTTTTAGTTAGCTTTGCGACAGTATCAAAAATACATTTTGGATTGTTCTTATTTTCCTCAATTAAGTTGGTAAAATAGAATGGTCGAGCAACAGTGAGGGCTCTTTGATACTGCACGGTACGGTACTGTCTTTCCAAGCAAGTGTCTGTTTCCAAATCATTTCCTGAAGTCCTCAGACATACAGTAGGTGGATGTTGAATAATGACTTGTATCATGGGTGACGTGGCTGAGGACCACCTGTGACACCTGACAGTCAGATAGAGAGGCTCCTTTTTATGACAGACTCACTGTGACACACGCATGCAGGCACGCACGCAGATAGACGGACGGACAGACAGACAGACAGACAGACAGACAGACAGACAGACAGACAGACAGACAGCTGTAAAAGGGTAATGGCTGCTTCCACAATAGATTTTAATAACTTTTTTCAGTGGTAAACAAACAATGTTTTGACCGTCATGGTGCTTATATACCACTGTATTAGCCTGGCGTAACAACACTGTGGTCTCATGATGCACACACGGCTGGTAAAAGACACCACCAATCTATTTTATCTTTATTTAACTAGGCAATTCAGTTAAGGACAAATCCTTATTTTCAATGACGGCCTAGGATCAGCGGGTTAACTGCTTTGTTCAGGGGCAGAACGACAGAGTTTTACATTGTCAGCTCGGGGATTTGATCTTGCAACCTCTAACCACTAGGCTCTAACCACTAGGCTCTAACCACTACACTATCTGCCGCCCCAAATGAAGAGAATAACCTAATCGTATTCTTTCTCTGTCCTGTAGCTGTAAAGGGTGGGTGATGAAGTCTTATTTCTTGGTTACATAACCTGCATTTCTTTAGATGGATGAGCGATGCTGCTTTTGTATGTGATTTCAGTAGTATGACAATGTCTGCCCTTGTTCATGTGTGCTGCTATGCTGCGTACATAGTAATATAGGTACCACAGCGCCATCTATTGAACACTGGTTGTAACAGCAGGCAGGCTTATTGAAATGCCTGACGATAAGGCAAGTTTATAGGAAACAAATGGTGAGGTTATCTGTTAGGGGTTGGGTTGTAAAGGGGATGAGGAGGAAGACGTGTGTATATCTGAACTCTGGGCTTTCTTCTGCGCTTCTACAATCATCTTTATCTAAGTCACTCATGCATGCCTCTCTCTTTCTCTCGTTCTCTCTCTCTTTCACACACACTCTCTCTCTCTCTCTCCCTTTTTCAGGAATTTTAGTCTCTCATGTAAACTACCCTTAGTACTCCCCATTCTGATTCACTCTTTCTTGCTTCCATACCTCCATCTTTCAATCTCCATCTATCTAAGATTGACAGTCTGAAGGAGTTGTTAGCCAGTCCGGCCATCAACCCCCTCACAAAGCCCCTTGATGAGTAACTGCCTAGTCACTGACATACACGTACTCCCCCACCCTTACACACAGTGAAGTCCCAGTTCTCCTCTCTACTCTGTCCCGACCAATTATAAGGCTTCTAGCGACCTGAGCGCCCAGCGCTATTGTTTAGAGCCTGTAAGTAAGAATTTCACTGTTGTATTCAGCGCACGTGACAGCGCACGTGACAAATAAGCTTTTATTTGATTTGATTTGACCACTACACTCCAAACATAACTATCTCTACCTTAACACATTAAAATCGTTGATCACAAGATAGGTCCTGAAATGATTGTGGGAGTGAAACAAGCAAAAATCTATGTTTATTCCACCCAGTGGGCCCCACTGCCTGTCTGCCTGAGCTTGATGTGTGTCCCCTGACTTTCACAACCACTTTTAATCAGAGCCTTCAATGTGTGAGAGAGAGTGAGAGAGGGATATGAGTAAAGAGAGAGATGGGGGGATGGGTCCTGCTCGATCTCCGTATTTATTTGAAGGATAGGTATGATGTGCAATTAATAGATTGTTTTAATGTGAAATGAATATGGTTGATTTTTAAGGTTAGTGAAAATTGCAGTGAATAGTGCCACTTTTTAGGGTGCCAATATAAATCCATGTATTCATGGGTGTTTTTAATTTCGCAATGCCTTTTAATCATTATATGTGCTATTGTTTTTACCACCGAGGACCACTTTGGAAACAAGCGTTTTAATAAATCCTTGACAGTGATATCCTCTGTGTCCACATCGTACATTTTGTTGTATATGTCTGTTACCCAAATAAATGACATTTTATTCAAACCGCCATGGCAGAACGATTATTAAAATATAGCGAGGATAGACCAGAGACCTCCATCTCTAAAAGGGGGGACCATAGAGCACTGGTTAACATGTGTGCACCATTGGCGGTCGTTGCCATTTAAGTCCAGGGAGGATTATATCTTTTTTTTATGAGCATGGCCTTGCTTCTATTACAGCATATTGGATGGCAGTTGTTCATATTCCATTCACCCAGCTTATTGTTACATTGATAGGTTATACTCAAGTGTTCCCTATACCCATCATTAGGTTGCTACAACCTAGCCTACAAATGAAAGCTTGTAAAGTAGGTGCACAGGTTGAGAGACAAATTGGATTAGCCAAGGTCACAGACAGTGACTTTCAATACCACCTTGCACACATTTGCCTGCATGTAGCTGATCTAGGGCGTAATCATTAGTCCAAATAGTTGATAAATGAGAGTTTGTATTGGATTCAGGTAGGCGAAGAATGCATGCTAGCTAGCTGTAGCTTATGCTTTCACTACAAGATTCATTCTCTAATCCTTTGATTGGGTGGACAACATGTCAGTTCCTGCTGCAAGAGCTCTGATAGGTTGGAGGACGTCCTCTGGAAGTCATCATAATTACTGTTCAAGTCTATGGAAGGGGGTGGGAACCATGAGCCTCCTAGGTTTTCTATTGAAATCAATGTACCCAGAGGAAAATAGCTGTCCTCCAGCTACAGCATGGTGCTACCCTTCAGATTACTGTTGAGGCTACAGTTGTGCTTCATTGCAATACAATGTTTTACTCAGTTATTTGGTGACATGTGAACATACATCTTAGTGTAGTTTATTCTTAAAAAGATAACTTTTTTAATGTTTCTCTATTTTTATTTAGTATCATATTCACTGAGTAGGATGGTCCTCCCCTTCCTCCTCTGAGGAGTCTCCACTGGTGTGCATGTGCATGTGGGCTTCAGTAGGTGTGGTGGCTTCAGTATGTTCAGTATGTCAGTATGTCAAAAAGTAATTAAAGGGAATAAATTCTAGACATGTGGAATAACGAATCATTCATTAGGGATGTTCACTTGGAGTGGTAGCACCAGGCATACAACAGCTACAGCTGGTGGTTTTCTCACCATTGATTTGCTACGCGTTTCTGATAGTCAGTTTGCTGTGGTGGCTGTTCATCATAGTAGTTGATTACACTCTAATTGGTGCAAGAAAGAACTCCTGATATTATGAGCTGATAACAGAGTCAATGAATAACGGTGGAGTCTGGATGTGTGTTTTTTGTCTGTGAGATGTGTGTGGGTTGGAATGGCTTGTGGATAGGAATGGTGCGTGCGTGTGTCTGTCTGTGGGTGCGGCTGTCTTTGTACTGTCAAGGTTTATCCTGATGCATATGGTTCTATAATGTAGTGTCGTGGTGTTGTTTTAGTTAATTTGACGACTGTTGTTCATCGAATGGTTAAAGTTTCTAATTGCGTGATTAACTGAATCTATCTAATTATTAACTCATTAACCTGGGGCACCATGTGAAAACTCATTTTTATTGAGTTTCTATTTCTCAAATTTATTTCTCAAACTCAAAGAATATCAGAATATCGATTTTACAACAGCCGCTAATTAACCAGTTGCCTCTACCAATCTCGTTCTGAACGTCGTATAGCCCGTGAATCTGCACGGACCCGGGTCTCACCAATGAATTCGTACCACACCAATCTTAGTTGAATATTTATTTACTAAAAAGCTAAAATTATGACAAAACACATTATAGGCTATTGATTAGAACTTAGTATAACGGGCCAACACACTATGGCGGGTGTTGGCCCACAATGAGGATTTCAAAAGAGAGAGAAAAAATAAAGTACACAAGAGAAATATACATTTGGGTGAATTTGTCAGCTATGCTATTCTAACCCTAGCCTTGCCCCAAACTGCCGCTCTTATGGGTCAGAATATAATGATGTAATTATGTGGGGATGATCTCCGAGGATTCTCTGCGTAGGCCTTCAGCTGTTCGATGACGCACTACTCCTGCGCACCTCCCTGATCGTCCTCCCGCTGTCAGTGTCCTTTTGGGCTTAGTAGTCTGTTCCCTCACCCTTTGCTCTGGAAGGGGTCTTCTGAGGACAGACGGCTCTGTAGCTCAGAGCTCACAGCATAGGAATGAAACCCTAGATACCACGATCCGATGGGAGATGGAGGCTAGGTTGTTCGACTTGAATTCACCCGCTTAGACACAGCTACTCATCCGTAGCTTGGGTAGAAAATTCTGGGTTCGTTGACTTTTTATACCTTGCTGCAGCTGAGGTCACAAAGTCTTGTCTGTAAATTCTATACTCACAGGTTTTATGCCCTTGGGTCAGAAGTGGGCATAACCACCTTTAGGGCAATTCTCTGGGCGTACCAAGTTAATGAGGCAAGGTCTAAATTTGATTCAAATCCAATTTTTGACAACTAACTTAACATTTCATCTTCCCTAAAACATTCTCTTTGATTTGGATATTTTCCATACAACGTACAATGTATAAACTTCAAAATATATACTAGGAAAACTCTTCACATTACAATGTTTTCATAATAATATAATCTATTAACCTTTAATAACTAAACAAAAATGACATACATTTTCATATTCCATCTATTGTCATGACCACCATTGTGCCTGACGGAAACCATTGTTCCAAAGTCCCTTTATTTCATGTTTAATGTTCTGAGGCTGGTTCTCCATAGTAACAAGGAATTTGTCTGTGGCCTGAGATTTACCAGGGGCATGAGGGGTCATAAACCCCCCACATCTTCAGACCCCTAGATCTCTCCTCCTCTGTTAGGGATGAGAGATAATCTGTAGGGTTGTGGTCTCCTGTGTAACCTGCCCTGGTCAGGACAGTCATGACAGTAGTCATCTTTTACAGCATTGAAAAATAATACCAAAATAATACTTAAGTAGTCTTTTATAAACGTCCTGTCCTCAAGAGAGACTCTTTGAACGTTCAAATTATAAATGCTGATAAGAATGTTGCTTTTCTTCCCAACTTTGAACTCAATTATTTCTCATTCATCGTTTTCGCTTTGCATGTCTTATTCAATATCCTATAATGTGTGCTGTGTAGTGTATTGATTTTCTCTCCCATTGGAGTTGAAACAACATCAACAGCTTATTCTGAAGGATGATGTGGCTTGCCTGCCTGCCTGCCTGCCTGCCTGCCTGCCTGCCTGCCTGCCTGCCTGCCTGCCTGCCTGCCTGCCTGCCTGGCCTGCATAATATACAGTTGAAGTCTGAAGTTTACATACTTAGATTGGAGTAATTAAAACTAATTTATCAACCACTCCACAAATTTCTTGTTAACAAACTATAGCTTTGGCAAGTTGCTTAGGACATCTACTTTGTGCATGACAAGTAACTTTTCCAACAATTGTTAACAGACAGATTATTTCACTTATAATTCACTGTATCACAATTCCAGTGGGTCAGAAGATTACATGCACTAAGTTGACTTTGCCTTTATATAGCTTGTAAAATTCCAGAAAAGGATTTTGTGATAAGGTGAGAGATGTAGGAGTCAGGTGCAGGAGAGCAGGGAATTTTGAGAAGCGTGTTTAATCATATAGTCCACCAATACAAAAATGGCACAGACGAAAATCCAAAAACTATGCTCTAGAGGAAACAGAAACTTGTGCAAACGCAATTGGAGGTGTACCTGTGGATGTATTTCAAGGCCTACCTTCAAACTCAGTGTCTCTTTGCTTGACATCATGGGAAAATCAAAAGAAATCAGCCAATACCTCAGAAAAAAAATTGTAGACCTCCACAAGTCTGGTTCATCCTTGGGAGCAATTTCCAAACGCCGGAAGGTACCACGTTCAACTGTACAAACAATAGTACGCAAGTTTGAACACCATAGGACCACGCAGCCATCATACTGCTCAGGAAGGAGACGCGTTCTGTCTCCTAGAGATGGTTAGTGCGAAATGTACAAATGAATCTCAGAACAACAGCAAAAGGACCTTGTGAAGATGCTGGAGGAAACAGGTACAAAAGCGTCTATATCCACAGTAAAACGAGTCCTATATCGACATAACCTGAAAGGCTGCTCAGTAAGGAAGAAGCCACTGCTCCAAAACCGCCATAAAAAGCCTGACTACGGTTTGCAACTGCACATGGGGACAAAGATTGTACTTTTTGGAGAAATGTCCTCTGGTCTGATGAAACAAAAATAGAACTGTTTGGCCATAATGACCATCATTAAGTTTGGAGGAAAAAGGGGGAGGATTGCAAGCCGAACATCCCCATCCCAACCGAGAAGAACAGGGGTGGCAGCATCATGTTGTTGGGGTGCTTTGCTGCAGGAGGAACTGGTGCATGTCACAATTCAATTCTTGCAGTTCAACATCTAGTTAGTGCTCGTGGTGTGAACACTGTTTGACAATGTCAAATGTATAAAATGGCAAATGATCAAAAACTTAAAACAATGAAGACATCTCTGAGAAAGGGATCTAAATCTGTACTAGACAGGATTCAAAACAGCATAATGGCACCAAAAGAGAAGGTGTCTAATTCTGTGCTGAACATGACAATCTTTTCTGTTATTTCTCCCAGTCCCTGGCAAGGTGTTGCACAACACTTGATTAAGTGGTGTTACAACACACCATGTAATGTTTCAAAGCATCTGCGTATGATGTGTTTCAATACTCCAGCAATGTTAAGGTTTAGTCTTCTTCAAGTTGGTGGCAGCTCAGTTGCCACTGGTTTTGATGTTACAAAGCACTTCATTTTAATCGTGTTAAATGAGAACATGCTACATGCATGCACACACATACATTCGGACACACGCATGCAAGTGCACACATTTCACACATACACACTCTTTCTCTCTCTCCCTCTTTCTTTCTCTTTCCTTCCTTCCTGCGCCACTCTCCCTCCAACCTTTACCTTTTCACTGACTATGCCAAATCAGAAAAGGTGGATCCAAAGTCCAACAGAGGGAATTAATTCTCACCTCAACATTAAGTTTCAGATTGGAATGGAACCGCTGTCTGCTCTGCTGTGGAGTTGCATTCCTAAGGGGGGAATAGGTCTGATAATTGACAGTAGGTTGCCAATGGGTTTGTTTTATCTGCACTAGACTGAATTCATCTCTCTCCACTAAATAAGGAAGTGGACTAGAATGAAAACAAATGAGAGGCATCTCTCTCACCACGGAGAGAGGTGGAAGGAGGTAAAAAAAAAAAGATGGCGACAGAAGAAGGAGTAAAAGAGCCTTTGATTGTCTTTCCCACTTAAACAGTCTTCGACCCCAGTAAACGTCAAGGGAGAGAAGAAAGAGGGGTAAAACTGAATTATTCATGACTATTTTGCATATGAGTTTGTTTACTCTCTCGGATCAGGCCCAGCATCTTTCACTCTTGTTGATAGAATCTTCAAATTGCCTATGGCTTCCTTGTTTGTGTCACACTTCTATTCGTAGAAGTACATATAGAGCATACCAACACACCCTTTTATTTGATATGAATTCACAACTGTGTACTTTTAGAAAAGGTTCCACCTATAACGTAAAATTGTCTTTGGCTGCCCTTTAAAGAACCTTTTTGTCTTCCATGTAGAACCCTTCCCACAGAGGTTTCTACATGGAACCCAAAACAGTTATACCTGGAAGCCAAACGGTTATTCAAAGGGTTCTCCCATGGGGACAGCCTTTTTTCTAAGCGTGTATCCTATACTCCCTGTCAAACACTATACCACAAACACTTGAGCTGTTGCCTTGCAAGTGCAACAGTACTTCTTCATGTCTCAGTGAAAGTGACATCCTCGCAGGATGCTTCTGTAAGCTAGGTTCAGTACAACAAGCTTCTGGATTCCCAGCCCCAACTCTACCCTTGTCTCTGCCTCGGTCTGAGGTTTGTGATCTGGGAGAATTTATCCCCTCTACCTCACTCCATCGATCTTCTTTTATAAACACTGGTGGCATTTCAGTCTGCCCTTTCCCAGCCCCAGCCTTATCCCTGACTTAGAGCTTCCCTGTGTGTCTGCAGTCTGTATATAGACCAGACAATCTTTACACTCTGATAGGCACGGACTTGCCTCTAGCCTCTCCATGGTGTCTCGAGACCTTAGGACTACGTATAAGGTTGTATCTGCGCAAAGCGTAGTTCTGAGATACTGTAGCAAAGATTTCACATCCCAGATTTCAGAACTGTTTTCTAGTGAATTCTTATTTTGTAACCCATTCATGTCCTCACTTTAAAGGTACCTAAAGTGCTGAGTATCACAATCCTAAGACATTTGTAAATCCGTTTTTTGGGGGGGATAATCGCAGATAGAACCTTATGGCTCCATCTGGGTTCAACCATATGGCACAGAATGTTAGTTATTTCAATTGCAATAGAAAAGCGCAGACATTGAATTATTAAATAAAGAGAATACCCTTCCTTATTTCTAATCACATTATAATACAATATATCCTATGGATAACTAGCAACATTGCTAAAGCTCAGCTCTGGATGAGTAAACTGATATATGTTTCTGGTCTCAGTCACCCAAATTCACTACTTGCTAGTTATCAATACAATGTGGTATGTTTGTACTTTTGGTGAAATAGCCTTTCCACAAAGGTTTTCGTATTGACATAGAACAAGACAAAAACAGCAATGCCTTTGTCAAGGCCCATGTGATCTTAGGCACTTGTATTTATAGATTTTACCATAAAGAGCTTACGTTATCAGCAATCTTCTGAAAAAGTGGTGAAAAAAATCTAGCTAGGTAATTGAAAAAGAGGACCAAAAGCTATGATTTGAATAATCAAAGACTAAGGTTCTATCTGCAAAATGAATCGTTTTGAGATTAGTATTTTTGAAGATCCAGATATCGTTTATGGCTCGATAAATATATCACCTTACATGCAATAATTTTTCATTGACAACACAGCATTGTTTGCTTGGATGCAGATAGACCTTACAGCACCAAGTTAAAAGGTGTTTGTGTATATAGAACTTTGTAATTTTTTTCATCGTAAATTGATTTTTGGAATGTTTTATCTTATAGAACCTTATAATCCCAAGGTCTCCATAAGGCTAATGAAGGATCATCAAGCTGGGCACCACCTGACTTGGGCACCACCATTCTGGGTCCGTATTGTTCATCCATATCTGTCCTTTTTAGCCTGGCTAAAAACAGCAAGCTGTGACTCACTGGTCTGGTATCTTGGGCTTGTAAAAAGGGAAGGTTAGCTAAAACGTTGAGCGACTTTGAGATACTTTTTGATTGGTTCTCATATGCACTCTGTTTGAATGTGCAACGTCCCCCACGCTTCCTCGTCAATTTAAAGTTAGGGCTAACTAAAACTGTTGGGAGAAGAACTCTGTGATGGAACTCTCTGAAAAGGAGATATATAGACATCACTGCCACATAGGAACAACCAATATAGTTTAGTTTAAATAGGAGCAACTTGAAGCGTTTCAATTTTTTGTGTGAAGGGAGGATGTATTAGTGGTCTTGCCAACGGCTTTGGGGAACGCTTCATTTACCAGCTTGCTAGCTAGTTCTAGTCCTGAAGAAGCAAGGACAACAGCCTCCATTTCTGAGAGCAGCGTCCCCGCTAAAGGCTGTGGTGGACGGAGGACCAAACACACAAGGCAATAGAGTTGGATCTCAGAGCAGTGGTTGTGGAGGAAGACAGGAACACTATAAGGGAGGGTGCACGCGACCTTGTCTTCTGAAGTCGGGAGAGCTGGTTGGGGAAGACCGAGAGGGATAAGTTGGCTTCAGCCCTAAACAGCTCCAAAATCATTTGAATCGTTGTGGATGAAGTCCACTTGACTTACATATGGCAGGTGCATTCGGAAAGTATTCAGACTCGCTGACTTATTCCACATTTTGTTACGTCACAGTGTCATTCTAAAACTGATTAAATTACACACAATATTGCATAATAACAAAGCGAAAAATGACATTATTGCACGTTTATTAAAAATAAAAAAACAGAAATATATAAGTATTCAGACCCTTTGCTATGAGACTCAAAATTGAGCTCAGGTGCATCTTGTTTCCATTTGTCATCCTTGAGATGTTTCTAGAAAGTGATTGGAGTCTGGACATGATTTGGAAAGGCACACATCTGTCTATATAAGGTCCCACAATTGACAGTACATTTCAGAGCAAAAATCAAGCCATGAGGTCGAAGGAATTGTCTGTAGAGCTCCAAGACAGGATTGTGTCGACGCACAGATGTGGGGAAGGGCACCAAAAGAATTATGCTGTATTGAAGGACCCCAAGAACATAGTGGCCTCCATCATTTTTCAATGGAAGAAGTTCGGATACACCAAACTGAGCAATCGGGGGAGAAGGGCCTTGGTCAGAGAGGTGACCAAGAACCCGATGGTCACTGTGACAAAGCTCCAGAGTTCCTCTGTGAAGATGGGAGAACCTTCCAGAAAGACAACCATTTCTGCAGCACTCCACTAGTAAGGCTTTGGTAGAGTGGCCAGATGGAAGCCACTCTTCAGTAAAATACGCTTGGAGTTTGCTAAAAGCCACCTAACGGACTCTCAGACCATGAGAAACAAGATTCTATGCTCTGATGAAACCAAGGTTGAACTCTTTGGTCTAAATGCCAAGCGTCACGTCTGGAGGAAACCTGGTACCATCCCTACGGTGAAGCATGGTTGTGGCAGCATCATGCTGTGGGCATGTTTTTCAGCGGCAGGGACTGGGAGACTAGTCAGGATCAAGGGAAAGATGAACACAGAAAATTTGAGATCCTTTATGAAAACCTGCTTCCGAGCACTCAGGACCTCAGACTTAGGCGAAGGTTCACCTTCAAACAGGACAACGACCCTAAGCATACAGCCAAGACAATGCAGGGGTGACTTCGGGACAAGTCTCTGAATGTCCTTGAGTGGCCCAGCCAGAGCCCGAACTTGAACCGGATTAAACATCTCTGGAGAGACCTGAAAATAGTTGTGCAGTGACACTCCCCATCCAACCTGACAGAGCTTGAGAGGATCTGCAGTGTGCCAATTCTACAATAACACAGCTTCGCCTTTGTTCCTCAGTCTTCCCGCTCCTTCCCTCAAACCCAGCCCCTTTTCTTTTGTGTAACAAGCTGTCATATCTGTCCCGCCCGCTAGGGACGTTTTCCTTTATGAGGGCGAGGATTTCTGTTTCACGGAAAACAGGGCTCTCACGCTATATACTGTCTGAGTCCGTACAGCCAGTTGGGTTCTCAGTTCATTGCGCAGACAGGAATAAATATCTCTCCGTGAAGAAGAAGAGCAGGGGTGAATGTTTCATGACTAACTTCTCATGGTGTGATTGTGGTAACATACAGGAACTGAAGTCCTTTTGTTTGATTTGATTTGATTTGGATCTCTTTTAGTCCCCATTTGGACTAATCTTCCAAGAGTCCTTAAAACTTCTTATGGAGGTGGTCCCTGCACAGGGATAGCTCAGCGGAAATTTCAGAGCGCCACCTATAGTACTTTACTTAGTACTCGTTAAATCTCAAACTTTCATTAAAACACACATGCAAGGCACTGAATTAAAGCTACACTCGTTGTGAATCTAGCCACCAAGTCAGATTTGTAAAATGCTTTTCGGCGAAAGCATGAGAAGCTATTATCTGATAGCATGCACCCCCCAAAATACCAGCACGACACGTAAACAACAGATTTTGCGGTAGCCGGCGCTACCCAAAACGCAGAAATAAAATATAAAACATTCATTACCTTGGACGAGCTTCTTTGTTGGCACTCCTATATGTTCCATAAACATCACAATTGGGTCTTTTTCCCGATTAAATCCGTCATTGTATACCCAAAATGTCATTTGCTGAAGGCCAGTCTGATGCTGCAAAAAGTCCATTTACAAGACGCAACGTCACTTTTTAAAATTACAAAAGTCGCCTATAAACTTTTACAAATCACTTCAAACGACGTTTCTAAACCAACTTTAGGTATTAATAAACGTTAATGATGTATCAAATTGATCACGGGGCGATCTGTATTCGATAGCAGCAAGTCGGGAAAACATCGTCCATTTTTTCAGTTTCACAACATACTGTGGTGCGCCAGAAGAAGGGAGGGGTCTATTCGTGTTGTAACCAGGGATAAATGATTCTGATATTGATAGCAATGGTGACATCGTGTGGAAGCTGTAGGCGTTTACAGGGGGTTCGCATATATTTTCTCTCGTCTTAAACAATTCATTGAATGGCGGACGAATATTTTTGTTTTGTTTTTGGTAAACAGTTTTACCAGGGATTTTTACTCCTAAACACATTCTGTTATAGCCACATACCCGATTTAACCAGTTTTAGAAACTGCAGAGTGTTTTCTATCCATACATACTTATCATATGCATATACTATATTCCTGGCATGAGTAGCAGGACTTTGAAATGTTGCGCGATTTTTAACAAAAAGCTGCGAAAATTCGCATCATCCATAACAGGTTTTAAACATTAAAATACAATTTATAAAACAAACACATTTTCACATATAACACACTATTACAAACATACATAACATACAAACATAATGACCCAATAAATACTCAATCTAAAAAATATTGATTCTTCATCTACTATAGTCAGCAACCATCACTCCTGTGTCCCAATGACACGTTGTGTTCGCTAATCCAAGTTTATAATTTTAAACTGATCATTAGAAAACCCTTTTGCAATTATGTTAGCATAGCTGAAAAGTGTTGTGCTGTTTAAAGAAGCAATACCACTGGCCTTCTTTACACTAGTTGAGTATATGGAGCATCAGCATTTGTGAGTATGATTAAAGGCTCAAAATGACCCGAAACAAAGGACTTTCTTCTGAAAATCGTCAGTCTATTCTTGTTCTGAGAAATGAAGGCTATTCCATGTGAGAAATTGCCAAGAAACTGAAGATCTCGCACAATGCTGTGTACTACTCCCTTCACAGAACAGTGCAAACTGGGAGTGGGATGCCCTGGTGCACAACTGAGCAAGAGGACAAGTACATTAGAGTGTCTTGTTTGAGAAACAAGTCCTCAAATGGCAGCTTCAATAAATAGTACCCGCAAAACACCAGTCTCAACGTCAACAGTGAAGAGGCGACTCCAGTTTTATTGTTTCTTTAATCTGCACATCAGTTTTCAGCTGTGCTAACATAATTGCAAAAGGGTTTTCTAAGGATCAATTAGCCTTTTAAAATTATAAACTTGGATTAGCTAACACAACGTGCCATTGGAACTCAGGCGTGATGGTTGCTGATAATGGGCCTCAACATTAACATTAACAATGTATACAGTGTATTTCTGATCAATTTCATGTTAATTGGCAAACAAATAACACATATGGATCATTTGGTAACCAAGAAAGTGTTAAACAAATCAAAATATATTTTACTTTTGAGTGTCTTGAAAGTAGCCACCATTTGCCTTGATGACAGCGTTGCACACTCTTGGCATTCTCTCAACCAGCTTCACCTGGAATGATTTTCCAACAGTCTTGAAGAACTTCCCACATATGCTGAGCACTTGTTGGCTGCTTTTCCTTCACTCTGCAGTCCAACTCATCTCATACAATCTCAATTGGATTGAGGTCGGGTGATTATGGATGCCAGGTCACCTGATGTAGCAACATCACTCTCCTTCTTGGTCAAATAGCCCGTACACAGCCTGGAGGTGTATTTTGGGTCATTGACCTATTGAAAAATAAATTATAGTCCCACTAAGTGAAAACCAGATGGGATGGCATATCGCTGCAGAATGCCTATGTAGCCATTCTGGTTAAGCTTGCCTTGAATTCCAAATAAATCACTGACAGTGTCACCAGCAAAGCACCCCCACACCATCACACCACCTCCTCCATGCTTCACGGTGGGAACCACACATGCGGAGATCATCCATTCACTCGTGTTTCTTGGCCCAAGCAAGTCTCTTCTTCTTATTGGTGCACTTTATTAGTGGTTTCTTTGCAGCAATTTGACCATGAAAGTCTGATTCACGCAGTCTCCTCTGAACAGTTGATGTGTCTGCTACTTGAACTCTGTGAAGCATTTATTTGGGTTGCAATTGGAGGTGCAGTTAACTCTAATGAATTTATCCTCTGCAGCAGAGGTAACTATGGGTCTTCCTTTCCTGTGGCAGTCCTCATGAGAGCCAGTTTCATGATATCGCTTGATGGTTTTTGTGACTGCACTTGAAGAAACTTTCAAAGTTCCGCATTGATTGACGTTCATGTCTTGAAGTAATGAGGGATTGTCTTTTCTCTTTGTTTATTTGAGCTGTTCTTGACATAATATGGACTTGGTCTTTTACCAAATAGGGCTATCTTCTGTATACCACCCCTACCTTGTCACAACACGACTGATTGGCTCAAACGCATTAAGAAGGAAATACATTACACAAATTAACTTAAGACACATTTGTTAATTGAATTGCATTCCAGATGACTACCTCATGAAGCTGGTTGAGAGAAAGCTGTCACCAAGACGAAGTGTGGCTACTTTGAAGAATCTCAAATATAAAAGAGAGAGAGAGAGAGAGAGAGAGAGAGAGAGAGAGAGAGAGAGAGAGAGAGAGAGAGAGAGAGAGAGAGAGAGAGAGAGAGAGAGAGAGAGACTATATAGTCTGTTTTTGAAAGGAAATGTCTATGGAAGGGCAATGGAGTGGCATAGGTGGTATAACTTAACAGAAGCCCATGTACAGTAGGTTATATGTGCACAAGGTGAGACCCAAATGCAGAC
Organism: Oncorhynchus mykiss; assembly: GCF_057628025.1. Lineage (NCBI taxonomy): Eukaryota > Metazoa > Chordata > Actinopteri > Salmoniformes > Salmonidae > Oncorhynchus > Oncorhynchus mykiss. The sequence goes on from NC_143036.1 coordinate 55,436,985, forward strand.
ACAGGAGGCAGATGGTGGAGCTCCAATATTTTTTGCTCCAAAAGGGGTAGGCAAAAGGCAGGTTTGGGACAGGCGAGAGTTCATAAACCACGTCCAAACAGTACCATGGGATAGGCAGGCTCGAGGTCAGGACAGGCAGGGGTTCAGTGAACAGGTCCAATTTCAAACAGTACAAGGGGACAGGTAGGCTCGAGGTCAGAACAGGCAGAGTGGTCAAGCAGGCGGATTCGGTGTCAGGGCAGGCAAGGGTCAAAACCAGGAAGGCTAGGAAAAGACAGAGTCTGGGAAAAATAGGAGCTAGGAGAAAACGCTGGTTGACTTGGCAAAACAAGACGAACTGGCACAGAGAGGCAGGAAACACAGGGATAAATACACCGGGGACTAATGGGGAAAACAGGAGACACCTAGAGGTGGGTGGAGACAATCACAAAGACAGGTGAAACAGATCAGGGCGTGACATAGGTGTATGTGGCGATACCTGCCCACTGGCTCATCAGCACAGGCATCAGGGCACAAGGTGAGGGCACAAGGTTTTAGTCTAGAGGGGTTGTTATAACGTTTTGAAAATGTGTGTGATGATGCTAGCATCGAAACTATGTCCGAACTCGGGAAGGTTTGTGCTAGCTGGCTAGCTACTGTATGTTTGCTTATCCTGTCTAGGACTGGGGTTCCGTTACGCTAGCGGAACCCCTCACCAACAGCCAATGAATTTGCAGTGCGCCAAATACAAATCAACAGAAATCTCATAAATCAAATTTCTCAAACATACAAGTATTAGGCACCATTTTAAAGATAAAATTCTCGTTAATCCAGCCACAGTGTCTGATTTTAAAAATTATTTACAGCGAAAGCTCCACAAAGGATTATGTTAGGTCACCACCAACTCACAGAAAAACCAACTTTTCCAGCCAAAGAGAGGAGTCACAAACAGCACAAATAGAGATAAAATTAATCACTAACGTTTGATGATTTTCATCAGATGACACTCATAGGACTTCGTGTCACACAATACGTGTATGTTTTGTTCGGTAAAGTTCATATATTTATATCCAAAAATCTTATTTTACAATGACGTGTTATGTTCAGTAGTTCCAAAACATGCAGTGATAATGTAGAGAGTCACATGAATTAACAGAATACTCATTATAAATGTTGATAAAAATTCAAGTGTTATATTACAGGTCAAAGAAACCTGTCAAACTGAGTATAGAAATAAACATTTAGGATGGTTTTATCACAAATGTTCAATAATGTCCCAACCGGAGAATTCCATTGTCTGTAGAAAAGCAATGGAACGAGAGATACCTCTCATGTGAACTGCGCGTTACTGAGAACGAGGCTGCTGGCAGACCCCTTAGTCAAACAGCTCCCTCCCTTCACAGTAGAAGCCTGAAACAACGTTCTAAAGACGGTTGACATCTAGTGGAAGCCTTAGGAAGTGCAAAATAACCCATATCCAACTGTGTATTCGATAGGGGTGAGTTCAGAAACTACAAATCTCAGATTTCCCACTTCGTGTTTGGATTTTTTCTCAGGTTTTTGCCTGCCATATGAGTTCTGTTATACTCACAGATATCATTCAAACAGTTTTAGAAACTTCAGAGTGTTTTCTATCCAACACTAATAATATGCATATTTTAGCATCTGGGATTGAGTAGGAGGCAGTTCACTCTGGGCACGCTATTCATCCAAAAGTGAAAATGCTGCCCCCTATCCCAAATAAGTTATCCTGGAAGCAGAAGGGCTGGGACGGTCCTATGTAAAACAATTTATCATGACTCGTTCAATTCGAAACGGAAATATCCAACCAGCGTAGGGTGACGCTTTGAAGTCTGAGGGGACAGTCCCTTCATTATCATGCCAACACATCAAAACTGCCGTTCCAAACTCTTACGTCAAGGACACAGACAGGCTGGGGTTAGGAAGACTACGCCCTTTACCCCATGGACAAACAAAACACACAGAGACAGAGTGACTCAAAGGAATGCAGTGAGAGTGTCACTTTCAAATGTAAGCTGCTTCTGCTGCTGTAGGACACAGAGAAGAGAAAGAAGGTAATATCTGCAAGATGGTGTTGTGAATGATAACAGACAATGGTAAAACTCAGATACCCAAGGTAATGTCAATGTCCTCATACAGCTACAGCGGCTTGCGAAAGTTTTCACCCTCCTTGGCATATTTACTATTTTGTTGCTTTACAACCTGGAATTTAAATGGATTTTGGAGGGGGTTGTATCTCTTGATTTACACAACATTCCTACCACTTTGAAGATAACAAAATATTTTTTAAACAAACAAGAAATAAGACAAAAAAACTGAAAACTTGCATACCCCCATCCCCCCTTTTCTATAAGCTTGGCACATGTAGATTTTTTCCCATTCTTCAAGGAAAAACTGTTCCAGATCATTCAAGTTCCCCTGGTGTACAGCAATCTTTAAGTCATACCACAGTTTCTCAATTGGATTGAGGTCTGGCCTTTGACTAGGCCATTCCAAGACATTTAAATGTTTCCCCTTAAACCACTCAAGTGTTGCTTTAGCAGTATGCTTAGGGTCATTGTCCTGCTGGATGGTGAACCTCCGTCCCAGTCTCAAATCTCTGGAAGACTGAAACAGATCCCTGTATTTAACGCCATCCATCATTCCTTCAATTCTGCCCAGTTTCCCAGTCCTTGCTGATGAAAAACATCCCCACATTGATGGTGTTCTCAGGGTGATGTGAGGTGCTGAGTTTGTGTCAAACATAGCGTTTTCCTTGATGGCCAAAAAGCTAGATTTTAGTAACATCTGACCAGAGTAAATTCTTCCATATGTTTGGGGAGTCTCCCACATGCCTTTTGGTGAACACCAAATGTTTTTGCTTATTTCTTTTCAGTAACCTCTCTAGGGTATGCTAGCGTCCCACCTGGTCAACATCCAGTGAGATTGCAGAGCGCCAAATTCAAATACAGAAATACTCATAATAAAAATTCAGAAAAGATACAACTATTTTGCATAGGTTTAAAGATTAACTTCTTGTGAATCCAACCTCGGTGTCAGATTTCAAAAAATGCTTTACAGCGAAAGCATACCTTACAATTATTTGAGAACATAGCCCAGCAGACAAATCATTACAAAAAGTAACCAGCCAAGTAGAAGAGTTACACAAGTCAGAAATAGAGATAAAATTAATCACTTACCTTTGATGATCTTCATATGTTTGCACTCAGAAGACATTCATTTATTCAATCAATTTTCCTTTTGTTCGATAAAGTCTCTCTTTATATCGGAAAACCCTTAGTTTGTTTGCGCGTTTTCTTCAGTAATCCACAGGGTCAAATGCAGTCACAACAGGCAGACAAAAAAAATCTAAATTGTACCCGTAATGTTCATAGAAACATATGAAACGATGTTTAGATTCAAGCCTCAGGTTGTTTTGAGCCTAAATAATCTATAATATTTCAACAGGACAATAACGCCATCAATATAAAAGGTAAACAAGAAAGGCACTCTGTCGGTCGCACACATGAAAAAGCTTTGTGACACAGCAGGGTCCACTCATTCAGACTGCTCTTACTCCCTCATTTTAGCATAGGAACTGCAAGGAATAGGAACTGCAATTTGAGTCCTAAGTCAATGGATACTGTAATGGCATTGAGTAGAAAACTACAACAACAACAAAAATCCTACTTCCTGAATGGATTTTTCTCAGATTTTTTCTCAAGCCCAGCTCTGTGGAGTGTACGGACACTCCAATCTCCGCTGTGGAGCTTTGCAGCTCCTTCAGGGTTATCTTTGGTCTCTTTGTTGCCTTAATGCCGTTCTTGCCTGGTCCGTGAGTTTTGGTATGCGGCCCTCTCTTGGCATGTTTGTTGTGGGGCCATATTCTTTCCATTTTTTAATAATGGATTTAATGGTGCTCCGTGGGATGTTCAAAGTTTCAGATATGTTTTTATAACTCAACCCTGATCTGTACTTCTCCACAACTTTGTCAATGACCTGTTTGGAGAGCTCATTGGTCTTCATGGTGCCGCTTGCTTGGTGGTGCGCCTTGCTTAGTGGTGTTGCAGACTCTGGGGCCTTTAAGAACAGGTGTTCATATGTACTGAGATCATGGGACAGATCATGTTACACTTAGATTGCACACAGTTTGACTTTATTTAACTAATTATGTGACTTCTGAAAGTAATTGGTTGCACCAGATCTTATTTAGGGGCTTCATAGCAAAGGGGTTGAACACATACCCTTTTCCCCCAATTTTCTGGGGTTTAAAAAATATATATTTTTAAACAACTTGTTTTTTCCATTTCACTTTACCAATTTGGACAATTTTGTGTATGTTCATTACATGAAATCCAAATAAAAATATTTAAAAATTACAGGTTGCAATGCAATAAAATAGGACAAACGCCAAAGGGGATAAATATTTTTGCAAGGCACTGTAGCTGTACTGAAGTTCTCACAGTATCACTTTAAAATGTCAGATTTCATTTATTGTCCCTTTTGATGGTAACTTTTCAAATAGTCCCGCAAGGAATGCTCCATGTTCTCAATAATAGGATTTCCTAAACTTTTGCACTGTCCTGCAACTCAGAGATGTCTGCGATCTGAAAACCAACGACTATGTAGACTGATGTGTGACTGAAGGCCTCTGATTGGTGATCATGACATGGTCGTCGTAGACACAGGGAGACAGGCGGTGAGGTGCCCTATCACGTCTCAGGCACATGACCATGTGACATTTAGGAATGGGAAAGATTAGCAGTGTCTGCAGGCCATATAAACATGTGCACCTTCCCCCCTGTTCTGCTTCTCACCCCTTCTCCCTTTCTCCTTCTTCTACCCTTCTCTCCCTGTTTTCTCTCTTCTTCTCTTCTCACCCTTTCTCCCCCTTCCATCCTCTCTGTTCTACCACTCTAGCCCTGCTAATGGAAGGCATGGACATGTCATCCATGTCATGAGACAGTCATCCATTTAACACCAATAGGTTCCGATTAAACAATGTCAGGCTTTACTTCCATGTCCTTGATTTACTTGCGTAAATATATAGATATATTTTTATCTCAAGTAAATAGGCCTACATAAATAGGCCATCCCATCTTTAGACCTGAGTTGGCATAACCCTTCCCCTGACTCTAACCCCCCATTCTATATCTAACACTCCTTGTTCTGACTTTAACCCCTCACTCTGACTGTAACCCCTCCAATGAATTAAAACCCCTTCTTGTTCTGACTCTACTCCCTCCACCTGACTCTAACCCGTCCTCATTCTAACTCTAACCCCTCCACCTGGTTGTTATGCTGCGTTCATAACCAAGTGGGAAGGTGCTACCACAGAGGACTGGTAACTACTAGGGGGAAATACGTCTAACATCCCTGAGCTCTGACTTCTCCCACATGCTGAACTCTGATGTCACTTACTAAGGAAATTACCTCGTTAACAGCATTTTTGGCAGTTAAATGCAACAACAAAACATTATTTATAAAAAGCAATCTATTAATATGGTTTTTGAACACTATCGTTTGTTCACAAGCATAATATTTGTACTTTTAGTTTATTGTTGAAGTAGCTTGATGGACATTAGCCAATCAGCGTTTCTCAACGAGTTCAAAGCACAAGAATTCATCCAACTCATATTTACGACTTCACAACTGGTAATTACCACGTATCCACTTGGTTATGAATGCAGCACAAGTAACAACTCACTTCTTTCTAAACACGACTGCACGCTTCTGACCTTTCTTCACATTTAATATGAAATTCATTATTCCCTTCCTAAAACTGGCACCACTTAAAGCTTCTGTTTTTACTCTGTGACACCTCAGGCAACTCTGCTTCTTATTCCACTGAAAATAATTGGCAGGAATATTCAAAAAACTGCAATTTGCTTCGCAGGCCTGCTATATTCTAGAAGAATTACTCATCTCTTTTCTCTCTCTTTTTATTTTTTATCTTGCCGTCTTCTCTCTCCTGCTCTCCACCTCTCCCTGCTCTCTCCTGCTCTCCAGCTCTCCCTTCTCTCTCCTGCTCTCTTCTCTCTCTTCCCTCTCTTCTCTCTCCATCGCTCAGACAGTAATTCTCCTCCCAGGCTCCTGTGTAGACGGCGGAGATGGAGATTTGTTGTTCCTCCTCCAGCTATCTCATCAGCTCAGTCGAGTGTTGATGTATGATGATGTAATGCTAATACCCTAGCATCCATCCAGCTCTGTCTGTCTGTCTGTCTGTCTGTCTGTCTGTCTGTCTGTCTGTCTGTCTGTCTGTCTGTCTGTCTGTCTGTCTGTCTGTCTGTCTGTCTGTCTGTCTGTCTGTCTGTCTGTCTGTCTGTCTGTCTGTCTGTCTGTCTGTCTGTCTGTGTGTGTGTGTGCGCATGCAGAATGTGTGTGCGCGCATGCAGAATGTGTGTGCACACTTGCATTTGACTCTATGTGTGTGTGTGCATTTGATAGAAAAAGCTGCAGAATGCCCCAACCTACTAACACAGGGATACAGGTATTAGTAATTACTGCTCCTCCTTTTGCATTCAGTCCAGGTACTTCTCTGAAGGAAGAAACAAACCTATGACTAACATCACAGACGTAATATATGTCCCAAATGGCACCCTATTCCCTTAGCAGTGCACTACTTTTTTTACCAGGGCCTATGCACTATATAGGGAATGGGGAGCCATTTGGGATCCACCCTACTTACATCACAGACAGAATATTCCACAGAGGGATTTATTCATGGGATGACTGTGCTGTCTAGTCTGTAAATGCAGCCATACACATTTCCCCCTCTGCTTCTTCTGCTTGTCTTGGTAAATATTTGAGCAGCGGCTCTTTGCTCTTAGCACTGTTAGACGTGTGTGTGTGTGTGTGTGAGAGAGAGAGAGAGAGAGAGAGAGAGAGAGAGAGAGAGAGAGAGAGAGAGAGAGAGAGAGAGAGAGAGAGAGAGAGAGAGAGAGAGAGAGAGAGAGAGAGAGAGAGAGAGAGAGAGAGAGAGAGAGAGAGAGAGAGAGAGAGAGAGAGAGAGAGAGAGAGAGAGAGAGAGAGAGGTGAGACACCATGTATGAAATTATTTGATGCTCTCTCTCCGACTCTTCTCTCTTTCTGTCATCATCTGAATGACTGAGTCAGAGACAGTGAAGCAATGCACCATTCATGTCGGTGTGTCCTCAAAGGTACACAGGAAGAACTTTGTGTCAACATAACAAATAAAGACAGACACCAAGCAAATAAAATTCGCAGTTTTCCCCTCTGAAATATTAAATCCCATTTTTCGCTCTGATGTGGTAGATCAATTCAGCAACAATATAAAATGGAATTTGCTCATTTCTGAGGTGAGATGCATGTGGAGCGCATCCCCCTCCTCCAGCTCTAGATGCATTAGATGTGTACCTCAACTGTCCACTGGTATTGTATTCATTATTGGCCATAACGTTCTTGTCATTGCGGAAAAGATATGCACCTCTGTATTGTGAAACACTGTGACTCATGGCAGTGAATCTGATGTGGTAGACTCCTCTCACTGGTTCTGTGAAGCTCCCTGCATCAGAGGAGAAGCAGGAAGAGGTCAGGACTGTCTGTTTCTCATAGACACTTGTAGCTTATGCTGGACTCTAGTTGGATTCAGTGTGTGTTGATTTATGTGGTTAATACCTGTACATGGGTTGTATAAGGCCATGCCGATGATGGTGATGACTCTACTGCAGATCAGTGTGGTGTCAGTATTGAAGGGTCCTACTTGGTTTGAATCAGTCAAACCAGCAGAGACTCCACTTCTTTTCTGTGTGGCTTTTACCTGCGTTCTCTCTCTTCAGCTCCTCCACCTCCCTCTCACTGCCACTCAGCCTGGCTTCCAAAGCTGGAAAGCTCACATTAGTAAACTTACCTTTAAAATGACAATAATTGTATATCAACACCATTAAATTACCCGTGTTGCCACTCTCACTGGCTGTCACTCTGGTCTCCAGGGCTAAAATCACATGAAAAGAAACATCAAAATCAATAATGGTAAATAAGCATCAATAAACTGCCTACGGTTAGGGTAAAAGTCCATCACAAAGCTTGAGTTGAAAAATAAAGATAAATATGTCTTCATCACCTTTTCTTCCATATTACATGTTACATATTACATGTTATGAAATATTATAAACATTTTCACGTTACATTTTACATATTACGTATTACATGTTATGTTATATTACATGTCGTTGAGAAACATCTTGCACTCATGGCTGGAATTATGGAAACAAAACAGTTTTCAAAAGCTATTGTTCCAACCAATAGCATAATGAAGATGAACTTCTAAACTCATAGATACACATTAGTAATCTATGATTTAATAGTCCTTTCCCTGCATTCTCTGTCTTCAGGCCGTCCACCTCCCTCTCACTGGCATTCAGTCTGGTCTCTATGGTCCTCAGCTCTACCACCATGTCTCTCAGCTCATCCTAGATATCAGCGGTGCTCTGGCCGCTCGTCTGTTCGTGGATCGTCTCTGTAGCTTCAGTCCGTTGGCTATCGATCAAATTCTCTCTGCCCCCTCCACTCTCTCACTGAGCCCATGTCCCGGACAGACAGAACAGCAACACCAGCAGAAAAACAGCACCCCTCATTCTGAAATGACACATCTTTAGAAATAATGTAGGATGTATGAAGGTCTGTCCCCCTTTTTAGACACGTACACCGGTAGTGAGATAATGCATGAGAAATGGAACATATGCTTATGAAGTAATATGCACAGAAAAAATAAGGGATACTGATAAAGTAAAACACAGTGAAATTTCGGTGTCAGTCAAGCATGTCCTCAGCCGACCCTTTAATAGGAATCTATTTACAGTACTTACAGTTTTTTTTCGATTGCTAAACGACAGTGGACACAACTTGAGTCACATGTGCAAAACTCTAACTACAGTCTGCACAGCAGCAGTTCATGTGGACCAAACTCTAGTTCGTTTTTCATTGCTTGAACACAGTTTTCAAAACTCTACACACTTATCCCATGACTTTAACCACAACCTGCACAACACTGTGGATTTACAGCACTTTGTTCAAATGCTAACACACTGCTGTCAAAACTGTGAACCACACATTCAAAACAGAATAGATTTCAGCCTTGTGCCTTTCAAACACTGCTGATTGCAATTTCAGCTGAAAGGCTAAGCAGGTGTCTTGTTTTAGACTTGTTAGTGAACACACACACATATTACAGTATATATAGGTAGAGCTCAGAAAGACTCATTTTGGAAACGGAACAAGGAAGATGGGTTCGTGGAGGGAGAAGGGTGGCAGGGAGAGGGCGGATGCGTGGAGGAAGACAAAGAAGACAAAGAGCTGTTATTTCAGATTAAATAAGGGCTACACTTATAGACCATGTCATGTCGTGAACCATGGTCTCTCATTGAGAGAGGCAGGGTTGAGGGTGCAACCCAATCTGCAAAGATCCACAGTGGCATCTGTAATGCGCATTTTCCATCATGCAAACAGGTGAGAGTTACATCCTTACAGTAAATGAAAACATTACAGGAATCTATTTTGTATTGCAATTATAGAATATTTACACTGATATATATTACAGTAAGTTTGACTGTAAAATATATTTTTACAACAGGACCCAAAGGCTGCCCCCAACAGGAGGAAGAGGAAAAATATTTTCAGATGCGCAGGAAAATGCTATTGTTGACATGGTTGTTCTCAACAATGCAATAAAACTGCGGGAGATTCAAGATAGAGTGCTGGCTGATAATGATATATTTGAAAATGTTAATTCTGTCAGCACAACAACTATTGCTCGAGTCCTAAAGAAACACCAAGTTACAACGAAACAGTTATACACTGTACCGTTCGAGAGAAACAGTGAACGGGTAAAAGAGCAAAGATACCAATATGTCCAGGTAAGACGTCTGAGGTTACGTACACAGCTATGCAAAATATTTACAGTAAAAAAAAACACTAGCATTTCTACAGTAAAACTGTGCACTTACTGTTTTTCAGAGAGTAATGGAGGTGGAAGCACTGGAAAGACCACATTCATTTGTATTTATCGATGAAGCTGGATTTAACCTTGCCAAAACACGGCGCAGAGGAAGGAATGTTATAGGTCAAAGGGCCACTGTGGAGGTTCCAGGCCAAAGGGGGGGAAATATCACCATGTGTGCTGCAATGGCCAATGATGGTTTGCTTCTCAACACACCACTCATTGGCCCATACAACACAGAAAGGCTTATAGCTTTCCTAGAACAGCTCTATGCTCAGCTAGGGCCAGCAGAACAGGGGGAGCCAGTAAGAAACCCCCAAGTTTTTGTCATAGTTTGCGATAACATTGCTTTTCACCACTCTGCAGCTGTCACAGATTGGTTTGCAGCACATCACAGATTTATGGTTTTGTACCTGCCTGCATATTCACCCTTCCTCAACCCAATAGAGGAGTTTTTCTCTGCCTGGAGGTGGAAAGTGTTTGGTCACCACCCACATGACCAAATGTCTCTTTTGGAAGCCATGCGTGCCGGATGTGAGGACACGAGTCCAGAGGACTGCCAGGGATGGATAAGGCACTCCAGAAGGTTCTTCCCCAGGTGCATGGCAAGAGAAAACATTAGATGTGATGTTGAAGAAAACCTGTGGCCTGATGCTAGAGAGAGGCAGGATTAGCCCCTCAATTATTTGTTCGAATTACAGTATGTACTTTTAGTTTCTACCTTTTTTTTCTCATTACTGTAATTCCGTAAATTACTACAGACTATTGAAGCAAACTGCTAATTTTCATTGACCTTAAAGAATTGTTATGTTCTAAAAATTGTAATAAATCATGTGAAAGAATGTCACTCTTTTCTTTGAAGAAAATATTACTTTGTATGAAGTCACTGAAATTGTTCAAACTGTAAAGATGAAAAGTTTGTATTTTCTGTATTGGTGTTTGATGCTAGTGTTTTTACTCTCAGTGTGTTCTGAGTGACAGTGTGTGTTATCTCAGTGAGGGTTGTGCATAGTGTTTGGCTGCACTGAGCGTGTTTTGAGCCATGTGTTAAGAGTTGTGTTGCTTGGAATGAGTTTTGCAGGTGATGTGAACTGTTTAGCTCAGGTGACTGTTGGTAGTGCAGACTGTAGTTAGAGTGTTGCACATGTGACTCCAGTTGTGCCCACTGTCGTTTAGCAATCGAAAAAAACTGTAACACCAACACATACTGGAACTGCTTCCAGAAGAAACAATGCAAGTAGGTTAGTAAAATAAGTAAGATAAAGTAAAACACAAGTAAAGTTTCAAACTTTCCATTTCTAGTTCAAATAAATACCTTGCTTCACGTTAAAACTGTTCCCCCTTATTTTTTTCACAGGGTCAATTATTTCAAAAGCAAACCATAAATTGCATCGATCTTGTATTGTCTCGCCAGAGTTTTTACACATAAATATACATCTCATTGCTAGCTGAGCATAGCACAGTGACCAGAGACTGAGGTGTGTGTGTGTGTTTTTGTGTGTGTGTGTGTGTGTGTGTGTGTGTGTGTGTGTGTGTGTGTGTGTGTGTGTGTGTCTGACACACAGTCACACACACACAGACGCACATATGAACTGACAAACACATGCACATACGCACGCTCCACACACACTCACACCGACACATACACACACACACACACACACACACACTCACACCGACACATACACACACACACCTGGACAGGGCAGAGGCTGGACACAGAGCCTCCCAGGGGACCCATTGTGGAGACTGAGATGAGAGGCATGGAGAGCATCTACTAAGCATTTACCATCAGGCAATGTATTTTTTTTTTTTTTTTAATTGATGCGGTCCGGACAGGCCTTGATTTCAACATCCACAGAGGTTGATTATTGGTCAATCACAGATGTGTTCAGATTTGGTCCAACCCGTACAGGCCTTGATTTGGGCTAAATGCCTATGGTTTGGTTAAGATTTGATTCAGACCGGGCCGGCCTTCATTTCAACTTCCATCTGGTCCCAACTGGCCTATATTTGTTCCAACTATAGACATTGACAATTGGTTCCGGCGCCGACAGAGATTTCCGCCTCGCTTCGCGTTCCTAGGAAACTATGCAGTATTTAGTTTTTTATGTGTTATTTCTTACATTGGTACCCCAGGTAATCTTAGGTTTTACTACATACAGTCGGGAGGCACTACTGGATATAAGATTAATGTCAACTCACCATCATTACGACCAGGAAAACGACTTTCCCGGATCCTGTGTTTTGCCCACCACCCAGGACAATGGATCAGATCCCAGCTGGCGAACCAAAACAACGTAGCCGTGAAAGAGGCAGACGAAGCGATCTTCTGGTCAGGCTCCGGAGACAGGCACATCACTCACCGCTCCTGAGCATACTACTCGCCAATGTCCAGTCTCTTGACAACAAGGTTGATGAAATCCGAGCAAGGGTTGACTTCCAGAGAGACATCAGAGACTGTAACGTTCTTTGCTTCACGGAAACATGGCTCACGCAAGACACGGTATCGGAGTCGGTACAGTCAGCTGGTTTCTTCACGCATTGCACCAACAGAAACAAGCATTTTTCTGGTAAGAAGAAGGGCGGGGGTGTATGCCTTATGATTAACAAGACGTGGTGTGATCATAACAACATAAATGAACTCAAGTCCTTCTGTTCACCTGACATAGAATTCCTCACAATCAAATGTCGACCGCATTATCTACCAAGAGAATTCTCTTCGATCATAATGGCTCTGAACATCGATGGCCCTGAACAAACTTTATTTGACTTTTTTATGTAAACTGGAAACCACATATCCTGAGGCTGCATTCATTGTAGCTGGGGATTCTAACAAGGCTAATCTGAAAACAATACTTCCTAAATTCTATCAGCATATCGATTGTGCTACCAGGGCTGGTAAAACCCTGGATCATTGTCATTCTAACTTCCGCGACGCATATAAGGCCCTGCCCCGCCCTACTTTTAGAAAAACTGACCACGACTCCATTTTGTTGCTCCTTACCTATAGACAGAGACTAAAACAGGAAGCTCCCGTGCTCAGGTCTGTTCAACGCTGGTCCGACCAATCTGATTCCACGCTTCAAGATTGCTTCGATCACGTGGATTGGGATATGTTCATCATTGCGTCAAACAACAACATTGACGAATATGCTGATTCGGTGAGTGAGTTTATTAGCAAGTGCATCGGCGATGTCGCACCCACAGCAACTATTAAAACATTCCCAAACCAGAAACCGTGGATTGATGGCAGCATTCACGTGAAACTAAAAGCGCGAACCACTGCTTTTAACCAGGGCAAGGTGACCGGAAACATGACCGAATACAAACAGTGTAGCTATTCCCTCCGTAAGGCAATCAAACAAGCTAAGCGTCAGTATAGAGACAAAGTAGAGTCGCAATTCAATGGCTCAGACACAAGAGGCATGTGGCAGGGTCTACAGTCAATCACGGACTACAAAAAGAAAACCAGCCCCACCGTGGACCAGGATGTCTTGCTCCCAGACAGACTAAACAACTTCTTTGCTTGCTTTGAGGACAATACTGTGCCACTGACACGGCCCGCTACCAAAACCTGTGGACTCTCCTTCACTGCTGCTGACGTGAGTGAAACATTTAAACGTGTTAACCTTCGCAAGGCTGCAGGCCCAGGCAGCATCCCCAGCAGTGTCCTCAGAGCATGCGCAGACCAGCTGGCTGGTATGTTTACGGACATATTCAAACCATCCTTATCCCAGTCTGCTGTTCCCACATGCTTCAAGAGGGCCACCGTTGTTCCTGTTCCCAAGAAAGATAAGGTAACTGAGCTAAACGACTACCCGTAGCACTCACTTCCGTCATCATGAAGTGCTTTGAGAGACTAGTCAAGGACCATATCACCTTCACCCTACCCAACACCCTAGACCCACTCCAATTTGCTTACCGCCCCAATAGGTCCACAGATGACGCAATCGCAACCACACTGCACACTGCCTTTACCCATCTGGACAAGAGGAATACTTATGTGAGAATGCTGTTCATCGACTACAGTTCAGAATTTAACACCATAGTACCCTCCAAACTCGTCATCAAGCTTGAGACCCTGGGTCTCGACCCCTCCCTGTGCAACTGGGTACTGGACTTCCTGACGGGCCACCCCCAGGTGGTGAGGGTAGGTAACAACATCTCCAACCCGCCTATCCTCAACACTGGGGCCCCACAAGGGTGCGTCCTGAGCCCTCTCCTGTACTCCCTGTTCACCCACGACTGCGTGGCCATGCACGCCTCCAACTTAATCATCAAGTTTGCAGACAACACTACAGTGGTAGACTTGATTACCAAAAATGACGAGATGGCCTACAGGGAGGAGGTGACGGCCCTCGGAGTGTGGTGTCAGGAAAATAACCTCACACTCAATGTCAACAAAACAAAGGAGATGATTGTGGACTTCAGGAAACATCGATGGGACAGTAGTGGAGAGGGTAGTAAGTTTTAAGCTACTCGCCGTACACATCACAGACAAACTGAATTGGTCCACTCACACAGACAGCATGGTGAAGAAGGCTTGTCACCAAAAGCACGCACAAACTTTTACAGATGCACAATCGAGAGCATCCTGTCGGGCTGTATCACCGCCTGGCACGGCAACTGCTTCGCCCACAACCGTAAGGCTCTCCAGAGGGTAGTGAGGTCTGCACAACGCATCACCGGGGGCAAACTACCTGCCCTCCAGGACACCTACACCACCCGATGTCACAGGAAGGCCATAAAGATCATCAAGGACAACAACCACCCGAGCCACTGCCTGTTCACCCCGCTATCATCCAGAAGGCGAGGTCAATACAGGTACATCATAGCAGGGACCGAGAGACTGAAAAACAGCTTCTATCTCAAGTCCATCAGACTGTTAAACAGCCACCACCAACATTGAGTGTCTGCTGCCAGCATACTGACTCAACTACAGCCACTTTAATAATGGAAAAAATTATGTAAAAATGTATCACTAGTCACTTTAAACAATGCCACTTAATATAATGTTTTCATACCCTACATTACTCATCTCATGTATATACTGTACTCTTTACCATCTGCATCTTGCCATCTTTATGTAATACATGTATCACTAGCCACTTTTAACAATGCCACTTTTACATGTTTACCTACATTGCTCATCTGTATTGTACGATACTTTACTCTACTAAACTAAACTGTACTCTTCTGAATTAAACTATACTGTACTGTACTGTACTCTACTCTACTCTACTCTAATCCACTCTACTGAATAAATCTAAACTGTCCTGTACCGTACCTTACCGTGATGTTCGAACTTGTTAAACATTCCCTAGAGGTCTATGATTCGTTCGGATTTGGATCTGGTCCTCACTGATCAAATGTGTGCTTGTTTGGGGCGGAACTAATTTTTTCAAGTCAAATCCAATTGTATTGGTCACATACACATGTTTATCAGATGTTATTGCAGTTGTAGCAAAATGCTTGAATAATATAATAATACCCAGCATGCTTTGCGAGTGTTTGTTTTTGCCATTTACATTTTGGTCATTCGGCAAACGCTCTAAACCAGACCGACTTACAATCAGTGCATTCAACATAGGTAGATAAACAACAACATGTCACCAGCATAGCAACAACAACAAGAATCCAAGAATGGCATTGTAGTTGAAGTGGTCTGTTCGTTTATTCTGAAGGCTGAACTATTTTGAATGTCATGGCTGACAGTTTAAAAGCTTCTGAAAAAGCTAACACAAGTGTGTGTGACAGATGGGAGCAATAATAAATAACCTATTGCAATCTTCAGTTGGCTCCTCTTTGCTACAAGAGGCATGAAAATGTATGATTGTGGTATAATGCTTACATCAGAATGTATGTGTAGATTACATTTGGCACTGGAAAAAAATGTGTTTGACTCATGTTGTGTCAGTCATCTCTTTGACGTTCAGAAACTAAGTATTTTCGACGTCATTTTACTTACTAGGCAGGCAGCAACTCTCACCAGACCGACACACACAAACAGAATACTTATTGATACTCATCAAAAAGCGTTTTATTCAGCATCGATGCTCATAAAGATTTGTGAACTTCAGAAAATCTAAATGCTCCTCCTTCAATGAAAAAGCATTGCATTTACTTCAGCCGACGACTCGCCCATCAGATGATTTCCCCACGTGCACACAAACATTCCCCTTTCACTGAGCCACAGATATACATAGTTCATGTTGCTTTCTCTACAGCAGTGACAGTGTGTCAAATAGCAAGAGAGAGAGGTGAGAAGAGGCAGAGAAAAGCAGGCTATTAGCAAAAGACAGACAGTTTTAAATTATTATTTTTTATTTTATTTATCCGTTATTTTCCCAGGTAAGTTGACTGAGAACACGTTCTCATTTGCAGCAACGACCTGGGGAATAGTTACAGGGGAGAGGAGGGGGATGAATGAGCCAATTGTAAACTGTGGATTATTAGGTGACCGTGATGGTTTGAGGGTTAGATTGGGAATTTAGCCAGGACACCGGAGTTAACAACCCTACTCTTACGATAAGTGCCATGGGATCTTTAATGACCTCCGAGAGTCAGGACACCCGTTTAACGTCCCATCCAAAAGACAGCACCCTACACAGGTCAATGTCCCCAATCACTGCCCTGGGGCATTGGGATATGTTTTTAGACCAGAGGAAAGAGTGTCTCCTACCGGCTCTCCAACACCACTTCCAGCAGCATCTGGTCTCCCATCCAGGGACTGACCAGGACCAACCCTGCTTAGCTTCAGAAGCAAGCCAGCAGTGGTATGCATGGTGGTATTCTACTGGCAAATGGGAAAAATGGAGGGATACGGATACTAGGTTTCTCAGTCACAGCTAGTAGAGGGTCCCCTATTCACACATCATCTCAGTGTCAGTGACACAGCTGTAAGTGTCTAAGTAACTGCCCCATACATCAGCTGATTGTGGCCCTCACCATCTGCACCACGCTTCTCTCTCTCTGTCTCCATCTATCTCTACCTACCTCTATCACTTCATCTCAAAAGACACACACAAACACACACACCTCAGCCTGTGTCTGGGGACTGGGTAATAGGTGCAGGTAGGGTCATCTTAATCTCTCCTCCCAGTGCTGCATTTCCACCTCCCCCTGAGTCTGTCGATAAGTGTGTGTATTAATTCCACGCAAAGCATGGGATGAGACTTGCAGATGTCATGGATTTGGTTTTGATGTACCAACTCCAGATTTCGCCTGTTGGTGTACAGGTTTGATTAGGTTTCATTTAGTATGTGCAGAGAGTTCTCAGATACACCTTCGTCTCCTTCACACTAACATATACAGGAAGTGTTGTTCTTTTAGTTTGATCCAATGTTGCTACAGTTGAAAGTCCACACACACAGTAATTGCTTTGAGTACAGACAAACATAATTGCTTCGTCTTGTACCATTTCTATGTAAGCATTTGAATGTAAATCAAGAGATTGTGCAAAGTCACTAAGTCTTTGGGCAACTTGGGTCCATCTTTGTTGTATGCTTGTCTTTGTGTGTCTTTGTGTGTGTACTCAGACATGACAAACATGCATTTGTCTCTCATTTGTCTCATGTCCCTCTATATGAAGGGCTGATTGGCATAAAGTGTCGTTTATGCCATTTCATTCTGGCAGGTTGACAAATTCAATCACCTCCTAACAGCAATGTGTCGACTGTGGCAGAGGCAAATTGCCTTCTCACTTTGGCGGATCGTTCCGCATGGCATTATGCCTGTGTGACGTTCTGTCTGTTTGTCTGACAGAACAGGAGAGAGGCTGGAGCAGGACTATGATATTACTATGATTCTACTAGGTACAGATAGTACTGCACTTCCCCTGTAACCACTGGCTTGCTGGTTCAATCATCACCCCCAGCAGTTGTGTTGTAACACAAAGCGCTTCAGGTGCAATACATTCCTCCAGATAGACGAGGACCAGTCCACCTAATCTCCCCAGCCATCTGTTACCCTCTCTGGGGTGTCTCTCTCGAAAGGCTTTGCTGGGTCTGGAGCTGCAAAGGTTCATGTCAGGGGGGCAGGGTGAGGGCCAGAGAAATCCCTCTTAGATCAGAGAGGGAGAGAGATAAAGATCGGAAGCCATCATCACTTGTCACCTCCATGCTCGGGCTCAAGGTGTTCTCTTTCTCCTCTGCCTGTCTACCAGTCAAGAGCAAACTCGTTTGATTTCCTTTCATTTTTTGTTGTTGTGGGGATAGAAGGAAGGTCATGATGAGATAAGTGTAGGCTTGTATCTGTCTCCGATCTATTCACTTCAGCTTGTTATTTTCTCTGTGGCCTGCAGTTAGATCGTCTCTCTCTCTCTCTCGTTGGCCATGTTAAGTTAATGTTTTGCAGATAAACACAGAGGGCAGTGAACTCTGATGTTTGAGTCTGTGTAGATATTTTTCACCTTTTGGCTTTAGGAAGTGAAACTTTACTTTAATCCAGATAAAAAGACGAGGCGATGGAGGAAGGGATGATGAGAGGGAAAGGAGTACACGCTGGTGATGTGGTGAGAGAGCATGTATGAATTCATGAGCCCCGGACAAATCGATCACCAAGCTGCCTGTTGGCTTACCTTCAGGCAGATGAGATTGATTTATGCAGATCTCAGGGTGTGTGAGTGTGCATGTGAATGCCTGCGCACTCTTGCACGTGTTCAGAGCCGCATTGGCATAAACTATCTTCATAACTCACATCCAACACTTTACCAGGCTAATGTTGAGCTACACTCTCTTTTTATAGAACTCCTAACAACCTGAGATATCATATAAAACGACACCAGAAGATTTCTGCTTTGCAGTAGGACTAACGTCTTGCGACTAAGGGCAGGGAGAGTAAGGCAAGCTTTCCCCTTCTGAAGACGCCTAACAAACAAGGGTAAATCAGGTGTTTTAGTTCATCTTTCTGCTCTGTTGGGGCTATGCTCATTGAGCTCCATTCCTCCATTCATTTTCAACCTGTTTGGTGTAAAACTCCCTGGCCTGTTATAGAATTATGTTTCTTCTTGCTCTAAATGTGTTCGTTAGAGAACAGATGCCCGTCAGAATGGGGTTCGAACGAGGGAAGAGCACCTTCATTCTAAATCATCCATAGACTCCCGGCGCTCTAAACTCACCGAGACCTCGTGGCCATCCACACAAAGAGACGCTGAGGCACAGAGAGATAATGGATGGAGGAGGGAGACACAGGGGTTGTGTGACTGCAGATGTTGTGTAAATTGGTGTTCTGCTATTGCTGCGTAAGGTTGGAGCGAGTGTGACGTGACAAAGAACCCAGCTGAAGCTGTTCAGGGGCCTCTGTTCAGGGCTGTGGAAACTGGTGGTCTCTAGTGCTGCATGGAGGTGTAGAGTCAGCAGTTAGATAGGAGAACAAACACACACACACACCAGGGGACCTCTTCGGCAGGATTAATGATGCAGAAAACAAGGCTGTGTTCTCTCTTCAGGCTCTTCCTCTTCTCTCACAGCTGGCTGTGTCTGATCTCACCTGGAGTGTCCTCACATCTCTATAACCACAGCAAAGAGAGCTCCCAGTACTGTGATGTGTAGCTATCTGTAGCTATAGACTTATGAGGGGACAGTGCCTGTGTGCTACTGGACCGCAAATGAAAGAACTGCATCAAATCATAGGGCAGAGAACATTTGCTTGAATGGCTCACTCATGAACACACACAAAGTCAAAATCACACACACATACACCAGTCAAGGCTCCTCCTCTGTGAATTTCATAAAAATGAAAATAGTGAAACGTTTCAAAGTTATCCTTTTTAAATAAAACTATATTAAATATATTCAATAACTTACCACAGAAAACAGTCCCACACAAAGACTCGCAGGCAGTGGAAAATCCCACCGAAGTCAACTAACAAGACACAGGTGTAAACAATACAGACAGACACAAACGAAAAGGAAAAGTGGATCGATGGCAGCTAGTAGGCCGGCGACGACGACCGCCGAGCACTGCCCGAACAGGGAGAGGAGCCACCTTCCGTGGGAATAGTGACAGAGCCAGACCCGGTCCCCCGGTGCGAACACCGGGGCCTCACTGCGGTGGTGGTCAGCGCTCATTTTCTGCCGCCCTTCGGCCTGTTTCAGGTGCCCGTGGACGGCCTCCCAGGTCTCCGTCGAGCTCTTCACCCAGTCCTCCACCACAGGAGCCTCGGTCCGGCTCAGATTTTTATTTTATTTTTTATTTCACCTTTATTTAACCAGGTAGGCTAGTTGAGAACAAGTTCTCATTTACAACTGCGACCTGGCCAAGATAAAGCATATCAGTGTGAACAGACAACACAGAGTTACACATGGAGTATGGAGTATGATGCCACGGTACCAGGACCGGCTGATACCCCAACACGCACTGAAAGGGCGAAAGGTTAGTTGAGGAGTGGCGGAGTGAGATCTGGGCCATCTCTGCCCATGGAACGTACCTCGCCCTCTCCCCTGGCCGGTCTTGGCAATACGACCGCAGAAACCTACCCACATCCTGGTTTACTCTCTCCACCTGCCCATTACTCTCGGGGTGAAAACCAGAGGTCAGGCTGACCGAGACCCCCAGACGCTCCATGAACGCCCTCCATACCCGGGACGTGAATTGGGGACCCCGATCAGAATGATGGACCGCTCCTCTGTATCATACAGACGGGGCCTTAGCGTTCTGGGAACCCGGTCTATGCGATATCGTAAATCTGAATCTAGTGAATAACATGGCCCACATTGCCTGGCGAGGGTTCAGTCTCCTCGCTGCCCGGATGTACTCCAGATTACGATGGTCAGTCCAGATGAGGAAAGGGTGTTGAGCCCTGTCAAGCCAATGTCTCCACACCTTCTAGGCTTTTACGACAGCCAGCAACTCCCGGTCCCCCACGTCATAGTTTCGCGCAGAGGCGGAGCTTCAGTGGCGCGCCCGAGCGCTGTGAGAGCACGGCTCCAATCCCAGCCTCGGATGCATCCACCTCCACCATGAATGCCAAAGAGGGATCTGGATGAGCCAACTCGGGAGCCTCGGTAAACAGAGTCTTCAAGCGACTAAACGCTCTGTCCGCCTCAGCCGACCACCGCAGACACACCGGCCCCACCTTCAGCAGTGAGGTAATGGGAGCTGCCACCTGCCCAAAACCTCGGATAAACCTCCAGTAGTAATTGGCAAACCGTAACAACCTCTGCACCTCCTTTACTGTGGTGGGAGTTGGCCAATTATGCACGGCTGCAATGCGGTCACACTCCATCACCAACCCTGATGTGGAAATGCGAAAACCCAGGAAGGAGACGGCCTGTTGGGAGAACACGCATTTCTCAGCCTTGACGTATAGGTCATGCTTCAATAGTCGCCCAAGTACTCTGCGCACCAAAGACACGTGCGCAGCGTGTGTGGCGGAATATATCAAGATGTCATCGATATACGCCTCCACACCCTGCCAGTGCAGGTCCCTGAGAATCTCATCTACAAAGGATTGGAAGACTGCTGGGGCATTCTTCAACCCATGCGGCATGACGAGGTACTCATAATGGCCAGATGTGGTACTAAACGCTGCCTTCCACTCATCTCCCTCCCGGATACGTACCAAGTTATACACGCTCCTGAGATCCAGTTTTGTGAAGAAGCGTGCTCCGTGAAATGACTCCGTAGTGATAGTGATGAGAGGTAGCGGGTAACTGTACCCCACCGTAATAGAATTTAGTCCTCTATAGTCAATACACGGACGCAGACCTCCCTCCTTCTTCCTCACAAAAAATAAACTAGAGGAGACGGGTTACGTGGAGGACGAATGTACCCCTGCCTCAGAGATTCAGAGACATATGTTTCCATAGCCACCGTCTCCTCCTGTGACAGAGGATACACGTGACTCCTGGGAAGGGCGGCGTTTACCTGGAGGTTTATCGCACAATCCCCTCGTCGATGGGGTGGTAATTGGGTCGCCCTCTTTTTACAGAAAGCGATAGCCAAATCGGCATATTCGGGGGGAATGCGTACGGTGGAGCTTTGGTCTGGACCCTCCACCGTTGTTGCATCAATGGAAACTCCCACGCACCTACCTGAGCACTCCTCTGACCACCCATTTAGAGCCCTCTGTTGCCACAAAATAGTGGGGTTGTGAAGGGCCAACCAGGGAATCCCTAGCACCACCGGAAATGCAGGTGAATAAATGAGGAAGAGACTAATTCTCTCCTCGTGACCCTCCTGCGTAACGTAATGTCCAGTGGGGCCGTGGACTCCCTAACTACCCTTGACCCTAATGGTTGACTATCTAGGGAGTGCACATGGAATGGTTTGTCTATCTGAACCAGGGGAATCGCTAACCTATGCGCGAAACCACGGTCCATGAAATTCCCTGCTGCGCCTGAATCCACTAGCGCCTTGTGTTGGGAATGGGGACAAAACTCAGGGAAAGAGATTAACACCTACATGTGACCAACAGGGGGCTCTGGGTAAGCCTGGTGCTGACTCACCTGGGGTGCCGGGAACAGTACTCGGCCTGCCGTCTCGACTCCAAGACGAGCTCCTCCAGCACCAGTCGGCAGTGTCAATACACACCCAGTGCAGGAGGAGGCTCTTCCTCCGATCGCCCTCGCTGCAGCACCCCCTAACGGGGTTGGAGCGGAGGCACTGGGGGGGTGGAACCAACAGGATCCGGTCCGGGCGCCCGCTCGTCGCCAGCCAGTTGTCCAACCCATGTCCACTAACTGGTCCAGAGTGAGGGTAGCGTCTCTACATGCTAGCATTCTGCGGACGTCCTGACTTAGGCTGCACCTATAGTGGTCAATCAGGGCCCTGTCGTTCCACCCTGTGCCTGCGGCCAAGGTCCTGAACTCCAGCGTGAAATCTTGAGCGCTCCTCGTCTCCTACGGTAGATGGAACAGACGCTCACCCGCCGCTCGACCCCCGGGGGGGGTGGTCGAACACTAGCCGGGAACAGGTTTTTAAAAAATGGTCCCTCGCCGAGTATGGTCCATCCCAGACCGCGTTGGCCCACTCCAGAGCTTTGCCGGACAGCCAGGAGACGAGGACGTTCACGCTCTCACCTCCCAAAGGAGTCGGGAAAAATTGATCGGTGGCAGCTAGTAGGCAGGCGACGACGACCGCCGAGCACCGCCCGAACAGGGAGAGGAGCCACCTTCGGTGGGAATCGTGACACCCTCTGGGTACATTAACTTCAATGCAAAACCTAGGAGGCTTGTTGTTCTCACCCCCTTCCACAGACTTAAACAGTAACTATGACAACTTCCAGAGGATGTCCTCCAACCTATCGGAGCTCTTGCAGCTGCTAAGCCATCATAATTCCAAGATGGCGTAGCAGTGGGGATGTCTGTTTTGATTGTCTTGTCCCGTCCCTAAATTTATCTCATTTTCCACCTACGGACTGAACATACTCACCTGCATCCCGCCTCACCCAATGTGGTATGGATCTACTATTTTTACACTTTGGAACCGGAACCCCGTTCAGAAGGTAGCCAGCTAACTAGCTACTAGCTAGTAGTCAGTTAGCCACTGCTAGCGGTCATCACCGTTAACCCGGACTTCCAGCCTCAGCCCAGGAAACTCCTGCCTGCCTGCATAGTGTGATATCTACCCAGAGCATATCGGACTGCTTTTCTCTACCACACCCCCGGATTCCTACTGCAAGCTCTGAACCTTCACTTCGGATCATCTCAGCTAGCTAGCTGCTATCCGAGTGGCTACTCCTGTCTAATGTCTCTGTCCCGAAGCATGCACCAGTTAGCCTGGAGTTAGCCTCGAACTAGGCTCGTCTCCCGGCTAGCCGGAAGAGCTTCCATCAAGCATTCCCTAGGCTTCAATGACCTCTTTTGACAATTGCACTGGACCCTTTTCTGCCAACACGGAGCCCAGCCGATCCCTCACGACTGTCCTGCCGACGTAACAGTCTGAGGGGGTTTCAACAGACTCTTCTGTTGCGATGTTCCCCTGAGGCCCATCTGCTAGCCTGCTGTCTGCTCGCCTGAATCGCTGTGCCTCCAGCTCGCCCAGCTACTCACTGGACCCTATAATCATTCGGCTACACATGCCTCTCCCTAATGTCAATATGCCTTGTCTATTGCTGTTTTGGTTAGTAATTATTATCTTGTTTCACTGTAGAGCCTCTAGCTCTCCCTTATGCTCTCCCTTATGCTCTCCTTTATGTTCCACCCCCACACATGCGGTGACCGCACCTGGCTTAAATGGTGCCTCTAGAGACAAAACCTCATCAGCACTCAATGCCTAGGCTTACCTCCACTGTATTCACATCCTACCATACCCTTGTCTGCACATTATGCCTTGAATCTATTCTTCAGCGCCCAGAAACCTGCTCCTTTTACTCTCTGTTTCCGAACGCACTAGATGATCAGTTATTTTAGCCTTTAGCCGTACTTTAGCCGTACCTTTATCCTATTCCTCCTTTGTTCCTCTGGTGATGCAGAGGTTAACCCAGGCCCTGCAGCCCCCAGCATCACTCCCATTCCCTAGGCGCTCTCATTTGTTGACTTCTGTAACCGTAAAAGCATTGGTGTCATGCATGTTAACATTAGAAGCCTCCTCCCTAAGTTTGTTTTATTCACTGCTTTAGCACACTCCACCAACCCAGATGTTCTTGTCGTGTCTGAATCCTGGCTTAGGAAGGCCACCAAAAATCCAGAAATTTCCATCCCTAACTATAACATCTTCCGACAAGATAGAACTGCCAAAGGGGGCAGAGTTGCAATCTACTGCAGAGATGGCCTGCAGAGTTCTGTCATACTATCTATGCCTGTGCCCAAACAATTTGAGCTTCTACTTTTAAAAATACACCTTTCCAGAAACAAGTCTTTCACTGTTGCCGCTTGTTATAGATCCTCCTCGGCCCCCAGTTGTGCCCTGGGACATAATTAACACCCCAGCCATCCTACAATCTAAGCTAGATGCCCTCAATCTCACACAAATCATCAAAGAACCTACCATGTACAACCCCAAATCTAACAATGGGCACCATCTTAGGTATCATCCTTACCAACCTGCCCTCTAAATACACCTCTGCTGTCTTCAATCAGGAGCTCAGCGATCACTGCCTCATTGCCTGCCTGTGTACTGGGTCCGCGGTCAAACGACCACCGCTCATCACTGTCAAACGCTCCCTAAAACACTTCAGCGGGCAGGCCTTTCTAATTGACCTGGCCCGGGTATCCTGGAAGGATTTTGAACTCATCCCATCAATAGAGGATGCCTGGTTGCTCTTCAAAAGTGATTTCCTCACAATGCCCCATTAAAAAAATGAAGAACAGATATAGCCCTTAATTCACCCCAGACTTGACTGCCCTTGACCAGCAAAAAAACATCCTGTGGGATTCTGCATTAGCATCTTGAACTTGTTTTCAACTGGCCTATTGGTTTTGTTAATTTTTTGCCAGCGAGGCCCGCCAGTATAACTGCTAAACTACTTGCTAACTGTACACTGTACTGCATGATTGTAGCGGGTTCACTAATGCTTTACTTCTTGTAGCTATGTTGTTGACTTGCTTGACGTTAGCTAATATGGTGTCAACAATGTAGGCTGTGTGTAAGGGTTAGCGGTTATGATATGAAGGATGGGCTAGGAAAGGTATATTCGCCAGGTCACAGACAGCTGCTTTGTTGTGCACAAGTGAAGGGATAACTGAATTTAAACATACCTGAATTTGTACAATAGAAAGTCTTGTTTGCAACTGTTGACTAATGATTACACTCTAGATCAGCTACATACAGGCAAGATTGTGCAAGCGGTATTGAATGTGTCAATGTCTGTCCCCTTGATTACTCAAATTTCTCTCGACATGTACACCTACAGTGGCTTGCAAAAGTGTTCACCTCCTTGGCATTGTTTCTATTTTGTTGCCTTAGAACCTGGAATTAAAATACATTTTTGGGTGTCACGATATTCGTTGGAAGCACCAACGTGCAGCAGAATCTGGGTTCCACATCTTTATTTAGTGAAACGCACAAAACAATAAAGAAAGAACGAAACGTGACAAAGTGGTGCACAAACACAAAACAGTATCCCACAAAAACAGGTGGGAAAAACAGCTACTTATATGTGATGTCCAATTAGAGGCAATGATCACCAGCTGCCTCCTATTGGGAATCATACAAATCACCAACATAGAAAATAAACTAGAACACCACATATAAATAAATAAACTAGATCACCCCCAGTCACGCCCTGACATACTACACCATAGAGAAACAATGGCTCTCTATAGTCAGGGCGTGACATTGGGGGGTTTGTATCTTTTGATTTACACAACATGCCTACCACTTTGAAGATACAAAATATTTTTTTATTGTGAATCAAACAAGATAAAAAAATTACTTGAGCGTGCATAACTACTCACCCCCCAAAATCAATAATTTGTAGAGACACCTTTTGCAGCAATTACATCTGCAAGTCTCTTGGAATATGTCTCTATAAGCTTGGCACATGTAGCCACTGGGATTTTATCCCATTCTTCAAGGAAAACTGCTCCAGATCCTTCAAGTTGGATGGGTTCCGATGGTATACAACAATTTTTAGTCATACCACAGATTCTTAATAGGATTGAGTTATGGACTTTGACTAGGTCATTCGAAGACATTTAAATGTTTCCCCTTAAACCCCTCGAGTGTTGCTTTAGCAGTATGCTTAGGGTCATTGTCCAGCTGGAAGGTGAACCTCCATCCCAGTCTTAAATCTCTGGAAGACTGGAACTGGCTTCCCCTCAAGAATTTCCCTGTATTTAAAGTCATCCATCATTCCTTCAATTCTGGCCAGTTTCCCAGTCCTTGCCAATGAAAAACATCCCCACAGCATGATGCTGCCACCACCATGCGTCACTGTGGGGATGGTGTTCTTGGGGTGATGAGAGGTGGTGGGTTTGCGCCAGACATAGCGTTTTACTCGATGGCCAAAAAGCTACATTTTTTGTTCAAAGTTTCTGATCTTTTTTTATAACCCAACCCTGATCTGTTCTTCTCCAACTTCTCCAACTTTGTCCCTGACCTATTTGGAGAGCTCTTTAGTGGTATTGCAGACTCTGGGGCCTTTCAGAACAGGTGTACATATACTGAGATCATGTGACACACAGGTGGACTTAATTTAAGTAATTATGTGACTTCTGATGGTAACTGGTTGCACCAGATCTTATTTAGGGGCTTCATAGCAAACATAGCAAAGGGGTGAATACATACGGACACACTCCTTTTCCGTTTTTTATTTTTTCCCATTTTTTGAAATAAGTTATTTTTTCCATTTCACTTCACCAATTGTGACTATTTTGTGTTTGTCCATTACATGAAATCCAAATTAAAAAACATTTAAATTACAGGTCATAATGCAACAAAATAGAAAAAAATGCCAAGGGGGATGAATACTTTTGCAAGGAACTGTACATTGTAAACTTACATTCATAGGCTAGGTTGTAGCAATCTCATGATGGGTATAGGGAAAATGTAAGTATCATGTCGTAGCCTAAACCTATCGATGTTACATTGAGTTGGGTGAATAGAATATGAATGAGAGTCATCCATATGTTGCAATAGAAATAAAAAATGTTTTGGTCCTCTCTCATCAAATGGCACTGAACGCCACAGACACACACACACACACACACACACACACACACACACACACACACACACACACACACACACACACACACACTCACACACTCACACACACTCCTACTGTCTCTCACCATGCAGGTGTAGGTTGTGTATTGTTATTACCATCAGAATAAAACATTGAGCAAGATACTGGAAGACAGAATGAGTGTGTCTCTGTAGCCTGAAGCCAATAATCACTGAACTACAGGGGTGGGATCATCGTCCGGCTACACAGTGTACACACACACACCCACACACGCCTACATGAACACACAAACAAACACACACACACACACACACACACACACACACACACAGAGCCAGAGCCAGCCTCACTGTCACTAACAGTTACTTCCTGCAGTTGAAGTAATTGCTTTCCTCCAGCCTACCAGCCTATCTCTGTACCACAGGGACACCTAGCGGCCACTAGTGGAACTCTCTCTGGAGAAATACCCACAGCCCACTCAAATACTGAGGTAAAAAACAACAATGATGGTACACAATAAAACAACAGAACAACAGCAATGCATTTCCTTCTCTGGCTCCCTAAAAACAATAATTTAATCATGTTCTTCTGGACTAACTGAGAAAAAATATGCTGAGGGCAAATCTGTAGCTGTGAATATTGTTGTTTTCAGAGCCACTAATGGTATTCTGAGTATATTCATAAACACCGGGCTAAATTCAATCCATCAGCGGTTATTGAGTTATGAGGAGAGCTGCTGTGGTGTAGACTTCCCTGGGATCTCTGTGGGAATTCAACAAGCACAGTGAAAAGTCAAGCCGGATCAGGTTCAACTGAATTACAACAGCCATTACTCCTCTCTGTCTGTCACTGCCCTTCTTCAAACAGAAACTAAACTACAACACACACAAATGACGCAGGCATGCATACACACACAAGCACCTCCTGTTACAGACAGGAGAGAGAAAGGGAAAAAGTAATACACTTTGATTCAGTGGAGAAAACACAGAAACAACCCCATGAGTCACACCGAAGACACGCGTCCTTCCTCAGCTCTGTTTGTTCATGCGTGAGTGCATGTGTGCATGCTTGTTTGATTAAAAACCGGGCAGCATGGACTCTCTCCCTCCCTTTCTGGCGTAGCCCCAGCCCTGGCTGAGAGTCAGGAGCACCTCTCCTCTCCCAGTGGGTAATGGAGACAGTGAAAGAGTGATGGCTGTTTTATGAGACAGAGGTAGCCAGGTAATGGCAGCACTAGCAGATAATGGTGTTGAGATTTCTGTCCAGGCCTGGAGTACAGAGAGCTGTGATATCCAGCTCATGACAGAAGGCCAAGTCTCTAATGACACCCTATTCTCTAGCAGTGCATTAGTTTTCACTAGAGCCCAAAAGGGAACGGTGTTTGTTACCTGTATGTGAAAATGCAACGATAGCCTGCCTATCTGAAACAAGCTCTAGTCTGCCACCCAGTGGAAACTTGTTATTGACACAATTTATGTGAGGCAGGCTAGAATAGTTAAAGGTAGGTAAAAAGTGTGTGTGTGTGTGTGTGTGTGTGTGTGTGTGTGTGTGTGTGTGTGTGTGTGTGTGTGTGTGTGTGTGTGTGTGTGTGTGTGTGTGTGTGTGTGTGTGTGTGTGTGTGTGTGTGTGTGTGTGTGTGTGTGTGTGTGTGTGTGTATTTCATATGGATGATGTGAGTAGACAGTAATCTATGGAGATATCTCTCAGTAGTTGTGTTAGAAATCCCTCGCCATCAATCTCCCTGTGTCCTTGTCTCCCTTACTCCCACACACAATCTCTCCTTGACTTAACAACACCCTGCGTCTGTCACACACACACACAATGTGGCAAAAATACATGTGTGTGCGCATGTTTGAGAGAGGGAAGTCAAATGGCTCACAGTGTGTGTGCGTGTGTGTAACAAGTGGGAAAGCAGTCAATGGGAAAATGTGGAAGCTAGGAACTAGGGTGTCCTTCATATACACTTAAAGGCTTTTAACATGAAGAAGCTTTTCACACTCGAAATACAAGCTGTGTGTATGTGTGTGTGTGTGTGTGTGTGTGTGTGTGTGTGTGTGTGTGTGTGTGTGTGTGTGTGTGTGTGTGTGTGTGTGTGTGTGTGTGTGTGTGTGTGTGTGTGTGTGTGTGTGTGTGTGTGTGAGAGAGTGTGCGTGCGTGCGTGCGTGCGTGCGTGCGTGCGTGCATCAAATCAAATTGTATTGATCGCATACACATATTTAGCAGATGTTATTGTGGGTGTAGCGAAATGCTTGTGTTCGAAGCTCCAACAGTGAAGTAATATATAACAATTTACAACAACTTACAACAACTTACACAAATGTAAAAGTACAAGAATGAAATTAAGAAATATATATATATATGGTTGAGCAATGACTCCGGAGTATAAATACAAAATACACTACAGTTCAAAAGTTTTGGGTCACTTAGGAATGTCCTTGTTTTTGAAAGAAAAGCACATTTGTTGTAAATGACTATTGTAGCTGAAAACGATTATTTATGGAATATCTACATAGGCGTACAGAGGCCCATTATCAGCAACCATCACTCCTGAGTTCCAATGACAAGTTGTGTTAGCTAATCCAAGTTTATAATTTTAAAAGACTAATTAATCATCAGAAAACCCTTTTGCAATTATGTTAGAACAGCTGAAACCTGTTGTTCTAATTGTTCTAATTAAGGTTGTCTAGTCTTTAGACTAGTTGAATATCTGGATCATCAGCATTTGTGGGTTTGATTACAGGCTCAAAATGGCCAGAAACAAAGAAATGTCTTCTGAAACTCGTCAGTCTATTCTTGTTCTAAGAAATTAAGGCTATTCCATGCGAGAAATTGCCAAGGAACTGAAGGTCTCGTACGTAGTGTACTACTCCCTTCAAAGAACAGCGCAAACTTGCGCTAACCAGAATAGAAAGAGGAGTGGCAGACCCTGGTGCACAACTGAGCAAGAGGACAAGTCCATTAGAGTGTCTAGTTTGGGAAAAGACCTCTCACAAGTCCTCAACTGGCAGCTACATGAAATAGTACCTGCAAAACACCAGTCTCAACGTCAACAGTTAACTTCCAGCGCCAACAGAGATGGCCGCCTCGCTTCGCGTTCCTCGGAAACTATGCACTATTTTGTTTTTTTTACGTGTTATTTCTTACATTGGTTATTTCTTACACGTTGTAAAAGAGGCAAACGAAGCAGTCTTCTGGTCAGGCTCCGGAGACGGGCACATTGCGCACCACACCCTAGCATACTACTCGCCAATGTCCAGTCTTTTGACAACAAGGTTGATGAAATCCGAGCAAGGGTAGATTTCCAGAGTTTGCTTCACGGAAACATGGCTCACTCAGAGATTCTATCGGAGTTGGTGCACCCAGCTGGTTTCCTCACGCATCGCGCCGACAGAAACAACCATCTTTCTGGTAAGAAGAGGGGCGGGGGCACATGCCTTATGGTTTGGTTAACGAGATGTGATCATAACAACATACAGGAACTCAAGTCCTTCTGTTCACTTGACTTAGAATTCCTCACAATCAAATTTCGACCGTATTATCTACCAAGGGAATTCTCTTAGATTTTAATCACAACCCGTACACATTCCCCCCCAAGCAGACACATCGATGGCCCTGAACAAACTTTTTTTGACTCTATGCAAACTGGAACTCATTGTAGCTGGGGATTTTAACAAGGCTAATCTGAAAACAAGACTCCCTAAATTGTATCAGCATATCGATTGCGCTACCAGGGCTGGTAAAACCCTGGATCATTGTTATTCTAACTTCCGCGACGCATATAAGGCCCTCCCCTGCCCTCCTTTCGGGAAAAGCTGACCACAACTCAATTTTGTTGCTCCCAGCCTACAGACAGAAACTAAAACAAGAAGCTCCCGTGCTCAGGTCTGTTCAACGCTGGTCCGACCAATCTGATTCCACGCTTCAAGACTGCTTCGATCACGTGGATTGGGATATGTTCATCATTGCATCCAACACCAACATTGACGAATACGCTGATTCGGTGAGCGAGTTCATTAGAAAGTGCATTGACGATGTCGTACCCATAGCAACGATTAAAACATTCCCAAACCAGAAACCGTGGATTGATGGCAGCATTCACGTGAAAATGAAAGCAGGAACCACTGCTTTTAACCAGGGCAAGGTGACCGGAAACATGACCGAATACAAACAGTGTAGCTATTCCCTCCGCAACACAATCAAACAAGTTAAGCATCAGTATAGAGACAAAGTAGAGTCGCAATTCAACGGCTCAGACACAAGTGGCAGGGTCTACAGTCAATCACCAAATTTGGCTTTTCACCACAAACTTCTACAGATGCACAATCGAGAGCATCCTGTCGGGCTGTATCACCGCCTGGTACGGCAACTGCTCCACCCACAACCGTAAGCCTCTCCAGAGGGTAATGAGGTCTGCACAACGCATCACCGGGGGCAAACTACTTGCCCTCCAGGACACCTACACCACCCAATGTCACAGGAAGGCCATAAAGATCATCAAGGACAACAACCACCCGAGCCACTGCCTGTTCACCCCGCTATCATCCAGAAGGCGAGGTCAGTACAGGTGCATCAAAGCAGGGACCGTGAGACTGAAAAACAGCTTCTATCTCAAGGCCATCAGACTGTTTAACAGCCACCACTAACATTGAGTGGCTGCTGCCAACACACTGACTCAACTCCAGCCACTTTAATAATGGAAATTGATGGAAATTGATGTAATAAATATATCACTAGCCACTTTAAACAATGCTACTTAATATAATGTTTACATACCCTACATTACTCATCTCATATGTATATGTATATACTGTACTCTATATCATCTACTGCATCTTGCCTTTGTCGTTCTGTCCCATCACTCATTCAAATATCTTTATGTACATATTCTTTATCCCTTTACACTTCTGTGTATAAGGTAGTAGTTTTGGAATTGTTAGGTTAGATTACTCGTTAGTTATTACTGCATTGTCGGAACTAGAAGCACAACCACTCGCTACACTTGCATTAACATCTGCTAACCATGTGTATGTGACAAATACATTTTGATTTGATTTGATTTGAACAGAGAAAGGCAACTCTGGGATGCTGGCCTTCTAGGCAGAGCTCCTCTGTCTAGTGTCTGTGTTATTTTGCCCATCTGAATCTTTTCATTTTATTGTCCAGTCTGAGATATGGCTTTTTCTTTGCAGCTCTGAAGACTGTCATTTCTCTTTGCTTATTTGAGCTGTTCTTGTCATAATATAGACTTGGTCTTTTAACAAATAGGGATATATTCTGACCACCATGGCTTCACCATGTTTCATTAAAAATCCTACAATGTGATTTTCTGGAGAAAAAAAATCTCATTTTGCCTGTCATAGTTGAAGTGTACCTATAATGAAAATTACAGGCCTCTCTCATCTTTTTAAGTGGGAGAACAATTGGCGGCTGACTAAATACTTTTTTGCCCCACTGTATGTGTGTATATATATATATATACAAATAAATGTCCTCTCACTGTCAACTGCGTTTAATTTTCAGCAAACCTAACATATGTAAATGTTTGTATGAACACAAGATTCAACAACTGAGACATAAACTGAATAAGTTCCACAGACATGTGACTAACATAAATTGAATAATGTGTTCCTGAACAAAGAGGGTCATAATAAAAAGTAACAGTCAGTATCTGGTGTGGCCACCAGCTGCATTAAGTACTGCAGTGAATCTCCTCCTCATGGACTGCACCAGATTTACCAGTCCAGCCTCTCTCAACCTATTGCGGACAGTCTGAGCACTGATGGAGGGATTGTGCGTTCCTCGTGTAACTTGGGCAGTTGTTGTTGCCATCCTGTACCTGTCCCTCAGGTGTGATGTTCGGATGTACCGATCCTGTACAGGTGTTGTTAAACGTGGTCTGCCACTGCGAGGACAATCAGCTGTCCATTCTGTCTCCCTGTAGCGCTGTCTTTGGCATCTCACTGTACGGACATTGCAATTTATTGCCCTGGCCACATCGGCAGTCCTCATGCCTCCTTGCAGCATGCTTAAGGCACGTTCACGCAGATGAGCAGGGACCCTGTGGATCTTTCTTTTGGTGTTGTTCAGAGTCAGTAGAAAGGCCTCTTTAGTGTCCTAAGTTTTCATAACTGTGACTTTAATTGCCTACCGTCTGTAAGCTGTTAGTGTCTTAACGACTGTTCCACAGGTGCATGTTCATTAATTGTTTATGGTTCATTGAACCAGCATGGGAAACAGTGTTTAAACCCCTTACAATGAGGATCTGTGAAGTTATCTGGATTTTTACGAATTATCTTTGAAAGACAGTGTTCTGAAAAAGGGACATTTCTTTTTTTGCTAAGTTTAAATTCAGCAATAGTTGAATGGGATGGCCTTGACTAGAATACAGTATATATATATAGGAAATGAGCAAAACAGTATATAAACATTATTAAAGTGACCAGTGTTACATTATCAAAGGGAGAGAGTAAGAAAGAAAGAAAGAAAGAAAGAAAGAAAGAAAGAAAGAAAGAAAGAAAGAAAGAAAGAGAAAGAAAGAAAGGTGAATGTAGATATGGATCCCTTCTTTAGAGTCAGTGAGAAGGAATACTCAGCTAGTGGAAGGCAGAATAATGACATTGAGGAAAAGACTGGACTGGAACACAAAGGATCTTTACTGGCCTTTGTTCTCCAGCTCCGGCCTTCCAGGAAATTGAATTTGAGCGACACACAGTGAAGGTAATTGTCATGTGCTTGAAGGGACCATGTTTGACAGAGCAATGTGTAAATGAAGCATAGAGCTGCTCAAGTCTGTCAAGTTTGTGGTAATGTTGTGTGTGTGTGTGTGTGTGTGCGTGTGTGCGTGTGTGCGTGTGTGCGTGTGTGGTGCGTCTTCTTTGATGAATGTTCATTATATTCCTCCAATTTGTACAATTCAACTACAGGTACCCTACATTCTGAGCACTTTACTCTCCCCACTGCATTCACCCATCTCTGTTGTTGTTGTTCTTTACACAGTCAACAGGTGGCGCCTGTGAGGTACATTGTGATCCAGCATTTGAATGGGAACACCAACTGAAGGGAGCATCTGATAAAAACTCTGATTTGCAACCCAATATTTCACAGTAACTTTAGGCGTTTGTATGCTCATGACAAGCATTATAACTGCATCATGGTCCCTCCACACCGACACCGTGGTGAAGAAGACCCACTCTTCAACCTCAGGAGGCTGAAGAAATTTGGCTTGGGCCTGTTCCTCCTGCTACCATCTAGCAGACTGTGAAAGCACAGATGCATCTAAGCCGGGACAGATATAAGCTGTTTTTCAGTCTATCTCCAGACCATTGGACTGTTAAACAGTCATCACTAGCCGGCCTGTGCCCGGTACCTTGCCCTGCACCTTAGACACTGTCACTAGCCAGCTACCACCCGGTGTCCTGCACCTTAGAAAACATAGTGCAGCAATCTCTATGTGTTTTATTCATTTATTTAACCTTTATTTTAACAGGGAAGACATACATGTATTGAGACCTAGGTCTCTTTTACAAATGTGCCCTGTATATACAACATAAATATACACATTATACCCCAAATATATACACTGAGTGTACAAAACATTAAGGAAACCTTCCTAATATTGAATTTACCACGTTTAACAGATTGACAATGTTGTTTATATAAATAGTGAAAAGAACAGGTCCCAAAATTGACCCCTGTGGTACATCTTTATGTACTTAACCCCATCATTCACAATGGCCTAAATTCTGTCACTAAGATAATCCTAAAACCATGAACAGGCGTCAGAGCTCAGGCTTATCGAGCACAAGTTATTCAATAAAATAGCAAGATCAACAGTGTAAAAAGCTTTTGACAGGTCCACAAAAAAAGCAGCACATTTCATTTTAGAGTCTAAGCATTGACAAGATCATTAAAAACGAAAATGGTTGCTGTGATAGTACTATGCCCAGGCCTAAACCCTAAACCCTGACTGGTTTACATTTCAAATACATTTCTCAGACAGAAAAGAGCAACTTTGTACATTTCCCAACGATTCAATCATTTTTGCTAGACAAGGAAGCCTCCCACCCTTATGGAGGGGAGGAACAAGAGCTGATTTCCATACTTTAGGAAAAATTTCCTGATAACAATGTTGAATAAAAAAATTGGGTTATTGAGCCAACAATGACAGGCGCTGCACACTTAAGCAGACCGGGAATAAATTGGTCAGCCCCTGTGGATTTACTCTTTATTTTCTTAATTTCACCTTTATTTAACGAGGTAGGCTAGTTGAGAACAAGTTCTCATTTACAACTGCGACCTGACCAAGATAACGCAAAGCAGTGCGACACAAACAACAATACAGAGTTACACATAGAATAAACAAACATACAGTCAATAATACAATAGAAAAAAGTCTATATACAGTGTGTGCAAATGAGGTAAGATAAGGGAGGTAAGGCAATAAATAGGCCATAGTGGCGAAATAATTACAATTTAGCAAATAAACACTGGAATGATAGATGTGCAGATTATGAATGTGCAAGTAAAGATACTGGGGTGCAAAGGAGAAAATAAAAAAACAGTATGGGGATGCGGTAGCTGGGTGGGTGGGCTATTTACAGATGGGCTATGTACAGGTGCAGTGATCTGTGAGCTACTCTGACAGCTGGTGCTTAAAGTTTGTGAGGGAGATATGAGTATCCAGCTTCAGTGATTTTTGCAATTCGTGCTAAGGGTGGGTGCTGATATGGTGACCAGTGAGCTAGCAATGACTTATAGATGACCTAGAGCCAGTGGGTTTGGCGACGAATATGATGCGAATATGATGCGAGGGCCAGCCAACGAGAGCATAAAGGTTGCAGTGGTGGGTAGTATATGGGGCTTTGGTGATAAAAGAGATGGCACTGTGATAGACTGCATCCAATTTGCTGAGTAGAGTGTTATTTTGTAAATGACATCGCCGAAGTCAAGGTTCGGCAGGATGAGTGAGGGTTTTTATGAGGATATTTATGAGGGGTTTTATGAGGGTATGTTTGGCAGCATGAGTGAAGGATGCTTTGTTGAGAAATAGGAAGCCAATTCTAGATTTAATTTTGGATTGGAGAGGCTTAATGTGAGTCTGGAAGGAGAGTTTACATTCTAACCAGACACCTAGCTATTTGTAGTTGTCCTCATATTCTAAGTCCGAACCGTCCAGAGTAGTGATGCTGGACGGGTGGGCAGGTGTGGGCAGCGATCGGTTGAAGAACATGCATTTAGTTTTACTTGCATTTAAGAGCAGTTGGAGGGCACTGACGGAGATTGTATGGCATTGAAGCTCGTCTGGAGGTTAGTTAACACAGTGTCCAAAGAAGGGCCAGAAGTATACAGAATGGTGTCGTCTGTGTAGAGGTGGATCAGAGACTCACCAGCAGCAAGAGTGACATCATTGATGTATACAGAGAAAAGAGTAGGCCCAAGAATTTAACCCTGTGGCACGCCCATAGAGAATGCCACAGGTCCGGACAACAGGCCCTCCGATTTGACACACTGAACTCTGTCTGAGAAGTAGTTGGTGAACCAGGCGAGGCAGTCATTTGAGAAACCAAGGATGTTGAGTCTGCCGATAAGAATGTGGTGATTTACAGAGTCGAAAGCCTTGGCCAGGTCGATGAATACAGCTGCACAGTACTGTCTCTTATTGATGGCGGTTATGATATAATTTAGGACCTTGAGTGTGGCTGAGGTGCACCCATGACTAGCTCTGAAACCAGATAGCATAGCGGAGAAGGTACGGTGGGATTCGAAATGGTCGGTGATCTGTTTGTTAGCTTGGCTTTCGAAGACCTTAGAAAGGCAGGATAGGATAGATTGATGTAGCAGTTTGGGTCTAGAGTGTCTCCCACTTTGAAGAGGGGGATGACCATGGCAGCTTTCCAATCTTTGGGGATCTCAGACGATACGAAAGAGAGGTTGAACAGGCTAGTAATAGGAGTTGCAACAATTTCGGCTGATAAGTTTAGAAAGAGAGGGTCCAGATTGTCAAGTCCTGCTGATTTGTAGGGGTCCATTTTTTTAGTTCTTTCAGAACATCAGAACATTGGGTGAAGGAGAAATGGGGAGGCTTTGGCAAGTTGCTGTGGGGGGTGCAGAGCTGTTGACCAGGGTAAGGGTGACCAGGTGGAAAGCATGGCCAAACGTAGAAAAATGCGTGTTCAAATTCTCAATTATTGTGGATTTATCGGCGGTGACAGTGTTTCCTAGCCTCCGTGCAGTGGGAAGCTGGGAGGAGGTGCTCTTATTCTCCATGGACTTTACAGTGTCCCAGAACTTTTTGGAGTTTCTGCTACAGGATGCACATTTCTGTTTGGAAAAGCTAGCCTTTGCTTTCCTAACTGCCTGTGTGTATTGGTTCCTAACTTCCTTGAAAAGTTGCATATCGCGGGGGTTATTTGATGCTAATGCCGTACGCCACAGGATGTTTTTGTGCTGGTCAAGGGCAGTCAGGTCTGGAGTGAACCACGGGCTATATCTGTTCCTGGTTCTATATTTTTTTAATGGGGCATGCTTATTTAGGATTGTGAGGAAAGCACTTTTAAAGAATAACCAGGCATCTTCTACTGACGGAATGAGGTCAACATCATTCCAGAATACTCGGGCTAGGTTGATTAGAAAGGCCTGCTTGCTGAAGTGTTTTTGGGAGCGCTTGAGAGTGATGAGGGGTGGTTGTTTGACTGCATACCCATTATGGAGGCAGTGATTGCTGAGATCCCGGTTGAAGACATTAGAGGTGTATTTGTAGGGCAGGTTGGTTAGGATGATATCTATAAGGGTGCCTGTGTTTACGGATTTGGGGTTGTACCTGGTAGGTTCAATGATAATTTGTGTGAAATTGAGGGGATCAAGCTTAGATTGTAAGATGGCCAAGGTGTTAAGCATGTCCCAGTTTAGGTCACCTAACAGCACGAGCTCTGAAGATAGATGGGGTGCAATCAATTCACATATGGTGTCCAGGGCACAGCCCTGAATGTTAACATGCATGAAACCAATGCTTCTACGTTTACAGAAGTCAACAAATGAGAGCGCCTGGGGAATGGGAGGACAGCTAGGCACTGCAGGGCCTGGATTAACCTCTACATCACCAGAGGAACAGAGGAGGAGTAGAATAAGGGTACGGCTAAAGGCTAAAAGAAGTGGTTGTCTAGTACGTTCAGAACAGAGAGTAAAAGGAGCATGTTTCTGGGCGCGGTAGAATAGATTCAATGCATAATGTACAGACAAAGGTATGGTAGGATGTGAGTACAGTGGAGGTAAACCTAGTGATTGAGTGACGATGAGAGAGGTATTGTCTCTAGAGACATCAATTAAACCAGGTGAGGTCACTGCATGTGTGGGAGGTGGGGCGAGGGTTAGCTGAAGCATATTGAGCAGGGCTGGAGGCTCTACAGTGAAACAAGACAATAATTACTAACCAAAACAGCAATGGACAAGGCATATTGACATTAGGGAGAGGCATGAGTAGCCGAGTGATCATAGGGTCCAGTGAGTAGCTGAGCGGGCTGGAGACACGGTGATTCACACAGCTAGCGGGCCAGGGAGGGCAAGCTTGCAGAAGGGCCTTAGAGGGACGTCGTGACGGAAGAAATCTGTTGTAGCCCCCTCGTGTGGTTACGTCGGCAGACCAGTCGTGATGGATCTCTAGGGCTCCGTTTAGTAAAAGGGTCCGTGCCAATTGGCAAAATAGGTATAGTAGCCCAAAGAATTGGCTGATGGACCTCTTCAGCGAACAGTCCTATATTCTCTAGACAGCTAGTGGGCCGCGGCTAGCAGGCTAGCAGATGGGCATTCAGGGGATGTCGTGCCGGAGGAGCCTGTTGTAAAAACCCCTCGGGCGGATTACGTCGGTTGTCCAGTCATGATGGATTGGCGGGGCACCGTATCGGCAATAAAAATAGGTATTGTAGCCCAAGGAGTGGCTGATGGACCACTTCAGCTAGCCGGGAGATGGGCCGAGCATAGGCTAGCTCCAGGCTTACTGGTGCTTGCTTCGGGACAGAGATGTCAGCCAGGAGAAGCAAAAATCGGATAGCAGCTAGCTAGCTGCGATGATCCAGGTGAAGAGGTTCAGAACTTGTGGTAGGAATCCGGGGATATGGAGAAAAAGAAGTCTGATAAGCTCTGGGTTGAATCGTGTTGTGCAACTCGCAGGAGTTGTCCGGGATAAAGGTTAGCTGGTAGCTAGTAGCTAGTTAGCTGGCTAGCTTCTGTTGGGGGTTACGGTTCTAAAGTAAAGAAAATAGCAGATCCGTACCACATTGGATGAGGTGGGTTGCAGGAGAGTATGTTCAAATTGGGGTTAAAACAAATATAAAAAATATATTAGAAGAAAAAATATATAAAGATATATAAACGGGACACGAAAAGACAATGACAAAAGACGCCTGACTGCTACACCATCTTGATTTCTTGTAGTTTATTGCTAGAAAAGCATCCAGGACTTATTTTTCTATAAATAGCCAAAAAATGCTATCATTTCTTTGATCATTCAGAAAGTTTCCCCAATCAGCATCTGGCCCAATATCATTGTGAATAGGCTTTAAAGTTATTTCAAAAAGATAGCCAGCTTTTTTCCGTAATGAGGCCAGTGTTTGAATTAATTTGTTGGGGCAGAGAGGAGGATTTAGCCGGGTTCCCATTACAATCCAAAAGAGTGGTTATATTATAATCAGATTTAGCCTCTCTGATTTTTCTTACACAATGATTCCTCGGTTGCCAGTCCGGGCCTAAGCCTGTGTTCCTGGCCTTGACCCAAGCATCTCTTTTATGAATGACTTCTGAACCTACCAGAGTATACCAGGCATTCAATCTACCTTTAACCATACATTTTTGAAGAGAGCATGATTATCCACCGTATGGAAGACATCTGCAAAAAGGCTCAAAGCTAAATCAGGTTCAGGGATAGGTGAAATACAATCAAGGTCACTGTGCTTAGATTTTTGTATTCTCACATATCGAACGCAAACAACTGGGAAATGGTCAATAATGTCTTGGGCAAAGACACCAGTAGAAACATATTTCTCTGCTGTATTCGTTAAAATGAGATCAATCAGAGTTGACTTTGAAGGATCTTTAAGGTTGAGGCTTAGTCACCAGCTGGGTTAGGTTTGGATCATTACACATGTCTTTTAGATTGTCTGAAGCCTGCATTTCACAATCATAATTTAGGTCACCCACAATAATACATTCTGATTTAATGGAAGAAGACAAAAAGCTAGTTAACTCCGAGTGCACAAAGGTTAGCCGACTGAGGACGGTAGACCCCTATAACAGTTATGAATACATTTTTCCCCAGACAAAGGCTTAAAGATAGCAGCTAAATAAAAATGGCAAGGGAAATCAATTTCAGTAAAGACACAGAGAAATTATTTTTAATAAGAATGGCCACTCTACCACCTCTATCCTGTCTGTCAGCTCTGAACACATTATAACCCTCAATATTAATATCAGAGTCCAGAATGTCCCCAGAGATCCAGAATGTCCGGCATAATGAATCCGGCATAGCCCAGGTCTTGATGTAATCCAGCTCAGGAAGTAAGCTCCTAATGTTCAGATCATTTACCATTTTTAAAATCACAAGGAGACTCCAAATCAAACAGGCTATGTTCAATAAGCGGTTAGTCGCAGGCCCTGTCTGGTGGATGATATTAATATAGTTGGTATGGCTATAAGATTTCATAGAACTGAACCATTTGGTCTATCCCTATGAGTAATAGAGCAAGGAGTAGACATTTTAATTACTTTTCCAAGGTAAGGACCATAGTGCCCATAATGATGAAACGTTATAAACTTGGGTTTTGGTCGCTATCGTGCAAGCCCTCTACGTGATTTGAACTAATGATAGCAGATCTAAGAGTGGAGCTGATTTCCTGATATGAATTGTAACTCAGTAAAAACTTTAAAATTGTTGCGTCTTGCGTTTATATTTTGGTTCGGTGTAGGTTGGCGAGGATTCAGCTAAAAGTCAATCTATCCACATAGTGTGATAGCTAGTTAGTTAGATTGAATCACACAGATTGTAGGATCACCACAGTTATAGGCAGCAAGAACCCAACCACAGACTAGAAACCAGCCAGAACTAGGACCCACAAGAAACACAACCCAGGCACAAAACTCGCAGGATAATAGTGATGGACATTCCGGCTCGTTTGGCTCAGCTCTTTTGGATCCCAAACGGCTCCTTAAAAAAATGAATGTTTTGTATTTTTTCAAGTCAAACAGTCTGCGATAGTTTGACTATGATTGGTGTTAAAACAATTCTAATGAAATTATTAAATTAAATCATACTCTACCTTAACCACAATGTATTTAAAAATGTGTTGGTTTGTTATGAAAAATAATGCTATTAAACATTTGCATTTAAAGTATAACTTTTTAATGTATATAAACAAAGTGCATATAAATCTAACCATTCAAAACTAATATAATCTGAACAGCATAACAGAATAATGCACCATATCAAAGAAAAATAAATAACAATTTGCAAAACTGCAGCATGCCACAAATTGAAATAAATGTAAAAAAAAATAAGGATGCTATTACACATGTGCATTTAAAGTATAACTTTTTAATGTATATAAACAAAGTGCATATACATGTAACAATTCAAAACATATATAATCTAAACAACATAATAGAATATTGCACCATATCAAAGAAAAATAAATAACAAAAACATTGAACTGGTCCCTCTTTTCTCTCTCTTCCTTTTGCCATGTTATAACCAGCAGCACACAGCAATGCTGACCATATTTTGCTTTTATGAGAGATTTTCGTTCAGAAATGCAAGCTGCCTCACTTTCGAGGGGCGGTTTCTTCTCTCAGTAATTATCTGTCCCGTTTTCGAGAAGATCCTCTCAGAGGGAACAGATGTGGCCACTATGCAGAGTCTCCCTGTCATGACTTTAGTAAGCCATGGGTAGACAGAGGCCTTGCTATTCCACCAGGAGATTCCTTCGTGCTGCATCCCCAGTTGCTCTCTCATCAAACAGCATCCAAACAGCAGACGTTTGTGGCACTAGTGCTGGTGCTCCTGCTCCATCTGATCCCTCTTCTTCCTGTTGCCCTGGTTCCAATCGCTCTGGCATCACTGAAGGCTAACTTCTTAAACCTGGGGTCAAGTGCAGCGGTTTCTGATAGCACGGGATTATATTCCATTCTGTGGAACTTTCTGTCCATTGATGAACATAGGGTGTCCAACTCTGTCACATGTTCTGTGGTTACATTTGCTTCTCTCTAGCGGCTGGCTGTGATTCGCTGCAGACCCTTACACAGGAGTATCATTTTTGAGGCTGTCACCTAGCTGAATAGAGAGAACAGTAACTTATTAGTTCAGGTTCATGTTTTGTCTACTGATACTACATTCTCATCTACTGCTCATATACATATATAATAATGGATAAAAAAAATGATGCAGTAATAACTGCTTACTGTACCTCCCTCCACTGATCTCCACAGTGACCTGCTCAAAAGGTTCCAGGACTCTCCACACCTCCTCCACCACCTCCCTTTCCTCTTGGGTCAGAACATCAACAGGTGCATTGTGACAATTTCCAGGGTAGAGATGATGGCATCATTTGACTCAAGAAACCGCTTCAACATATAAAATGTTGAATTCCACCTTGTAGTGCAGTCTTGTTTAGGCCTCAGCTCAGGCATCCCCATCTGGCGTTGTGTAGACTTTAGTTTTTCAGCACCTACTGTGCTCATGTGGAAGTATTCCACAGCTGCTTCCATTTTGTCCACAGTGGGCTTCATCACCTTCAGAGCAACTCTTACAATCAGGTTAATTGTGTGGGCAAGACATGGATGATGGGTCCATTTTAACATTTTTATGGCTTTGGTTATGTTAGCTGCATTGACTCTAACACAACAGACCACTTTTCCATCTACTGGCCATTTTCTGGCCACTCTCTGGCTACTCAACAGTTATTCTGCCAAGTTCTTTGAGGTGTGTCTGTCGCTGAACTCAAAGCAGTCCAGAAGACAGCTAGACAGAAAAATCTTCAATGAAGAGACATTTAAGAAGTGTAAGAAGTGGTATATAAGAAGTGGTATGTAAGAAGTGGTATGTAAGAAGTGGTATGTAAGAAGTGGTTAGCCTTGATGTCCAGCAGTCAGTGGTAAGGCAAACTGCAGTGGCTTTTTGGACTCTTTCCCGCACTGAAGCCAGTGTGCTCTCGTACAGTTGTGGAATAAGTGATTTTGAAAGGGTTTTCCTGCTTGGTGTTGTGTACATTGGATTTAGACTATTGCTATAATTTCTAAAACCTCTGTCCTCCACGATCAAAAATGGCTGGAAATCGGTGGCAATCATTTTAGACAATGCAATATCAATTTGGCCTTGTTTTGCTACAGACTAAACATAAACTTGTCCATAGATGACTGCGTTGCTGTGGGTCGCGGAGTAGGCCTTGGAAAGGATGTAGTTTGCGGTACATGCTGTTGGAAGCCGGGAGGGAGGCAAGCACTAGACCGGCAGTGGGAGAGTCAA
The DNA here is from genome assembly GCF_057628025.1 of Oncorhynchus mykiss. Lineage (NCBI taxonomy): Eukaryota > Metazoa > Chordata > Actinopteri > Salmoniformes > Salmonidae > Oncorhynchus > Oncorhynchus mykiss. Next base: position 55,481,004 of record NC_143036.1, read on the forward strand.
AAAGAGTAAATCCATGTAGGCTGTAGTTCAAAATCATCCAAGACACAATGTCAACTGGAAGGATGAAAACAGGAGTAGACAGGTGTCTGCTAGGATAATACCCCAGTGCAGAGATTGGTGACCAGGTATATCCAAGTAGGCCTAACAGGTTTTGGCAGACCTATTGTCCAATGTGTTCACAGCAAGGTGAAACAAAGCTAAATGTAGACAAAAATCCACACAAACAAAAACACACATTAGATACTGTATTCTTGGCATACCTCACCTATATAACTACTGCTGTACATACTGTATTCTCCACATAACCCATCCTGTATAACTATGCCTGTACATACAGTATTCTCCACACAGCTCATTATATATAAGTACTGCTGTACATACTGTATTCTCCACATAACCATCCTATATAACTACTGCTGTACATACTGTATTCTCCACATAACCCATCCTGTATAACTACTGCTGTACATACTGTATTCTCCACATAGCTCATCCAATATAACTACTGCTGTACATACTGTGTTCTCCACATAGCTCATTCTATAGAACTACTGCTGTACATACTGTATTCTCCACACAGCTCATTCTATATAACTACTGCAATACTGTATTCTCAACATAGCTCATTCTATATAACTACTGCTGTACATACTGTATTCTCCACATAGCTCATCCTGTATAACTACTGCTGTACATACTGTGTTCTCCACATAGCTCATCCTGTTTAACTACTGCTGTACATACTGTGTTCTCCACATAGCTCATCCTGTATAACTACTGCTGTACATACTGTGTTCTCCACATAGCTCCTTCTATATAACTACTGCTGTACATACTGTATTCTCCACATAACTCATCCTATATAACTACGGCTGTACATACTGTGTTCTCCACATAGCTCATCCTGTATAACTACTGCTGTACATACTGTATTCTCCACACAGCTCATTCTATATAACTACTGCAGTACAGTAGTCTCCACATAGCTCATTCTATATAACTACTGCAGTACAGTAGTCTCCACATAGCTCATTCTATATAACTACTGCAGTACAGTAGTCTCCACATAGCTCATTCTATATAACTACTGCTGTACATATTGTATTCTCCACATAGCTCATTCTATATAACTACTGCTGTACAGTAGTCTCCACATAACTCATTCTACAGTATATAACTACTGCTGTACATATTGTATTCTCCACATAGCTCATTCTATATAACTACTGCTGTACAGTAGTCTCCACATAGCTCATTCTATATAACTACTGCTGTACAGTAGTCTCCACATAGCTCATTCTATATAACTACTGCTGTACATATTGTATTCTCCACATAGCTCATTCTATATAACTACTGCTGTACAGTAGTCTCCACATAGCTCATTCTATATAACTACTGCTGTACAGTAGTCTCCACATAGCTCATTCTATATAACTACTGCTGTACATATTGTATTCTCCACATAGCTCATTCTATATAACTACTGCTGTACAGTAGTCTCCACATAGCTCATTCTATATAACTACTGCAGTACATACTGTATTCTCCACATAACTCATTCTATATAACTACTGCTGTACATACTGTATTCTCGGAGGACCTGAGCCCTAGGACCATGCCCCAGGACTACCTGACATGATGACTCCTTGCTGTCCCCAGTCCACCTGGCCGTGCTGCTTTTCCAGTTTCAACTGTTCTGCCTTATTATTATTCGACCATGCTGGTCATTTATGAACATTTTAACATCTTGGCCATGTTCTGTTATAATCTCCACCCGGCACAGCCAGAAGAGGACTGGCCACCCCACATAGCCTGGTTCCTCTCTAGGTTTCTTCCTAGGTTTTGGCCTTTCTAGGGAGTTTTTCCTAGCCACCGTGCTTCTACACCTGCATTGCTTGCTGTTTGGGGTTTTAGGCTGGGTTTCTGTACAGCACTTTGAGATATCAGCTGATGTATGAAGGGCTATATAAATACATTTGATTTGATTTGATTCTCCACATAGCTCATTCTATATAACTACTGCTGTACATACTGTATTCTCCACATAACTCATTCTATATAACTACTGCTGTACATACGGTGTTCTCCACATAGCTCATTCTATAGAACTACTGCTGTACAGTAGTCTCCACATAGCTCCTTCTATATAACTACTGCTGTACATACTGTATTCTCCACATAACCCATCCTATATAACTACTGCTGTACATACAGTATTCTCCACATAACCCATCCTATATAACTACTGCTGTACATACTGTATTCTCCACATAACCCATCCTATGTAACTACTGCTGTACATACTGTATTCTCCACATAACCCATCCTATATAACTACTGCTGTACATACTGTATTCTCCACATAACCCATCCTATATAACTACGGCTGTACAAACTGTATTCTCCACGTAGCTCATCCTGTATAACTACTGCTGTACATACTCTATTCTTCACATAGCTCATCCTATATACAGTTGAAGTCGGAAGTTTACATACACCTTAGCCAAACACATTTAAACTCAGTTTTTCACAATTCGTGACATTTAATCCTAGTAAGAATTCCCTGTTTTACGTCAGTTAGTATCACCACTTTATTTAAAAAATGTAAAATGTCAGAATAAAAGTAGAGAGAATGATTTATTCAGCTTTTATTTATTTCATCACATTCCCAGTGGGTCAGAAGTTTACATATACTCAATTAGTATTTGGTATCATTGCCCTGAAATTGTTTAACTTGGGTCAAACGTTTCGGGTAGCCTTCCATAAGCTTCCCACAAAATGTAGGGTGAATATTGGCCCATTCCTCCTGACAGAGCTGGTGTAACTGAGTCAGGTTTGTCAGGCTTCCTTGCTCGCACACACTTTTTCAGTTCTGCCCACAATTTTTCTATAGGATAGAGGTCAGGGCTTTGTGATGGCCACTCCAATACCTTGACTTTGTTGTCTTTAAGCCATTTTGCCAAAACTTTGGAAGTATGCTTGAGGTCATTGTCCATTTGGAAGACCCATTTGCGACAAAGCTTTAACTTCCTGACTGATGTCGTGAGATGTTACTTCAATATATCAACATAATTTTCCATCCACATGATAACATCTATTTTGTGAAGTGCACCAGTCCCTCCTGCAGCAAAGCACCCCACAACATGATGCTGCCACCCCCGTACTTCACGGTTGGGATGGTGTTCTTTGGCTTGCAAGCATTCCCTTTTTCCTCCAAACATAACGATGGTCAATATGGCCAAACAGTTCTATTTTTGTTTCATCAGACCAGAGGACATTTCTCCAAAAAGTACAATCTTTGTCCCCATGTGCAGTTGCAAACCATAGTCTGGCTTTTTATGGCGGTATTGGAGCAGTGGCTTCTTCCTTACTGAGCCGCCATTCAGGTTATGTCAATATAGGACTCGTTTTACTGTGGACATAGGTCATGTTGTACCTGTTTCCTCCAGCATCTTCACAAGGTCATTTGCTGGTGTTCTGGGATTGATTTTCACTTTTCGTACCAAAGTACGTTCATCTCTAGGAGACAGAACGCGTCTCCTTCCTGAGCGGCATGACGGCTGCGTGGTCCCATGGTGTTTATACTTGCGTACTATTGTTTGTACAGATGAACGTGGTGCTTGCTCCCAAGGATGAACCAGACTTGTGGAGGTCTACAATTTATTTTGTGAGGTCTTTTGATTTTCCCATGATGTCAAGCAAAGAGACGCTGAGATTGAAGGTAGGCCTTGAAATACATCCACAGGTACACCTCCAATTGACTTAAATTATGTCAATTAGCCTATCAGAAGCTTCTAAAGCCATTACATAATTTTCTGGAATTTTCCAAGCTGTTTAAAGGCACAGTCAACTTAGTGTATGTGAACTTCTGACCCACTGGAATTGTGATACAGTGAATTCTAAGTGAAATAATCTGTCTGTACACAATTGTTGGAAAAATGACTTGTGTCATGCACAAAGTAGATGTCCTAACCGACTTGCCAAAACTATAGTTTGTTAACAAGAAATTTGTGGAGTGATTGAAAAATGAGTTTTAATGACTTCAACCTAAGTGTATGTAAATGTCCGACTTCCACTGTACCTAAAGCGAACATTGCCATTGGCGGCACTGAGTCACACTGAGAGATATCCAATGCAACCTTGTTTACAATTTCGAACACAGCAATGTGAGATGTAATCTACACCTCAATTAGGCTGATAGAATTCTTCATTATTTCGTTTAATGATTTTTAATTTGAGCGTCATGACTTCTCTATAGCCTACCCTTTCTCGTTCTTAGCTTCTCGTTCTTAGCTTCTAACGCAAGTGGGGCGGGCGTGGCTTCGTGACAATGATCACAAGAGCAGCTGCTCACCGATATGACAGCTCCAATGCAGTCCGACCTCCGACAACGCCATAACATCAGCTATGTGGGTGTCGGCTATCATCAGTTAATGAATGATCTGATTGAATTTAGGCCTTAGACATTTACTGCACTGCTGGAGCTAGAAACACAAGCATTTCACTTTTCTTGCTTTTTAACATCTGCTAATCTGTGTTCGCAACAAATACACTTTGATTTGATTTCATAATGCATTGTACCTGTCGGTATTAAGTGTTACTGTACCTTTATATTTACAGTTTTTTCCAACTGCTTACACAAGTTTTCAAAACTGTCTCCTTTTTTCCAAAACTGCACACACAAAATGCAAAAAGCCTCACATCTCCTTCAAAATGTAACACTGCTTTCAAAATGCCATAAACACATGTCAGAATGAAGCATTTCCCTCAAATGTCAAACACTGCTTTCATAATAGTACATTTCTGGATATACCATGTAAACACTGTTGTTCTAAATCTAAAGCTCTTTGGTCTTTCATAGGCTTATATCTACATTTCAATACAATGTTCTACAGTGAAAGTAATCTGCTGAGCGGGGTAACAAGTACACTGTAAACACCAATGCAATGTAGAAACAGAAAATATTTATTAGGCCAAACATTACTGTTGTATACAGTAGCACACAACAAAACCATAAACATATGTAAACCAAAAGTATATTCTTTAGAATACAGTAAAGAACACAATTTGTGTGTGTGGGGTACCGGGGGGTCAGTCCAGGAATTGGTAGGGGGGGGGGACCACCAGTACTAAGCTACCCTTCATCTCTTCTCCGGGCTGAGTCTGGCCACAATACTTCGTCCACATCACAAGATACGTTTTCTCTTGCCAAACATCGAGGGAAGTATCTCCTAGCATGGCGTATCCAACCTTGGACAGAGGCAACCTCTATGTCCCCACATAGACCATATTTATAATTGCAGTCTCTTGTACATCTGTAAACAAGCGTCCTCGTCCTCCATGATGTCTTTGCCTTTCCACTCTGTACAGAATTCAAACACAGTATGTGTTCAGCATAGGAACTGTAAACAATGTACAAAAAAATGTAGTACAGCATGATAACCAACCTCATTCATTCAATGCAGTGCAGTAAATGGATGGCTGAGAGTTACAAATGTTTATGCAATACTATGCAGTCGTACGTATTTTACAGTACATTGCTGTAATGCTAAAATAGTCATTAGATAGTTGCATACCTGTTCTCATTTCTGAAGGTTCAAATTATGGACGCCACTGTAAATCGACTCAAGTTGGGCTGGACTCTCAGTCCAGCCTCTCTCATGGTCAACTCGTGGTTGATCGCATGATCAACAAGTTTTGCCCTAATCTCATCAGAGATGGCTCTCCTTCCTTCTCTTCTTTGCACCCGTCCTCTACCTCTCCCTCCTACTCCTCTTGCTCTCTGTCCATTGTTGGCATCCATTGTTCAAAACAGGTCATCTGACCTTTGACCTATTTATAGGCCTATACTACAGTAAAGCAGTGATTGGTTAGTGATCAGTTAAGCTATTAGTGTTTGCACATGTGAGGAGTGTGTGTGTGACCTGGTGAATAAGTGTAGCATTTTGATTGGTTGTGTTTAGAAAAGGAAAGCAAGTCACTTCCTGTTCGATTTTTGTGTTTTAGGTAGATAATTGTGTGTAGTGTTTTGAAAAAAGTGTTTTATGCAATTGACAACTGAGTCAAACGCTGAGAAATAGCTTATGGTTTTGGATATTTGGTGTGTGGTTTTGCACTTTGAGTGAGAGGTTTCAAAAATCGTGTCACTTGAAAAGATTTTGTGTGTAAGCAGTTGGAAAAAACTGTAATACACGAGATTGTGTTGAAGCATAACAACTCCATCTCCCCGGAATGTTTATCTATTTAAAAATGGGTAACTACTGCAGCAGGACTATGCATGGGTAAATAATGAAGACTATAGTAAAAGTGTAAAGAGCTGTGTGCCTCTGGAGGCTGAGACCAATCAATTCTGATGGATTCATAATTCATTGGTACACGGTGCAAACACAGACACATGAAATCTTCATGGTCTTCCCATGTTCTTCCTCTCTCTCACTCTCTCTTGCTCTCTCTCTCTCTCACAATCCAATATCTTCATCATTAAGTTGTAGTTACAATGTGTGTGTGTGTGTGTGTGTGTGTGTGTGTGTGTGTGTGTGTGTGTGTGTGTGTGTGTGTGTGTGTGTGTGTGTGTGTGTGTGTGTGTGTGTGTGTGTGTGTGTGTGTGTGTGTGTGTGTGTGCGTGCGTGCAAGTAGTAGGGTGTATGTCTCCTGCCACACATTATCTCTCCTACCACACACACACACACATGCCAAGGTTACTGGGAGAGAGACTCTCCAAGGACTCTACATATGATAGACATGTTAATTGGATTTAAACCTGGCAGCTTCACTACCTGCTTAGTACAGTATAACTTCTCAAGGTCAGATAGAAGATGGAAAGTCTTGGAGTCATCTGTCTCTCTCTCCCTCTCCTGTCTCTGTCTCTCTCACTGTCTCTACCTCGCTCTGTCTCTACTTTCCTCCTTTCCTACCAACCCCCCTCCTCTCTCTCCTTCCAACCCCCCTCCTCTCTCTCTTTCCAATCCACCGCCCCTGTTTTTCCCTCCCTACATCAGTCCTGCTTATCTCCTCCTCAATCCAGCCTCCCCAGGTGGCTACAGTAGGACATGGCTCCAGTGTTCCAGTCTCCCACCTTGATCCTGAAGGTCAAAGATACAGTATGATGCTCTTTCCCCTGCCAGCTCCCACAGTGATGCCTCAGCTCTTGCATATGGTTCCTGTCACACACACGCACACATGCACACACACACGCTCACTCACACACACACACGCGCGCACACACATGTATTGCCAAGTCGACAGCAGTGAGTCTCCCTGGTTGTGATTTACGTCTTTATCGAGCTACAGTAAGAGGGCCATCAAGTGTGTGGTCTATAAACACAGTACTTAACACTAATGTGATCAGATACAGTAGCTGCCTAACTAATGGGAAAATTTAATTATCAGGGAGCGAGCCTATTGAGTCATTGATCTACTGGCCATTGGCTGTGCAGAAATGCTGAAGGTCAATTTGGTCAAATATAATCTAACCTTGAGTATTACAAATGATGACACAGTAGCTACCAAGATAACACATAACCTTCTTAGAACCATACGTTTCTTAGAGCTTGGTGAGAGTTTGTTTGCCCTATGGTCATTTTGCATCTTCCCACAAAGTTCTGGGAATGGTGCAGGATACCCAGCTAGCACATAACGTTCTGAGAACCATATGTTTCTCAGGTAGGAATTTCAGTACTTTAGCATAACGTTTCCTAGAAGTTTTCTCGTGGTTCTATTTAAATTAATGTTCTGAAATTGTTCAGAGAACGTTAAGAAATAACGTTGTTCTTTGTGAATTTTCTGCAGGTTTACTCGTGATTTTATTTAAAGTCACGTTCTCAAAACATTAAAAAGACTCAAAGACAAAAACCACAAGAATACATTCGTAACTTTCAATGAATGTTCTAAGAATGTTATTTAATAACATATACATTCCGTTCTCACTGGCAACCAAACTCTCTCTATCCCCTATCTTGTTAAGTGTGTTCAGGTCTATTGGCCACACCTGATCTTAATGATTACTTGTTTCCTTTGAAATGGGGTCTGTTTGAATAGAATAAAATGAACAGCTTTGTATCAGCTAACCTCTGCGGGATTGGTGTCCCGGTTGAGCTAACGTGCGCTAATGTGATTAGCATGATGCTGTAAGTAACAAGAACATTTCCCAGGACATTGACATGTGTTATATGGGCAGAAATCTTAAATTCTTGTTAATCTAACTGCACTGTCCAATTTACAGTAGCTATTACAGTGAAAAAATACCATGCTATTGTTTGAGGAGAGTGCACAACAACAAAAAACTTTTATCACCGTAACTGGTTTGATACATTCACCTCTGAAGGTAAATAATATACTTACTTTCAGTAATCTTGCTCCGATTAGTCATCCTGAGGGTCCCAGAGATCAAATAGAGCATAGTAAACCCCTGCTGTGTCTGGATCGCGAACAGAAGATCATAGGTTTGAATCTCACTGACGCCATGCCACAATAAAAAAATACATGTGTTTGCATGATTATTGCTTAAGTAAATTAGTGTCCATGTATCCCATCTGTGGTTGGAGTTCAAAACAGTTAACCTATGCTAGAGGTGTTATTAAACTCTTATTGAAACATGTTCTCAGAATGTTATTTAATAACCTATAATTTACCTTCTCAGAACACTAATCAAATCTTCCAGGTAAACATTCAGGGAACCATAGTAAAACGTTCTCAGAACCTCCCTGCAACCTAAAACTTAGTTCCCAGAACAGGCTAAATGTACACTTCTATTCTAAGAACAATTTAAATCATGATGTTTTACCAGTCAGGAAACGTATGGCTTCGTTCCCAGAACCAATGGGAAACAAAAAACTTACTTTTACCATAATTTCCAAGGAACCAAAGTGCAAGTTGGGTACTGTGTGGCCAGTTTTTTCCTCCAGTTGGTTTTCAGTGTGGTCTTAATATCCTCAATCCTTGAATAGTCTATTAGTTCATAAAATGATGATACAGTATCTAGCCTACTGTGTATATATTTATTTTATATTTTATTTTATTTAACCTTTATTTAACTAGGCAAGTCAGTTAAGAACAAATTATTCTTTACAATGACGGACTACCAAAAGGCAAAAGGCCTCCTGCGGGGATGGGGGCCTGGGATAAACATATATATATATAGAAAATATAGGACAAAACACACATCACAACAAGAGAGACAACACAACACTAAATAAAGAGAGACCTCAGACAACAACATAGCAAGGCAGCAACACATTACAACACAGCATGGTAGCAACACAACATAACAACAACATGGTAGCAACACAACATGGTAGCAGCACAAAACATGGTACAAATATTATTGGGCACAGACAACAGCACAAAGGACAAGAAGGTAGAAACAACAATACATCTCACAAGGCATCCACAACTGTCAGTAAGAGTGTCCATGATTGAGTGTGTGAATTAAGAGATTGAGATAAAACTGCCCAGTTTGAGTGTTTGTTGAAGCTCGCTCCAGTCGCTAGCTGCAGCGAACTGAAGAGAGGAGCAACCTGAGCGGAAACCAGATTGCATACCCGAGAGAATACAATAGATATCAATAATTCTAGTCAGTTGACTAGAAGTTTTTCCAACACTTTTGATAAACATGGCAAAATAGAACAGTTGATCTCCCCCTTCAAATAAAGGATGAACCGTGGCTGCCTTCCAAGCAGTGGGAACCTCCTCAGAAAGGTCAGAGACAGGTTAAAAAGGTTGGCGATAGGCTTAGCGATGATAGAGGCAGTGACCTTATTAAGAAGAAAGGGTCTAAACCATCTGACCCAGATGTTTTTTGAGGTCAAGTTTAAGGAGCTCCTTGCACCTCAGGCTCAGTGACTGCCTGCAGGGAGACACTTTGTTGCAGGGCTGGGGAAAAAGAAGGAGAAGCATCGGGGAGAGTCCCATTAGAAGGGGTGGGACATTTTTTTAATTCTCATTTTCTTTATGGGGGTGTGTGTTTGTTAACAATACCACTGAAAATATCAAAAAAAGAAGGTCCAAGCGTCTTCGACAGAGGGGCCAGTTCATGAAGGAAGGCTTGCTCATTAAAGTTTAGCGGGACAAATTCAGACTTAGTGTAAGGGGCCAGGAGAGAGCTTAGGGCAGGTAGGGTGCAGGCTGATGGAGGACGGAGGCACCAGCAACAGTCAACAAAGAGCCATTTTAAAGTTTAATGCTTAAAACCAGCAAATCAAATGGTTTGGGGACAGACTTGGGGGAGACAACCGAGCACTTAAGGTGATCCTTGGTAAAGATTGGCACTCCACCACCTTTGGAAGATCTGTCTTGCCGAAAAAGGTTAGAACCAGAAAGGTTAACATCAGTATTCAAAACACTCTTCCTTAACCAGGTCTCATTAATGACCAACACATCTGGATTGGAGCTGTGAACCCACACTTTCAATTGATCCATTTTAGGTAATAAGCTTCTAGTGTTAATGTGCAGAAAACCCAGGCTTTTACGAGAGCAGAAATCAGTTAAGCAGAGATCAGAGCACAAGTTAGAATTGGGGCTAGCAACAGTAGATGGGCAAGGGTGTACATGCACATTTCCAAATATCATCTACAGTAATACCATCAAGGCACGGCAGAGGACAAGGAGAGCTCTGCAGTGCTGATTTTTTACATCTGAATGTGCATCAGATGGCAACAAGATCATGTTGTACAGCAATTTCATCAGGTAAAATGGATACAAAGCCGGCGAGACGTGGTTAGAATAGGATGGGAGGCCAAAAGTCTGTGTAACCAGTAGAGAGTCAGAGTCCCGTGGGTGGGAACAAACATAATCTGTCCCACGGTTGGTTGAAGAAGGTATGTTGTCAACAAAGTATGCAGGTGTCATAAGAAAAAAAAAAAAGCAAAATATACAAGAAAATCATAAAATATATAACGACTTGGGGCTCGCCATTGTAAGTTCAGAGTCACTCTCCCCAACAGTGCACGAGTGCTGGATGCGAGGGAAAGCTCAGGAGAGGGGTGAGTGTGATGGGGGCACCTGTACCAGACAGGGGGAGACAGACCAGGGAAGACGATGAACAGATTACCAGGTGGAATCCAAGCAGCAATTCAGCAGACAACGGAAGTAGGTGTCACACCCACTTGGGAGAAGCTTTTATTTCTAGAGGCAAACTTCTTATAGAAAATGCAAGTGAATGATCTTTGAACAGCAGGAGGGGGCCTGTTCCGGGAATGTTTACTTTTTAGGTTGCAGGGAGGTTCTTAGAACGTTTCATTCTGGCTCCTTTAAAGTTTCCGAGAGGTTTTGAAAATGCTCTGAGAATGGAAATTATAGGTTATTTGGAGGTTTTTGAATAACTTTCTTAAAACCTTAACTGAATGTTTTAATAACACTGGTAGCTTAGGTTAACTTTTTTGATTTCCAAGACACATAGAAATGTATATCGTTAGGCATTAATCATGCAAACACATTTGGTTTTATTGTTACACGACATCTGTGAGATTTTAACCTATAAGCTTCTGTTGACTATCTATGGAATTAGTACACTGCGTCACCAAGATGGAGCTAGCATGCAATGTTTTTTACGCATACAAAGCTGTTCATTTTAGCCTATTCAAACAGACCCCATTTCAAAGAAAACACACACTCATTATGATCAGGCATGGCCTATTAGTGGGCTCGGCCAACACACTTGGACACACTTAACAAGATAGCTTTGTTGATGCTGAGAACGGAATGCATATGTTTTTAAATAACATTCTTAGAGCGTTCTCTGAACATTACTAAAGTGTTCTTAACATTTAAGAACGGAATGTATGCTTTTTAAATAACATTCTTAGAACGTTCTCTGAACGTTACTAAGGATTTCTTGTGTTTTTTTAATGAAAAGTTATCTTAAAGATCTTGGGAACAATTTGACTTTAAATAAAAACCATTTGAATATCTGTATGAAACGTTATGGTGAAGTACTGAAATGTAGACAGAAGAACGTTGTTTCTTGAGGTTCTTGGAGCAATTTGAGAACATTCCAGTTGGAGAACGTTCCTAGAACATTATCATGTTAACGTTATGAAATATCAAGAAAATCTATTTATTTTTTTGTCAAGTTCCTTAAATGTACTGAGAATGTTCCAAAGCCAAGCAACTATTCGACACCATTCCCAGAAAGGTTGTATGCAAAACAACCATAGGACAACCACGCTCTCACCAAGCTCTAAGAAACATATGGTTGTCGAACTTTATGTGCTAGCTGGGATGTGTAAACATACCCTGTAGGCTACTGCAGATGTTTTGCACAATAACTGATATCGAACAAACAGACATCAGAATAGTTTCAACCCAAAATATTATGTTAAACCATGGAGAAAGAGGTGGTACGCCGATATTGCTATGGTAATTATGATGATAATATATTAATCGAGTGCGCGTCATCGGGCGTGGTTGGCTGCCAGCGGCGGTAGTCAGGAGGCAGGATCTGGTGGATGCGGATTGACAGATCAGGGTTAGCCGCCAGGGGAGTCCATTTTCCTTCACAGTCCTCCCCGAGACACCCAGCTCACGGAGCGGACAGAGAGAACGAGCCAGAGCCGCGCCTCTCTTCTCTCTCAGCTCGCAGCTGTGTAACAAACACACAGCAGCACACAGCAGCAGCGCCGCACAGTCTGCGAGACTCTCAGCCCGACCCAACCACAGCCAGTGCAGCCTGTTCGGCTCACAAGGGAAAGTCCGGTGATCTGCTGTTTATGGAGATGAGATGCATGTGACCATGTTGTCGCTGTAATATGAGTTTGCTAGCGGCATGTGGTGCCATGAGAACCTTGCAGGGAAATCTAGTTCGGTAAGGCAAGGCGCTTTCTACTTGACCAAATACATCTCACAGAAGGTGGCGGCTGGCTTGCACAGAACAACAGCAAGGCGGAGACCAAACCCAGTGCGCTGAATGTAGATATGAGCTAAAAGTTTACCAACATTAAAATATGTTTGGGATCTACATTGAGCGTTTAAGTTTAGTGTGATTCTTGTCATTATGGGTGTAGACTGAACGGGAGCGTATTCTCTTCACCGAGATAACGATGGCTTTCTGAGGAGGATATCTCTATCTGCGCTATGATCTGGACCATGCGGACTCTGATGCTGAGGACGCTGTGTGTGTTGTTGGGGAATGCACATATCTTGTCTCTCAGAAATAATGGCTACATGCGAACAAGAGAAACAGCGTTGGGTTATTATGGGTTTAACGCCACAGCAACACACAGGACCGCTCACACAGCCATCGGAAAAGGTCCCGAAAACACAGTTTACAACAGCACTCGCTCTGGGGGACACGCTACAGGTACGTCCTACTCCAAACAGAATATTCAAACGTGGATGGAAAAGATTCATTCTACTAATGTGAGAAGGACGCGCGTAATTACGGATGAAACAAAACATAGGCATGTCGGATTAAAACAACACCAGTCCAACAGAACACTAACGCTGGGGGATTACTCTGCCACCCCACACAGGGACATGGTACGCCGCCACAAGAGGAGAAAGTTGAATAGGGAGATTGGCGCAGCCGCTGCCATGGGTACGGCAGGTGGATACAATATCACTAAGTCTCCAGCAATGGGCCAGCAGCGCGGGGGACAACTGGACAGCGACAGACGCAAGAGAGGCACAAAAGACGAGCAGAAGAAGGCGTTTAAGAGGGAGAGGGGGAGAAAAGTGAACAAAAGCTCAATGGCTTTATCTCAGGCACACAGCGCAGTGGGCGGGCTGGACCCCCCTCTCTCTCCATGGGAACCAATACCCAAGCCCCTAGCTCTCACCTCTACCGACCTACCCCTCGACTTCTTCACCAGGAAGAACGAGATGTTTACTTACCGGGAGGAAAACCCGTGGGATGCCACTCCAATGACACCTCCCAACACGGCAGATTTTGGAAGTGAAATCAAAAACCCATTTTACCCAGTGACAAGTGAAACCTTTGGAGCTTATGCTATCATGGGCGTTTCTGCCATAATTTTCCTCGCTGGGATAGCAGGGAACATAGCCATACTGTGCATCGTATGTCAGAACTACTATATGAAGAGCATCTCCAACTCTCTCATAGCTAACCTGGCCATCTGGGATTTTGTAGTCGTCTTCTTTTGCCTGCCCCTTGTCATTTTCCACGAATTGACTAAGTCCTGGCTACTGGGAGATTTCACCTGTAAAATCGTGCCATATTTAGAGGTATTCTATTATGTTCTATTCTATTTGAATATATTGTACTACAGATTGTCTCCTATATTGGTGGCTGATGGGGCATCTGCACATTTCTCTTTGCATAGGCACAATTTGAAGTAGAATTGCATTGTCTAGTACACATTTATAATACAGTATTGTCACATTCAGAACAAGTTGTGATAGAAAAGTCTATCACAAAGAACATGACACTAATCCATTTCCCCCTAACAGGGGACTAGCCATCTTCGGCATAATAATAAACAAGATGAGTTCCCACCAAACTCAGATGTCACCTCAACTCATTGTGACACCCAGTGTGACACTGCTACATACACCTGCTGGCTGCTGGATGGAAGTGGCATCCCTACCTCCACCCTCACCTCATGACACCCACACACTTAATCCTTCCCTCTATCTCTCCCTCATTTTCTCCCACTTCTGTGTGTCTCTCGCTCTCTCTCTCTATTTCTCTCTCTCTCTCTGTGTGCAGTCATGCCTTTACTTTGTGACTTTGGGTTAAAACCCGTTTGTTATTCCCAGAACTCCTAATCTTATTGAACAGTGTAGTGGTGAAACTGGTGAATGGTATTGGGTTTCTGCTGCAGAGAAACATGACTTCTAAGTAGAGCACTAGGTGTGCAGTGAGGAGCGCTTGAAGAAGGTGTCAGTAGACCGTGTGTGGAGGGGGGGGGGGTTGGTTTCCTTGCATGTGGGTGAGTGCGTGCAGGCACGTTTGTGAATTTTAAACATGCATGCCCATGAGTCCCTGCGTGCGTCAGTGCATGCATGTGTGTCGTCCGGCCATGCGTGTGCATGTGTGTGTCCATGCGTGTCCTCAGCCCAGTGCAGTGCTGAGTTGACCCACTGTGACTGTATGTGGATTAAGTGGGGAGTAAAGTCACTCCGCAGGCAGGATGTGGGAGAGAACACTCCACTGGGAGGAGAGGAAGCCTCGGGCTGCATTGCCCACTGACTCAGGACACACACACCCACACACAGATGTGTATGCAGACACAATCAGACAGACTCACAGACGAAGACACACGTACGCATGTACATGACCACACAGCTAACATGGTGACGATAATGCATTAGATACAGACAGCTAGGAGAGGAGGAGAGATGCTACAGTTTTCCACTGAGACATGGACAGTCCCTTTGACACTGATGGGAGGATCTCTCTGTGGTGTGTGTATGTGTGCGCGTGGCTTCTGTGGCCTGCTCATGTGGTATGTGTATGTAATCAAGTCTCCAGTGATGTGCAGAGCTCTAACATGCTGACCACACCACTAGCATTGCACCCACACTGCTCCCAAGCGCTAACTAGCGTCTGTGTTGCAAAGCGCTAATTAGCGTCTGTGTTGCAAAGCGCTAACTAGCGTCTGTGTTGCAAAGCGCTAACTACCGTCTGTGTTGCAAAGCGCTAACTAGCGTCTGTGTTGCAAAGCGCTAACTAACGTCTGTGTTGCAAAACGCTAAAATAGAAGTCAGATTTGTGGCACTGAACGCGGTGCAAGTCCTGCCTCCCCCATCTCCTCATTGGTTTATAGAAACATATACCCACGTGCCATCTCCTCATTGATTATACACACATGGGTGATTGAAAGATGAACTGAGGTCAGTCAGTCAGTTATGGTAATAAACCTTATTATGAAAGTTAGATGCCAATCGCCATATAAAGTCCAAAGAAGAAAAAGCCGGGAAGGAGGAGAGATGATTAGAAACAATTCGGTTGACCGTTTTATGTGTATTCATTGTCGGAGTAGAGGACCTTGTGCATTTCAGCTAGCTAAATTGCCATAAATGTTTAATGCTTTTTCGACCTTTCCCCAAGTTGATATAATTGGTTCAGAGTGCTGTTATATGAATCACGTCCCTGGCTAATGTCTGCAGGGTAGCCTATATCAACAGCCAGTAGTGAATAGTAAAGATAATGCTTCTATAAGTTCAGTGTGAACAGTGAGGCTCAGATAGGCATAGAGGGGTTCTCTCCAGCAGCTTTGTCCACTCTCAGACAGAGAGAGACTGGGAGGCTGAGGTGCTGCTGTATGCAGTGAGATAAACTCATCCCAGTCTGCTGCAGGGAATTGGGAAACTGGGAGCCATTCAGGTCAGAGGTGGACGACTGCATTGTGCGGGGACTGGTGTTAATAGCTAGACATTCATCACCCTGTCACCCATGTATGTGGGCGCCCACTTGCACAGGCTCAATCACACACACATAGGCTCAATCTCTCTCATTTATGGACACACATGCACAGAATCTCAAACACACACTAAATCTCACACACACCTAGTCTCTCTCTCACTCTCACACTCTCTCACTCACACTCTCACTCTCACTCACTCACTCACTCACACACACACGCAGAAACTCTCTCTCACACACACATGGTAGCAGGGCGTACTGATATTCCAGATGGGTGGGATGGCCTGCGCTCCACTGATATTTACCCACAGTGATCCTCTCTGCACGTGCTCACCGTGGTTAGGGGAAGGACGCTCACACACACATACACACACTCCCACATATACACTCCATCCAACAGCACATTATCTGTCCCTCTATTACTCATTACTCATGCGGTCTGATGGACACATACATAATAGTTCATTGGAAAATATGTTAATGATTCAGTGTATATAATTAATATTTGTAAATAATGGATGATGGGTGATATTTATCCCATTCAGGCTATTTGTTAGCTAGTGGATGAGTAGATGCTTAGTTTGCTGGGAGATAGGCCACATAGATAGATAGCAACATCACAACCCAGAGAGAATCAAACAAAATGATTATAGAAGCAGAAATGAAATATTGACTTATTTATAACTGCGTGAATCATGTGTATGCACAGCCAGTGTAGAACAAAATTGGAAAAGAATAGAACTGTAATGTCCACTTGGTAATAGACATTTACCATGAGCTTCATCTCAACAGTAACCTAGGATAACCGTATCACACACAGAGCTAAAACAGTGAACATTGAATCAGTGTTACAGTTCAGAGGCTACGTCATGGAGTCATAAGAGTGCTCAGGTCCATATTTATAAGAGTGCTCAGGTCCATATTTAGCCCTGTCTGCCAGCTTGTCTCTGTGATGATCCATTCCCTGACTGTACAGAGAGACTGATGATCCCCGTGGCAGAGTGGCAGCCGGGGGCCTAGGCTTCTCCTGTTGGAGTTATGGTCTGGGGAAGGGGGGAGAGAGGGAGGGTCAGACGCAGTCAGCCTGTAACAGACCTGAACTGTAATAGCTTTTGTCTTCAGCTTATTAATGCGTGTGTGTGTTTCTGTGTCTGTATATATATGTGTGTGTGTGTTTCTGTGTCTGTATATATATATGTGTGTGTGTGTGTGTGTGTGTGTGTGTGTGTGTGTGTGTGTGTGTGTGTGTGTGTGTGTGTGTGTGTGTGTGTGTGTGTGTGTGTGTGTGTGTGTGTGTGTGCATTTGTGAGTATTGCACCATTTATTAATAGATAAGAGTCATTACCATGACAGCCGCTCAGGATCCAAAATGGCCGCCCGCCGTGGGGCCCCCAGCCACTCGGTCGCCATTAAACTCCAATTATTAACATGGGTTTTGAAGGCTGCTGCTCAGAGGAGCTTAATGAGGGAATTCGTGGGCCATTATTAAACCAGCAACAGGGGAAACTTCTCTATTACCTGCTGTACAGTATAAGTAACTGAGACAGACAATGGTGCTGTACAGACTGTGAGCATGGCCACAGACATGGCAGACAGGTCTGCCAAATTGGCCTGTTAATCTTTATAAAGATGTCAGGCTGTGGTATGAATAATTAGGCTAGCGATAGGAATAATCACACATACACACAAACACACACACACACACAGCTTTCAGTTAGTCAACGTTAGCTCCACACTAGCTCCAGCACCATGGTCATTGGCCCATATCTTTGATCTACATATCTGTACAAAACTGGGCATGTCCTATTCTGCCCCCCCCCCCCCCCCCCTCTCTCTCTCCTGCTCTGTGAGATCTGACCAAAGAATTCACCTGGTCTGTGTGACAGTGTTTAGTTTGACTTGTCTCCAGCCCAGTGTTCAGGCTATGAAATATTCACCATGTTGGCACCTGTATGAGTGTACAAAGCAGAGTAGGGCTCGAAGGCAGTAACCTGGCACACAGACGCGATGGTGCATGGTTGTCCAGGAAGCAGGAAGCCCTCTCAGGCTGTAATTAAAGCAACCAATCACACACAGCAGCACAGGCTGAAGGTCATCATTAGTCACCATGGTTGTTTTCAAGATATAAACCAAGTTTTTGGTTGAATCAATGTTTCACCAACTCATTTTTTTTTTGCCAGTTTTACTGTTTTAGTATTAACAGGGAAAAATAATGTTATACTCCTTGAAGTGTACAGGAGTATATACCAGGTGCAAGGTATCAAAATGTCTCATAAAAGGATTAGGAATACCTACACACTGTCACATCTCTTTGAAGTCTACCGGAGCATGCTGTACAATAGCATGCAGGTATTTACTTTCCTTTCATAAGTCTCTCTAATGGCTGACCCAGTGTTGTTCTCTTTTGGCTCTAATTCATTAGAACAGTAGCAGCTTTGGCAGAGATCCATTGTTCATGTGTGGTTCTCCTCTCTATCTCGATCTCTGCAGGATGTTACTGTTTAGAAGGCTGTGGCCTCCCAGGGACGTCTGGGAAACACTAGTCTAATTAACAGATAGAGAGGGAGTGGGGAAGGAGAGAGAGAGGGGAGGGAGAACATGAGAGAGAGTAGAGAGAGAGCGATGAGAGAAGGAGAGTGAGGTAACGAGAAGAGGGAGTGGGTGAGAGAGAGAAACCTCCACAGCTTTACTGTTTATGTAGTAAACTGCAGCAGCAGTAATCACAGAGCAGGACCATACAGACTATAGCAGCTGGGTCTGGGTCTGGCTACAGTTAGTTTTCCCTGTAGTAACTACAGTCAAAGTGATTCCAGATGGAGAGGGATACGTTCCAGGTTCCTTGCTGTGCCTCAGTCTTTCAGACACCAACCAAGGCATAGCAGAGACTTGGTTCTGAATGAATTGTTTTCTAAGCTTTGAAAGGCTTACAATTTGGCATATTTTTTCGGTTTAATGCGTTCTTTCAGTTCAAGGAGGAGACTCAGTACAATCCTCTGTCAGATTTCTATGAATTGTGTTGTCATCATTGTGAAAGTAAAATGAGAAAGGACTATTTGGTGTACACTGTCAGATGAGTCAACATTCTGATGAACCATTTATCTTTGTGATAAACCATTAACCAATTCTCCCTGTATTTGTCCCCAGGTGGCATCTCTAGGTGTGACCACGTTCACCCTGTGTGCTCTGTGCATTGACCGGTTCCGCGCAGCCACCAATGTCCAGATGTATTACGAGATGATCGAGAACTGCACCTCCACTACAGCCAAGCTCGCCGTCATCTGGATCGGAGCTCTCCTATTGGCTCTCCCTGAGCTCCTGATCCGCCAGCTGGTCACCGAGGACCCCGCCCTACCAGATGACCTCCCAACGGAGCGCTGTGTGGTGCGCATCTCGACATCGCTCCCAGATACACTCTACATCCTGGGTCTAACCTACGAGGGCGCGCGGCTCTGGTGGTGCTTCGGCTGTTACTTCTGCCTCCCTACGCTCTTCACCATCGGCTGTTCCCTCGTCACCGCCCGCAAGATCCGCCGCGCCGAGCAGGCCTGCGTCCGCGGCAACAAGAAGCAGATACGCCTAGAAAGCCAGATGAACTGTACCGTCGTGGCGCTCGCCATCGTCTACGGCGCCTGCGTGGTCCCGGAGAACATCTGTAACATCGTGTCGGCATACATGGCGGCGGGCGTGCCGGAGCGGACCATGGCAGTCTTACACCTCCTGTCACAGCTGTTGTTGTTCTGCCGGGCGGCAGTGACGCCTGTGTTGCTCCTGTTATTATGTCGTCCGCTAGGCAGAGCCTTCCTGGACTGTTGTTGTTGCTGCTGCTGTAACCATGCCCACTCCTCAGGCACGGCTAGTGATGATAATGAGCATGAGTGTACCACAGAGCTGGAGCTGTCGCCCTTCAGCACCATACGCAGAGAGCTCAGCAACTACACTCCCGCAGGGTCCAACTGTTAAAACCACACAACTACTGTTAAAGGTCCAGTGCAGTCAAAAACATGATTTTTCAGTGTTTTATATTCAGTGTATATTTCCACACTATGAGGTTGATATAATACTGTGAAATTGTGAAAATGATGATAATGCCCCTTTAGTATAAGATCCGTTTGAGAAGACCGCCTGAAATTCATCCTGTTTTGGTGGGATGGAGTTTTGGCCTGCCCGGTGACACCAGCAGGTGGTAAATTAGTTAGACCAATTAGAAAGAGAGTTACAAACGTCTCTGTCAAAAACGGCAAGTTTTCAGTCTTTCCCCTCCCCACTCAGACCATTAACCAGACAAGCTGAGCTAAATTCTTGCTGGAGAAATTGCTATTTTTTAAGAAGCTGTTTTTCATTTTTGACAAGTTACTTAATTATTACCCAAAAAATGATATGATGTTGAGATAAAAATGGCTGCATTGGAACTTTAATGACTACACAGCTACTCACCTGCAGGACTATACAAACATACTAGTACACAGAACTGTACAACTTCACACCTGCAGAGTCAAACTGCTAAGACTGCACACCTTTGCAACTACAGAACTATACAACATTTCACAAGCAGAATCAAACTGCTTGGATTACATACCTGTACACCAACGGTACAAAACTACAACACAGTTAGCTACACAACTGACAAACTGGGTGCTAGGGCCACACAACTTCTGTACAGCATACTATTACACAACTACTGTATATAACTACACACTAGCAGGGGAAAAGTGTCAGGACTACACACTATACATCCGCAGGGAGCAAGTAACATCTGAACAGCCACACTGCCGAGACAACTGCACTACAACTCCCAATACACATACTGTGCTCCAACCCAGTACACAAACCCAGTGTTCTGAACTGGGCCCAGACATGAATGGACAAAGCCAGACACTCGAGACCAGACTACGCTGGACTGTGTTGAGCTGAAATGGACTCAGTGGAGTGGACTAGGCGTGGCTGGGCTGGAGTGGACTCCGAATAGTTGACTGGAGTGGACTGGGCTAGAACGGACATAGTCACGTCACCCCTCACTCAAACTCTGCACTCACGATTCAGTTCACACACACGCCTTACTCGCACACTGGACTGTACATACTGTATACTACACACTCTATCACTCTAGTGAAGGAAAGCTATATAGGGAAGGAATGAAGGAAGCGTATAGAGGAGGAATACAGGGACATTACAAGCATATTGTGATTGTTTTCTTTTAATGCACATTAATATTACTGTAATCGTCGTGGTTGATTTCTGCATACAACTCTGCACTGCCAAACACCTTTCCTCGCTTTCACACTCTGTCGTGCCCTCCTGTTAGTGTCAGAGTCAGGGCCTCTCTGTCTCTGTGTCTTTTCTGACAGTAACTTGTTCTAAATGGCCGAGTGTACAGTGTTGTGATTCAAACTCTTGATGAAGTCGGTGCTTCTTGTCGACTTGTTTAATTGAACTTTGTGAGTATCTTGTTCACTCTGTCTGTATTTGATAGCAGAAGATGTAAGCGCACACAGTCATCAGTCTAGTTTCTGGTTTCTAGATAGGTTTTTATATAGCCAAAAAAACTGTCCCTTTGATTAAAAAAAATAACTTGATCTTGACTGCAGGATTGCAGCTCTGTAAAAAAAACATGTTTTGAGTGGTGTATTACTTACCTTGTATTCCTGACCAGAAAAGATGATTCTTTATTAGAATTAGAATTCACAATGTTTTCCCCGTACAAACGGACAGAAAAACGCACCGTGGGTGTGCAACGCCACAGACGCTTCCAAATTCATCATCTATAGATTACGCAGACAGAGCAGAACATACACCAGCAGCATATATCTCTGCGTATCATTCCCTTATAACCTTCTTTACAGTGTTATACAACGAGGACGATAGCAAAGAAGCGTCTGGCATGTATGTGAGTCTGGGTTAGCGGCGATAAGGAGAGATGAATGTTGTGTTTATCATCTCCATAACAGAATTGTCTGTCATAAGAAAACTAAGCAGAGCCAGCTCTTGTTTCCACTCCTGGAGGAATCTGCTGTGGATACTGCTGCACTCCCACTGCTCTGAGGAGGTGGTATTTTCTTTCTCACACCACCGCACATCCGCTCCTCTATTTGATGTGTCGCAGAGAGCGAGAGATAGATCAGCTATTTCTGTCTGTGTAAGAGAACAGCTCGGAAAGACAGGCAGGAACGGACCATACTAACATTCTACTGACAAGACACACGTTTTCCATTGGCAATCCATGCCTTCTGACGTTCTATCGAGACATGGTCATTAGGGGTAACATTTGACTGACCATCAATCAACATTCCATTTCCATTCCATTTGCAACAGACAGGCAACAGGATTGGCATTGATTCTTGGCATTTTATGCGGCACTGTGGCATCTATGTCATTCACCTCTCAGATTCTGAATCAAAAAGCCCAATTTACATCCTGATTACAATAACAGTTCTGTGCACTTTAAAAAAACACCATAAATTGGGGCTATTGTCTGAAACTTTTTCCTTCTCTTCCCATCTGAGTTCAAGCTGCATCGTGGGATGCTGTCACCATCGCGTCGCAGATAGGATGACAGGCATCTGTACCATTCATGCTGGTAATTTTCCAGACAAATTAGGACTCTAGACATCAACAGTGGTTCAATCACACTCCATCAGAGCCTCAGTAGCTACAGCCCTGTGTACAGCTCCATCCACGCCTTTGTCTGTCTGTCTCTGAGGGAGCAGGATGAAGAGTACTCTGTCTTATTCAACTCGCTGTTGTCATTGTCATTCAATCTCAGGAATAGTTTCCCACACCCAGATAAAGCCTGAAATTAAGTTTAAGATTCCCATTGAGTTTCATGCTTTTCAGTCCAGGAATAGGCTTAATCTGGGTCCGGGAAACTGGTAGGCTACATCTATTGAGCTACCTGGCTTGTATTACAGTATCAGCAGTCATGCTTACAAAATTCTAGTAAACATACAGTATGAGTATATTTTGGGCTGGGTGACATCATAACAGTTACCCGTTAGCCCTGACACAAGCTCACGCCACATCAGCGCTAACTATGGCCAGTGCTACACTAACGTTAGCCCCCCTGTCCTCACGTCACTGCAGCTCAGCACTTACAATCCCCTTTCTCCTCACATCACTGCAGCCCAGGGCTAACGCTAACTAGCCCCTTCTCCTCACATCACTGCAGCCCAGGGCTATCGCTAACTAGCCCGTTCTCCTCACATCACTGCAGCCCAGGGCTAACGCTAACTAGCCCGTTCTCCTCACATCACTGCAGCCCAGGGCTAACGCTATGCTAAAGCTAGTCGCTAGCCCCTTTCTCCTCATATCACTGCAGCCCAGTACTAACGCTAGCTAGCCCTTGCTCCTCACATTTCTTTTTGCAAACTTAAGCTAGTCGCTAACTCCTTTCTCCTCACATCACTGTCAAACCACTCTCCACTGAGTTACCTCCTGATATTATCACTTTATTCTGTTTGCCAGA
Source organism: Oncorhynchus mykiss (assembly GCF_057628025.1). Taxonomy (NCBI): domain Eukaryota; kingdom Metazoa; phylum Chordata; class Actinopteri; order Salmoniformes; family Salmonidae; genus Oncorhynchus; species Oncorhynchus mykiss. The sequence goes on from NC_143036.1 coordinate 55,504,787, forward strand.
AATATGAGTTGCCCGCTGTCAACAGTCATTACTGTCTTCCATGAGTTCTCTGGGTGCAGATATATTGCATGGAATCAGATATCTACTAGGAGGAACCTGATTTTTATTTTGATGGCCGTGTTTCACACAATTACAATATCAAGGCACAAGGCGAGACCCAGATGCAGACACAGGAGGCAGATGGTTGTAGTCTTACAATGTTTAATAATCCAAAAGGGTAGGGAAGAGAATGGTTGTGGACAGGCAAAAAGGTCAAAACAGGAGGTACAGAGTGGCAGACAGGCTCGTGGTCAAGGCAGACAGGCTCGTGGTCAAGGCAGGCGGGTACAGAATCCAGAAACAGGCAAGGGTCAAAACCTGCGGGGACTATAAAAATGAGAATAGCAAAAGGAGTACGGGAAAAACACCTTGGTTGACTTGACTAAACATACAAGACGAACTGGCACAGAGAGACAGGAAACACAGGGATACATTTACTGGGGGAAATAAGTGACACCTACAGGGAGTGGAGACAATCACATGAACAGGTGAAAAAGATCAGGGCGTGACATGCAAGGAAATTGACATATTCCTTGAGGAGTAGAGGAATATTCTGTCTTTCTGTGTGTATTCTCTCTCCTTCTAACCTCTTTCTCCCTATCTGCAGTATGCTATCTTCAGCCATTTTAATGGGTGAGTTTTGATCTGTGCAGTCAAACACATTCAAATGTGTCCAGCCAGTAGCACAGTGGGAACAATGCATAATTCAACCCTGGCAAATTAACCAACAGTCAGCTGTACAGAACAGCATACATATGCACTACAGAAGAGATGGAAAAGTAGTAAACGAGTTTAGTTTTTAGACAGAGTGCTAGGTTGTTAACTGGGAACCATGCTAAGACATGTTTATGTATAAGGAGCCAGTCACGATGCGATCCACTGGCCCAAGACCTCCTTTCCCACTGTCTCTGACACAATCTGTCAGTGCCATTTGAGTTAACATGGGTGAGACAGAGAGAGGGAGAGAGAGAGAGTGAGCGATAATGAGAACGAGACATATGCTGCTCTCTGCATACTCTATTGATTTGAGTCCACAATCAGGGTTTTGAGTGGTTTTCCTAACCCTTTATCTATACAATCAATCTGAAATATGTATCTTGGGCAATGTAGACAGGAACCTAAACCGTGCAGTATTATGTGTGCATTGGGGTGGAAGAGATGAGGTTGCTGCCACACTAGAGATCAGAGATAGAGAAATAGAAAATAAGGCCTAGATTCAATCAGATCAAACGTTAACCAACACCCGCATAGCTGATGGGAGGTGTAACTGCGTTGGAGCTGTCAAATTGGTGAGCAGCTGCTCTTGATCATTGTCATGAAGTCACATCCTTCCTACTCGTGTTAAAAGTTCAGAACAAGAAAGTGTAAGCTATATAGAAATAATGACACTCAAATTGAAAATCATTAAAGTACATAATGAGGATTTCTATCAGCTGAATCATGGTCTAGATTTTATCTCACATTCCAGTGTAGGAACTTGTAAACAAGGCTGCAAGAGATTTCACTTAATGCGACTCTGCAGCCTCTGGCAATGTCCACTTCAGGTATAGCCCATTAGGCTAGTCGCCAATGCTCGAAAAGGTCTTTTGTTTTTGAGATACCCCTACCCGAGGTAGAACAAAACACAGACATGTAGTTCACCTCTCTTATGTCTCCCATTTATGAAATGATTATGTAAATACTTTACTGCAAAAGTGGTTATATTTATAGATATAGTGACACACCCCCTAAACTCAAAAAGTGCAGATTAATGCCCCTGGCTGGAGGGGGGATGGGCCACATAAGGTCATGTAACCCAATATTGCAGGCTCTGATATTACTAACATTTAGAATACAAGTAGTCAGTTGTTAGCATCTTGGAAATAGAGACCTGTGAATATGGAGATACAATAGGAGGAAATGTCAACTATGAATATTTATGATGAATGTAAGCTTGACTTTTTGGTAACTGATTAATAGACAAGTAAAATTTGATCTTTATAAGTACAGTATCTTCCTGCCTGACAAAAAGTAGTTTTTACACTTAACCTTTATTTAACTAAGTAATAAGAACAAATTCTTATTTAAAATGACAGCCTACCGGGGAAGTGGGTTAACTACCTTGTTCAGGGGTAGAACAACAGATTGGAATTTAATTCCAATGGTGGTTTAATCACCTGTACTGTATATATATTGGATACATTTGTCCCTTCATACAAACAGCTTGTTGAAGAAGGAAGCTGAGGAAAGTCAGTTTGGCCCCTAAGACCCTCACAAACATCCTGCCTATCTGTATCACCCCCTGGTACGGTATTGCTAGGTATTACTATACTGTTGGAGCTAGAAACACAAGCATTTCGCTGCACCTGCGATAACATCTGCAAATGAGGGTATGCGACCAATAAACTGTGATTTGATTTGATTCAGTTTTCTATGCATGTTTTAAATGAGGGACATCTTTCAGATTTGTGTACTGTTCTTATGATCTGATCTTAAGACTCTTTTTGTGCAATTCAACTATGTTGGGAATACAATAAACCTGCCATAATTACACTCAAACACCTTTTTATGCATATAGAAAAGGCAACAGATTGCTTGGCATGGCAACACCTAGTGTCCCAAGTCATGAACCGCTTTGAGGATCAATGAGGCAACTGGGAGGCTCCAACGAAAGGAAAGAGAATCCAACCATGAAACCCTCTCCCTGACACCCTCACCCTCTGCCCTGGAGTTGCTGTTGACTTGGTGTTATTATGGTGTATGGGGAGAATGCAATCACGCATTACGACAAGAATATAAGGCAGGTCACTACAATGAACCAACACAACCTGACACTCATTGACAAGAAATGCCATCAACTTAGTGGGCTTTCACATTTCATAGGAATTGCAGCTCTCCAGTGTCAATGCCATCCTGAATCTCCCAGAACTGTCCTGGATAGGCCCCCTGCACCTTCAGTCCTCCCCTCTGGCAGTAACTACAGACAGACACCAAGGAACTGGAATGCCACTGACAGACTGTCAGTAGGCCATTCAGCAGCCAAAATGCCACGTGGAAAATGCTGGCGTGCATTGCCATCACATGTACCTATTTTGCTACCACCCATGTCTGGCCAGCACATGTGATACCTGAACTGGACTCGCATGTAAAGAATGACCTCTCATGTTAGGGTGACTCATGAATTGGTCTGGGAAACTATGCTGTAATCCCAGCATTATTTTAAGGATATATGCCGTCCCCTTAGGATGGTCAAATTTAAACAAAGATGATTGTCATTATGTATGGTGGCTGGGGATTGACTGTGAGATAGTGGCCTTTGTGCTTCACACTTGACCAGCTCCTCTGCACCCACTTTACTGTCCTAGGTCATAGTCTATGACATACACTCTAGCTAACTTCTTGTTAACCTGAGGTCACCCTCACCGGTTCTGTCACTCTCCTCATGTCCTGCTGGGCCTGCCCCAGACCGTAATCACAGCCAACCAACCACAGTTAATATCAGCTTAAAATGATCGTTCTACCCAACAAACAAGGGAATATGAAGGAATATGTAGGATTTGACCAATAGGATTTGTTCCACATTCAACATAAAAAAAACTCCTCACACAGGTCAATTAGGCATTGGAAAGATCTCAGGGCAGATCTGTTTGTGACAGCCTTTTCACAGACTCTCTTTCACAACCAGACAACTAACCATTCCACTGCTGAAGTATCCCCAGCATCGTCCAGGCCGAGATTAGTCAATGGGTCTCGTTGGCATGCAAGCAGCATCTCCTAAGTGTCCGCACCCAACTGTTGTAGAACTGGATACTGATCACCACACAGCCCCAATAGCCCGCCAGTCATATTGAAAGGATACTGCCCTTGTCGCTGCCGCTTGCCCAGAATGACCAGTTAGCTGTGCGAGCTGGCCAGGCCCCAGAACTAAAGCCACCACTGGCTACTTTGTCTCCTCATCCTTTAAGTGCGCAGCACTCGTGTCCTGTCATCTCAAAGGCGTTGAATCAACCTTTGCACATGGGGGAAAAGAGGGGAAAGGTTAGAGCTGCACATATAGGCTGCTAGAGTAGCTGACTGTTGTATAACATGCTTCTTTCCTGTAACTTGGGTACGCTACTATGTGCTTGTGCCGTGAAAGGCTTGTTATCATATCATTTTTTGTGGAATTGCCCATTGTTGATATGCTGTAAGTGTGTGAATGAGATTTAAACATGAACACACGTTAAAAAGCTATTTGGCTCCAGGTATTCAAACACAACAGAGGCATGGCAGTGCCACTCACAGTCCTAGAAATACCAAGAGCCTTTAAAAAATAATAATTTTAAAGACAGAATAACACATTCAATACAAAATAAACAAGGGTAATTGATATGCTGGCGAATGTGTTTGAGTGTACCACGTTGGCCATATTGGATTCAGAATCAAATTGATTTACTTCAAAAAATCTTTATGGGCATGAGTGTTGTACACGTTTCTGAAGAAGAATGCCTCTCATCTACAAAATTCATATTTACAGGTGATTTAACCTCCATCAAATGGTATTATGGCAGCCATATTGGATTTTGGACACCATATTGGATTTGAGGCAAAATCCATGGTGGCCCTTGACTTAATTACAAGAGTAGATACAAAATCCTTCAAGGAACGTTGGACCCAAATAAATCTAATTCCGATGTCTGAGCCCACTTGTTTTCCTTAGAGCAGATTACACTAACCACAACATAAAAAAACATGTCTAACTGAATGTATTTTTGTCAGGCAGGACCATACAGCACTGAATGAAAGCAAATTTGACTTGGAAAAGTGTCTATTAATCAGCTAACAAAAAGTAAAGCTTACATTCATAATAAATATTAATTGTTGACATTTCCACCTATTGTATCTCTGTGTTTACTGGTCTAAATTTCCAAGATTCATTAAGATATCCTAATGTTGCTAGTTTGTTTTTATCGGGCAGACAACTGACTGCTTGTATTCTAAATTGTAGCAATATTAGAGCTTGCGATATTGGGTTAAGTAAGCTTATGAGGCCCATCCCCCCCTCCAGCAAGGCATTATTCTGCACTTTTTTTGTTTAGGGGGTGTGTCACAATATCTTCAAATTTAACAACTTTTGCGGTAAAATATGTTTACACAACCCCCCATTTTATATATGGGAGACAGTAGGGATGTGAAAAAAAACATGGTTGTTTTTTGTTCTACCTTGGGTAGCCTATAGTGCCAGGAGCCACTTGTGAATAGTATAGCTCTAACGCAATTCCACCGCCAAAACAACCGCTAGGCGGATGTCGGCTAAAGCGTATCTGATCGAATAGAGTCCTAAATCTGTGAGAGCTTTTCTATAAGGGTTGATATGAGCATCCCAGATATCTGATACTGGCGACTGACCATGCAATCTCCAGCCTTGGGGAAGAAATTTGTCTTGGCCCCTAAAACCCTCACAAAGTTTTACAGATGCACAATTGAGAGCATCTTCTCTGGCTGTATCACCACAACTGCACCGCCCACAACCGCAGGGCGCTCCAGAGTGTGGTTGTTACCTGCCCTCCAGGAAACCTACAGCACTTGATGTCACAGGAAGGCCAAAAAGATCATCAAGAACATCAACCACCCAAAGCATGACCTGTTCACCCCACTATCATCCAGAAGGCGAGGTCAGTAGAGGTGCATCAAAGCTGGGACCGAGAGACTGAAAAACTGCTTCTATCTCAAGGCCATCAGACTGTTAAATAGCCACCGCTAGCCGGCTTTCAACCGGTTACGTAACCCTGCACCTTAGAGGCTGCTGGCCTATATACATAGACTTGGAATCACTGGCCACTTTAATAATGGAACACTAGTTACTTTAATAATGTTTAAATAATGTTTCATACTGCTTTACTCATTTCATATGTATATACTGTTTTCTATTCTACTGTATTTTAGTCAATGCCACTCCGACATTGCTCAATCTAATATTTATATATTTCTTAATTCCATTATTTTACTTTTAGATTAGTGTGTATTGTTGTGAACTGTAAGACACTACTGCACTGTTGAAGCTAGGATCACAAGCATTTCGCTACACCCGCAATAACATCTGCTAAATATGTGTATGTGACCAATACAATTTGATTTGATGAGTGTTTTTATTTCTTTTCTATGATTGTCTCTCCGGCTTTTGTTGGACTGCCATTCATTTCTAGGTCAGTGCCAGCGCTGAATGGTTGGGTGCATTTAAGATGTGCTCACTGAAGAATCTCTTTCTGTGTCTCTGAGAGGTGAAGAGGCTGCGGTAGACATTGTAAGAGCCTTCACTTCACTACCCTAAAAGGTTGCCATGCTTCAGCTGCTATTCTCTCTCTCTCTCTCTCTCTCTCTATATATATATATATATATATATATATATATTAGATAGATAGATGGCCCTTTGCAGTTTTGTTAAAGCACTGCTGATGTTGGATGAATTCTCTTCAAAGATCCATTCTATTCTTCAGGGCTGAGATTTGGGTCATGGGCATCTGCAGGTCAATGTCTGGGATGATTGTTTGACTTGGCTAGTGTTGTTATCTTTGCTCCCATTGACCTCTGCTAGCATTATGCCTGACATCAGCACATTGTAGCGTTAGCAGTGCTAACACTTTTCTCTCTCGTTGATAGGCAGATAGATGAAAGACTGTTTAGAGAACAAATCCCAACAAACACTGATGGGTGAGTGTAAGGGAATGGAGACACACACACACAAGCACACACTACCACACACAAATACACACACATACACACAAGCACACGCACACATACAGACACACCCGGTCTCTCTCTCTCAAGCTATTATTTCCCAAGCATAAATGCCTAGTAATTAGTCCATTATTATTTTATGTATTCAAATGGTTTACCTCATTAGGGGGGGGGAGAGAAGTGGGTTTGGGCAGGGTTGAGTCTTCAGCTAGAGCTGTAAAAAAAAAAATCCTGGCTTGTCACAGCATTTCCCAAGAGTTACAATTACAGTCATTTCCAAACTGTGTGGCATTAATCACATTCTGTCTCTAACATAGTTTCCATTGCCCCACTCTAAGTAAGAACCAGAGACTGTATCATGCTGCCAGAAAGTATGGCAACACAATTTTATTAACACTTAAAAGTATTTTCCTCATGATTGCATTGTGAGCAGCACAATATTTCTTTTTCATACTTCTTACAATTACAGCATGTGTCCTTCAAGTGATTCTCTTCTTCTACCCATGGTGTTTCTCTTCATTGATTAACTGAGACTCCCACTGATTGTCAGATGTGTTAAAGAGAGCAGCCCAGCTCTGCTCCTCCCTGCGTTGCCTGGCAGTCTTCCGGGTCCTGCAGTGGCAGAGGGGGATTAGGTGTGTGATGTAGTTTCGGGGGGACACACGCATTCGCACGCACACGCGCACGCGCGCACGCGCACACACACACGCACACACACGCGCACGCACACGCGCACACACACGCGCACACGCGCACACACACACACACACACACACACACACAGAGAGAGACACACATACACCCCACTGGGCTGCCCCTGCTCATCTCTGAACTCTGAAGAGGGTTCTGAGAGCTGAGGTGACTCGTAGGGGAGGAGTGTGTGTGTGTGTGTGTGTGTGTGATTGAAGCAGGAAAAGACACCTGCTGCTCTACCTACTTAATGGGGGGGGATTAATAGACACTTTTCCAAGTCAAATTTGCTTTCATTCAGTGCTGTATGGTCCTGCCTGACAAAAATACATTCAGTTAGACGTGTTTTTTTTATGTTGTGGTTAGTGTAATCTGCTCTAAGGAAAACAAGTGGGCTCAGACATCGGAATTAGATTTATTTGGGTCCAACGTTCCTTGAAGGATTTTGTATCTACTCTTGTAATTAAGTCAAGGGCCACCATGGATTTTGCCTCAAATCCAATATGGTGTCCAAAATCCAATATGGCTGTATTCTCTCTCAACCCAGTGGTGCTCAATCCACTGAGATTGTAGTCTGTAATATGGGCCTTTTCCTCAAACCCTACTTTTAATTACTTGAATTCAGATTTTGTATTAATTGATTAGTCATTAAGGTTGAGACATCTGGTCACTCTAAGAGTTTAATTTAATCCAGAGTTTGTTAGTATGCAGGAGTCGTACTGCAGCAAATGTGATTTCATCAAGAGGTGACAATTTCCTATTTCAAGTGATTTCTTTCTACCTCTTAATCAAAAAAAAAAAACAAGCCCTCCGCCTTCTGCCCAAACACCTATAATTTCATCAAACAATCTGCTGAAATCTTTCATGACAATTAAGCATGGGGTGACTGTGGGAAAATGGAGCACTGTCACTACGGCAACTCAATTCAACACTGTTGCCTTGGAGATTTCCATGGTGATTGCTGAAGTCACAAAGCCTGCATTTGGAGGAGGCAGTTAGGATCCCCGGTCCCCTTTCTCTGTGGGCTGAGGTGTATTATTAGCTGCCTGGCACACTGCCTGTCCTTCTTCCTCCTGTTGTGTCCAACCCAGCCACATAACACACTGTATCTACCGGAGAGGATTTTAGCTTTACAGAGCTGTAACTGAGGATCACTGGCTGATAAGCTAACATTGATTTGATTTCACACGGGCTGAATGACAGAATTCCTTGCGTTTGCGTGTGCGCGCGTGTGTTTGTATGAGAGAGAGATATTCCTCTCTTCCAGCGGCTGTTTTGTGATTGTTCTGCTCCACTGCGACAGAGCCCTCCTCTGGAGCTGAATGCTGATGGTATGGAGCTCTGCTCTAACAGAACTCAACTGTCACGCTGCTGTAGATATAGAGAGCTGGGAGCTTTGACTATCACCTGCCATTCATTTCCCCTGGGCGGTAAGGCTGGGTGGATGGATGACTCAGAGCCAGCAGGGATGGTATCAGTAGCACTGACCGACAAGACCCTAACACTACAGGATGAGATATTCTAGTCACTGCCGTCTGTTTGTGTGGACAGCTCTCAAATTACACATTTGTATTCCTTATACAGTGCATTACTTTTGATCAGACCAGTGTAATAACATAATCAAATAGAACACAGTTAATTCTAGGAACTCTGTGAGTACAGCTAAGTAGTGCGCTAGTGAATAAGGTATCAGCAGCCTCTGTGATGCACTTGCAGTGATGCAGAGTGAAGAGGTTGTGGGGATGCATCAGACTAACAGCAGGGGACCTTGGCAGCACATCACGTCCCCTCGCCACCAATGTGCCACTGACTCTTGTCTGTTCAGAGCTCTCTCTCATCCCCTCCATCTCAATCCCTCTCTCCTTCCTTCTTTCTCTCTCTCCCTTTATCCCCCTATTCTTCCTCTACCCCTCTCTCTCTGTCTTGCCCAGAGTGACCTGGCACAAGACATGTATTCTGGAGAGTTGTCAGGTGTAAAGACAATTGGCTCCCAGCCCAGATGCAGTAAAAACAACAAAGAAACAAAACCCCACCCAGCCACTGTAGTCATACTGTACTCTACTATATGCCAAGTCATGTGATGTATACATTGCCTTTGGAAAGTGTTCAGATCCCTTGACTTTTTTCACATTTTGTTACGTTACAGCCTTATTCTAAAATGTATTTTATTTTTAATTATCTCAGCAATCTACACACAATATAATGACAAAGCAAATCAGGTTTTTAGACATTTTGCTAATTTATTTAAAAAAATGTTGTCACACCCTGACCATGTTTTGCTTTGTATGTTTCTATGTTTTGGTTGGTCAGGGTGTGAGCTGAGTGGGCATTCTATGTTACATGTCTAGTTTGTCTAGTTCTATGTTTGGCCTGATATGGTTCTCAATCAGAGGCAGGTGTTCGTCATTGTCTCTGATTGGGAACCATATTTAGGTAGCCTGTTTGGTGTTGGGTTTTGTGGGTGATTGTCCTTGTTCCTGTCTCTGTGTTACTTTGCACCAGTATTAGGCTTCGGTTTTCGTGTTACGTTTATTGTATTTGATTTGTGTTTACTTTGTTTCATTAAACATGGATCGCAATAGCCATGCCGCATTTTAGTCTGACTCTCTTTCACATACAGAAAACAAATGTAAAATAAAACTCATATAAAACTCAAACTCATTTACATAAGTATTCAGACCCTTTACTCAATACTTTGTTGAAGCACCTTTGGCAGCGATTACAGCCTCGCGTCTTCTTGGGTATGACGCTACAAGCTTGGCACACCTGTATTTGGGGAGTTTCTCCAATTCTTCTCTGCAGATCCTCTCTAGCTTTGTCAGGTTGAATGGGGAGTGTCGCTGCACAGCTATTTTCAGGTCTCTCCGGAGATGTTCGATCGGGTTCAAGTCCAGTCTCTGAAAGGCCCACTCGAGGACAGTCAGAGACTTGTCCCAAAGCCACTCCTGCACTGTCTTGGTTGTGTGCTGTCATGTCTTTACTATCATTAAATGAAGGCTTTTCGTTTTTATAAAAGATTCTCTGTAATTAGTGTTACGCGATTAAACTGATTAATCATGTAACTGTAATTAACTAGGAAGTCAGGGCACCAAGGAAAATATTCAGAATATAATTTTCCTAATATAAGTTTTCAGATATATTCATATCTGATCAATGAATTCTTCTGATGAATGAATTCTTCTTTACCTCACGTTAGTCTCATTCCAAACGTCGTAAATTGTTGGTTATCTGCACAAACCCAGTCTTCACTATGAGTCATCCATACATCAATTGTCTTAAATTATTTATTTACTAACTAAGTAATTCACAGAAATGCATAAGCAAACAGTAGATAGTTACAAGGAAATGATAACGGAGTTTCCCTAGTGGGATAAACCGGCATCGCGGCTTGGTGTACATAAGGGAAGTGGGGGTTGACTGAGATAAGACAACACACAGTTGATAATTATAACAATTGAAATGCTAATCCTTTGCACATAAATGCTCACTCATTCGGGAACAAATGCAATCAATATATATATTTACGCTCAGTGTGTCGTCGGGGTCTCTGTTGAAGAGTTTGTTTCTGTTGGAGAGTTTGTCCTCCCTCTCCGTCGTGGTTAGAATGGATAGTTCAGAGTGACATTCATTCGTGTTGTTATGAATCGAGGTTTCGGCGGTTGTCGGTCTTCGCATTCAATGATACCGAATTCCTAGCTGCAGACTAGTAATTAATATCAAAGATTTGTTCTTCTTCTGTCAGTATCGATAGTCTAACAGTTTAACCACGTGGGATGGTTAAAAGATTCATCAAACTGGTTTCAAACCTTGGCCCTCTCGTTATCAAGGTAAGCTGGTCTGCAACCTTTGTCCTCTCGTAGTTGAGAGCAACATGGTCTGTTGAGAAATTCTCAAAGTGGGGGTTTTAGTCGGGAGAGCAGAAAAGGGCCTGTCCCAGGATGCCCGACCATAACTGTGCTCATGGGCGGTCCTCTGATTTAGTTAAAATCCTAAGAGAATTGGAGTTTCCTTGATTAAACAGTCCAAAATCACATTCCACAATTTCACAAACAGTATCATCCTCACTCATTCATCTTATACAACAATTAGATGTAAGCCTCATTTCTGAGGCTATTATATAAACAGCGTTATGGTAATGTGGCCGTATTGCCTCCCATGAGTTTCACAATATTGTACCAAACGGACCAGTTCGTAGCTGGATTCTTCACCGATCTTTTATACCTTCTCCAGAACATAAATGTTGTTCGGACCTCAAGTTCTGTGAGGTGGAAGACATTCCTTTGTTCTCTATGAAAATTCACTCTGTCTCTATACTGTGGCCATGAGGAGATAATCTCCTCCAGGAATTTATGACCTCTCTCTGACCACAGCAGCCTGGGTGTAAGAGACAGGGAGAGGGGGATGGGGCTTGCTGTACCCAAAGAGGGCAACTATGTGCTTAGGGTCCTTGTCCTGTTGGATAGTGAACTTTCGCCAAAGTCTGAGGTCCTGAGCGCTCTGGATCAGGTTTTTATCAAGGATCTCTCTGTACTTTGCTCTGTTCATCTTTGCTTAGATCCTGACTAGTTTCTCAGTCCCTGTCGCTGAAAAACATCCCCACAGCATGATGTTGCCACCACCAAGCTTCACCGTAGGGATGGTGCCAGGTTTCCTCCAATTGGCATTCAGGCCAAATAGTTCAATCTTGGTTACATCAGACCAGAGAATATTGTTTCTCATGGTCTGAGAGTATTTTGGCAAACTCCAAGCGGGCCGTCGTGTGCCTATTACTGAGGAGTGGCTTCCGTCTGGCCACTCTACCATAAATGCCTGATTGGTGGAGTGCTGCAGAGATGGTTGTCCTTCTGGAAGGTTCTCACATCTCCACAGAGGAATTTTAGATCTCTGTCAGAGTGACCATCAGGTTCTTGGTCACCCCCCTGACCAATGTCCTTCTCCCCCGATTACTCAGTTTGGCTGGGCGGCCAGCTCTAGGAAGAGTCTTGGTGGTTCAAAACTTCTTCCATTTAAGAATGATGGAGGCCACTGTGTTCTTGGGGATCTCCAATGCTGCAGAGATGCTTTGGTACCCTTCCCCACATCTGTGCCTAGACACAATCCTGTCTCAGAGCTCTATGACAGTTCCTTCGATTTCATGGCTTGGATTTTGCTCTGACATGCACTGTCAACTGTGGGACCTTATATACACAGATGTGTGCCTTTCCAAATCATGTCCAACCAATTTAATTTACCACAGGTGGACTCAGGTGGACATTCAAGTTGTAGAAGCATCTCTTGGATCGTCAATGGAAACAGGATGCTCCTGAGCTAAATTTTGAGTCTCATACTGTAGCAAAGGATCTGAATACCTATGTAAATAAGGTATTTACGTTTTAAAAATTACATACATTTGCAAAAATGTCAAACAAATATTATTGCTTTGTCATTATGGGGTATTGTGTGTAGATTGGTATGTTTTTTTTTATTTTACATTCATTTCAGAATAAGTTGGTAATGTAACAAAATGTGGAAAAAGTCAAGGGGACTGAATACTTTCCCGAAGGCACTGTACACCACAATACTGCTAATAGTACACTACAATTTGAGTGATGAGTAATCTTTAGTCAACTTTAACCCTTTTCGTAGAATTATTCAGGGTCATTCCCCTGTACCTGGGCCAACCCTTTAAAGTGTCTCTTAATATCAGCAGTCCATTTTGTAAATGGGGGATGTTGACATTGTCGCCTTGGTAAAGGTAGCTGAAGATAGCCCCATCTCTCCTCCACCTCTCCTCTGGCCTCTGTCACTTCCTGTCTATCCTCCCTCGGCTCCTCCACTGACAGCGTTGGTGGTTTCTGAGTCAGACAGAAACGACTGCATTTCTTGGAGCTATCTCCCCCAATGGAAATGTCAGCGAATGTCTCAGATTCTCATCCCAAAATGTCAGCACCTTGGACGAAGCAGACAGCCTGCAGAGCTGAGGAGCTGTAAATGTCTGACATTTCACAGGGTCAGAGAGAGAGAGAGAGCGAATGCATGAAGCTGGATCTTCAAAAAGTGTCTGAGGATGTGTCTAAATGACACCATATTTTTTATATAGTGCACTACTTTTTGACCAGGGTCCATAGGGCTCATAGGGCTCTGGTCAAATGTAGTGCACAATATAGTGAATATGGTAACATTTGGGAAGCACAGGGGTGCTTTAACTACTTCACTACCATCTCTTTAGTGAGCTTTGAGATGAATACATATCCTCACATTCAGACAGCAGCTTCGTTCCATTTAAATAACTTGGGTTGGTTTTATATTTAGCAAACTGCAGAGCTGCCTGACCCTGTCTGTATGTGTGTGAATCTGCAGACTAAGGTAACCAGGGCTGGAAGGGGAGCTAGCTGGCTGTCCGTTCTATCACCTGTCTGTCTCTGTTCACTGCTTAGGTGATAGCTCATCTGGGTGTCTCAGGTGATTCTGCTGTCAACTAAACAAGACCACCTTCTCCTCCCTCCCTCCACTTTTCATTATCTGTCTCCCTAAGCTCTCTCTCGCTCACACACAGACACACGCACACACAGGTACACACCCACACACTCCCCCCCCTACACACACCCTCTCTCTTCCTCTCTTTGTAGGGATTATTCTAATATTTCACTGGCTATGGGTTGCATCAGCAAGAATTACATATTGGGGCTGTGTGACATGTTTCCTCCTTGACAAGCTGTTAGGTGGAGAACCTCCCTCTGAGTCTAGCTGCTAGCAGAGCAGACACACAGACACACACCAGCTAACGAAATGCTGCTTATCCATATTTAATGAGGATTTATCACAGACCGTTTGACCTAGTATTGCTGTAGAGGAGTTGTGAGGAACAAGGCTATTCAGAATGGATCATGGTCTCAAAACACCCATTAAGTTGAGTCATTCATGGGCCATTCATGCACGCACGGGAGCGTGCACAGACGCGCGCACACACACACGCATACCTGCTATCCTACAAACCTACACACTCAAATATTGTCTCTCCCACACTCTTTCTTGCTCCCTCTCTCTCCCTTTCTCTCTCTCTCTCTCTCTCTCTCTCTCTCCTCTCTCTCTCTATGTGTGTGTCATACACACACCCACACACACTGTCTCGCGCTACCCTTTCTATTACACTTTCCATGGGGCATCATCATCACCATGTAAACTCATCTGGGGCGTCACTGGCTAGCCTCTTTCGCTCAGTTGTAGGGCAGATACACAGATACATGTCTACTGAGGGGGAGTGATGACATGGGCCTAGACCTCTGTATCCCGTCTTCCCTTCTCAATTACGCACACATCAATACCACCACCAACCCCTCCCCACTCACATAAATCCCCAATGCTGTTCAGTAGATGGTCAGTAGATTAGAACTACCTGCGTGCAGAGAGCAAGGTCAGCTGTGTTTACTCTGCCTCATGAGCAAAAAACAACATGTTTATTTCCCAAGCCTTCTGGGCTAGCGAGCCTGACTAGGCTCAGTCCCTCCTTATAGGCAGTAGGGAGATGTGAGTCACTGTTGTCAGGTAAAAAAAATGGAGGGATGGGAAGGATTGGAAATGAAGAGGAGGGAATGAAATGGGGAAGTGTAGTGAACCACGAGATGAGTTCATCAGAACAGCTCATGTGGTATGCAGTCTAATACTGTAGCCTACTGTATTTAGAGCATCAGAGCAGACAATGCCGTCGAGACTGCATTGGTCCCCAATGACATGACGTGGGGATGAAAAACAGACCATATGTGACACTGGGATCAGATGTCCTCCTTAGCACATTGGCCCTCCATGTCTAAGAACCACAGACGTAAGAATCAACCATTTGTGTTAGTCAAAAACCATGGATACCTCCTCATACTTACAAGGTTATTAAGCTCAAAAAAGGAATCAATAATGAATGCTCATGAATCGGCAACAAAAATCAAGTGGCCCTTGACGGATGTGGTTCTTATGAGAGGAGTGCACTGTATCAGAGTCACATGTTGTGTTGTTGGTCAGGCGGTTGATGTGGCCATAGATAACAGCTGAGAGCAGCGCAGACAAACCCACTCCAACCCAGTGAAGGGCAGGGGAAATAGTTCCCTATGGATGACGGGAGACGGCACTGGAGCACAATGCACACCGTATAGGCCCTCACACAGACCCTGCATTGTGTGTGTGGAAGCATTTGCACTGAAGGGACAAACTAAGAGCTGGGGGAGGGCTTATGTCACAGACAGAGTGCCGGGTGGCAAGAGAGAAAGCTGAAGGGACAGCTTGAGACTCTCAGACATCTCAGACCATAATATCTGATTCACAGGTTGATTATAGACATGAATGAGCCGCTTCATATGATTCTGATACTGTCATAACTATCCAATTTTAGCGACAGGTCATGCATTTTCGAGCGGTACGTACTGTATGCTTTTGGTAGCAAATTAGCAGCGTTTTCAAGCAGTATTTCAAAGACAACATAGTGCTTTCTGCAGTAGTCACAGTGTGTGCCCCTACACTACACTAGAGTATTTAACCTTCGATGATCTGAAAGACAAAGGCGGTGACATGCGTCATTCTGAGTCACATGCCCTGAAGGAACAATGGCTTCTGTGTGACAATGTGGCTGCAGTGTGTTTCCTGAGTGGGGCGACGAGGGTGAGACAGGTCCAAGTGAACCAGCCGGCTGGACCTGTGTCCTCGCAAGCAAATGCACAGAGGCGGGCATGGTGATGGGCACACACACACATTGAAATACACATACACACACACACACACACACACACATTGAAATAGACACACACACACACACACACACACACACACACACACACACACACACACACACACACACACACACACACATACACACACACACACACACACACACACACACACACACACACACAAGAAGGAAGGACATTGGTAGTACTGGCACAGGCTGCCTCAATCACTGCAGACCCGACCTTCTCTTAAAACACTTTCAGCTCTCTCTCTCCATTCAACCCACAGCCCTGACAGGCATTGTCTAATGGACGTGTGGTGATGAATGAAGGGTCGACGTTGGGTTAAATCAGGAAGGAACGGAGAGGGTAACTGGGAAGGGAAACTGATTTCACCCACCTGAAGACACGAGGCAGCACACTCTAGTCTACAGTGGGAATTTGTGCTCTTTTAGAGACACAACTTAATGAGAGGACTCATTCGATTATTAAAACAATTCCAATTGAACCCCTGGGGGAGTGGCGGGACAAAATGCAAATAGTCCGGGTAGCCATTTGATGACCTGTTCAGGAGTCTTATGGCTTGGGAGTAAAAGCTGTTTAGAAGCCTCTTGGACCTAGACTTGGTGCTCCGGTACCGCTTGCCATGCGGAAGCAGAGAGAACAGTCTATGACTGGCGTGGCTGGGGTCTTTGACAATTTTTAGGGCCTTCCTTTGACACCGCCTGGTATATAGGTCCCGCATAGCAGGAAGCTTGGCCCCAGTGATGTACTGGTCCGTACGCACTTCCCTCTGTAGTGCCTTGCGGTCAGGATGCTCTCGATGTTGCAGCTGTAGAACCTTTTGAGGATCTGAGGACCCATGCCAAATCTTTTCAGTCTCCTGAGGGGGAATAGGCTTTGTCGTGCCTTCTTCACGACTGTCTTGGTGTGTTTGGACCATTCCAGTTTGTTGGTGATGTGGACACCAAGGAACTTGAAGCTCTCAACCTGCTCCACTACAGCCCCGTCAATGAGAATTGGTGGCGTGCTCGGTCCTCCTTTTCCTGTAGTCCACAATCATCTCCTTTGTCTTGGTTACGTTGAGGGAGAGGCTGTTGTCCTGGCAGTACAGCACATAATGATGAGGGTACTGTGGGGAGCTCCAGAGGCCAGAGCTATGTGCAGTGTATATGACATGTGCAAGGTTATATATTTCCTAATAGACCACAGAAGTGCCTCCCTCCTTTCTCCATCCTTTAACAGTGATTACTGCTAGCTCACTGATGGTGCTCATTTAGCTCCATTATGCTCAATGGAATCATGCAACTCTGCTGACATACAGTATGTTCCCCCATATGTTCCCTCTCACTGCTGAAGGATATAGACATGATGCAGCATCGTACAGTAGTTACAGATGGTGGATCTTAATTTGATCAGTATAGTCCCAGCAAAATCATCCTGCAGCAGCAGGATTGTAATGTTTATGTTGCCTGATCGGTGGTTAGGCTATTAGCTGGCAAAAAAAGTAGCATACGTGAAAAGTGCAATACTGTTAATATAACCGTGTGCCAGTGCGGGTTTACAGTGAATTTATGTCAATAATGACGCTCCTCCTCATTTTCTGCGGTGCAGGAAAAATCTCAGCAACAAAAGAGTGATCAAATTACGATCCTGTATCTGTACACAACATCAGGACAGATTCTACACAGTCATTATGAACCTCATAACGCAGTGGCACTTGGAGGGATTCATAAGAACATACAGGCCTAATGATCAGTTACACGTGTTTTAAGATTGGTTTAGCTGAAGTTAATGATCGGATATTTGGTGGCATTTATTATACATTGGTTAATTCTGTGTGGCAAATGGTAGATATTCATATTTGCTCCAGTCAGGGACTGTAGTTATCCTTGTTGATGTGTAAATGTTTCTCTACGGTATTTAGTTTATAACGCAAATGTTGACTTGTCTTCATATGGGCCCGACGTGTTTATTCAACAAGCTCTCATAGACTCGGAATTAGACCTTCACCCATGTTTCTTAATTGTAACTAGGGGGCAGTATTTTCATTTTTGGATAAAAAAACGGGATATTTTGTCACGACAAGATGCTCGACTATGCATATAATTGACAGCTTTGGATAGAAAACACTCTACCGTTTCCAAAACTGCAAAGATATTGTCTGTGAGTGCAACAGAACTGATGTTACAGAACTGATGTTACAACTGATGTTACAGTTTACGCATTTATGTTGAAGAATATCCGTAAGGGACCACATTGAGCAAGTGGTCAGATGATGGCTCCCGCAGAAAATCTTGCGTAAAGTACTGAGGTAGCCATTATTCCAATCGTTTCTTATGAGAAACCAATTGTCCCGACGGATATATTATCGAATAGATATGTGAAAAACACCTTGAGGATTGATTCTAAACAACGTTTGCCATGTTTCTGTCGATATTATGGAGCTAATTTGGAAAAAAGTTTGGCGTTGTAGTGACCGCATTTTCCGGTCGATTTCTCAGCCAAACGTGAAGAACAAACAGGAGCTATTTCGCCTACAAAAATAATATTTTTGGAAAAAAGGAACATTTGCTATCTACCTGGGAGTCTCCTGAGTGAAAACATCCAAAGTTCTTCAAAGGTAAATGATTTAATTTGATTGCTTTTCTTATTTTCGTGAAAATGTTGCCTGCTGCCAGCAGTTCATAATGCTATGATAGGCTATGATAAACTTACACAAATGCTGTCTAGCGTTGGCTGTAAAGCATATTTTGAAAATCTGAGATGACAGTGTGATTAACAAAAGGCTAAGCTGTGTCTCAATATATTTCATTTGTGATTTTCATGAATAGGAAGATTTTCTAGGGATATTTATGTCCGCTGCATTATGCTAATTAGTTTGAGGCGATGATTACGCATGCGGGATGGGTAGTATCAAGAAGTTTTAAACGTCAAATTTCTAAGTGTTTTTTAAGGTTAAGTTTAGGCATTGATTCCTTAATCTTAACCATTAAGGGGAAACCTAGACAGTTGTACAACTGAATGCATTCAACTGAAATGTATCTTCCACATTTAACCCAAGCCCTCTGAATCAGAGAGGTACGGGGGGAGGGGGGGGCTACCGTAATCGACATCCACGTCTTCGGTGCCCAGGGAACAGTGGGTTAACTTCCTTACTCAGGGGTAGACCGACAACTTTCTACCTTGTCAGCTCGGGGATTTGATTCATCAACCTTTCAGTTTCTGGCCGAACTCACTAACCGCTAGGCTACCTGCCACCCCATTAACTCCAAATGTTTAAGGTAAGGGATAAGGTTTGAGATACGCTGGGATAGGCTTAAAACGCTGGATTCGAACATGCAACCAGAGGCAGATGCTTATGCCCATCCACAACGCCTTAGCAAAACCGAAACCTAGGCAACAGAGCTCACTGTTGCCACTGGTGGCCGGTTTCCTCATCATGGATGTTGAATATTGACTTGTATCACGGGTGACCTGGCTGTGTTGATTAGGTGTTAATGTTTCTGGGAGTGTCGGGTTTTAAGTGCATATGCCTCTTGATCATTGTTCAGGCAAGATGCTTGTGAAACAGCATGTGTTGGAGACTATTGCTATGGCTCGGCTGAGTGAAACAGGCCTATTTTAGGTGAAAGAGAGAATCCGCCATGAGCTCTTATAAAGGCTATTTATTACAGATGGCTATCTGATTATTATACCTTAGTTTAGAGGATGATTCATCTGATTGTTCCAGTGAATTTCCAGTTGGATGTGTTTGGCGTAGCATTTTACAGCTCAGTGATCAGGGATGTTCAAAAAAGGTCAGATCCCTGTGGGGCAGTCATGTGTGTCTGTCTCCCTGGGACTGAGTGGGATGAAGCTGCCCCTAGATGTAGATATCAGGTCAGTTTTGTGTTTTCTTTCTGTTGGTTGATGTTGGTAGTGAGGAAGGCTAAGCTGATCCTCGATCTGTGTTTACAAGATGCTGGGGTGAAGAGGAGCTTGCAGACCAGGAACAATGACCTCAGAAGCAAGAACACCGCAAAATCCTGTAATTATTTTTATGGAGTAACATATCCTTCCTTGCATTGACGTTTCTATAAAATTAGATGCTGCTAAAAGTACATGTTGTTGATAACATACACGTCTATATTGATGGTTCGCTGCTTTTTGGAATGCTGGTGAGGTTAGGGATGGAGTGTGCGACGGGTGGTAGTTTAGGAATGACCTCCACCTCAGTAATTACATGGTAATGTCTTCAATCTCGCTGCATTTATGAAGACCTGCTCCATTCATATTTCTGCCGTCGCCATAGTTACCGAAAGGTCTTTGCTGAGTATCTTTCAGAACAAAATGGGAAAAGTATTATCTGCCGTCATTCTTTCCCCCAGATGGGGGAGGGGGGGGGGGGGGGGGGGGGGGGGCTGATGACCGGGTAGGTAGGTGGGAAAGAATCCTCACCTGGGGAGTTGGCTGTTGTTAGGTGGAGGCTGAAGCAGAACAGAGAGGTACTGTAACTCTTATAACATTGTATAACACTGTAGCTTGCCAACACCCACTCTAACACCCCCAGTCGGTCTGGAGAAGTAAACGAACCCACACAGACTGAAGAAACCCACTCAGACTGGAGAGACTGTTAATGATGAGAAATAAAGAGCATCGGGACAACAAAGGGCCAGCTAAAGGAGACCAAGACCCTGAGCCTCCTACTGTGTGAGTCATCAGAGTCCTACTCTCTCTGTTCCTGGGGGAGCTACACACTCACTCACACACACACACACACACAGAGAGGGAGTTCACCATGGCAACAGGGTGATCAGGGCAATGGGAAGTAGTCTCAGTCTGACACAGGTGTGAGAACAGATAACAAACACTACCAGATATGAGATGTAGAAGAGATGGTACTGTGGTGTTTTCCTCTGACTCATGTACTGTAAACTGCATCCACCTAAAGATGAAATAGTAGCCTACACCCCTGCATACGTGTGTGCACAGTATGTGTTTGTTTGCGTACACACACAGTACACACACACACACACAGTACACACACACACAGTACAAGACCGTCACTATAATTGCATTTCTCATTCCAAAAACGACTCCATGTCCTGATTGCACAGCCTCAGTCACCCCAGCCGAGTCAGACTAGCTTATTTCCTGACAGAGAGATTGGAAATTATGATAGAGTGCAGCTATTACTATGAGAGAATGAGTCTGAGAGAGAGATGGATATATATATATTATATATAGAGAGAGAGAGGGAGAGAGAGAGAGAGAGAGAGAGACAGACAGACAGACAGACAGACAGACAGACAGACAGACAGACAGACAGACAGACAGACAGACAGACAGACAGACAGACAGACAGACAGACAGACGGGGAGACAGACGGGGAGACAGACGGGGAGACAGACAGATGGGGAGACAGACAGACGGGGAGACAGACAGACGGGGAGACTGAGAGACTGAGAAAGAAAGAAGTGGGTCAGTATCTAATAGGCTAGAGACACATTGTGTCCAGGCCAGTCATTTAACTACATTCCTCTGGCCAAAGCCCACTGAACAGCATCGCATTACACCTGATTTGCATAGCTGATTAATCAATTACTTTTACAGTCCACCGCTGTCTCTGTGTCTTTGTGGTATGCCAGGGGATTGCCTGTTTGTTTTGAGTCATCCTATTGTATGTATTGTATCGTGTTAATGTTGTTCTGTTGCTTTCTGTTGTATTGAATTACATGTTCATGTTCACAGGGCTCCCTTGAGAATGAGACCCTGGTCTCAATGGTGACCCCCTGACTAAATAAACGTTTTTCTATATTATATTATACACGAGTGAATCTGGATTCAGGATGTAGTATCGGTACAAATGAATCTGAAGTGGAGAAATGTTATTCTGTTCTGTTGGAAGGCAGGAGAGGAGAGGAGAGAGGAGAGAGGAGTATAGGGTTGAACCATAATAACATCAATGTGACACTGTGTCCTATGGATGCTGGATGACAGGAGGATTTGAAGACATGACTGGGCTTTAGTGTGATGTGGGGATGACTGTTATTAAACCCTGACAGACTACATTTCACCTGGCGGCTGCTCCCCAAGGTCACCACTCATCAGCGTGTCCTTCCTTCCTTTCATCCTTCCTTCCTTCATTTCATCCTTGCTTCCCTGCTTCCTTCCTTTATTCCTTCCTTCCCTCCTTCATCCTTCCCTTCCTTGCAGTACTCAACTCTACAATGTGCAGTAGGCTACAATTGACCTGCCTCTATCAGGCGTCGTTTTCCAAAATACTTGTTGGTATTGTAGCTTAAACTTTATAACTTAATTTCTCACTTCTGGGTCTGCTCAAAAATGTATCGTTATTGCAGAGTGGCAGAACATGAGGTCCGGTGAGACGATTTCTACCTTCTTATTTACTAATGTATGAGAGAGAGAGAGAGCGAGAGCGAGAGAGAGAGAGAGAGAGAGAGAGAGAGAGAGAGAGAGAGAGAGAGGAGAGGATGTTTTAAAAAATGTTTTGCTGTTAGTGTCTAATGCAGGCTGACAGTGAGAGTTAGACCAGTCTGGGTGCTGCTGGGACAGGCACAAGTATGAGTGCGTGTTTGAGTGCTTGCTTGTGTGTGCTTGTGAGTGTGTATATACACATGCATGCACTCAAAAATGATGGGCTAAAAACAACCCTATTTGGTAACCCAGCACCGGTTAACCCTTTCCAGCCGGAGTGTTCTAAGACAATGACTGACAGAGAATCAGTTTTCATCTCTATTTTTCGTGGCTGTTTATTTACCACCACAGACAGATGCTGGCACTAAGACCGCACTCAGCTGTATAAGGAAATAAGCAAACAGGAAAATGCCGAACTAGAGGCGGCACTCCTAGTGGCCCCTCCTTTAATGAAGGAAAACTGAATCAGTCTTACCTCATTTCTATCAGCATGTTAAATGTGCAACCAGAGGGGGAAAAAATACCACCTTTACACCACACACAGAGACACATACAAGCTCTCCCTCACACTCCCCATTGGGCAAATCTGACCATAATTCCATCCTCCTGATTCCTGCTTACAAGCCAAAACTAAAGCAGGAAGCACCAGTGACTCAAAAAAGCTACGCCCTCAGACGAACCATCAAACAGGCAAAGCGCTAATACAGGACTAAGATTGAATAGTACTGCACTGGTTCGAATGCTCGTCGGTTGTGGCAGGGCCTGCAAACTATTACAGAATACAAAGGGAAACACAGCCGCGAGCTTCCCAGTGACACGAGCCTACCAGGTGAGCTAAATCACTTCTATGCTCACTTTGAGGCATGCATGAGAGCATCAGCTGTTCTGGACAGCTGTGTGTTCATGCTCTCCGTAGCCAAAGTGAGTAAGACCTTTAAACAGGTCAACATTCACAAGGCCCCTGGGCCAGACGGATTACCAGGACGGGTGCTCCGGACATGTGCTGACCAACTGGCAGGTGTCTTCACTGACATTTTCAACATGTCCCTGATTGAGTCTGTAATACCGACATGTTTCAAGCAGACCACCATAGTCCCTGTGCCCAAGAACACAAAGGCAACTTGCCTAAATGACTACAGACCCGTAGCACTCACGTCCTTAGCCATTAAGTGCTTTGAAAGGTTGGTAATGGCTCACATCAACACCATTATCCCAGAAACCCTAGACCCACTCCAATTTGCATACCGCTCAAACAGATCCACAGATGATGCAATCGCTATTGCACTCCACGCTGCCCTTTCCCACCTGGACAAAAGGAACACCTACGTGAGAATGCTACTCATTGACTACAGCTCAGCGTTCCACACCATAGTGTGGAAAGCACATCACTAAGTTAAGGATCCTGGGACTCAAACATGACTCCAACACCATCATTACGTTTGCAGACGACACAACAGTGGTAGCCCTGATCACTGACAACGACGAGAAAGCCTATAGGGAGGAGATCAGAGACCTGGCCGGGTTGGTGCCAGAATAACAACCTCTCCCTCAACGTAATCAAGACAAAGGAGATGATTGTGGACTACAGGAAAAGGAGGACCGAGCATGCCCCACTTCTCTGTAGTGGAGCAGGTTGAGAGCTTCAAGTTCCTTGGTGTTCACATCACCAACAAACTAGAATGGTCCAAACACACCGACCGCAAGGAGCTACAGAGGGTAGTGCATATGGCCCAGTACATCACTGGGGCTAAGCTGCCTGCCATCCAGGACCTCTTTAACAGGCGTTGTCAGAGGAAGGCCCTAAAAATTGTCAAGGACTCCAGCCCCCCCCACCCCCCCCCCCCCCCCAGCCATAAGACTCCTCTGAACATCTAATCAAATAGCTATCCAACCCCTCTTGAAGACTGTAAAATAATAATGAATGGCCTTTAAAATTGTTCCCGTTCTGACTCTTCACGTGATAGGCTATAGGCCTAGTGTAATGGATGAACAGATAAAATGTACGTTTTATAAGACAATTATTATTATTACATGCCTTATTCTTATCATATTATGTAGTTCCAGATACATGTTGATGACATTATCCCTCAGCTGAATATTGTATATAATGTGGCTATGATTAGTGATAACTTGCCCATTTTCATACAGTTTTGAATGACACAATGTATTTCCCTAACCTCATTCTTTCAATAAAGTTCAGTTATTTTTCTATTCATATTATTTGTTTATGTCTTTGCTCATCACACTCTAAGAAATGCTGGGTTACAAAACACTTCTTGTTTTCTTTAAGGTGAGTTGTTGATGCTGGATTTTACACCAGTTTCAAACAGCTGAAAATACAATATTTGGTTATTGAAAACATATTCCACAGGGGTTTAGATGCTACAATGATTCTCTACACTATACATATGCTTTTTTTTTGTCACATAAACTGAAATTAGGCCAACTATCACAATTTTAGCAACCAGGAAATGGTGGAACTATTTCTGCACATTACACCTTTAAATAGGGGACATAAAACATCTGGTGATAATTGCATGATTACCCAAATATGGGTGAATTTAACTCTCATGCTGGGTTGACCTAGCATCGGGGTCTTTTTTGAAAGTAATTCTTAGGTCATGCTCAGGAGGCGTGGCTTACTAGAGGCGTGGCTTTCCGCTAAATCTTATTGGCCATCCGTGAGAGTAAATATCACTCGTTCATCATGTTAAGTTGACATACTGTAAATTCAATGTTCAGTAATAATTGTTTTAACAAGTTCTTTAATATAAAAATGATTAATGACTTTAATAATAAGTTATGCCACCTTCTTGTTTCCCAACAGGGTGATTTACATAGGCTTTTAGGAAACTCAGACAGCTCTGTAAGCGTTATTAACCTATAATTGTTTTTATTTTCAAGCTTAATTTGAAGTAACTATGAAAAAAAACAGATGAATTACATTTACATTTACTCTGGCTAAAAATAACTCCTAAATCCACGCCCTACTAAACTACACCTCCAGTGTTCTGATCTGACCTGCTGGGTCATAACTCAAGCACCAATAACCTAGCACCCAGCATCAATAACCCAGCAGTTTTTAAAGAAAACAACCCAATTAAGTGACTCAACGCCTGCAACCCAGCAGTTGGGTCAACCAAACAACCCAGCATTTTTTAGAGAGTGTGTGTACTAACAATTGTTCACAAATGAGCTCTGGCAGAGTGGGCAAACATTAAACAGGCAGAGAGATGTATCCACACGCACGCGCACACACACACTCACTGTTATGTATGGGCCCCTGCTTGTGGTGTGTTTGGGGGAGACTGCAGCTCTGGTTCAGTCCTCCTCTGGGTCTTAGAGACAGATGGAGGGAGAAGTGTGTCACTGGGTCAAACCTCAGCAGCCATCTTAGAGAGACACCAGTCACCTTCTCTAACCCAGACTGCACAGGGAAATGGATGACTTGGATGACTTAATGTATTCAGATGTGTTCTTTCCCAAAGTGCTGCTACTCTGGACCTTTTAGCCATAAAATATTAATATTGTTTCTTCTTTTCATCCTGTTTCTGTTATTGTGGCTATGTTTTGTTAGTTTTGCTCTGTTTAATCGCGTTATAGTGTAGAGGTCCTGTCTTTAACATGGAGGAATATTTTCCCAACTCTAGTCACCTGTGGAGACCAAGCACCCTGTGGAAATCAAAGCCAGGGTTATGCAAATCAAAATAGAACAGTGTGTGGACGCCTCGGCCCAGTAACCCCATCACACACCCACACATGCATACACACAATCCAGCACATGCACCCATGCACACACATATTCATAAACACCCACCCACCCATACAAACACACACACACACACAAACACACAGGGTGAAATTACCCAGCACCCCCTGCTCACCATATCAACCTCAAAGCTGTCACAGCATCCTGTGTCTGCTCTCTGAGCGTGTGTGTGTGTGTGTGTGTGTGTGTGTGTGTGTGTGTGTGTGTGTGTGTGTGTGTGTGTGTGTGTGTGTGTGTGTGTGTGTGTGTGTGTGTGTGTGTGTGTGTGTGTGTGTGTGTGTGTGTGTGTGTGCGTGCGTGCGTGTGTGTGTGTGTTCCATGTCTGTGTGTCCCTCCCAGCCTGTTCTGTGTGCTCGGGTCTGAGCTGCATGGCAATCCAGTCATTCGAACGGCACCGCTGATTATAGACAAACACACACTCCCAGACAGCCTGCAGGATGGGACTGGGGCTGCAGGGCTGGAGCAAGGCCAGTAGATTCTACAGCTGTGCTACATCTACACTTTACTCTCTTTGTTAGAATGTATGTTGACAAAGAGTCATTGAGTAAGTGCTTAATATTGGAATACACTTCTGAATAATTTAGTGGTTGTGGTTGAGAAAGGGTGTGAGGGATTTGTGTCTTTTCATATCTTAAAGGCCGGGGCTGTGTTTGAACCAGGCCTGATCGATGGTTATGGATGAGGCCGAGGAGAGGAGAAAGCGTAGGCCAGAGGCTGCAGCACTGAATTAAAGAAACATCTCTCACACTCTCTCCTCAGAACACTGAACGCTGCAGACTCACAGTGCTGCTGATACACAGATTATACACACACAGACACACACACACACGAACGCAGGCACACACACAGCATATGCGTGCGTGCCTGCATGCTCACGCACACACATTATATCCATCGCATTTGTTGTTTATTAATCATCCAACTTGGATTATGTTTATGTTGAACATTGCTGTGGTCATTTGCTGCATTCAGAGAGAGGAGAGAAAGCAGGGCAGTGTCAGAGGAGAGGCATTCTGTTTTATCTTCTGTTTTGTCATTTCATCCCTGTATACCAGCTGATGTCCTTCCCTGGTCCTTTTCTCCTCTTTGACAGACAGACATCTGATGCTTGTCTGATGATGGATGCGATCTAATGTCTGACACTTGGCCTTACACTCCCCTGGCACCTCGCTGGAAAGAGCTTAAAACACAGCAGGGTGTGCGTGCGTGTGTGTGTGTGTGTGTGTCTGTGCATTCGTGCGTGCGTGATGCATCCATGTGTTTGTGTGTGTGACGCGGGGTCTCAAGGAGAAAGCCTTCAGAAGCAGGAGTTCAGTTTGCATAAACAGACATGTCGGGGTTTATAGAATAGATGGTTACACACAGAGGCTGCATCTCTCTGCAGCTCTACCTACTTCCCCCAGTAACAGGCTGGCACCCTACGACCTTCAATATCAGATGAAGAAAACCTCAGCCTCTTATGGCTGGTTACTCTATTACTGGTGTTGTTAACGTAATACCTACTGTATTCATTAAGGCACACATAGCAAACATATCAAATACAAGTGTTTCTTATTGGACAAGTCCTGGTAGTTACTCACTGTTTCAGTCTGTTTGACGCCTAATGAATACAACCCTGGTTACTGAATCGCCTCTTCCACCTGACCGGGGAACAGTGACGGGAAGGAGCACCACTGGGCTGCCATCCCCACTGTTCCATTTTCATAGATGAAACTCTCCCTGCTCTTGTCTCTCTCTCTCTCTCTCTCTCTCTCTCTCTCTCTCTCACTCTCTCTCTCTCTCTCTCTCTATCTTTCTCTCTTCCTTTCTCTCTCTCTCTCTCTCTCTCTTCCTTTCTCTTTCTCTTTCTCTCTCTCTCTCTCAAACTCTCTCTCTCTCTCTCTCCCTTTCTCTCTCTCTCTCTCTCTCTCTCTCTCTCTCTCTCTCTCTCTCTCTCCCTCTCTTTCTATGCTCCAGTCTCTAGAGTGTTGAGATGTCAGTGTTATGATGTGTTCTCCACAGTAATGAGCTCCATCCTACTACTTCTGTGTGCTTGGGAGCTCTTGATGCAATCCCACAGTACATTCATTCAATAACATTCAATAACATGTAAGCTATGGTTCAAAGCAGATCGTATGTAGTTCACTTTCAAAGGTTCAATTAATGAACCCTTGATGCCATATAATCGTATCATTACTCAAAGTAAATAACATGTTGACTGAATATGGAAATTGGCTGTGTAGCTCAATCTGGTGAAGTGTGAGTTCTACATAGTGCCTGGCAAATACACTATTCATCTCTCCAGCTGCTCAGCTTGTCTGTCTTCCCTATAGTCTCTCTAAGTGCCTGTACAGCCAATGGATCGTTTGATGACTAATGGGGGATCACATCCCATTCCCAGTGAAGGTGTAACTCAATACCACTCACTAATAGTCCTCCTACCCACCCCCAACCATCAGTTAGCCCGTTGGTTATGATGTCCTTAAAGGAAAGTACCACACAAAAGCATTTTTTTTCATTAGATCTATAGTTGACACAGTCCTGCAAAAAATTGCTTGTCAGCAATATAATTTTCAAAATACAGAAATCTGTCACACCCTGATTTGTTTCACCTGTCTTTGTGCTTGTCTCCACCCCACTCCCGGTGTTGCCCATCTTCCTCATTATCCCCAGTGTATTTATACCTGTGTTCTGTGTTTGTCTGTTGCCAGTTCATCTTGTCTTGTCATGTCTTACCAGCGTGTTTTCCCATCTCCCTGCTTTCTCAAATTATTTTTCCTAGTTACCCCGGTTCAAACCATTCTGCCTACCCTGACCCCGAGTCTGCCTGCCATTCTGTACCTGCCTGACTCTGACCATTGTATAAACATTTGCCTGTCCTGGCCCCGAGCCTGCTTGCTGTTCTGTACCTTATTGACTCTACCCTGGATTACGGACCACTGCCTGCCTTTGACCTGTCTTTGCCTGCCCCCTGTGTTGTTGTCAATAAACATCTTTGACTCTAGCCGTCTGCATCTGGGTCTTCTTTATTAAAACAAATGTATTTAACCTTTATTTAACTAGGTAAGTTAGTTAAGAACAAAATCTTATTTACAATTACGGCCTAGGAACAGTGGGTTAACTGCCTTGTTCAGGGGCAGAACGACAGAACATATCCTGAGAACTTAAATTCATCCCCCTAGTGATCATACGATGCAAAACGCAGCATCATATCATGCAAAACGCAGCATCATATCATGCAAAACACAGCATCATATGAAGCAAAACGCATCATCATATCATGCAAAATGCATCATACTGGGGATCATTTCTGTATTTTGAAAGTCGCATATCTTGAGAACTTGATTGCTGACATGCAAAACATTTTGGGACTATGTCAACAATGGACCAATGAAACAAATATCAAAACAGTGGGTGGAGTTATCCTTTAACACAGTGACTGACCTCCCTGTTATCCTCTATAGCCTCCGACAGGAAGACTATACCTGATGATAGAGAATAATAGAGATATCCTCTGGCTTAGTGAGGGCTGCAACATACACGGAGTGTACCAAACATTATGAACACCTTCCTAATATTGAGTTGCACCCCCCTTTGCCCTCAGAACAGCCTCAATTTGTCGGCACATGGACTTTACAAGGTGTTTAAAGCATTCCACAGGGATGCTGGCCCATGTTCACTCCAATGCTTCCCACAGTTGTGTCAAGTTGGCTGGATGTCAGGTGGTGGACAATTCTTGATACACACGGGGAACTGTTGAGCGTGAGAAACTCAGCAGCGTTGCAGTTCTTGACACACTTGACACACCGGTGTGCCTGGTACCTACTACCATACTCCGTTCCAAGGCACGTAAATATTTTGTCTTGCCCATTCACCCTTTGAATGGTATACATGCACAATATGTCACGCCCTGGTCTAAGTATTTTGTGTTTTTCTTCATGTATTGGGTCAGGCCAGGGTGTGGCATCGGGTTTTTGTATTGTGGTGTGTTTTGTCTTGGGGTTTTGGTGTGTATGTATTGGGATTGTAGCTAGTGGGGTTATCTAGCAAAGTCTATGGCTGTCTGGAGTGGTTCTCAATCAGAGGCAGGTGTTTATCGTTGTCTCTGATTGGGAACCATATTTAGGCAGCCATATTCTTTGAGTTTGTCGTGGGTGATTGTCCTTAGTGTCGTTGGTCCTGTGTTAGAGTACACTAGTATAGGCTGTTTCGGTTTTCGTTACGTTCTTTGTTTTGTAGTGTTTATAATTGATTCGTGTTTTACGTTTGTTCATTAAACATGGATCGCAATCTACACGCTGCATTTTGGTCCGACTCTCCTTCTTCACATACAGAAAACCGTGACACAATACATGTCTCGATTGTCTCAAGGCTTATAAATCCTTCTTTAACCCGTCTCCTCCCCTTCATCTACACTGATCGAAGTGGATCTAACAAGTGACATCAATAAGGGATCATAGCTTTTACCTGGTCAGTCTATGTGATGGAAAGAGCCGGTGTTCCTAATGTTCTGTACTCATAGAGAACATGCTTTAAACATGAACAGAGATTTAAACATGAACAGAGACATTTAAACATGAACAAAGACATTTAAACATGAACAAAGACATTTAAACATGAACAAAGACATTTAAACATGAACAGAGACATTTAAACATGAACAGAGACATTTAAACATGAACAGAGACATTTAAACATGAACAGAGACATTTAAACATGAACAGATATATTTAAACATGAACAGAGACATTTAAACATGAACAGAGACATTTAAACATGAACAGAGATGTGCACAGTGGCCCTGCTAGGGAAAGCTCCACTAACAAGATGTACTGTAGTGAAGGAAGTCCATAAGGGAGTTGTACGGTGTAGCTAATGTATTCTACTTTTCACAGGGTGAAAGTTCATCCTCAGAGCTGATCACAGAGATAGGAAACCAACAACCGGCTAAATGTGAGTGTAGCCTTACCTCTTACGCTGTTTTTTACAACACACACAGGAGATATACACACACAAGCAGTCACTCTGCTTTTGTAGCCAGAATTTTTATTTTAGTTAACTAGGCAAGTCAGTTAAGAACAAATTCTTATTTTCAATGACGGCCTAGGAACAGTGGGTTAACTGCCTGTTCAGGGGCAGAACGACAGATTTGTACCTTGTCAGCTCGGGGGTTTGAACTTGCAACCTTTCCGTTTACTCGTCCAACGCTCTAACCACTAGGCTACCCTGCCAACCAAGGAGCTCATGAGAAGGAGTGTGTATTTTCTTTTCTTATGTGTTGAGAGCAGACATCTCTATCTACATCTCTATTATAAGAAAAAGCATCTCTACTGAACATCTCTATTCTCTAACATCAGACCGCTGCATCTCTACACTGACACTGACTGAATACTGGGTGGTCGTTTGTTTCACATCACAGTGACTCAACACGAAGACGAGAACTAAAGTACAGCCAAGTAGCACAGGTGTTAGTTTGCTAGCAGCCATAGAGTGAGCCATAAAGCCTCCGCGCCAAGAGTAGAGCAGCGCTCACTAATAAGGTTCAAAGGTTAGAGGTCAGGTTGAGGGTTAACATCACAGCCAGCATCAGCTGCTCTACTTGTTCCTCGCGTCACACATATTAGCATGGAGTGACTTCCTTCACTACAACCCATCAGCTGCCTACACTATACCAGACAGGACATTATCTCCTTTGTGTGTGTGTGTGTGTGTGTGTGTGTGTGTGTGTGTGTGTGTGTGTGTGTGTGTGTGTGTGTGTGTGCTTGGTGCACGTGTGCTCAGGAGGACCTGAGCCCTAGGACCATGCCTCAGGACTACCTGGTCCGATGACTTCTTGCTGTCCCCAGTCCACCTGGCCGTGCTGCTGCTCCAGTTCCAGTTGTTCTGCCTGTGGCTATGGAACCCTGACCTGTTCACTGGACGTGCTACCTGTCCCAGACCTGCTGTTTTCAACTCTCTAGAGACAGCAGGAGAGGTAGAGATACTCTTAATGATCGGCTATGAAAAGCCAACTGACATTTACTCCTGAGGTGCTGACTTGCTGCACCCTCGACAACTACTGTGATTATTATTATTTGACCATGCTGGTCATCTATGAACATTTGAACATCTGGGCCATGTTCTGTTATAATCTCCACCCGACACAGCCAGAAGAGGACTGGCCACCCCTCATAGCCTGGTTCCTCTCTAGGTTTCTTCCTAGGTGTTGGCCTTTCTAGGAAGTTTTCCACCGTGCTTCTACACCTGCATTGCTTGCTGTTTGGGGTTTTAGGCTGGGTTTCTGTACAGCCCTGTGACATCAGCTTATGTAAGAAGGGTTATATAAATACATTTGATTTCATTTGGTTGATGATCCAGAACCATATCACTACAGGGCTAATAGTACGCCCCTGCCCACGGCAGCCAGAGCCAATCAAAGGATGACACACACTCATAGAGGAACTGTATCCCATAGCAACGACTCTGACCCGCATCACCTGTCAGAGATCCCCTGAATTAATAAAGAAAAATAGAGGGTGTTCCATTTATCTACCTCGCCTCCTTTCCTTCCTTACTGACGCGCCCTCAAAGATGTGAGAGGACTGGGTAAGTGTCAATAAGATGGTGGACCCACCCTCTGACCTATCAAGAGGCTAGGCTAGTGGCATACCTCCTACTCTTCAGGGGGAGTGACACAGTGCAGTGCACAGGAATAGAAGGGATGTTATGGATGTAAGGAATCAGAATGCAGAGACAGACTCAGCCCACAGGAAGTCTGTCTCGGTGTCTGCGACCTCTCGGGTGACCTCTGGGGTGAGTAGCAAACAGTCTCGTCCTCCAGTCCTGCTCTGCCTGTCTAGACAAAGGGATACAGAAAGAGACTGAGGACAGAGAGTGGAGAGAGGGCAGAGGGCTAGCTAACTGGAGGGAGATAGAGGGAGATGGAGAGGGCACAAGGCTAATTAGTGGTAGACAGATAGAGAGCAAAGGCACAGTGCTAATGGCCTGACGAGGACAGTTTGGCATGATCAAGTATTCAGGGGGAGAGAGAGATGGTGAGGAGGGAGGGGAGAGGAGGGGAAGGGAGGAAGGAAGGTAAGGTGAGAAAGGGTTGAAGCAGTGTGTTGTTTGTCTGGGAGGAGGGGGAGGATGGAGAAGTAGAAGGATGAGGTAGTGTAAGAGTTGTGTTTCAGTAAGGAGGGGGTGAGGTGAGGAGTGGGTGAGGAGGGGTGAGGTAGTGTAAGAGTTGTGTTTCAGTGAGGAGGGTGTGAGGTGAGGAGTGGGTGAGTAGGGGTGAGGCAGGGTTACTGCAGAGTGTTGTGTTACTGTGACCAGGCCCTCGAAGCCCCCGGAGGTGAGCAGAATTCCTAATGAGCTCTGAACTGTAAACAAGACTCGGAATCCACACTCGGGAATTCTGCTGCTTCCTATCAGGAATTCTATTCTCTAACAGGAAGCGTCCACCCTCCCACTCCCCGCGCTCTCGCTACACAGACTTACACACACACACCGTACACTTGACGCACTCACAAACTCACACACCACAGACACACACACACACACACACACACACACACACACACACACACACAGGCACACACCTCCCTCAGCCCATCCCCTCTGTGCCTGAGGGACAAAGCTAGGCGCTCAGCTAGACCAACGAATAACAGCTCAAATTGGAGGAAATGGGATCTAAAATTACATTTCAGAGAGTCTCATTGAAAGTGCATGCCTGAGACCTGGTTAGATTCATATTAAGACTCAATATCCTGTAGGGACATCAGAAATATTAGTCAAGCATCACGTAGCAATATAACATCTGCCCATTCACGTCCCTTTGATCAGGTTATAGAGACAGAGAGGCTGAGAAAACGGAATGGTAATGGGGTTACAATATTATGCACCTAATATAGATACATCCTAATATATCTGCAGTCAAAAAGATTCACTGTCGTGAAAAAATGGAAGGCAGGTCGAATTAACCTCACCCCATGTTTTTGTCCCCAGCACACATTGACTCATTTTTAAGGATATTAATGACGGTAATGAGACATTATTTGTCATAGTCCATAAAGAGTATAGGGGTAACAATATCAGGTTTGTTATATCAATGAATTGATGACAGAGCTGTAGAGAAGATAGGGCCCTGCCCAGGCCACCAGATATAATATGTTACACTGACTCCACCTACTGGTAACAGTAGAGAAGGCAGATTCCCCATTGATACAATAATAGTGACAGAGAGAGTGAGTGAGTGAGTGAGTGAGTGTGTGTGTGTGTGTGTGTGTGTGTGTGTGTGTGTGTGTGTGTGTGTGTGTGTGTGTGTGTGTCTAATCCCTGTAGACCACAGACCACACTCTGTTTTATCCCAGCTATCTCTTTCACAAGCAAACCATCTTGTGTCTCTGTCTGTGTCCTATCAGACAGTGCCAAATAAACCCACATGGTCCAACTAACCCCCTCGTCTGCACTCCAGCTGCTGAACCACTCACTCTTGACCGCATGGCGACACTCCGGCAAGTCAACCCAACCAGAACATCATCACCTTATTAGGGGGAAGAAGCCATTCAAAGCAAACTCATCAGCCAAACAGACACATTGCAGTTAACTGGACATATTTTGCTCAATTGCGACATGCCCCTCCTCCCTGAAGTGTGCACTCATTCACCCCAGAGACGGACAGTACATCTGTTACATGAATTTGATAGATGTGTTTCAACTACTTCGGAGTATTTAGTCATTCGTATTACACTGGGCTGAACTACACTCCAATGGATTTTGTAACAAGATACCTTCCAGAGCTGTAATTTGTATTTTCAAAATACAAAATCGTTTTCTATGCTCATTTTTTAATTGTGGTTCGCAATTTTGCCCCCTCCCCCTCCCCTTTCACCTTGCATTGGTATCAGAAGTCTGATGGCACTATGGTGGGATAAGATCATCTGCGAAATGAACTAAATATATACTGAACATAAATCTAAACTCAACATGCAACAATTTCAAAAATGTCACTGAGTTACAGTTCATAATAAGGAAATCTGTCACTAGAAATACATTCATTAGGCCCTACTTTATGGATTTCACATGACTGGGAATACAGATATGTATCTGTTGGTCACAGATACCTTTAAAAAAGGATCTGAAAACCAGTCAGTATCTGGTGTGACCACCATTAGCCTCATGCAGAGCGACACATCCCCTCGCATAGAGTTATTCAGGCTGTTGATTGTGACCTGTGGAATGTTGTCTCACTCCTCTTGTGTGAAGTTGCTGGATATTGGCGGGAACTGGAACACGCTGTCACACAAGTCGATCCAGAGCAGCCCAAACATGCTCAATGGGTGACATGTCTGGTGAGTGTTCATGCCATGGAAGAACTGAGGCATTTTCAGCTTCCAGGAATTGTGTACAGATCCTTGCGACATGGGGCTATGTATTATTACGCTGAAACATGAGGTGATGGCGCCGGATGAATGGCACGACAAAGGTTCTCAGGATCTCATCACGGTATCTCTGTACATTCAAATTGCCATTGATAAAATGCAATTGTGTTCTTTTTCCGTAGCTTATGCCTGCCCATACCATAACCCCACCGCCACCAAGGGACACTCGGTTCACAACGTTGACATCAGCAAACCGCTCGCCGACACGACTCCATACACGGGGCCTGCGGTTGTCAGGCCATTAGGACGTAAAGCCACATTCCCTAAAACAACGTAGCAAAGATGAATGAATATGAATGAATATGAATTTCACGCTCCCTCAAAACTTGAGACATCTGTGGCATTAAGTTGTGTGACAAAACTGCACAATTTTAGAGTGGCCTTTTACTGTCCCCAGAACGAAGTGCACCTGTGTATTGACCATGCTGTTCAATCAGCTTCTAAATATGGCACACTTGTCAAGTGGATGGATTATCTTGGCAGAGGAGAAATGTAAAAGAGGGATGTAAGCAATTGTGTGCACAAAATTTGAGAGAAATAAGCTTTTTGTGCATATGGAACATAGATATTTTATTTCAGCTCATGAAACATGGGACCAACGCTTGTTTCGTTTATATTTTTGTTCAGTGTAAACGTATTGTACATGTAAAAATATACATTTGCAAAGCATTTGCAGTATTATTCTAATGAGTTCCGGCCCGAAACAAGGCCAGTGTGCTTTGCAGTTCACTTTGGTTCACTTTCACAAATACGTTTACATTTCGGCAATTTAGCAGACACCCTTATCCAGAGTGACTTATAGTCAAGTGTATTCAACTAAGGAAGATAAACAAGAACATATCACAGTCATAGCAAGGAAAACTTTTCTGTAATTGTTACTGAGAATGTTGTTGCTGTTCAGGCCGGCTACAGATGTATTTCTGTATTTTAAAAGACAAAATACAAGTAATTTGTGGTTCACTTTGATTAGTTGATCTTTATGGTATATTGTCATTCTATTTGCTCAATTTTGCCCAATTCCCGATTCACCCCAGGCATAAGCCGACATACCTGAATGCTCTCACGGAGGAGGGTTGGCCAACTGCCATATGTCTTACAACAATCTGATACTTTTAAATCCCTGAGGGGGAGTGAGTGAGTACAGGTTTCCGGGAGAGAGGGGAGAATCTGAATTGGGCTACAAGTCTGGACTGTTGAGCTGTAAACGATGTCGACAGACTGTGCAGTTGAAGGACATGTTTGTCACGCTAGTCTATACAAAAGGATACGTTTGACAAATAACATTGCAGCTGCAGAGGAGAGTCTGCATTTATTCAGTCAAAGCATCCTTAACCTCTGATCCAAGACACCTGTGTGTCCTTTGTGCCAGTGGGTGTTTATATCACAGTAATATCACATTAAAAGCAGGGCCCAGTAACCTGTTAATACCTCAGTAATAGCAGCCTATAGGTCCCAGAGAGAGAGAGAGACATTTGAACACCCTGAGTGAGTTAACATAAATCGTGGAGCAGAGGCTTGTGGGAAACATAGTTACCTAGGAAACTGAGAGATCCTGCACATGATACCATCCTAAAATACTGTCTGGGACCAAACTGCAGTAGCCTAGGATATTCCATCTTTCTAGGTCAGGATTTGTATAGTGGTACACTAGGCTAAAGAAATATTTACAGTAGTGTATATTAATTAAGCCATTATGTCAGGCCTACAGACCTAGGGCTACTGAGATTACATTGCTCAATTATGTTTTTTATTTAACCTTTATTTAACTAGGCAAGACAGTTAAGAACAAATTCTTATTTACAATGACGGCCTACCCCGGCCAAACTCAGACGACGCTGGGCCAATTGTGCACCGCCCTATGGGACTCCCAATCACAGCCGGATGTGATTCAGCCTAGATTCAAACCAGGGACTGTAGTGTCAACTTTTACACTGAGATGCTGTGCCAAAGACTACTGCGCCACTCTGGAGTCAAACAGTATTCAAATGATCAATTCATAATATGGCCTATAGGCTAGCAGGCCATTATATATCGATGACAGATGTTTGTTTGACATCTCAGATGGCCACATGACCGTTAGACCAGCGGGATGTTAGGTCACTACTCACTACTGTACAGTTTAGTAGCGTGTTTTCTCTCCTGTCACGCCCCCTCCGCGGCGCTCAATTTTTCTCCTCTTCTTGCTGAAGAGAGAGAAGAGGCGATGCGAGAGGGTTTACTCCGCCCAAAATGTGCCCATGAAAATAAGTGAGAAATGTTTGTATGGCGGTCAACGAGAGAGTGTCAAATTTGGTCAACAGAAAATGTAATTGGTCATTTGCTACTCGAGACTTATTTGGTCTAATATATGTTTTATAATGGTTAGGCTGTTGTTACAAATGCACTGAACACACGTGTCATTTTGGCAACTAAAAAAACAAATTTATTCCAGAGTTTCAAAACCCAGAGGCGGGAATGCTTTGAAACAGACCAAGCAGAGCAGGTCAGGGTTTGGGGTTTGAGAAGTCAATGAGAGAAGTGAAAATGTTTCTTTAGTTGTTAATTTTCTAAATAAATATAAAGGCACAACCTAGATTCAAGCCAATATCTTAAGTAGTTGAACATGTCATTACTCCAACCTTGTGAAAGTGACAAACTGACACGTTTTAATTTTTATCAAAAACTTTACATCGAAGGAGCTGCTTTGATTTGCACATGCGCAGTTCGGCGCGAAATTACCAATTGATCCGATTACATTTTTTTTGCGCATGAGTTTATTTCATTTATTTTATTTTTTATTAAACAGTGACATGCAAAACACACAAATAAACAGAACAGCCAGAGCGATTCCACAAAGAAATAAGGAATATATCTTCTTCTTCTTTAAATTACAAATCCACATTATATCAATTAAAATACAACCATGTAACGAATACATGTTTAAGACATTTTGTTTTGCATACGTTTTAATGATTCTAAATAGTTTTTGATTTGTGTATGAACAATTTTCCTAATAAAAGAAAGAGATTTTTAATATACTCACGTTCAATTGTGGAATCAGTGTGGTAAAATAATATGTCCAACTTAGATATTTCAATGGTTGTATGCATTTTGTTGCCAAGATATAGTTTTACATCAGTCCAGAACACTTCACTATGTAAACAATAACAGAATAAGTGTTCAATAGATTCGGTTTGTAGTTCACAAAAACTGCATTCACAGGTAACATCAGGTATATATTTAGAAATCAAGCTATTACACGGATATAATCTATGGATAATCTTAAAGGAGATCTCCTTTACTTTATTGGCCACCATACATTTGTGTGCAGTGAGCCAAGCACGGCGCCAGTTTACATCAAACGATGAAGCCCAACAAAATATCACAGAGGGAATAGACTTCCTGTAGAAAATATCCCTTAATAAACGATCGTTAAATTTCTTATCTAGTAAACCTATGCCGTTCACCTGGATATCACTTACAAAGGGAGTTATTCCAAAATATGCATTATTCTGAAGTAAAGATTTTATCCCACTATGTATAGCTTTAATAACAGTGTCATATTCCTTGCTTGAAACCTCAAAGTTGTATCTAGCAAGGAATATGACATTACCTACAAGCATGATCTGGGATTTCTATTGGAGAAGCAGTTTCTGCCTATCTTCATACTGTAGCCCTACTGTGTTTGACTTTGTGCCTGTTGTTCACAAGCTTATCTGCCCTCTCGTTGACTAGAATTGTCCCATCTGATCTCGCCTCCTCCCACCTGCCTTCCACCTTTGAGGACATGTATTTCAATTGTTAAAGCGGTCACTCGACTATCTTATCAATATAATAGAACATCTTTGCTGTGGCACAGGCGCTGTCAGGTGCAAAGCCGCTAACGACACCGCGGCAGCTCGGTTAAAGTACAGAATGTGCCAGGAACAAAGAACAAGAGCTGCTCTCTGATTCTCTCCGAGGAGAGAGAGAGATCAGCCATGGCCAGCTGTCGGAGAGAGAGCCCACGGAGCCGGGCAGGACAGGCAAGTGGCAGTCTGAGAGCAGCGAGGAAGCCCGGGCAGAGAGATCCTTCCAGCGAGTTAGGGGACGCGGGCGAATCAATGACAGAGCTACCACAATGGTTGCGGTTTTATTTCTATGGGATGCATGGTATCACTTTGGATATCCTCCTGTCGTCGGCACAGGGGCTTTTGGCTGACAGCGACCCCAAACTGTTCGGCTTTTCCTCCCCGTACCTCTGCATCATGCACTCGGTGACCCATTTTTTGCTGGAAAAAATATATTCGCAAAAGAAGTGCTTTCAAGGACGCACAGTCATTTTTCACCTTGTTTTTTATCCCTCTGTGTACATTGGGTTGCAGATCCTGATTGGGAATATAAACACGCTGACCGAGCACGTTAGAATAGTCTCTGCCACTCATCTCGTCGTTCACTACCTACTGGCACTGTACTTCACCCAAGTTTTCCACAAGGGGCTTGAGCGGCTGCGCTACCACTGCCCCGGGAAACGGACCATGTCTACACCGGAAAAGCGCACCCTGGAGCCGCTGCCTAATAATGGTCTGCCCGATGTTGTGCGATTCCTCTTCTTTGGAATGCACGGCTTTTTGGACGAGATCTTTTTTACCTCGATATTCAACCTTGTGGAGAAATCGGACCGGACCATGAGCGGCCACACGTCCCTGTGGTCCTTCCTGATGTACGGGAGCTGCAGCTTCGTGGTAGAGAAACTCTACCTGCATTTGCACTTCAGACGGGGCTGGAGCACCTGGAGGCGGCTCCCCATCTATATCTGCTTCATCTACACCTGGGAGTTCTGTTGGGGGCTGGCGCTGCGGCAGTACGGCGCATGCTCATGGGACTATTCCCACTATCCATTCAACTTCATGGGCCTGATCACGCTCCTCTACCTGCCCGGATGGGTCTGCATCAGTCTCTACCAGGATATTCTGTCCAGCGTTCTGCTGCGCGTGGTGGTGTGTGCCAAAGACGAGGAGTGAAGGCACCCAGGGCAGGGCGCTGGCATCAACGTCTGCCATGTGTCCAGGGAAAAAAACTGTATTATAGGCCTAGGTCACATTTGATTTAGGGACTATTGATACCAATACAAAGAAAGAAGAGGACATTTAAGACCATCAATGTTGTACCCGGACTTAAATCATGTGTATTTCCCTTGTGGAAATGTGGAATTGATGTGGCTGTTTAGACAGCATCTTTTATCAGTGATTCTAACAAATAGCCTATCAATTTGTGACAGGTAGCCTAAAAGCACAGACATGCCTTGCCTGGCATGTGATGACACACAGACATGCCTTCTGCTGTGATGACAACTGACATTTCGAACTTTGATGTAGATGAAACAATAATATTTAACATTTTACACTTTACTTGCTTGCTCATTTTAGAGCTGTGAATTATTTCCTAAACTATATTGACAAAGTCAGCCATATGCATGGAGGCACCATTTGACTAGATTGGTCTCTTCAATCCCAGAGCATGCTTTGAACTCATTTCTGCATGGCTGCATTCATGATCACTTAATTGCTTAAATCGTATTACCTTAAAAACAATGCATGACATTTGGAAATAAAATGGCTTCTAAAAAGTTCAAAATGTATGTAGCGTGAGATGTAATCGAACCGAATAGAACAGGTGGTGGACCGAATTCATTTCACTGTGAATCTTTTTCTGAACCAAACCTTAACCTTACTGTGTTGGAGTGCCTTTCTGAGCAAACCTACAGACAGCTGGACTAAAGACAAACTGAACTACACTGTGGGCCAGTTTCCCCCTAGGCCTGTCCGAACTCAAAATGAAGCTCAATGGGGAATTGATAGTGCTTTTTAGTCTACAACTATAGGCTTAATCTGGGTCATGTAAACAGGCAATG
Source organism: Oncorhynchus mykiss (assembly GCF_057628025.1). NCBI lineage: Eukaryota > Metazoa > Chordata > Actinopteri > Salmoniformes > Salmonidae > Oncorhynchus > Oncorhynchus mykiss. The sequence continues at coordinate 55,546,364 of NC_143036.1, forward strand.
TGTGCCAATCAGACAGACCCTGATGATCAGCTTTATATTTCTCCCTTCGTTACATAGGGGCATCCCAGCCCCAGGCTTGTTTACCTAACATTTATAAAGCAGTGGAGCACGAGTCAGATTTTTATGGTGTACACTATAGGTTGATCTGGAATGGGCAATATCGGGAGTCAGCAGACCTGGGTTCAAATACTACTTGAAATCTTTCAGGCACTTTCACTGTTTGTTTTAACCTGCCCGGAGTGCGAGATGGACGGGGTTTGGGGTTTGAATTTTTGCGGCTATTCTATTGGTTCCACGCCAGGAAAGCTCAATCAAGCCTAGATAAAGTATTTGAAATGATTTCAGAATAGTATTTGAATCCAGGTCTGGGATCAACCTCCATGCATAGAGCTCTTTGGCATATATCTTTCTGCCTGTTTTATTTCCTCGTTTGCCAATGTACCAAACGGTCAAGTCTCATGTTCTCTCTGAGGGGCCAAACACATACAGTATGTGTGGATACCTGGCACTGTGACTTCATTAGCAACCTGTTCCAACCTTATACTCTTTGGAAAGTACGTTTTGAAACCTATCGTTTTTGCTCTTTTTACTGATTGTCATGATTCTCTAGCATGTTTTTAATGCATTTTACTGCCTGCCTTCATCAGTCTTGGGGATCCCGTGAAACGAAGGTTGGAGGTAACTGAAAGCTGGTAATATTGATGAGTAATACTAGTGCAGGGAGAAATATCTTATAACATAATGTCATTAAAATATTACAACTTTTACACATGTTGATTTGTGTCAGATTGTTATGAATATGGACTGAATGTTTCATGCCGTGGGAGTTTCCCTGTCCTGCGCGAACAAACAATACCTTCCAGTCGTCTGGAGACTCACACTGGACGGACTGAAATGACACAATTCTTTTCCTTTTGGTTTGTCGTTTCAAAATGGTGGGCTTTTGTTGTGAGCGATGCAAAAGAAGGATACACATGGTGAATAGGACCAGGAGTTTCTTTCCTGGTTATGTGGTCGGGGAGGATCTCCTGTCCCTGGTGAAGTTGTTATCTTAACTATATGATAAGGTTTCTTTTCAAATGTGAGGTTTGGAAATCGTTGATCAACTGTATTTAATAATACACTACAATCATGTACTACATGGCTCACAATGAGGAAGTAAAACCATGTTTATTTTAGGTTATAAATGAAGGGAGCCCGAAAGTATTCTTGCTATAGTATGCCCATGGTGGAATTGAATTGAATCAATCACTGGATGGAAATAGTGTTGCCTGTATACTGTACATTACTTCAATCTCAAAGAATTCCATGTTGAACCGACAAGGTTGGCCCAGTTCATGTTCATGTTGTCTTGATTGACGTTGTGCTCTCACTAAATTGTTTGTATTTACAGGTTGTCTGTGTTTCTCTCAGATCAGCTTCCTTGGAAAGCTGCACAATGTCATAAAAAACTAAATGCCTGACCTTTACAGGAAACCGCACCTCAAATATATAAAGTCAACACTGCTCTGTGAGTGGATCAAGAGATACTAAATGACTCTTATCTGTGCCTGGTGTCAGATTGAGTCTGTATGAGAGGCAGAGATGATGAATCTGGTTTTTCCACCTCTGCACTGTTTGTTGTGTGTGTGTGTGTGTGTGTGTGTGTGTGTGTGTGTGTGTGTGTGTGTGTGTGTGTGTGTGTGTGTGTGTGTGTGTGTGTGTGTGTGTGTGTGTGTGTGTGTGTGTGTGTGTGTGTGTGTGCGTGCGTGCGCGCGTGTGTGTATGTTTGTGTGTGTTTAGACTAGGCTACCCATGGAAAGTTGTCAAGGAGGCCATTCAGCGAGGTTGGAGGGGTAAGGTAAGAAGAGCTGTATTGTACATGTAGGGACCTGTTATTTATGTTCTCATATATCTGATACCCAGCGACACAGCACCATCAGCCTATCTGATTGGCCATACATTTCTAGGGACAGCATTGGCTTATCTAATTGGCCGGATGGCTCCCATCATTCACTTCTCCTTCTGGACTCATTATCTCCCTGCAGACTTCCTCTATTTGTTACAACAGTAAAACAATGATACTAACACAGTATTTAGTGTTGCTGCTTACTGCTTCACTGGTTCTCTGAGGTATCACTTGTCCATTTCCAGTTATAACACTCGCACACGCTCAAACTCTTAATAGGTCTAACTCCAGAAGTCTGGCTAAAATTCAAGGTCATTCTTTACAGAGTAAAGCAGGCTAACGCTTAAATTCCAAATATCTACAGTAATCTACTTTAATGCTTAATAAGGCTTTGGGCTCTACCGTGGTCTACCCCCCTCGAGTTTCAAGAAACTCCAAAGCAAGGCAGGAGTCATCCACACACACACTCAAGGTATATTATTATCAGGGCAGGGCAAGGAAAATCTCATATTACACTATTGGCCTTTAACTTTCATTACAGTCGTTCGCAATGAGTGGAGAAGAAACTATTAGTCTTGTCAATGTCAATGAATAAAATATTTATAACAACAGCTGTAATAGGTGCCTGTCTTCAAAACATCAACACCGTGAGGGTCAGTAGTGCAATGGTCAACCAATGACACTGTAGACAGAGAGTCGTGTTTTGATTTACATATGCACTCAAATGATATACAAATAACTACTGAAGGAATGTTGTCACAGATTAACCATCTCTACTTGCAAGAAACTCTTCTTTGTTCCAGTCGCAACATATCTATTTCCTGCCGAATGACATCAGTAGACCAGTGAGGAGCTTCATCATTGAACCTTATTAAGACACAGAGAAAACAGCGACCTGAAACACCCAGGTTTTACAGTACTGCATGGCACACTCTATTGTCCTTATCCGCAATCAACATCTGCATGAGATATTATTACCTTTATTTAACTAGGCAAGTCAGTTAAGAACAAATTCTTATTTTCAGTGGGTTAACTGCCTTGTTCAGGGGCAGAACGACAGATTTGTACCTTGTCAGCTAGGGGATTTGAACTTGCAACCTTTCGGTTCCTAGTCCGATGCTCTAACCACTAGGCTACCCTGCCGCACATCACTTACCTCTGATAATTATTACAGTATTATTATGAAGGTCAAACAAGAGACTTGGGCCATGTTACATAGGACACAGTCCAGTTACACAGGTCAACACTCATGATCCATCCATTGGTGTTTCAGTGTTTTTTCAAGTTCTCTTTAATGGTTGATTGTTCCATATCAGCGATCACTTTATTCAGTGTCTTAGTCTTGTCTGACAGACCCTGATGCTTCAGTCTAAACACCAGTGCTTTAGACAGGTGTATGGGCAGCTTGGGGGAACATGTCCGTCCTGCATAGCATTGACAGGTGAACCTCCTGGAGAAGAGAGTCAGGTCAGCCAGACTGGGCGTCCCCAGGACCATGTACGTGCCCCTGGCCCGGAGGATACGGAAGTTCCCTGAGGACAGGTGGAGGTAGTGGTCCGACTCGTAGTGCTTCCGGACGCAGCGCCCGTTCCCCTGGCACAGGAAGTCGCCGCAGAGCTGGGCGGCGGCTGTCACGTTGGCGACGTAGGGGTTGAGCGTGGTGGTGAGGTACGAGGAAAGAGCCTGACAGGACGCCTATGGGGAGGGAGAGAGAGAAAAAGCTCAGAGGAAATGAAAACTCTTCATGTCCACGCGTAGTGGTGAGGTACACCTAGTGAGGCTCACAGGACGCCCGTGGGAAGGGAGGGTGGAGGGAAGGAACAATACACCAAAGGAAGTCAAGTGGATTCATGTGTGCTGGAGTTTAACGTAATATTCTATTCATGGTGAGAATACTTTTTCCTGTTTTCGTATAGTTTTGTTGCTTAAAACAATGTTCTGTGTCCCAAATGGCACCCTATAAATGTCAGTGGCATTGGCTTTCAGTGTGAGTAGGGAGTATCACCTTGAGTGTGTATGTGTGTCAGAAGCCCTGTTTATACCTGGCTCTAGCATGCGTCCTTTGTCCTGATATTGTCTACATTCTGATTTTGCCCACATTTTCAGAACTATGTGAGGCTTTGGTATTAACATGTGACTCAAATCTGTCCATTGTGTCCACATTGTGACCAGATTTCCTTGTCCCTCCCTGTATGCATATTTATTTGTTTTAAGATACATATTAATGCCATAAGTTAATGGTGCCACCTGTCAAATATTTTAGAAGGCAGGATAAGGATGATTTAAATGGTTTCACCGTCCAGATCCATGTACACTTGTAAGATATCCAGACACAATGTGTGCCTGACCACCTCCGGAGGTGCTGAGCAAGATCTGATCACAATGCATCTTTTGATTGTCTACGTACACCTGCATGAAAATGTGGGCACAATCAGAATGTGGACAAGATGTGGACAAATGTCACAACCAGGTATGAACAGGGCTAGAGTATCACCTAACCTTGTCATCGTAGTCGGCACTGGCCCCCCACAGCACGGCTCCTGAGGCCCCCACGGCAGCACTCTCCCCGATGGTGCTGACCAGGTCCCCCTGGAGAACATCACACGGTTAAAGCAGGGTTATTATTACGGTGGTAGGGGGTATGACAGAGGTAACTGCACCTCATGACAACATTTCTCTGACCTCAGAACCCCACCATCACCCTGTTTCATGTGTCTGGGGGGGGGGGGGGGCTAGAGACTCGTTTAGGATTGGTCAAAAGCCTCTGTAAGAAGATATTTCTCACCTGGCTGAGGAAGCGTCTGTTCTGGTCGATGAAGACGGGTCGTGTGTACACGTAGACGGGTGCGGTGGTGGGCCGGGCGGGCAGGGCAGACACCCTCAGCGCCTCTTGGACTCGGTTTCTCACCAAGAGGGCGGCGCTATGCCTGTCCCCTAGAGACGCCTAAAAGAGGCACAACAACCCCATACGAGTTAGTCTCCCTTACCTTACCTACAAACTAGGAAGCACTACAAACTAGGAAGCACTTTAGTATAACCTGACAGACTAGATAGGAGATGGCAAAACCAAAACACATCTGGGGGTAGATGTTAGATTATGAATTAGTCATATCCTACCCACCCCCAACAAACAAAAAACATTCTTACCTGCAGGTATATAGAGGGGTAGAGTGCGGAACTTGCCTCCCACAGCCAGAGCAGCTCATCATTCTGCCCCATCACCTCCTTGGTACATCTCCCTGTGTATCCCGGCACCATCCATCCATGGTTATAACAGTTTGGGAAAAGGTAGAATCCCCACTGGTAGTTGGGCCTGAGGCGGCTACCCAAGGACAGAGTCTCTGCCATGTAGCTGCGGGCTGCTGCCTGGAACTGCTTCTTGGCCGTAGCCGTGGCCCGCCAGGCTGTGAGGGAGCGGTCCCTCTGGCGGGCATGGGTCACTGATAGGGTCCTGTAGATCCACTTGGAGCCCCAGTTCCTGGCCCACAGGGGGCGCCAGTCCTCCCAGTCGATCACAGCCAGGCCACGGGCCGTCCTGGAGGGAGGTGGTGGAGCAGTAAAGTTATAGACTTATTATGCACTGATCTAAGGTCAGTTTTGTGTCCCCAACTCTCCCTTAATGGTTAAGGTTAGTGTTTGAACATGGTGAGCTTAACATCGATCTGTGCCTAAGGGCAACCTCTACACGGTTAATAATTAAGGTTAGGGTTTTGGAGCTGATTCTAGGTCAGTACTTGGAGGGGATGTAGTAGTTGATGTCAGCCCGGGCCTTGGCCAGACTGGCCCTAAGGTTTCCTCTCTGGGGGATGCCTCCGTAGAATTGCTGCCTGGAAGGCAGGTCTACGTGGGGGTAGAGCCCCAGTCGGTCAGTATAGAACAGAGACAGGAACTGACCTGGCACCTAGAAACAGGGAGGAAGGAAGCACAGTAACGTTTTTGTTAGGAAAAAGTTATATCTTGTACTTCTCGCAATAAATCCCTGTTAGAACATTGAAGTATATGATTGTTTCAGGTTTGATGTGTCAAATATTGTTATGGACATCCTTCAATTTCAAACACGTTACCAGCTATCCAAGAGGAATGTACTTATTGTTTCTTACCTTGGCAGGTGTGGCCACGCCTCTGTAGGGGGAGGTGTCCAGGGAGATGTTGTACCTGTTACAGACCAGCTTTGGGATGTTCCAGGTCACTATGAAGGGCTCACGGTCAAATAGAGGGGGGGCAGTGTGGGGGAGAGGATGGGGGGTGGTTTTGGGCGGATGAGGAGTGGAGTTTTTGGGTAAGGGACGCGTGGTAGAGGGAAGAGGAGCCATTATTGTTTTGGGAAGAGAAGGAACAGTAGTTCTGGAGAGAGGAGGGGTGAAGACCTGAAAGAAATGAGGAGTGGTAGTTTTGGGACGTGGATGGGAAGTTTTGGGGAAGGGACTGGTGGTATGGGGGAGAGGAGGAGGAAGAGAAGGGGAGGTTTTGAGTAAAGGAGGTTTGGTCGTTTTGGGGAGACGAGGGCGGGATGTTTTGGGAAGGGGAGGGGTGGTATGGGGAGGTGGAGTAGGGGAGGTTTTGGGGGGGGGTGTGATGGTGGTTGTGAATAGGGGAGGGATGGTGGTGGAGGAAGTATAGAGGGGAGGAACGGGGAAGGACTGAGAGAAAGGAGAGGTGGAGATTTGGGGGAGAGGAGTGATGGTCATTTTGGGAGGACGGGGGCGGGCGGTTTTCGGGAGATGAGGAGTTGTAGTTTTGGGGAGACGAGGCCGAGAGGTTTTCGGGCGATGAGAGGAGAAGATTTTGGGGAGACGACGGCGATATGTTTTGGTTAGGTGATGGGAGGTATCGGGAAGAGGAGAGACAGTGGTTGTGAAGGAAGTGTAGGGGACAGGATAAGGGGAGAACTGAAAGAGAGAAGGGGTAGTGGTTTTGGGTAAAGGAGGCACAGTGATTTTGGGGAGACGAAGGTGGGAGATTTTGGGAAGACGAGTGGGGGAAATTATGGGGAGATGAGGAAAGGTAGTTTTGGGGGTTTTGGAAGAGGTTTTGGGTAGGGGAATGGTCATATAGGGAGTAGGAGCAGGGGAGGTTTTGGGAAGGAGAAGGGAGGTAGTTTTGGGGAGACGAGGGCGAGAGATTTTGGGGAGACAAGGGTGAGAGGTTATGTGGAGACAAGGGCGAGAGGTTTTGGGGAGATGAGTCAGGGAGGTTTTTGGGAGGGGACTGGCTATGTCGGGGAGAAGAGAAGGAGATGTTTTGGGGAGACGAGGGCGGTAGGTTTCGGGGGGATGAGGGCGGTAGGCTTTGGGGGGACGACGGCGGTAGGTTTGGTTTAGGGGAGGCAAGGTATTGAGGACGGGAGGAGGGGAGGTTTTGGGGAAAGGAGGGACAGTTTTTGTGGAGAGGGGAAGTATGGTGGTGGAGGTGGTGTAAGAGAGAGGAGTAGGCGAGGACTGAGAGACAGGAATTATGATTGCTTTGGAGAGAAGTGGACGAGGGGTTTTGAGCAGATGAGTGGGGGAGATTTTGGGGAGACGCAGGCGGGAAGTTCTGGGGAGGGGACTGGTCGTATAGAGAGGAATAGGAAGGGAAGTTTTGGGGAGACGAGGGCGGGAGGGTTTTTGGAGGAGGCGTGTAGTATGGGGGAGTCGAGGGCGGAAAGTTTTGGGTTTGGTACGGGTGGTATGAGGTAGAGTAGCATGGGAGCTTTTGGGAAGAGGAGGAACAGTGGTTTTGGAGAGGAGTGAGATGGTGGCGTATGGGAGAGGAGAGGGCGAGGACTGAGAGAGAGGAAGGGTTAAGGTGGTGAAGGAAGTTTGACGTTGGAGCTGGGGGGATGTGGAAGTGTGGGTGAGAGGAGAGGTGGCCGTAAGTGTAAGAGAAGGGCTGGAGGTTGTTGGAGGTAGGAGGGTAGTGGAGCTGATGACACCCAGGAGAGAGAGGGTGAAGGCGGACAGCAGCAGTACAAAGCCCCTGCTCTTCTGGATGTACCAACCCATCCTTTCTCCTGTGGAGGAGAAACATTCAGCAAAGAAACAGACAACAAACTGTCAGTAGGAAGTGTACTGCGTATAGAGCATATATACTGTACAGATTTACAGATGGCTGTTTGTTTTAGTCATTTAGAACTTACAGTCATTTAGAATTTTAGTCATTTAGAACTTATAGTCATTTAGAACTTATAGTCATTTAGAACTTACAGTCATTTAGAACTTATAGTCATTTAGAACTTACAGTCATTTAGAACTTACAGTCAATTAGAACGTACAGTCATTTAGAACATAGTCATTTAGAACTTATAGTCATTTGGAACTTACAGTCATTTAGAACTTACAGTCATTTAGAACATAGTCATTTAGAACTTACAGTCATTTAGAACTTACAGTCATTTAGAACTTACAGTCAATTAGAACTTACAGTCATTTAGAACTTACAGTCATTTAGAACATAGTCATTTAGAACTTACAGTCATTTAGAACTTACAGTCATTTAGAACATAGTCATTTAGAATTTACAGTCATTTAGAACTTACAGTCATTTAGAACTTACAGTCATTTAGAACATAGTCATTTAGAACTTACAGTCATTTAGAACTTATAGTCATTTAGAACTTACAGTCATTTAGAACTTAGTCATTTAGAACTTACAGTCATTTAGAACTTACAGTCATTTAGAACATAGTCATTTAGAACTTACAGTCATTTAGAACTTACAGTCATTTAGAACTTACAGTCATTTAGAACTTACAGTCATTTAGAACTTACAGTCATTTAGAACATAGTCATTTAGAACTTACAGTCATTTAGAACTTATAGTCATTTAGAACTTACAGTCATTTAGAACTTAGTCATTTAGAACTTACAGTCATTTAGAACTTACAGTCATTTAGAACATAGTCATTTAGAACTTACAGTCATTTAGAACTTACAGTCATTTAGAACTTACAGTCATTTAGAACTTACAGTCATTTAGAACTTCTACAGACATTTATTTGTTTCACAGAGAGATTTGTATCGTCTTAACAATCTTCTCACAAACATTTTTCAATCCCTTTCCCCATGTCCTTAAATGAACCTCCTTGGCTAAAGGTTGTTGCCATGTCAGAATGCTGGCTATGGCAGCTGAGTGCCAGCCTCAAAGATGCCCACAAAGATGGCTGGCACTGTATGGAAGAACTGCCATGGAACTGCCATTTGGATAATCACTATCCCTTATCCCTAGCCTGCCAAGCCAAACCCACAGATAGACATAACGACAAGGTAAAAGACAGACGACACAGTACCTGGTCATCCCTTCACATCAGGTCTTAACCACAGCTCCTTGATCTGACGACACTCTGGATCCAACGAAGACACCTTGGCTTTTGGAGAAATGGCTTTCGCACCTCATCGGACCAGACTAAGAAGGTACTGTAAAAACAACCTTCTGGGTATCCTATACAGAGGAGACTAGACCCATTTCCTACACAGACCAACAGGAGGGAGGAGAAAGCTGGGCAGAGCTGTGTATAAGGATGCACCCACCACTGCCTGTTTGTCTATCAAGAATAACTTGTTATGGTCTGCACCAGCCAAGTTGGTCTTGGAGCAAGAGAGGATGAGACACCTGGGTGTGAGGTTGTGGAGCGTGTACTGTTTTAACCTCTGTAGCAAACAGTCTGGGACCGGGGGCAGGGACCGGGGGCAGGAGCTTGGCCGGAGTAAATACGGATTGTTAAGAGGATCGGCTGAGGCAGCATATGGGACTAGGGCTAGGTTACGCTGGGGTATGGGGGTTCGGCAGGGGATGGAGATTGTGATCGATAAGAAGATTGGTAAGGGGATCTTGAAGGGGATGAGCTGGGGCTGCATATGGAGTTGGGACTGAGATTGGGACTGGACAGAGCATCACAAACAGTTTATGCTTTTGTATTTATAGCAGTATTTCCGAATGCCTTACTCATTCTGATTTGATTGCCTTTACACTGCACTGAATCAAAGCCGCCTTAAAATAGAGGTGTCACATGTCACAGTCAACCACACAGGGGTTCCGGTTATGAAACTGGGCTAGTTATCAAAGCACTGTAGCTGTGTAGTAATCTAAATCAGTGAGACTTCCTGAACCTGACAGTCTGAGGAAGAGCTTATAACAATTGTAACTTTCTATTGTCTGGTTCAGAGCACGTTGTTTCGGTCATCTCCAGTACGCAGCTCGATGGGAACACTGGTTATCTGTGCAGCGCTCCGCTCTGGCCAGACTAGTTGTCTATGCAGACCATCTCACACCTCAGTGACAGGAGAGAGGAGCGGACCATTACGTAATAGATCCTACACTGAATGTTGTTTAGAGACTCACTAGCAGCAACACCACTGTAGTCCGGGGTGTCAAACGTGTTTGTGGGAACAGACATGTTTTTCCTCCTAGGCCTCCAACGCGACAATGCGATTCAGACACTGATGAATACATACTTCTTTCAGGCATGGAAAGGGCAAGCTGGGAGAGGGTGGGAGGTATTGCAGCTTACGGTACATTATTGTGAGGTCAAATGTAAGGTAGACATACAGGCTGGAGGGTTCACGTAGAACTGAGAAACCATAATAAACCATAAATCATTAGACAAAATGGCCAGGGCTTGAATGCAGAGTCTTGAATGTAGTACAAGTATTGAATGTAGTTAGTACGATATGAAATGATAGTAAAACAACAACAGACTCATTTTGAAATGAAGATGGGCTATACTTTATGAATCGTGATAGACTAAATTCCTCTGAATCTATTGAGGACATAGCACTGGCAGCACACCTCATGTTCTCTCTTTTCGCACAAGGAACTCTGTGACATATGACCTCTGACCTGGTAATACTGGCTTACTATAGGATTACAGTCATAGGGCTGGGGAGTGGTCGACGGTGACGGTGATGGGGGAGGACACGTGCCAGGGCCACAGGCACAGGGTTCTGATGGGGGATGGGAGGTGGACGTGGGGAGGTCAGAAATACAATTACATTGTATGATGTTAAAGAGCACATGTCGAACTCATTCCATGGAGGGCCAAGTGTCTGCAGGTTTTCGCTCCTCCCTTGTACTGAATTGATGAACTAAGGTCAGTAATTAGTAAAGAACTCCCCTCACCTGGTTGTCTAGGTATTAATTGACAGGAAAAATCAAAAACCCACAGACACTAGGCCCTCCATGGAATGAGTTTGACACCCCTGTTACAGAGGGTTAATGTATTATTTCACATACAGTGGGGCAAAAAAGTACTTAGTCAGCCACCAATTGTGCAAGTTCTCCCAATAACAAAATGAGAGAGGCCTGTAATTTTCATCATAGGTACACTTCAACTATGACAGACAAAATGAGGGAAAAAAATCCAGAAAATCACATTGTAGGATTTTTAATGAATTTATTTGCAAATTATGGTGGAAAATAAGCATTTGGTAACCTACAAACAAGCAAGATTTCTGGCTCTCACAGACCTGTAACTTCTTCTTTAAGAGGCTCCTCTGTCCTCCACTCATTACCTGTATTAATGTCACCTGTCTGAACTTGTTTTCAGTATAAAATACACCTGTCCACAACCTCAAACAGTCACACTCCAAACTCCACTATGGCCAAGACCAAAGAGCTGTCAAATGACACCAGAAACAAAATTGTAGACCTGCACCAGGCTGGGAAGACTGAATCTGCAATAGGTAAGCAGCTTGGTTTGAAGAAATCAACTGTGGGACCAATTATTAGGAAATGGAAGACATACAATACCACTGATAATCTCCCTCGATCTGGGGCTCCACGCAAGATATCACCCCGTGGGGTCAAAATGATCACAAGAACGGTAAGCAAAAATCCCAGAACCACACACGGGGACCTAGTGAATGACCTGCAGAGAGCTGGGACCAAAGTAACAAAGCCTACCATCAGTAACACGCCAGGGACTCAAATCCTGCAGTGCCAGACGTGTCCCCCTGCTTAAGCCAGTACATGTCCAGGCCAGTCTGAAGTTTGCTAGAGAACATTTGGATGATCCAGAAGAAGATTGGGAGAATGTCATATGGTCAGATCAAACCAAATTATAACTTTTTGGTAAAAACTCAACTCGTCGTGTTTGGAGAACAAAGAATGCTGAGTTGCATCCAAGTAACACCATACCTACTGTGAAGCATGGGGGTGGAAACATCATGCTTTGGGGCTGTTTTTCTGCAAAGGGACCAGGACGACTGATCCGTGTAAAGGAAAGAATGAATGGGGACATGTATCGTGAGATTTTGAGTGAAAACCTCCTTCCATCAGCAAGGGCATTGAAGATGAAACGTGGCTGGGTCTTTCAGCATGACAATGATCCCAAACACACCGTCCGGGCAACGAAGGAGTGGCTTCGTATGAAGCATTTCAAGGTCCTGGAGTGGCCTAGCCAGTCTCCAGATCTCAACCCCATAGAAAATCTTTGGAGGGAGTTGAAAGTCCGTGTTGCCCAGCAACAGCCCCAAAACATCACTGCTCTAGAGGAGATCTGCATGGAGGAATGGGCCAAAATACCAGCAACAGTGTGTGAAAACCTTGTGAAGACTTACAGAAAACGTTTGACCTCTGTCATTGCCAACAAAGGGTATATAACAAAGTATTGAGATAACCTTTAGTTAAAGACCAAATGTGATTTTCTGGATTTTTTTCCTCATTTTGTCGGTCATAGTTGAAGTGTACCTATGATGAAAATTACAGGCCTCTCTCATCTTTTTAAGTTGGAAAACTTGCCCAATTGGTGGCTGACTAAATACTTTTTACATTGTTGACATTGTCTTTTGAGAAGACAAAGTCAGAGAGAATTTGCATGTGAGTGACTTTCCGGTACATTTTCAAATCCAACCACAAGATGGTGCTCCTGGTATGACATATGCATGGGGTTGTGGTGGCTAAATTGTCCAATATAATTGTCCCAATACAATTTCCATCCTAATCCTTCCGCCATAATGGAGAGAGGTGAACTGTTAGTCTTGATGCAAACGAATCCAATGTCCAGAGTTTGATTCAAGTCGAAATATAAGAATCCATGTATTTGTCGTTCTTCTTGTTACAAAAATGTTACGAAAAATCGAACAAAGCTAAATTGTTCAATTCAAACCAAAGAAACAAACAACATGCATGGTTTGGTATGGTCAAATGAGTGTGTGCTGCCATTGCAGTCACTCCGAAGACGTGGATGTCGATTAAGGCAGCCCCCTGCACCTCTCTGATTCAGAGGGGTTGGGTTAAATGTGGAAGACACGTTTCAGTTGAATGCATTCAGTTGTACAACTGACTGGGTATCCCCCTTTCCTTTCCCTTTCCCGATAGGCCTTGGAGCCTGTAGACATTTGAACTGTGTTCCCCTTCAGTCGAGGGGGATATACACACCTGAAGATGAATGGCAGTAACACATAAAAATATACAATATAAGATATTAGAGTTAGAATAGTAGAATACACAAGGTGCCGTTTTGGAATGTGGCTGTGCATCAGAAGTTTTTCACTTGTGATGTCAGTCACTGGGATTCACTCAATTAGTCACCATCCCCATTGATTTTGTTAGTCACTCTCGCTCAGATATCATATTAAAAACTGCAATCGTTTTTCTCCACCCAATGAGTTGTACAATTGTAAAATGGGGGGAGCAACACAATTGACCTTAGGGGCCCCAAAAGGCTAGGGCTGGCTCTGACTGCATGTAGAACCGTGAGCCACCGCAACCCCTCAGGATGAATTCATGTTTCTGGTGGCCCCCACCCCCGTCAGAGTTGCCCAAGCTCTGACAAAGACGGAACCTTTTTCTTATTTTTTTCTTTCCAATGCAATGCTATTTTCACAGGTTCCTCACTCAGCCTTTTCCTGTAGATGTCCCTTTCATACCTTTTAGTGTTACTTTTTTTTTGTATTTAGTTTTTTACCCCTTTTTCGTGATATACAGTTGGTAGTTACAGTCTTGTCCCATCGCTGGAGAGGCAAAGGTCGAGAGCCATGCGTCCTCCGAAACACTGCTTCTTGACACGCTACTTGCTTAATCCGGAAGCCAGCCGCACCAAGGCGTCGGAGGAAACACCTTAGGAAACGCCCGCCACAGGAGTCACTAGAGCGAGACGGGACAAGGACATCCCAGCCGACCGGCCAAACCCTCCCCTAACCCGGACAAAGCTGGACCAATTATGTGTGTGACACAGCCCGGGATCGAACCCGGATCTGTAGTGATGCCTCAAGCACTGCTGCGCCTCTCGGGAGGCCTTTTAGTATTCATTTGTGCAGTTGAATGAGTGAATGAGTGGAGAAGGGAAAAAAGAAGGGCTATATTATATGATCTTTATTTCTGCCTAGTATATACTGCCATCTTGTGGTACAGTTATATCTCACCTATCTGTCTCTGATCTCTATCTCTCCCTCTATATCTCTCCCTATGTCTCTCTCTGATCTCTCTATCTCTCCCTCTGTCACTCTCTGATCTCTCCCTCTATCTCTCTCTGATCTCTGTCTCCCTTCCTGTCTCATACGAACTATAATTTTCTTCATTCATTAAGTTACATAATCAATTATTTCTGTTCTGTGGGCATTTGAGGAACTGACCTGGTTGCTGCATTACTCTCCCCTCACTTCCCATCGCTCTGTGTGTGAGGAGAGCACTGGTATGGCAAGGGCCGTGTGTGTTTAAAGTTTCACGTTTTTTTAGTAGTCCTGTACATGGGATGCACACCGTCCAGCGAAATGCTTACATGCAGGTTCCTTCTCGACAATGCTACCACAGTAACAAATAATAAAAGAAAGGAATACGAACAAAGTCAATGGCAGTAGAATAGAATAAACATTTTATCATAAGTGTAATACAGGAAGGCACAATTTATAGCCCAATATGTACAAGTGTTTTGGAGACGGGGACCTTGGGGGGCAAGTGTTTAAATTGTGCAGTATTTAGCAATAATAATAAAAGAGTCTGGTAGCAGCAGTTGTGATATGTGTGTAGCATGAATGTATGTGGGTGTGTGCGTGTTAGGGTTGAGTAGTGGGAACCGGGTTATAGAGATTTCCCAGACCAGATTTCCACTCCCTTTTCCCAGGACATTTCTCCCGCGCTGCAGACAGCTGAATAGGTCTCCTAATACAGGAGTATTAAATGCCTAGTGCACTACTTTTATTAATATTTTTTTTTTTACTTACCTTTTTTTTGTGGGGGGGGGGGGTGCTGCAGCTACTTCCTGCGGATATGGGGTTATACATAAGCTTCTAACTTATAGCCTCTGTCTTTTGCACAATTTGCACCTGCGCTCCCGTGGACTTGCTTCCTAAAAAACGCTCCTTTTCTCTTGGAGTCTCCCCCCCCCAACAAAAAGAAAAAACCTAGACTAGAATAGCTTGCTGGGCATTTTTCTTTAGCATTTCTTATACTAATAGAATACTTGTAGAGGGATGCAAGCTCTTGATTGCTCCATGTTAAATACAGCAGCCAATAGAACTCACTGGGAGTCTGAAAGAAGAGAAAAAACACAATGGCGGTAGGCTATCGCAGTTATTTATTCAGACCCATAACCATTCACTCTAACCGAAGAGAAGTGAAAGCCTTCTGCATTTTATTCTAGTTTTATTCAAGCATGTCATTAGAACAATGAAGATAAGGAAAACACAACTTATTTCATTTAACTGTTGAAAGCAAAGAAGGGACGAAGCAACAATCGAGAGAGAAAGGAGAACAACAAGGGGAAATATTATGAAAGTACAGCACCTGTCAAAAGCTTGGACACACCTACTCATTCAAGGGTTTTTCTTTATTTATTGTACTGTATAATGTAGGAGGTATATTTTGGGTCATTGTGTAAGAACCGACTCTGGAGTAGAGAAGCAGGTACGGAGAGTGAACATTTAATTTTGCACAGAAATGGAACAGGAAAGGAAAAGCGTAAGAACTGAGTAACAAACAAACAAAAAAAAAAAAATGTAATCCTGAAGCAGGGAACAGAGCTGGGGAACAGACAGATATAGGGGAGGTAATGAGACAGGTGATTGAGTCCAGGGGAGTGCAATAATTTGCTGATGAGCGTGACGAGGGAAGCAGATGTGCGTAATGATGGTGGCAGGAGTACGTAGTGCTGGGCAGCCTTGCACCCTCGAGCGCATGAAGGAAGAGTGGGAACAGGCGTGACACATTGTCCTGTTGAAAAACAAATGATAGTCCCACTAAGCGCAAACCAGATGGGATGGCGTATCACTGCAGAATGCTGTGGTAGACATGCCGCCTTGAATTCTAAATAAATCACAGACAGTGTCACCAGCAAAGCACCCCCCACACCATCACACCTCCTCCTCCATGCTTCACGGTGGGAACCACACATGCGGAGATCATCCGTTCACCTGCTCTGCATCTCACAAAGACACAGAGGATGGAACCAAAAATCTCAGATTTGGACTCACCAGACCAAAGGACAGATTTCCACCGGCCTAATGTCCACTGCTTGTGTTTCTTGGCCCAAGCAAGTCTCTTCTTATTATTGGTGTCCTTTAATAGTGGTTTCTTTGCAGCAATTTGACCATGAAAGCCTGATTCACATAGTCTCCTTTGAACAGTTGATGTTGAGATGTGTCTGTTACTTAATTTGAACTCTGTGAAGCATGTATTTGGGCTGCAATCTGAGGTGCAGTTAACTCTAATGAACTTATCCTCTGCAGCAGAGGTAACTCTGGGTCTTCCTTTCCTGTGGCGGTCCTCATGAGAGCCAGTTTCATCATAGTGCTTGATGGTTTTTGCGACTGCACTTGAAGAAACTTTCAAAGTTCTTGAAATTTTCTGCATTGACTGAAATTCATTTCTTAAAGTAATGATGGACTGACTCTTTGCTTATTTGAGCTGTTCTTCCCATAGTTTAGTCTTTTACCAAATAGGGCCAAATATCTTCTGTATACCATCCCTACCTTGTCACAACACAACTGATCGCGTTAAGAAGGAAAGAATTTCCACTAATCATCTTTTAACAAGGCACACCTGTTCATTGAAATGCATTCCAGGTGACTGCCTCATGAAGTTGGTTGAGAGAATGCCAAGAGTGTGCAAAGCTGTCATCAAGGCAAAGGGTGGCTACTTTGAAGAATTTCAAATATAAAATATATTTTGATATGTTTAACACCTTTTGGTTACTACATGATTCCATATGTGTTATTGCATAGTTTTGAGGTCTTCGCTATTATTATACGATGTAGAAAATAGTAAAAATAAAGAAAAACCCTTGAATGAGTAGGAGTGTCCTAACTTTTGACTGGTTCTGTATATGTCACCCTCCTAATTATACAATTTTTAAAACGTTCCTATTAAAATGACATTCATAGCCTATAATTGTAACTTGGAAGGCAGCATGTCCTGAACCAGCAACGCAAGTTCTCTCCCAGCTTCATGGTTTAAAGAGGTGTGTAATTCCAGTACATATAATACAGTATAATACAATACAGAAAAGTAATACAGTCCACAAAATTAGCCTATTGGAGCTTGTTTCGTTTCTTTTCCCAAGAGAGCGTTGCTGCATTTGTGGGCTTTTATGTTTTTCTGTCATGCATTATGTGAGGTAGCATACTGTATATCATAGGCTATTTATTGGATAAATAGCTTTTTTGGGCTTGGGATCATAAAATCTACTTGAAGTAGGGCTCATAAAATATCTTTAATGTATGGCTCGTCAGGCTCAGGTAGCATCAGGCTTGAATCTTCATGCTGGTCAAAGCTCTAATCAAATCCAGACATATTTATATGCTTTAGAATGACACTTCTGATTTTGGCGGGAAATACTGGGTTACCTGGGAGAAAAGTGATCTATTCTCGGGATGGAACATTTATAAATACCGGGAAAATATTCAACCCTAGTGTGTGTGTGTGTGTGTGTGTGTGTGTGTGTGTGTGTGTGTGTGTGTGTGTGTGTGTGTGTGTGTGTGTGTGTGTGTGTGTGTGTGTGTGTGTGTGTGTGTGTGTGTGTGTACGTGACTGAGTGAGTGCATGTGTGCTAAGGTGCAGGTGGTCAGTCCAGTTTGAGTGTTCAGCTGTCTAATGGCCTGTAGACAGAAACTGTCTCTGAGCATTTTAGTATCAGACCTAATGATCCGTTGCCGTCTGCCTGACAGTAAGGGAGTGAACTGCTCGTGGCCGGGGTGTGTGGTGTCCTTGATGATGCTACGGGCCTTCCTCAGGCACCATTTTGAGTAGATGTCCAGGAGGGTTGGGAGCACGGTCCCAGTAATGTAGTGGGTCGTCTTCACCATCCGCTGGAGGGTCTTGTGGTCCTGGACGGAGCAATTCCCGAAACCAGGTCGTGATGCATTCTGTCAGGACGCTCTCGATGTTAAGCAGTATTTGGAGAGCACCCTAGTCGGCATGCCGAATTTCTTCAGCCGCCTTAGGAAGTAGAGACGCTGTTGCGCCCTCTAGACAAGAGTGGTGGTTTTGTTGGTCCATGTCAAGTCCTCGGTGATGCAGAGGAACTTAAAACTCTGACTCTTTCTTTTGCAGTCCTGTTGATGTGGATCGGAGCATGTTCCTTTGGTTTGCTGACGTTGAGGGCGAGGTTGTCCAGGGGTCTCTGAGGTAGCGCAACGCATGAGAAGAAAAGTGACAAACACAACGTAGGAGTGCAGCAGACAGAGTAAAAAGCCAAGAAGCCTACTATCTATGGTGGTGAAATGGACAGCGCTCTCCAAGGTGCTGATTCATTAAAATTATTTTAGACGTCACTGCGGAATATGTACTATGAACACATGCTCGAGCAGAGCTGTGGGGCTTACCCAAGTCTGAATCTCTTACAGCCTTTCAAGACATCAATGTACAGCAACATTTTTAGATGTCACTGCAGAACACCCATCATATGCATATAGAGCCCCACAGTGGAGGTGTCATAATACCCATAAAGCCAAGCAGTCAAACAGGGAAATGGTTCCAATTGTTTTTCCACCATTCATTTTTCCCATAGGGGAAAATTAAAATAAGGGCTGTGTTTCGTGAAGGCTTACCCTGGGGTGACGTTTTGAAAACCATGGAAATCTCGTTCAGACAAGGTGACTTTGATCAATATATTCATCTCAATTTACTCTCAGATTCTAAAATGCTAATTAGCATCAAAGCAGCCATCGTGCAAAACTATAAATCCTTGCAAGCACCTTCAAGTCATCTCTATCTGATACTTTTGCTAACAGGTATTTTGTCAATTTGAAACTTCCACAAGACAGTTCCCAGAATTGTCCATTTAAAGACATTTTCCCAATGTATTCAATACTACATTTAGCTAACATTCAATAGTTAATCCAGAGATTTCTTACCTTTGCCTCAAGTCATAAGTTTCGTCCAGATCATCATGAAATTTGTAGTTATTTATTTTAGACACATTAGCAGCTAATTAGCATTTCATTTTTGGGGGGGTAAATACAGGCAAATATATTTCTAAAAGTCATATCGTCCTAGAGAGATTTACACAGTTATCAAAATGTCAGGCCAGAGTTAGCGTACACAAAACACAGCCCTTATTTTAAGTGTTTCTAAAATCCCCTATGTTGTTGCCGATCCTTGCGGCCTGTGGTCTGCCTGTCAGGAAGTCCAGGGTCCAGTTGCAAAGGGTGGTGTCCAGACCCAGGCTCTGAGCTCTGAGCTTGGAGGGAACAATAGTGCTGAATGCTGAATTGTAGTCAATGAACAGCATTCTCACATGGGGTGTTCATCTTGTCCAAATGTGTAAGGGTCGTGTGAATAGCGATGGAAATGGCATCTCCCGTGGATCTGTTGTAGCGGTAGGCAAAATGGAGTGGGTCCAGTGTGCCTGGCATGCTGACCTTGGTGTGGCCCATGACCAGCCTCTCGAAGCACTTCCTGATTACCGGGGTGAGTGCCATGGAGCGATAGTCATTTGGGCATGTCACCTTGTTTTTCTTGGGCACTGGGACAATGTGTGTGTGTGTGTGCGTGTGTGTGCTTGATCACTGAGGCCAGGGTTTGCATTGTAGCTGTGTCTGTGGTGGCTCCATCTCTTACAATGTTCACTCTTGGGTCTGTTTTCTTTCTGTGGGAGTTTGCTGTAACTCTTCTTGGGGCATTGAGATTTTACAGAACACTCTCTGAGGAGGACAAGGAGTTGTAGTTCAATCAAGTGGACGGATTGATGAGCTGCCCCTGAGCTACAAAGATGAAGGGTCAAGTATCCTGAATAGGCATGGAGTTTCAGGCATGGATGGGGCTCCATGCCTGAAGTTTGAAAATTCACATGACTCTGTTACTGGCACAGCCTGGTCAGTTTAGTCATTATACATTTCACAAGATGCCTCATCTCAAGTTGATTGGGAGTGAACCTTGGAAGACCTATTGTCCGTCTGACTTCCCATTCCTTCAAATCCTATTATGTAATCTAATCCTAGAGGTTAGAGTTTCCAGAGCACTGAAAACATTATCAGTGTTGTGTGTGTTTGTGTGTGCAGTTCAGTAGCCTGGTCCCATCTGCATGCCCTGCTTTAGCCAACTATTCTGACAACAATGGCATGCATGACACCAACGATCAGAGAAGCTGGTTAAAACACAAACAGATCTGAGATCAGTTTAATGGGCCACAGCCCTGACTCTTCAGTCATCATCAGACAGAGCATACTGTAGTTGATCAGCTAACCTGACCTAGGTCTACTCCCAAACAGTCTGTATGTCAACTCTCTCTCTCTCATTTGGTGACATACTCTTAAGATCCTTGTGATTCGTACCAAAGAATGGTGAGAATGGTGAGAAACCATAAAGCACCCAATGATATTGAAAAATCACAAAAGACGGTGTCCGAATGTTGACAGCCAAGTTACCTTATAACACACATCCCTGTCCTTAATTCGATCCAGCTGTAATTTGTGACTGCAGGGCTCTCCTTTGTGCTCAGCTCAGTCCCAACCACAGGGAAACACCTCAGAACACTGAGGGATGTGAAACGGTGTAACTCTACTCAGAAAACCAAGTTTACATCAGTAACGCCCCATTCTCTTGGCTTGGTTTGTGTTTCGTTGGCTTTACCACTACTGCCCTTTAGAGACAATACAACAGAGCTGTCATTGTACTTAAGTGAGCAGTTAGCCTCGTCCTCTTCATCATGATCATCATCGTCATCATCTTTACCATCGTCGTGATTTCCTTTACACTCTGAAAGAGCATTGTGTACTACATTCTTCTCCTTGACAACATTAATTCTCTCTGTCTGCATGTTTCCTGATAAACACTTGTTTTCCTATCTGTGTTTGACAGGCCTCCTGTGCTGGCATGCCGTGGGCCTCTCTCCCTCTTTCTCTGTTTCACTGACCCATATTGAGACCTCTGTTCTCATTGAGGAGGGTCCGTCTCTGCCTGGCTGTCTGGTTCCACGGGTTCTTTCAGTCTGCTCCATTGAGCCACTCAGCAAAACCAGCCTATGTATCATTTTATGGCAACTAATCAGTTTTGATGGGAGTGGCCAGAGTCCACTGTCATGATGTAGACCCAGAGAAACTATAAAGGCATATTGTCCTGATGCTCTCATCAGGAGTGCGTACGTGCGTGTGTGTGCGTGTGCATGTGTGTATGAATCACTCTGTTAGAGGCTGGGAGCCGAGGCTCTGCATCTCTACCCCCTCGAGCTCCATGATAAAATATGCAGCAAGAAACTTGTATGGTGCTCTCGTAGGCCTACATAGAAAGGTGTACGCTTCTCTCGTAGGCCTACATAGAAACGTGTATGCTTCTCTCGTAGGCCTACATAGAAACGTGTATGCTTCTCTCGTAGGCCTACATAGAAACGTGTATGCTTCTCTAGTAGGCCTACATAGAAACGTGTATGCTGCTCTCGTAGGCCTACATAGAAACGTGTATGGTTCTCTCGTAGGCCTACATAGAAACGTGTATGCTTCTCTCGTAGGCCTACATAGAAACGTGTATGCTTCTCTCGTAGGCCTACATAGAAACTTGTATGCTTCTCTCGTAGGCCTACATAGAAACTTGTATGCTTCTCTCGTAGGCCTACATAGAAACTTGTATGCTGCTCTCGTAGGCCTACATAGAAACGTGTATGCTGCTCTCGTAGGCCTACAGAGAAACGTGTATGCTTCTCTCGTAGGCCTACATAGAAACGTGTATGCTTCTCTCGTAGGCCTACATAGAAACGTGTATGCTTCTCTCGTAGACCTACATAGAAACTTGTATGCTTCTCTCGTAGGCCTACATAGAAACTTGTATGCTTCTCTCGTAGGCCTACATAGAAACTTGTATGCTTCTCTCGTAGGCCTACATAGAAACTTGTATGATTCTCTCGTAGGCCTACATAGAAACTTGTATGCTGCTCTCGTAGGCCTACATAGAAACTTGTATGCTGCTCTCGTAGGCCTACATAGAAACTTGTATGCTGCTCTCGTAGGCCTACATAGAAACGTGTATGCTTCTCTTGTAGGCCTACATAGAAACTTGTATGCTGCTCTCGTAGGCCTACATAGGCTTTGCTTCATTGTTTAAGTGAATATTAAAGCAAAATGAAACTGTGAAAACTGAACAAAAATATTTAGATGTGTGTTGGGTACTGTACTGTCTGAGTTGAAAGGGCCAACAACAATTGCTGACACAATTGGTTAATGTGTGATTTGTTCCAGCCCTGCCACGTGCACACTATTGCCCTCACGGGAAAGGAAAGGGGGATACCTAGTCAGTTGCACAACTGAGTGCATTCAACCGAAATGTGTCTTCCACATTTAACCCAACCCCTCTGAATCAGAGAGGTGCTGGGGGGGCTGCCTTAATTGAAGTGTACGTCATCGGCACCCGGGGAGCAGTTGATGTTGGGGAGCAGCCCTTGAGCAAGGCAGTTGCAGAGCATCCGATTTTTCCATCTTTATTTGTATTTTCTATTATATTCCTAGGATTTAATTGCAATAAAATAAGGCCTAAACGGCAAATAATAGGAATAATAAATAATTATGCATTTAATTAGAATGAATTATCCATGTTATAATCAGCTACTAATACATGTTATCTAGTTATGTCCTCCTGTCCATAATGTATGGCCTATTAGTGGGGGAACGACTGTCCCCGTTCATTGAAACCACAGAAGTTCAAGGCAGACCATGCTACTGCAGGCATAGTTTGCAGAAAACAGGATCCCCCATTATAGTGGATAGAACATTTCTATCATGTTGGTTAATCTTCCAGTAAGTAAAAAAGGGTTATGAAGACAATCATGTTACCAATAATTGCTTCTAATACACCAGATGTATGTCCTTGAACTGATTTTTTTTAAATCGCACACAGAAGGATCAACTTAAACAGGAAGCACCCGTGGTAGGGACTATTTGATGTTGGTCTGATCAATCTAAATCTATGCTTTAAGATTGTTTTGATCACGCGGACTGAAAAATATTATGGGTCGCCTCTGAGAATAGTATCGACGTATACTGGGTAGACTGGGTTCATCAGGAAGTGCATAGAAGATGTTGTTCCCACTGTGACAATTAGAATTGATCTAAACCAAAACCGTGGACAGATAGTAGCCTTTGTGCAAAACTGAAAGTGTGAACCACCACATTTAACTATGGAAAGGTGACTGGGAACTTGGACGTGTACAAACAGACCAGCTATGACCTCTGTAAGGTAATCAAAGAGGCAAAGCGACAGTTACAGGGACAAAGTGGAGTCGCAAATCAATGGCTCAGACATGAGACGTATGTGGAAAGAACTCCAGACAATCACAGATTATAAAGTGAAGCGAGCCACGTCGCAGACACCAATTCTTCGCTCAATTCTCTAAACACCTTCTTTACCTGCTTCGAGGAAAACAACATTGAGCCACCAACGCGGGCCGCTTCCTCTCACGAGGACAGTGTGCTCTCGTTCTCCGTGTCTGACTTGAGTAAGTCACTTGAGTGGGTTGAGTCACTGATGTGATCTTCCTGTCTGGGTTGGCGCCCCCCCATTGGGTTGTGCCGTGGCAGAGATCTTTGTGGGCTATACTCGGCCTTGTCTCAGGATGGTAAGTTGGTGGTTGAAGATATCCCTCTAGTGGTGTGGGGGCTGTGCATTGGAAAAGTGGGTGGGGTTATATCCTTCCTGTTTGGCCCTGTCCGGGGGTATCATCGGATGGGGCCACAGTGTCTCCTGACCCCTCCTGTCTCAGCCTCCAGTATTTATGCTGCAGCAGTTTGTGTCGGGGGGCTAGGGTCAGTTTGTTATATCTGGAGTACTTCTCCTGTCTTATCCGGTGTCCTGTGTGAATTTAAGTATGCTCTCTCTAATTCTCTCTTTCTTTCTCTCTCTCGGAGGACCTGAGCCCTAGGACCATGCCTCAGGACTACCTGGCATGAAGACTCCTTGCTGTCCCCAGTCCACCTGGCCGTGCTGCTGCTCCAGTTTCAACTGTTCAGCACCTGAGGTGCTGACTTGCTGCACCCTCGACAACTACTGTCATTATTATTATTTGACCATGCTGGTAATTTATGAACATTTGAACATCTTGGCCATGTTCTGTTATAATCTCCACCCGGCACAGCCAGAAGAGGACTGGCCACCCCTCATAGCCTGGTTCCTCTCTAGGTTTCTTCCTAGGTTTTGGCCTTTCTAGGGAGTTTTTCCTAGCCGCCGTGCTTCTACACCTGCATTGCTTGCTGTTTGGGGTTTTAGGCTGGGTTTCTGTACAGCACTTTGAGATATCAGCTGATGTACGAAGGGCTATATAAACAAATTTGATTTGATTTAAGCGCGTTAACCATTACAAGGCGGCTGGCCCAGACGGCATCCCAAGCCACGTCTTCAAATATTAAATCTGTCAGTCTGTCTCACAGTCTGTTGTCCCCACTTGCTTCAAGATGTCCACAATTTATCCAGTGCCCAAGAAAGCGAAGGTAACTGTAAATTGCCCCGTAGCCCTCACTTCTGTCATCATGAAGTGCTTTGAGAGGCTAGTTAAAGATTGTTTCACCTTACCCGACAACCTAGACCCACTACAATTCGCATACCGCCCCAACAGATCCACGGCTGATGCAATCGCCAATGTACTGCACACTGCCCTATCCCACCTGGACAAGAGAAATATAATAATGCTGTTCATCAACTACAGCTCAGCCTTCAACACCATAGTGCCCTCTGAGCTCTTCACTAAGCTCGGGGCCCTGGGTCTGAACCCCTTCCTGTGCAACTTGGTCCT
This sequence comes from Oncorhynchus mykiss, assembly GCF_057628025.1. NCBI lineage: Eukaryota > Metazoa > Chordata > Actinopteri > Salmoniformes > Salmonidae > Oncorhynchus > Oncorhynchus mykiss. The sequence continues at coordinate 55,571,377 of NC_143036.1, forward strand.
GGACTTCCTGACAGGCAGACCTCCACAGGGGTGCGTGCTCAGCCCCGTCCTGTATTCCCTGTTCACCCATGACTGCATGGCCACGCATGTCTCTAACTCAATCAACAAGTTTACTGACGACACAACAGCGGTAGGCCTGATTACCAACAATGATGAAACTGCCTACAGGGAGGAGGTGAGAGCCCTGGCGTATGGTGCCACAAAATTAACCTCTCCTTCAACGTCAACAAGACAAAGGAGCTGATCGTGGACCATAGGAGACAGCAGAGAGACTCCCCCAATCCATATCGATAGAGCCGCAGTGGAGAGGGTCAAAAGATTCAAGTTCCTCGGTGTACACATCACTGATGACCTGAAATGGGGGCACACTGCCTGCCCTCTATAGCACCTGGTGTCACAAGAAGGCTACGAATATAATCAATAACCTCAACCACCAGAGCCACGTCATGTTTATCCCGCTACCATCTATGTAGAACAAATGTTTCAAGCTCACTCAGGATATGCATATTTTTGATACCATTTGAAAGGTAATACTTTGAAGTTTGTGGAAATGTGAAATTAATGTCGGAGAACATAACACATTAGTTCTGGTAAAAGATAATGCAAAGAAAAAACATGCGTTTTTTTTTTGTACCATCATCTTTGAATTGCAAGAGAAATGCCATAATGTATTATTCCAGCCCAGGCGCAATTTAGATTTTGGCCACTAGATAGCAGCAGTGTATGTGAAAAGTTATAGACTGATCCAATGAACCATTGCATTTCTGTTCAAAATGTTATATCAAGACTGCCCAAATGTGCCTAATTTGTTTATTAATACACTTTCAAGTTCATAACTGTGCACTCTCCTCAAACAATAGCATGGTATTATTTCACTGGAATAGCTACTGTAAATTGGACAGTGCAGTTAGATTAACAACAATTTAAGCTTTCTGACAATATCCGAAATGTCTATGTCCTGGGAAATGTTCTTGTTACTTATAACCTCATGCTAATCACATTAGCCTACGTTAGCTCAACCGTCCCTTGGGGGATCCACTGTCACGCCCTGATCTGTTTCACCTGTCTTTGTGCTTGTCTCCACCCCCCTCCAGGTGTCGCCCATCTTCCCCATTATCCCCTGTGTATTTATACCTGTGTTCTCTTTTTGTCTGTTGCCAGTTTGTTTTGTTCGTAGAACCTACCGGCGTTTTGTTTCCCTGCTTCCACCTGTTCCTTGCTCCTGTTTCCTTGCTCCTTGCTCTAGTTTCCCATTTCTGACCGTTCTGCCTGCCCTGACCCCAAGCCTGCCCACTACTCTGGATTACCGACCTCTGCCTGACCTGACCCTGAGCCCGCCTGCTGTCCTGTACTTTACACCCTATCTGGATTATTGACCCCTGCCTGCCTTGACCTGTCGTTTGCCTGCCGCTGTTCGAGGAATAAACTTTTGTTTCTTCAACACTGTCTGCACCTGGGTCATACCTTAAAACGTAATACCCACCGATCCTGTAGAGGACCCAGTACCCTGCCCTGAACCTTAGTCACTGTTACTAGCCGGCTACCACCCGGTACTGTACCCTGCACCAAGACTGCTTTGCCCTATCAACATAGAGTCATTGAACACTGGTCTCTTTAATAATGTTTACATACTGGCTCATCCTATATGACTACTGCTGTACACACCTTTTCTATTCATATACTGTCCATTCACACCATTATAAAGTGCATTCGGAAAGTATTCAGACCCCTTCACTTTTTCCACATTTTGTTACATTACAGCCTTATTCTAAAATGTATTAAATCATTTTTCCTCCTCATCAATCTACACACAATTCCCCATAATGACAACGTGAAAACAGGTTTGCAAATGTATAAAAAACAGAAACATCTTATTTAGATAAGTATTGAGACCCTTTGCTATGACTGTAAATTGAGCTCAGATGTATCCTGTTTACATTGATCATCTTTGAGATGTTTCTACATCTTGATTGGAGTCCATCTGTGGTAAATTCAATTGATTTGACATGATTAGGATATGCACACACATGTCCATATAAGGTCCCACAGTTGACAGTGCATGTCAGAGCAAAAACCAAGCCATGAGGTCGAAGGTATTATCTGTAGAGCTCTGAGAAAGGACTGTGTCAAGGCACTGATCTGGGAACCGGTACCAAAACATGTATGCAGCATTGAAGAACACAATGGCCTCCATCATTCTTAAATGGAAGAAGTTTAGAACCACCAACACTCTTCCTAGAGCTGGCCGCCCGGCCAAACTGAGAAGGCCCTTGGTCAGGCAGGTGACCAAGAACCCAATGGAGTTCCAGAGTTGCTCTGTGGAAATGGGAGAACCTTCCAGAAGGACAACCATCTCTGCAGCACTCTACCAATCAGGCCTTTATGGTAGAGGGGCCAGACGGAAGCCACTCCTTAGCAAGAGGTACATGAGAGCCTGCTTGGAGTTTGCCAAATGACACCTAAAGGACTCTCAGGCCATGAGAAACATTCTCTGGTCTGATGAAACCAAGATTGAACTCTTTGGCCTGAATGCCAAGCATCACGTCTGGAGGAAACCTGGCACCATCCCTACGGTGAAGCACGGTGGTAGCAGCATAATGCTGTGGGGATGTTTGTCAGCGGCAGGCACTGGGAGACTAGTCAGGATTGAGGGAAAGATTAAATGAGCAAAGATATCCCTTATTAAACACTGCTCTAGAGCGCTAAGGACCTCAGACTGGGGCAAAGGTTCACCTTCCAACAGAACTAAGACCCTAAGAACACAGCCAAGATAACACAGGAGTGTTTTTTGGACGAGTCTCTGAATGTCCTTGAGTGGCCCAGCCAGAGCCCAGACTTTAACCCAATCGAACTTCTCTGGAGAGACCTGAAAATAGCTTTGCAATGATGCTCCCCATCCAATCTGACAGAGCTTGAGGAGATCTGCAGAGAAGAATGGGAGAAACTCCCCAAATACAGGTGTGCCAAGCTTGTAGCGTTATACCCAAGAAGACTCGAGGCTGTAATCACTGCCGAAGGTTTTTTTTTAAGTACTGAGTAAACAGTTTGAATACTTATGTAAAATGTGATATTTCAGTTTTTATGTTGAATAGATTTGCAAAAATGTCTAAAACCCTGTTTTTGTCATTATGGGGCATTGTGTGTAGATTGATGAGGGGGGGGAAACAATTTAATCCATTTAAAAAAAGGCTGTAATGTAACAAAATGTGGAAAAGTCATGATCAGAATTCTTTCCAAATGCACTGTATACTCTGAGTGTACAAAACATTAAGAACACCTCTTTCCTTGACATAGATTGACCAAGTGAAAGTTATGATCTGTTATTGATTTCACTTGTTAAATCCACTTCAATCAGTGTAAATGAAGGGGAGAACAGGTTAAAGGATTTATAAGCCTTGAGACATGTATTGTGTGTGTGTGCCATTCAGAGGGTGAATGGGCAAGACAAAATATTTAAGTGCCTTTGAACTGGGTATGGTAGTAGGTGCCAGGGGCACCGGTTTGTGTAAAGAACTACAACATTGTTGGGTTTTTCACGTGCGAACAGTTTCCCATGTGTATTAAGAATGGTCCACCATCCAAAAAAAAAAAAAAAACATCCAGCCAACTTGATACAACTATGAAAGCATTGGAGTCAACATGGGGCAGCATCACTGTGGAAATCTTTCGACACTTGAGGCTGTCCTGAGGGCAAAAGGGGTGAGTGCAACTCAATATAAGGAAGGTGTTCCTAATGTTTGGTATAGTCAGCCATACAGTGCCTTCGGAAAGTATTCCCTTCGAAAAGTATTCACCCTTCCCTTTTTCCACATTTTGTTACATTTCAGACTTAATCTAAATTGGAATAAATAAACAATTTTCCTCAGTAATCTACACACAATACCCCATAATGACAAAGCAAAAAAAATGTTTTTTAGAAATGTTTGCTAATTTATAGCCTATATATTTATATTCTGGACTCTGACATTGCTCATTTGGATTTTTCTGAATTTCTTTCTTTTTACTTTCAGATTATGTGGGAATTGTTGTCTATATATTATTGCTGCACTGTTTGAGCTGGAAACAATCATATTACTGTACCTGTGATAACATCTGTCAATAAAATTTGATGTGATTTGATTTGTCCAGGCCTAGGCCTACTCCACCATAGCCTCATCTCCGATTTATCCTCAATGCTTATCCTTATCCTCAGTGCTGTGTTCACTTTCTAGTCTGAACTCGGAAACTCGGAAATGTCCGACTTAATAACTGGTTGACGTAGCAAGTCGGAATGTCCAGGTTTCCTAGTTGCGTTCAGGAATAACCACAGATAAAACAATGAGCCAGATATTTCACCGGATGTATAGATGTGAAGCATCCGGTTTGCGTGTCCACTCACTACTAAATATGGTAATGAGAGGAAGCCCAGTGGCCGGCAGTGGGAGAAGATGGAGCAACGCGGATTTTGGCCAATGTTCCTCAAGTTTTCTCATCAATTAAACTAACAGGTTTCTGTTTCCAAAACCAGAATCTGAAACAAACAGAGTGGACTGCGTTTTGTAGACATGACCATTTGCCAAGGTTTCAAAAAATTGAGTTATCGCACAGGCGCACTTCCCATAGTAGGCGTTCCCTAATGCTTAAACGCGCCAATAGAATCTCACTAGTTCGTGCTTGCCTCTCCCCACCTCCTTGCTCGTTCTGCCCACTGTGCTTAATTTGTTCCCGTTTCAAACGTCAGGCTTTGTTCCATCTTGGGTTAGTTATAAGAATCTTTGGTATAAGCATAGGCGGACTGGATCGTACCGTTCTCTCAAAAAATATTTTAATTGCGCTTCTTTTGACGAATTTGCATTCATTTTTAATATAAAGATTTTATATGTGTATGTGATACATGTTGTGTAACAACCGCTTAATGCTCTCAAGATGATCTAGTCCTGCATTTCAAAAAGTGCGCACTCCCCCCGTTAGGTGTTTGGTTTATTCCCACAGACTGCCATGTTGGATTGAGCCACAAATCTGCTGCTGTTCGCGCTGGAGTTCCGATGAAACTTTAGTATCTACCGTCTTCAGGACGTTGCAGTAATGTTCTCATAATTTGGATTGAAGGAGGACCTTGCGTTGTGTTTGGAACCAACGGGGATGTTCGCGTACTAAAGCGGTTTCTATCGGGTTGTGGTCAGACGTGCATCGATGTGAGGGTCCGGTTGCAGGCCACGGCAGATCAATGACTATTTGTTTGAGTTTCATACATCGACGAATCGGAATCATAACACACCTTTTGGTTGATTGTCAGTAATGAGTGGCCATCTGCCGCAACGGCGGCCCGCTAACAATGGATCCATACTGCTAACCCCACAAGAGAACGACTGTCTCTTCAATTACCTCGGCAGGAAATGCACGGTAAGTTTTATCAGTCATACTTTCTTTACTAATTGCTCATGGATGATGTTTACCCGTTTCAGGATGAATTGAAACCTGTGTAATTGATGCCTTCAATATATTTGATAAAACAATCTAAAGGGAAACCACTCTCGCCACTGGCACTGACGTTCCTTCCATTGGCTTGGGCTAGACCGGTTGAACAGGGTTAAGGAAAAGGGAATGTTGATATCCCAGGACACAGTGCCATTTAGGCGGTAGAAAGTTTGTCAAGCCCGGAGGCCTCTGGTGTTTCCTGACACACCTGCATAGCATGGAAACACCCAAACGAGGTAAACCACTGTTAACAAGAATGTGCTCCTCGGTTTTGTTGGCCTAGACGAAGGCCAGTGTTTGGATCTGGAAAACCCATCAACCCGGCTACGAATTATTATTATTCGTACCAGCGTTGCATAATGCCTTGGCAGATTTCGGAAGCCGCCTGTGTGTTCTGAACAATCTGTCTGGCATGCTACAACACTTGCCATTCATTGTTCTGCTGTCCACACGATACTTTCTCATAGGCAATCACACGATTCAATTCAGTTCAGTTCAGTTTTTTTTCTTCCGCAATCAGTGGAGAATGTGTCCAATGTAGCGTTACAGTGTATCACTGGCAAATTATCTCTGCTGGGCAAGGCGCTATTTAATGTGACGGCCTGAAATGTATGTTATATAACGCGTTTTGTTATCAATTGACACTTCCAGTAAATTATATTTCAATAGAAGCAATGTGTCCTCTTGAAATATGATCTGCATTGATTGCACTCTTTAACCTTGGGTATTTTAAATTGGTGTAATGTACAATAGAATTGTAACCTACACTTATGTCAACAAAACAGTACAGTATCTATTCGCTGTTGTTTTTTTTTAGATCAAGTTGACACACTGGGGTGTATGTCAATAAACTACCTGGCTAGCCTTGGGTGGTTAACTAATTGTCATCAGATGACAATTCAGAGAGAATGCACCCACCCTGTATTTCACTCTCCATACAGGTATGAACTTCCTGTAAACACCAGGTTGGTTGATACAATTGGACGCCATTTCATGTTGTTAATCAGTTCATCGGGCATGTGGTTTAATCAGATTTCCTCGTGGATATAGGTCAGGATGTGTTGCGTAATGTTTGAAACTAAGTATGGCTTCTTGGCAGGTTTCTGCCCCGTGTGAAGACGGATACTGCTCGCACAGGTTCCCTACGGTGGTTGAGCCGACAGTTTCTCCAGAGTAGATGTTTTCTGTCTCGGTAGTAACTTTCCCATGCCACATTACCACACCCTTCCCCATATTATCTGGCTTTGAGTCATGTTACCTTTGCCATGTTCACAAAGTAGGCTAAGGTGGTGTGGGGGAAGTAGTCTTAATTTACTTCCTACTGCTCACGTGGTGGGCCAGAAGAGAGTCCCGCCTCCTACCTGTCAGTCAGTCATACATACCTGTCCCACGTGTCTCTGCACATGTGTTGTACACCTGCATACACAGCCAATGACGTCATTCCACAGACATCCAGGCCATGTCACTCACCATGTGACACAGACCAGGCAGTTGCGTGAGGAACATTCCTGCCTCACTCTCGTCTTGAAATTTTTTTTTTTTAAGTTGAGTGATTGCTTGTTATGTAGTGGTCTCACGTAGCTAGAGAAGAAAATGCAGGAACTCATCATTGCTGCTGCAGTCTTTTCTCTTCCTCCACAGAGAACTGAACACTGAACAGCCCCTGGCTTCTGTGTTTTAACCTTTGGTTTATTCCATTCGTTAAAGGCAAGTAATGTTATGCTAGCTGAGCCAGAAGCTAATGTCTAATACCCAAGTTGCCTGTTGAGACGTAGCTGTTAAATGCTACTCGGAATCAGAGCTGTCAGTAGATTTCAGCTCAGTGTCTCTCTCTCTCTCCTCTCTTTCAGTCATTCATACATATAAACAGTGAGCCGCAAACTCTGAAACGCAGGGCCCTGCCAGATGATGAATCACACGTGTGAGAGGTCCAACCTGTGTTGCTGTGGCTTTACTGACATTCAACTCATTGGTATTCCTACTGCTTCACTTTTTACTATCAGCACCGGGCTAGAGTTGGAAGCTATCCAATTCGTATGTGTGAGACTGCCTGAGCAGCAGTCCTCTCCGGCAGGAAGTGCGGTAGTCAACCTCCTTCAGTGTTTTGTGCAGGAGTGGCAAAAACTTGCCTTTTGATCTTTACCACATACTCTCCTTCCCAACCTCTTCCCTGTTCCCATTCTTTCCTCACTTCTGCCTCCCCTTACCAGCCCTACTCTGGGACACTGCCTCCCCTTACCAGCCCTACTCTGGGCTACTGCCTCCCCTTACCAGCCCTACTCTGGGCCACTGCCTCCCCTTACCAGCCCTACTCTGGGCCACTGCCTCCCCTTACCAGCCCTACTCTGGGCCACTGCCTCCCCTTACCAGCCCTACTCTGGGCCACTGCCTCCCCTTACCAGCCCTACTCTGGGCCTCTGCCTCCCCTTACCAGCCCTACTCTGGGTCACTGCCCCCCCTTACCAGCCCTACTCTGGGCCTCTGCCTCCCCTTACCAGCCCTACTCTGGGCCTCTGCCTCCCCTTACCAGCCCTACTCTGGGCCTCTGCCCCCCCTTACCAGCCCTACTCTGGGCCTCTGCCTCCCCTTACCAGCCCTACTCTGGGCCTCTGCCTCCCCTTACCAGCCCTACTCTGGGCCTCTGCCTCCCCTTACCAGCCCTATTCTGGGCCTCTGCCTCCCCTTATCAGTGTCTGTATTTCCTACTACTCTCCAGTCTCTACTCCTTCCCAACTCCACTCTGAATTTCCCCTTCTCTTTCTGTCCTTCCCAACCCCAGCCATTCCTACCTTATCCCACTTTTTAGGATACATGGGAAATACTGTCAGGACATGGATGGACATTGCCGTGCATTCAACATCCTGTTTGTTTCCCCCTGTGAGCCCTCTAAAGTCCCACTGGCTGTAGTGTGTAGTAGCACCAGCAGCCTGGAGAGTGGTGCCATGGCGAGCTTTGATGATGTCACTGGGACTGGGTGCCTCCTGTGGCCAGCGGGGCTCGTTCTGGTTGCCGCTGGAGAGGCTGATGGATGATACAGCTCAGCTCTGTGACCTCACTGCGGTAGCACAGCCCACTAGATGAGCACAGACAGATATTGCTTTCTTTGAAATGTATGCTGTCCCCAGACCCTGCACAGCACATCTGTGTGTAGTTAGCTACTAAGTTTTCTAGTAAACTTGGTTTACCACTTTCTGCTCTGGCCTGCCTTTCATCTGCAGGGCAATGGGCCTGAACCCCACTGCGACAAGGCTAGTAAACTCGGGGAAGAACCTGGGCCCCGTTTCCCAAAAGCATTTTAAGGCTAAGTCCGCTGTTAGAACTTTCGTAGGAGCATCGGTAAATCTCTGTGCTGTTTCCCAAAACCGTTGTTACTAAAGTTGCACTTGAAAGCGCTCGTTATTTACCGACTGCCCAAGACAACTCGTAAAACAGCTAAGTTAGCTACTTTTTCTTCACCCTTCTGCGTCACTTTATTCACAGAAAATCTCTGCTAAACATAGAATCAAGATGTTTATCTGTCTGATTGTGATCAATGATAAATTCAGAACAAGGTTTGACTGCAAACCTTTGCATTTGTTACAAACAAGTGAAGAATAAAAAGCTTTTAAATGAAACCGGAGATGATTGCATTAAAATATACTTTTGGTCATGTAATGTATGTGAACACCTGGTCATTGAACATCTCATTCCTAAATCTTGAGCATTAATATGGAGTTGGTCCTACCTTTGCTGCTATAACAGCCTCCACTCTTCTGGGAAGGCTTTTCACTAGATGTTGGAACATTGCCGCTGGAACTTGCTTTCATTCAGCCACGAGCATTGAGGTTGGGCACTGATGTTGGGCGATTGGGCCTGGCTCGCAGTCGGCGTTCTAATTCATCCCAAAGGTGTTCAATGGGGTTGAGGTCAGGGCTCTGTGCAGGCCAGTCAAGTTCTTCAACACCGATCTCAACAAACCATTTCTGTATGGACCTTGCTTTGTGCATGAGGGCATTGTCATCCTGAAACAGGAAAAGGCCTTCCCCAAACTGTTGCCACAAAGGTGCAAGCACAGAATCATCTAGAATGTCATTGTATGCTGAAGCATTAAGATTTCCCTTCACTGGAACTAAGGGGCTTAGTCCAAACCATGAAAAACAGCCCCAGGCCATTATTGCTCCTCCACTTAACTTTACAGTTGGCACTGGCATCCGCCAAACCCAGATTTGTTTCCACTGATCCAATGGTGGCGAGCTTTGCAACACTCCAGCCGACGCTTGGCATTGCGCGTGTTGATCATAAGCTTGTGTACGGCTGCTCAGCCATGGAAACCCGTTTCATAAAATTCCCGCCGAATAGTTATTGTGATGACGTTTCTTCCAGAGGTAGTTTGGAACTCTGTAGTGTGTTGCAACCAATGACAGACCATTTTTACGTGCCTCAGCACCCAGTGGTCCCGTTCTGTAAACTTGTCTGGCCTACCACTTCTCGGCTGAGCCCTTGTTGCTCCTAGTCGTTTCCACTTCACAATAACAGCACTTACAGTCGACCAGGGCAGAAATTTGACAAACTGACTTGTTGGAAAGGTGGCATCCTATGATGGTGCCACGTTGAAAGTCACTGAGCTCTTCAGTAAGGCCAGTCTACTGACATTGTCTATGGAGATTGCATGGCTGTGTGCTCGTTCTTATTTTATACACCTGTCAGCAATGGGTGTGGCTGAAATGGCCGACTCCACTAATTTGAAGGGGTGTCTGCATACCTTTGTGTGTGTGTAAATAGACATGTACATATATATTTGTCACATGCTTCGTAAACAACAGGAATAGAGCTCAGCACAGGCAAAGTCCTAGAGGAAAACCTGTAACCAGTCTGCTTTCCACCAGAAACTGGGAGATTAATTCACTTTTGAGTAGGACAATAGCTAAATCACAGGGCCAAATCTACAATGGGAGTTGCCTACCAAGAAGACGACGAATGTTCCTGAGTGGCCAAGTTAGTTTTGACTTAAATCTACTTGAAAATCTATGACATGACCTCAAATGTTTGTCTAGCAATGATCATCAATCAACTTGACAGAGCTTGAAGAATTTTGAAAATAATAATGGGCAAATGTGGTACAATCCAGGTGTGCAAAGCTCTTAGAGACTTAACCAGAAAGACTCACAGCTGGAATTGATGCCAAAGGTGCTTCTACAAAATATTGACTCAGGGGTGTTTGTACTTACATTTGAAGTCGGAAGTTTACATACACCTTAGCCAAATACGTTTAAACTCAGTTTTTCACTGACATTTAATCCTAGTAAAAATTCCCTGTCTTTAGATCAGTTAAGATCACCACTTTATTTTAAGAATGTGAAATGTCAGGATTTATTTCAGCTTATATTTCTTTCATCACATTCCCAGTTGGTCAGAGGTTTACATACACTCAATTAGTATTTGGTAGCATTGCCTTTATATTGTTTAACTTGGGTCAAATGTTTCAGGTAGCCTTCCACAAGCTTCCCACAATAAGTTGGGTGAATTTTGGCCCATTCCTCCTGACAGAGCTGGTGTAACTGAGTCAGGTTTGTAGGCCTCCTTGCTCCCACACGCTTTTTCAGTTCTGCCAACAAATTTTCTATAGGATGGAGGTCAGGGCTTTGTGATGGCCACTCCAATACCTTGACTTTGTATTCCTTAAGTCATTTTGCCACAACTTTGGAAGAATGCTCTGGGTTATTGTCCATTTGGAAGACCCATTTGCTTGGCAGGCTACTTTTACCATCTTGCGTGAGGAGACCGCCTAGATGTCAGTAAGCCATACAGAGGACAGTACTGGTACACGTACACACACACACAAGGACAGGGTGACTTTATTCCTGCTGAGAATTGAACAACGCTGCGGTAGTCTAAACTCTGCCAGTGCTGTCACACCTCTGTAGTAGTGTTTCTGCGCATACATTATTTTCTGACCTTGATTTAAAGGTCGACTTGGTAAGATGAGGTTGCCCTGAGCAGATCCGCGGACTTTGAGATGAGCGCGATGCAAACATTTTGCGCAGTCACAGAGTATCTTGCGCAGGTGCGCTTCACACAGTTTCAGCATGACCGCTACGGGACCAAAACAGCGGAGAAGTTTAGCCACGCGCTTCCACGCTCTTAGTAGTTGTAGAAATAGGCCTGATATTGTGTTTACTTGGGTCCTTGAGTGTACCTTTTATTTATTTTTTTACTAGAAAGTTGATTCCATTGAGGTCGAATACCTCTGTTTTATTAAAGTAAAAAAAAAAAAGTTTAAAAAATCACTGTAAAAGACGGCCTGTGGGTCTCAGTTAAATTTTACATTTTACATTTTAGTCATTCAGCAGATGCTCTCATCCAGAGCGACTTAGTTAGTGCCTTCATTCCTTGTATTAGGGGTACTATATTCTCATCACAATCATTCATTAACCCCTTGTGCCTCTCTCTGTCGCTCTCTCTGTCACTCTGCAGTCGCTGTGTTCTGCAGTGGTGCAGGTATATGCAGCAGACAGGAACTCAGCCTGGACCAAGAGGTGCTGTGGTGTGGCCTGTCTGGTCAAAGACAACCCAGCACGATCCTACTTTATCAGGGTGTTTGACATCAAGGTGGGTTTAGTTCACACACAAAACACAGACCAACTCGGGGACATGGCAGCACCTTTACAATGTCCTTTACTATAGAGATGAGAGACACACACACACACACTAAATCTGTTGAAGTGCCCTTGAGCAAGGCACTTAATCCTAATTTGCTCTGAGTGTCCCGCACTACTATGGCTGACCCTGTAAAACACATATCCTCGCTCTCTCGCTCTCTCGCTCTCTCCCCACAGGAGGGTAAAACCGTGTTTGAGCAGGAGCTCTACAACAACTTCTCAATCACCGTTTCCAAATCTTACTTCTTCACGTTCGCAGGAGATGTGAGTTATACCTTTCTCTATGTACTTGATAAATCTTGCTCCAGCCAAGTCCTTTCACATGACATGGCCATTTGTTTATGGCAAAAACCTGTGTGTGTGCTGTTTTTTCAAGCTTGCCGTGTTCGTTCGTTCTTATGACATTCTACTTCATGCGTTTGGGTGTGCGTATTTGTGTGTGTGTGTGTAGTCGTGCCAGATGGGACTGAACTTCGCAAGCGAGGAGGAGGCCAAGCATTTCCGGGTCGCCGTGGGAGACCTGCTGGGGAGACGACAGAGAAAATCTGGTGACTACCGACGCCATCTTTGATTCTACTGACCTCAGACATCTATTAAAACCATCTCCTCTCCTCTGACCTCAGCGCGGTCTGCTAATGATTGGACAGGTCCTCTCCATTTTGAGATATATGGATCTCACCTTTATCTGCCATCTCCTTTACTTCCTAATTGTTCAATTGACAGCGCTCTTCCTTTCTCTCTCTCGCTCTCTTCCTTTCTCTCTCTCTCGCTCTCTTCCTTTCTCTCTCTCTCGCTCTCTTCCTTTCTCTCTCTCTCGCTCTCTTCCTTTCTCTCTCTCTCGCTCTCTTCCTTTCTCTCTCTCTCGCTCTCTTCCTTTCTCTCTCTCTCGCTCTCTTCCTTTCTCTCTCTCTCGCTCTCTTCCTTTCTCTCTCTCTCGCTCTCTTCCTTTCTCTCTCTCTCGCTCTCTTCCTTTCTCTCTCTCTCGCTCTCTTCCTTTCTCTCTCTCTCGCTCTCTTCCTTTCTCTCTCTCTCGCTCTCTTCCTTTCTCTCTCTCTCGCTCTCTTCCTTTCTCTCTCTCTCGCTCTCTTCCTTTCTCTCTCTCTCGCTCTCTTCCTTTCTCTCTCTCTCGCTCTCTTCCTTTCTCTCTCTCTCGCTCTCTTCCTTTCTCTCTCTCTCGCTCTCTTCCTTTCTCTCTCTCTCGCTCTCTTCCTTTCTCTCTCTCTCGCTCTCTTCCTTTCTCTCTCTCTCGCTCTCTTCCTTTCTCTCTCTCTCGCTCTCTTCCTTTCTCTCTCTCTCGCTCTCTTCCTTTCTCTCTCTCTCGCTCTCTTCCTTTCTCTAGCTCGCTCTCTTCCTTTCTCTCTAGCTCGCTCTCTTCCTTTCTCTCTCTCTCGCTCTCTTCCTTTCTCTCTCTCTCGCTCTCTTCCTTTCTCTCTCTCTCGCTCTCTTCCTTTCTCTCTCTCTCGCGCTCTCTTCCTTTCTCTCTCTCTCTCGCTCTCTTCCTTTCTCTCTCTCTCTCGCTCTCTTCCTTTCTCTCTCTCTCTCTCGCTCTCTTCCTTTCTCTCTCTCTCTCTCGCTCTCTTCCTTTCTCTCTCTCGCTCTCGCTCTCTTCCTTTCTCTCTCTCGCTCTCTTCCTTTCTCTCTCTCGCTCTCTTCCTTTCTCTCTCTCTCTCTCGCTCTCTTCCTTTCTCTCTCTCTCTCGCTCTCTTCCTTTCTCTCTCTGGCCTACTGTTACCTCCGGTAGAAGGGGAGCAGATCTAGAATCAGCTTTACCATCTCTGAAATCCTAACTAGAGGTCGACCGATTATGATTTTTAAATGCCGATATCGATTATTGGAGCACAAAAAAATAGCCGATGCCGACTATTTCTATATATATATATATATATATATATATATATATATATATATATATATATATATATATATATATATATATATATATATATATATATATATATATATATATATATAAAAAAAAAGAAATTACAACAATATTGAATGAACACTTTTATTTTAATATAATACATAAATAAAATCAATTTAGTCTCAAATAAATGACATATGTTCAATTTGTTTTAAATAATCCAAAAACAGTGTTGGAGAAAGTGCAATATTTGCCATGTAAGAAAGCTAATGTTTAAGTTCCTTGCTCAGAACATGAGAACATATGAAAGCTGGTGGTTCCTTTTTAAAATGAGTCTTCAATATTCCCAGTTAAGACGTTTTAGGTTGTAGTTAGTTATTATAGGAATTATAGGACTATTTCTCTCTACACCATTTGTATTTCATATACCTTTGCCTATTGGATGTTCTTATAGGCACTATAGTATTGCAGCATAATCTCGGGAGTTGATAGGGTTGAAGACATAAACAGCGCTGTGCTTCAAGCATTGCAAAGAGCTGCTGGCAAACGCAGGAAAGTGCTGTTGGAATGAATGCTTACGAGCCTGCTGCTGCCTACCACTGCTCAGTCAGACTGCTCTATCAAATATCAATCATAGACTTAATTATAATATAATAAACACACAGAAATACGAGCCTTAGGTCATTAATATGGTCAAATCTGGAAATTAGCATTTAGAAAGCAAAACATTTATTATTTCAGTGAAATATGGAACTGTTACGTATTTTATCAAACGGGTGGCAACCTTAAGTCTAAATATTGCTATTACATTGCACAAACTTCAATGTTATGTCATAATTATGTCAAATTCTGGCAAATTAGTTTGCAACGAGCCAGGCGGCCCAAACTGTTGCATATACCCTGACTCTACGTGTAATGAACACGAGAAGTGACACAATTTCCCTAGTTAATATTGCCTGCTAACATGGATTTCTTTTAGCTAAATATGCAGGTTTAAAAAATATATACTTCTGTGTATTGATTTTAAGAAAGGCATTGATGTTTATGGTTGGGTAAAATGGTCCAACGATTGTGCTTTTGTTAAATCATCACCTGTTTGGCGAAGTAGGCTGTGATTCGATGATAAATTAACAGGCACCGCATTGATTATTTGCAACGTAGGACAAGCTAGTTAAACTAGTAATATCATCAACCACGTGTAGTTAACTAGTGATTATGTGAAGATTGATTAAAAAAAATACATTCTAAGATAAGTTTAATGCTAGCTAGCAACTTACCTTTGCTCCTTGCACGCAGTCTCCTCGTGGAGTGCAACGTATTCGGCCATAATAGGCATCCAAAAATGGCAATTACCGATTGTTATGGAAACAACTTGAAATCGGCCCTAATTAATCGGCCATGCCGATTAATCGGTCGACCTCTAATCCTTAACATAAACATGTGCCTGATCAGCTAAGACCAGTGTCCAAGGGCAACAGTGCTCCTGAAGTACTCCTGGAAATAAGCTTGCTATAATAACAAGGTCAGGACTGTTTGCCCTCTGTCCCAAACAAGCAATTTGTCTATGCAGTCTCTGTATGGATGATGGTCCTCGACTCTTTTAGATCTGAGCTCCGTTTTGTCAGTCTGCCTGTGATCGTTCTGGTAAATTACTAACTCGTACACCTACGCTTGACGATTAATCCGTACACACACATACACCCCTGCTGCTTATAAACTAGCTCGGTCCGAACCCCCCCCCTCCCCTTGTTGCAGAAGAGTTCCTCTTTGATCCGTGCACTTCAGTCACCTGTAACTCCATGCCAATCCCTCACCTCTCCCTTTCACTAACACTAACACACAGCACTATACAGGAGTTTAATTCTATACATTTTGTTTTACAGAAAAGAGACGTGACCCTCCAGGTCAAAATGGTAGGTCCTTCATGAAATTCACTCGGGTCTTTTTTTTTTTTTAAATAATTTTAATTTTAATCAGACATTGATGTAGACACTACGCTTTTAAACAACTCAGAAATGATTTGACTTAAAATATTCCTCCACAAACACAATCGTCACTCCCCGACTTCCCCACATGGCTTTGATTGAATGGTTCCAGTGTAAAGCCATTGGATAATCCCCTGATAGCAGGGTCTTAGAGTGAACACCTCTCTCAAGCCCCTGGCTAACAGATGACCTCTCCCCAGTCTTAATATTAACCAAAAGGGGCATGGAAGTACTGTATATCTGACTGTAGCATCAGTGGTGAGAGGCAATTTCTAAGTACATAGATCCACTATACAGGACATGCTTTAGGTATTCTGCACACACACACTCTCCAGAAAGCCAGTTCCACAGGGACGTTGAGCAGATCCCTCCCCTCAATCTGAAAATACCAAACCTGTAACAACACTCATTCTCCAAACCAGGCCATATGAATAATCAGCCTACATTCACAGTAGATCACTTAGCTATAGATAAGATATATATAACCTTGTAGCGTATAAGCGGCATCTCATGCTCAAATCCCCTCTCATCAGCACCCAGACAGGCTGGGGGTGATACGGTTCATGTCACTTGGTACCAGAGCTTTCCCCAATTGTACAGATACTATAGCAGTCAAAAGCTCTTTTAGAGATGCTCTCTGAACTGGTCATGTAGATTTGCTGTTGTGGAACAGTACAGTGGCACACTTTCATAGCACTCCTTGGCATCGCTTGGCAACAGTGCATACTATTGGACTTCAGCTAGTTTGCTCTGCCTGGCTCCCCATAGTATTGTACTGGTCTGACTGGGTGGACAGACGGTGTCAACCCCTGCTCTGC
Organism: Oncorhynchus mykiss; assembly: GCF_057628025.1. Classification (NCBI taxonomy): domain Eukaryota; kingdom Metazoa; phylum Chordata; class Actinopteri; order Salmoniformes; family Salmonidae; genus Oncorhynchus; species Oncorhynchus mykiss. Next base: position 55,588,139 of record NC_143036.1, read on the forward strand.
TTAATCAGGCTAAGAGGATTTAATTCAGCTGCTAATGTTAGTTACTGCACAGCACTCACACTACCCCAGTCCCCTAACACTCATAGCAATGGCTATGTGGAACGGAAGGAGTTGTGGTGCAGGGGTAGAGGAAAGGGGGAGGTCAGAATTGGTGACATTTTCTCTTCATCATAGCGGTGAACTGTAAACAGATTGCTGAGGGTTGATGTTTTTGCATGGCGCGGCCTAGACCTATCCTGTCCCCTGAGGGTTGATCAAATCAAATGTTATTGGTCACATGCACATGGCTAGCAGATGTTAATGCGAGTGTAGCGAAATGCTTGTGCTTCTGGTTCCAACGGTGCAGTAATATCAAACAAGTAATCTAACAATTCCCCAACTGCTGCCTAATACACACAAATCTAAAAGGGGTGAATGAGAATATGTACATATAAATATATGGATGAGCGATGGATGAGCGGCGTAGGCAAGGTGCAATAGATGGTATATAATACAGTATATACACTACTGGTCAAAAGTTTGCGTACACTTAAAAATGTCCCTGTTTTTTGAAAGATAAGCAAATGTTTTGTCTATTAAAATGGCATCAAATTGATCAGAAATACAGTGTAGACATTTATTAATGCTGTAAATTACTATTGTAGGTGGAAACGGCTGATTTAAAAAAAAATTATAATAATAATGGAATATCTACATAGGCGTACAGAGGCCCATTATCAGCAACCATCACTCCTGTGTTCCAATGGCATGTTGTGTTAGCTAATCCAAGTTTCTCATTTTAAAAGGCTAATTGATCACTAGAAAACCCCTTTGCAATTGTTAGAACAGCTCAAAACTTATGCTGATTAAAGAAGCAATAAAATTGGCCTTTAGACTAGTTGAGTATCTGAGATTTGTACAGGGTAAAATCCTTCCTCCAAGATTGCTATCACTCCATTTTACAATGTCATGCCATACCCTGTGGACGGCGCGTTCCTCTTACAACAGGACAATGACCCAAAGCACAGCTCCAAACTATGCAAGAATTATTTAGGGAAGAAACAGTCAGCTGGTATTCTGTCTATAATGGAGTGGCCAGCACAGTCACTGAATCTCAGCCCTATTGAGCTGTTGTGGGAGCAGCTTGACCGTATGGTACGTAAGAAGTGCCCATCAAGCCAATCCAACTTGTGGGAGGTGCTTCAGGAAGCATGGGGTGAAATCTCTTCAGAGTACCTCAACAAATTGACAACTAGAATGCCAAAGGTCTGCACGGCATCAATTTGCTGCAAATGGAGGATTCTTTGACGAAAGCAAAGTTTGAAGAACACAATTATTTCAATTATAAATCATTATTTATAACCTTGTCAACGTCTTGACTATATTTCCTATTCATTTTGCAACTCATTTCATGTATGTTTTCATGGAACACAAATACCTTTCTAAGTGACCCCAAACTTTTGAATGGTAGGGTACATATGATATTAATAAGTCATGTAAGATATGGAAAAAATTATTAAAGTGGCTTTGTTTAAAGTGACTAGTGATCCATTTGCTAAAGTGGCCAGTGATTGGGTCTCCATGTCGGCAGCAGCATCTCTGAGTTAGTGATTGCTGTTTAGCAGTCTGATGGCCTTGGGGGTGCCACACTCAGTGCCCTCACCCTCCTCCCTGCAGGCCCACTACTGTTGTCGTCTGCAAACTTGATTGAGTGGGAGGCATCATGAAGCCTCCAGCTTGATGATGAGCTTGGCGGGAACTATGGTGTTGAATGCTGAGCTGTCGTCAATGAACAGCATTCTTACATAGGAATTCTTCTTGTCCAGATGGGAATGTGCAGTGAGATGGCGATTGCATCACCGGTAAGGTGGAGGCGATATGATATGGTTTTAATAGTCACAGTGGGTACAGCCTCTCCAATGCACTTCCTTTAAAAATTCACTCACCGAGTCAGCGTATAGGACGATGTTATTCTCTGAGGCTGACCAGTCATCTGACCATATCCCAGTCATCAAAACAATCTTGAAGCGTGGATTCCGATTGGTCAGACCAGCATTGAATGGTTCTAGTCACTGGTACATCCTGTTTGAGTTTCTGCCTATAAGACGGTAGGATCAAGATGGCTTTGTGGTCGGATATGCCAAAGTGAGGGAGGGCTTTGTATGCATCGCGGAAGTTAGAGTAGCAGTGGTCAAGTTTATTACTTCCGCGCATAGTGCCCAAGCCAGACTGGCATGGCTTGGGCTTTGCCCATACAGACACCATTCCGGTCTGGCTGGCATTGTGTGTTCTGTCTGCGGTAAGGACAGGTGAGAATGACCCTGCGGATAGGAAGAGGGCACAGCCAGATCCACATTGGGCAGATGGATGTGGTACCGTGTTTGTTTGGGTATGACTCACTAGTGTGTGTCTGCGGAATTAACTGTGTTCACCCGGGAAGGTTCCAGTTTTCGTTGCCTTGAATGCCCTCTCTCGTTCACCTCTCCCGCTCCTTATCGCTCTCTCCCTTTTTCTCACACCATCTCTCCTCCTTTCTCCATGCCGTCTCTTGAGTCCTGTCTCCCACCCACCCAGCCAGCCTCTCTCTCTGATGTAGATTCATCATGTTTAAGAGAACCTCAGGGATTATGGTGGATTAGCAGTGGGCATTAATGGTTATGTAAAATCCAGCATCATCGTGATTTGCTGGGATTAGAGGTGGGCTGGAGTTGGGGGTGTGGTTTGGTCCGCTGGTGGAGAAGGGCAGAAGGGAAGGGATGAGAGAGTAAGGGAAAGAGTCAGGCTCAGAGATGGGACCTGGCAGTGCTCCCTGTTGTGAAGGGGAGGAGAGAGTACTCAGTTTGGAGGCGGGGCCAGCTGCTGCTGTGGCATTTGCCCAAACCCTAGGCACCTCACTTAGCCGGAGGGTCTTAGTCTGCCTGGCTCTGCCTGCTGTCTGTCTGGTCCGTACCCTGCTCAGTCTCCTCTCTTGATCTCTCTGGTTGCTCCTCCACCTGGTTCTCTGGATCTGAAAATCCTGGAGTTGGTTCTCTAGTTCTGTGGCTCGCACACCCTGTGTTCCTTTCGGGATGTCTCTCTGATTATCAGGACCAAAAGATCTCTGGATCAGTGGATCTCTAAGCTATAGCCCAGGACTGGGCACCACGTAGTCTTTCCGCCCCCCATGCTGCCGCCATTGCTCTGTGATGATGTTCTGTACCACCTTCCTGTCCTCTCCCTCTGAGGACCTATCTGAGGGGGGAGGAGGAGGGATCCATCCAGGAGGGTGTCTCTCCACCCTCCACTGCCTGATCCTTCCCCAGGAGGAACTATATGCACCCCCCTCTGACCCTACCAACCGCCTCTCGCTACGCCACGGGGACCAGGCCTGCGGCGTTGTTGGTGAAATGCTTCTGGACGTCAACATGGCAGCTGCCGGAGGGTGTAAGGGGGACAGAGGTGGGAGGAAGGGGGACGGAACTCCCTGTGACTGTAGTCCCTCAGTCTCGCCCTCGGTCAGAAAGAGCCCCCGTGGGGACTCGAGCCACAGAGGTAGGTGGCTGAGGAGTCAGGACACTCATGTCCGTAGAATTCAGTTTTGTTTGACCACCATGTGGGTGTCACAGGACGTGTGAGCCGCAGGCAGTGGCAATATTATTCCGTGTGAGGTTTCCACACGCATCTCATCCAGTCAGTGTGGTGGTCGTTTTTCTTGTCTGCTGTGCGTTGGTTAGCAGACACATCTCTCTGACTGTCCTAAGCCTAATGGGAGGCATTCGAGAGGAGATGGTTGTACACAAGGAGTGGTTAGTGAGAATGTAATGTGATCCCAGCAGCAGATTGTGTTGTGACGCTGGCTGAACTCTCCAGGTGTTAAAAGCCAACGCACTGTGTCAACCTGTGTGCCCTCTCATCAAACTAATTGGAGGAGGACGAGTCAACGATGGACGTAGACCTCATTAATGAAATGTCAAAAGTCTCTATTGTAATCCAGTATGTTAAACTACCTAGATCTGAGACTCTGGTCTTCCCCAGACCAAGACTCTCCGGGCCTGTTGCGTTGTGGGTACTGTAGTTCTGACTCTCTTCTCCTCCCCCCCCCCCAGGCCCGGCCCTGCCCATGGCCACGGTGGACATCAAGAACCCAGAGATCAACACTGTGTCACGGTTCCACGGACACACCTCTCAGACTAACATGGTGAGCAGCAGCTTCAATAACAACAACAGGAAGGAGAAGAAGGTGAAGGGAAAGAAGGGCAAGAAGCTGACCAAGGCAGACATCGGAACGCCCAGCAACTTCCAGTGAGTTTTCCATTCCTTTCTCATTTATTACTCTGTTCTGTTCAATATGATTGTTATATTCTGTTATGTTCTATTTCATTCTGTTCTATTTAGGTGTATTTTGTTTTTAAATTCTGCTCTTTTTTGTGTCGCACCTGAGCAGTAAGGGTCATTCTCAAGCCCACAGTGTGGTTTGAATCCTCACATGACATTAGATTTGTGGGGAACATCTAGTTCTGTGATGTCAAGTTAGGATGTGGCCCGTTGGGGTCATCTGTGGGGTATTGCATGGCTAATGTATAGAGGAGTACCTCTAGCCATACTGCCATGTGTTAATGTGTGGCAAAGAGTTGATGGGACTTTTTAAAATCCTGGACATATTTTTAATCTCATGTAATATGTATCTGGCATGATTGATGCGAGGATTCTGTCCCGTGTTTTTAGGACTAGGACACTGGTAGTCAATACTATAGTACTGGCTTACTGAAGTAGTGTAAACCAGGTGTATTTAACCAGGGGTCCACCCTCCGGTACTGCAGGGACCCGTGGGGGAAAAAAAAATATATATACATACACTGCTCAAAAAAATAAAGAGAACACTTAAACAACACAATGTAACTCCAAGTCAATCACACTTCTGTGAAATCAAACTGTCCACTTAGGAAGCAACACTGATTAACAATAAATGTCACATGCTGTTGTGCAAATGGACTAGACAACAGGTGGAAATTATAGGCAATTAGCAAGACACCCCCAATAAAGGAGTGGTTCTGCAGGTGGGGACCACAGACCACTTCTCAGTTCCTATGCTTCCTGGCTGATGTTTTGGTCGCTTTTGAATGCTGGCGGTGCTTTCACTCTAGTGGTAGCATGAGACGGAGTCTACAACCCACACAAGTGGCTCAGGTAGTGCAGCTCATCCAGGATGGCACATCAATGCGAGCTGTGGCAAGAAGGTTTGCTGTGTCTGTCAGCGTAGTTTCCAGAGCATGGAAGCGCTACCAGGAGACAGGCCAGTACATCAGGAGATGTGGAAGAGGCCGTAGGAGGGCAACAACCCAGCAGCAGGACCGCTACCTCCGCCTTTGTGCAAGGAGGGGCAGGAGGAGCACTGCCAGAGCCCTGCAAAATGACCTCCAGCAGGCCACAAATGTGCATGTGTCTGCTCAAACGGTCAGAAACAGACTCCATGAGGGTGGTATGAGGGCCTGACGTCCACAGGTGGGGGTTGTGCTTACAGCCCAACACCGTGCAGGACGTTTGGCATTTGCCAGAGAACACCAAGATTGGCAAATTCGCCACTGGCGCCCTGTGCTCTTCACAGATGAAAGCAGGTTCACACTGAGCAGGTGACAGAGTCTGGAGATGCCGTGGAGAACGTTCTGCTGCCTGCAACATCCTCCAGCATGACCGGTTTGGCGGTGGGTCAATCAAGGTGTGGGGTGGCATTTCTTTGGGGGGCCGCACAGCCCTCCATGTGCTCGCCAGAGGTAGCCTGACTGCCATTAGGTACCAAGATGAGATCCTCAGACCCCTTGTGAGACCATATGCTGGTGCGGTTGGCCCTGGGTTCCTCCTAATGCAAGACAATGCTAGACCTCATGTGGCTGGAGTGTGTCAGCAGTTCCTGCAAGAGGAAGGCATTGATGCTATGGATTGGCCCGCCTGTTCCCCAGACCTGAATCCAATTGAGCACATCTGGAACATCATGTCTCGCTCCATCCACCAACTGCAGTTGCACCACAGACTGTCCAGGAGTTGGCGGATGCTTTAGTCCAGGTCTGGGAGGAGATCCCTCAGGAGACCATCCGCCACCTCATCAGGAGTATGCCCAGGTGTTGTAGGGAGGTCATACAGGCACGTGGAGGCCACACACACTACTGAGCCTCAGTTTGACTTGTTTTAAGGACATTACATCAAAGTTGGATCAGCCTGTAGTGTGGTTTTCCACTTTAATTTTGAGTGTGACTCCAAATCCAGACCTCCATGGGTAGATAAATTTGATTTCCATTGATCATTTTTGTGTGATTTTGTTGTCAGCACATTCAACTATGTGAAGAAAAAATATTTAATAAGAATATTTCATTCATTCAGATCTAGGATGTGTTATTTTAGTGTTCCCTTTATTTTTTGAGCAGTGTATATACACACAGTACCAGTCAAAAGTTCTGACACACCTACTCATTCAAGGGGTTTTCTTTATACTCTTTTCCACATTGTAGAATAATAGTGAAGACATCCAAACTATGAAATAACACATATGGAATCATCTAGTAACCAAATCAAAATATATTTTAGATTGTGCAAAGTATCCAACCATTGCCTTGATGGCAGCGTTGCACACACTTCCGACAGTCTTGAAGGAGTTCCCACATATGCTGAGCACTTGTTGGCTGCTTTTCCTTCACTCTGCAGTCCAACTCATCCAAAACCATCTCAATTTGGTTGTGTGATAGTGGAGGCCAGATCATCTGATCTCAAATATTAAATCTCAGCCGTCATACCGCTCCGGAAGGGGACGCGTTCTGTCTCCAAGAGATAAATGTACTTGGGTGTGTAAAGGGCAAATCAATCCCAGAACAACAGCAAAGGACCCTGTGAAGATGCTGGAGGAAACAGGTGCAAAAGTATCTATATCCACAGTAAAACGAGTCCTATATCGGCATAACCTGAAAGGCCGCTCGGCAAGGAAGAAGCCACTGCTCCAAAACCGCCATAAAAAGGCCTGACTACGGTTGGCAACTGCACATGGGGACAAAGATCATAGTTTTTAGAGAAATGTCCTCTGGTCTGATGAAACTGTTTGGCCAAAATGACCATTGTTATGTTTGGAGGGAAAAGGGGGACGCTCGCAAGCCGAAGAACACCATCCCAACCGTGAAGCATGGGGGTGGCAGCATCATGTTGTGGGGGGGTGATATATATTTTTGATGTTTTTATGAATATCACTAGCAACAGAATAAACACATTTTGAATTAGTAGTATCTTTCTATCCAACTTTATTTCTCAACTCCTAATGTTAAGCTAATTACAGTCTCTGGAGTGTTTGACATAGCCTATTCGCAGGTGCTTTTTCAAAGCCTGACAGTGTGGCGGGTGCAGTGTCCAAGGCAAGACATACATTTTTGCCAACACATGATTCACCCTTGTTTAAACAGCTGCTCTTAGCGAAAATGTGCTTGGAGTTACCTTTCTAGCTTGGCTACTTTTAGAGTTTACACTTCCTCTTGTGTGTGAGTTTAGGGTTTGGTATGTGTGTGTATAGTAGGTAGCATATGTGATCATTCCCGCAGGCTCTGTACTCCTCTCTGTCTGATCATGTGTTTCCTTCCAGGCACGTTGGCCACGTCGGCTGGGACCCTAACACAGGCTTCGATGTGAGTATGACTGACCGACTGACTGACTGGGTTCTGACTGAGGAGATATTGTTGTTGTCTACACTGTACCATCTGACTAGTAGAATCATCCCCTACTTCTAATGGTATGGGAAGATCCTATGTGACCTGTGATCTGCCTCTTCTCACCCGGTGGTCTAGCTAGCCTCTGTCATATAACGTATGGGACATTTTAAAGTTTTATTGTCGCATGCACAAGTACAGTGAAATGCCGGTCTTGCAAACTCAAACCAGTAGGCCTGGACAGTGGGATGGTTTCTCAGAGGATGTGTATTATTGGGAGAAGGGGGGGGGGGGGGGGTGTTTTTACCCCCCTTAAGAGTTCTCAGGCTCAGAACTTGTTTATTTCTGATGTCGTGTTCATCAGACATGATTCTCCTCTGAACTAAATATGAAATATTATGTCATCGCTCCTCTCAGCCCCCTGCAGAAGTCACTAAACCTGTTTCTGCGTCATCCATTCAGTTGTTTCCAAAAAAGGATAAGTAATTATTGCGTGGTGTTCTACACGCACATCGAACAGACGGGGAACCGGATGATTTGTTGACATTTCTAAAATTAAGGTTTCAATGATTTTTGAGTTTCAGAGCTTTAATATTTTCAAGAATTTAAGTGGAGAGAGAGAGAGATGAGCGAGTTTAAGAGAAAGAGCTGTAGGATGGTTTAACATGGTTCGACAGGAACAGGAAAGAATACCCCTTACAGCAGTAATTCATTACATCAAAACACAACCTGAGTTACATAAACTAAACGCTAAACTAAGCTGTTGTTTTGTGTCTCTGCCCAGAGATCTAGAGTGGTGGTTTAAAGTAGATGTGATATAAACCTGTGTAATCTAGTTCTGTGTGAATATAATCCCACAGCCTTCAATCCACTCTCCCGCCTGGGCAGTGCCAACCTGGCACAGTTCCCCCTCAGCCACCAGGTGGCGATGCAGGGGCTGTTTACAACAGGGGTGCCAACATCTGAGCAGTTTATCTGAACATGAGACCTCCAGCTCTGACATGTGTTTCTAACTGAGTAGTGTTTTATCGTTCTAACTCATTGAGGTTCAAACTAAGTGAAGTTGTAACCAATTGAAGTGCTGAGTGACGTTCTAACTGAACCTGGCATTGGTTCAATTCCTATTAGTTTCTTTTCCAGTATTTCAGTGTGGTTCCAACCCAGTGTTCTCTTCTCTCCTCCAGTTGAACAACCTAGACCCGGAGCTGAAGAACCTGTTTGACATGTGTGGCATCTCTGAGGCCCAGCTGAAGGACAAGGAGACCTCCAAGGTCATCTATGACTTCATTGAGAAGAAGGGAGGCGTGGAGGCAGTCAAGATCGAGCTCCGCAGACAAGGTGTGTGTGTGTGTGTGTGAGAGTCGGGGGGGGGAGGAGACTAAGGGCTTTAGGTTCTGTGTTTGTCAGAAGAATATCCATAGTGACTGACAAACAAGTTGTCTTGTAGCCTAAACTGTGATAGAGTCCATGTAGATTGTTTAGTGCTCTAATGTTCATCGTATGTTCCTCAGGTCCTCCACCTCCGAGGTGGTGTGGTAGGTTGGTTTATCTCTGCATGGTGCTGCTGTGGCATTAACCTGACTGGGAGCTGTCTGATAGACTAACTCTGACCTCTGTAGGACAAAAGAGTAGTTCCATCTCTGTCCCAAAGTCTAACATGGGGTTTCCCCAAACTGGGTCCTGTGTGCACGTTTTGTTGCCCTAAACTATGATTATTTGAATCAGCTGTGTAGTGCTAGGGCAAACGCCCAAAAATGTGCTCCCAGGAAGGGGCCCCAGGACCGAGTTTGGGAATCCCTGGTCTAACACAGGGGTGCACAACTCAGGCCCCCGAGTTCCTCAGGACTGATGCCCTTGAAGACCAGGGTCTCTGTCCAGTGTCTTGAGTAGGAAGGGTGATCTAGGCTCTGTTTTCTCTTCTAGATCATAATGAATAAGATTCTATGGAAAGAGCCTAGATCAGCACTCCTAATCGCAGACGCTTTGTGGAGAAGGACCCATAGCTGTGCAACCCTGGGCTGGATCTAACATGTCTGCCTTGACAGACCAGACCAGGAGTCAGTTTGCAGTGTGCTGAAGAGACGTTTGCCTTTTGACTTTAGAATATCATGTTAGTCAATGCTATGCTACCACAGAGCTTTTGTTTTGAGTTTCTGGGTTAGTTGAGAAGAATAACATGAAGCATAGCTGTCCCTAGTGACTACAGTCATTACTGCATGCTGTCATACCAGCAACTGAGCTGTATTTATTGCTGCCTTTCCTCCTGAGGTTCTTCTAGAATTGAAAGCATGTTGTGAAGTGTACAGTAGGCTCAGTATGTGTTAATATGCAATAGTCGATTCCATGCAAAAATAATGTATCTTCTCTCTGGTCCAGCCCCCCCACCCCCTCCTTCCAGAGGTGGACCACCACCCCCTCCCCCACACCAGACTTCCGGCCCCCCGCCCCCACCCATCAGGGGAAGGGGCGCACCTCCACCTCCTCCTCCCTCCAGAGCGCCCACCTCAGCCCCACCACCACCTCCCCCCTCCAGAACAGGCATGGGAGCTCCACCCCCACCCCCAACCAGAGGCCCTCTGCCCCCTCCTCCCCAGCCTTCCCATGCCTCCCTGGCTCCCCATGCCCCACCTCCTCCCCCGCCTCCCTCCTCCGCCCCAGCAGGTATGGGTTCCGGAGCACCCCCTCCTCCTCCCCCGCCTCCCGGCCCTCCTCCCCCACCCATGCTGCTGGAAGCTGATGGAGGGGGTGGTGGTGCTGGTAAGCCCTCAGCCCTGTTGAGCCAGATCAGGGAGGGGGCTCCGCTGAAGAAGGTGGAGCAGAAGGAGAGGCCCGTTTCCACCAGCACCGGCCGAGACGGTCTCCTCGAACAGATACGACAGGGCAAGCAGCTAAAGGCTGTGAGTGGACATTACCTTATACACTACACTCTAACCCCTATGCCCATGTTCCCTATACCCTAGCTCCTACCTCAACCACTAAAAGCCAATTTATGATTGCTCCGGCATTGCGATCCAGATGCTGAGTACTGAGGGTATGATGCAATTGTAGAGCTTAATCGAGCTCTGTACCGCATCACCGTGCGCCTCTCAAATTTTGTAACAATGTGGAGGGCTCCGTATTGCTCTGTATAGCTCCGCATTGACATGATTGGTTGGCGATAGGTGGGAGCGGGAAGTCCTCTATAAACACAAACTCACTTCCTTGACATCTTCCTTCACAACAGCTCTGCGAAGCGCAGGAAGTATGAATGGCCTGACTTCTACACTTCCCCTACCCTAGTGATACTAGATGCACATTCCCCTATACTGGAGCGTGTTGACTGGTGTGTATTCCTGTGTGTTCCAGGTGACTGACGAACCAGTGTCAGGAGGACCCGCCAGTCCCTCAGCCGGCATCGTAGGAGCTCTGATGGAAGTGATGCAGAAGAGGAGCAAAGCCATCCACTCCTCAGGTACACACACACACACACACACACACACCCATATACATATCAGATAAGAGGTTGCCGTTATATTCATACCAATGTATTTTCTATGTTCGTGTGTCTCTCTCTCTCCCTAGATGATGACGACGATGATGATGAGGAAGAGGACTTTGAGGATGATGATGAGTGGGATGACTAGTGACACCCCCCCCCCCCCCCCCCCCCCCCCAGATGATTATGACAACACTACATTGTTCCTAAATTGTTTTTCTAAATCTTATTCAAATGATAATGTAAATGTTTTATCAATTTGCTGTATATTTTTGTTGCCTTTATGCTTTTTTTTTTATTTGTATTCTGTGCAATACCTCATTTAATCTGTAAAGGTTTGTCATGTTCTCTTTCTGTAAAGTTGTTCTCTCCTGCATTAACATTTTTTTTATGTCAAGTTTCTCTTGATCTGTAGAGTTCAGTCGGTGACTGGAGGGAGAACAAATGAACAAACTGACAGGGCCCTAAATGTTAAGAGTTGTTAAGAACGAGAACACTATTTTCATACCCTTCTCTTACTTAATTTTTACGTATTCAAAAATCCTAGTTTAGCTCTTATTTTCTTACGAAATCAGCTCTGTTGGAATATTTAGTCCCATTCGCTGTCGATGGTAAATCTACTCAGAGTTTGTATTTTTGCACGAATTGAAAGAAGCGGCTCAGTACGTGAATACGGAGCAGTATCATGGCTGTATCTGCAAAGTTATGCTTTAAAGGCTACCGATATCACTTCAATTATCCAATACTGTCAACCCGTACACTACAGTAGCGCACACACACACACACACACAGCTGTCTGCTCTGCGTTTCGGCTTGTTTCATCAGTTACAATATACAGTTACAGTATACTCTACAAACATATGTTTTACTGTAGCAATCAGCCGCCTGCAGTTCTTTGTTTGAATCAGGTCGGTGCGGATGCAACGCTTGAGGAGGAATTAGTGTTAACTTAATATGACATCTGAACTGTTTCACGAACAAAACTGTCCTTCAGGACCAGTGAACTACACTAACACTCATCTACCATTGACACTAACCTAGTCTCTACACAGAGGGATACTGCTTTCTCATTGGGGAAGGGAACTAATGCTGTTTTTTTACAGTATCGCTCTGTCTGTTTTCACGGTTAGTGAAACTGTTCAGTAACCAGGATATATGGACCTCAAACCTTCAGAAATGAGGTTGGAAGAATAATGGACTATTAAATTGTACACTCGAATAAATGTTAATATTTACAGCGACGCTCTCCTGTTTTCTGTGGGATGGATGTGAGTATGATGATAAATATGACCAGCCGTTGTACAGTAGGATACTGTACAATAAGTGTTTGTTTGGGCCTAGGGTTGTTTGAGGGAGAGCAACTCCTGAGTGTTTACTTGTTTTGATGTTTGAGCATGTTAAAGGCGTGGATGTGTGCGTGCATGTGCACTAAGCCCTCTGGCAACCCTTCCATCAGTAGTGAGTGATGACCAGAGCTCTCATCACCAGCAGCTTGGCATGATTGAGCAGACAACAGCTGAGACATATTCACATGGGGTCTTTGAACGATACATATAGCATTTAATGAATAGAGCAGACTTGAATCTCTCTTATATGCTACAGAGCATTTCTGATCTACACTTAATAGTTCTATCTGACTGTCCAGTGATGTTCCACGGTCTGTCTGAATACCTGAATAACCCCCTGGTATGTCTGCTCCCACAAACTGATCTCAAACTGAAATAAGATTGCCTGCATTGTTGATATTTATATTTAATAGTAGTTGAGTGTTATTTCAATCCGTTCCAGGTGATGCCTGTGTGGCTATGCCAATGATAGAGTGGGGGCAGCAGGGTAGAGCGTGTCCTTTGTCCTCTCCCTTGTGCACTTTGGTAGGCCTGTAGGACCAGCGTCCCCTATGAATGGTTTACGAAAGGGGTTATAGTGGGTATGTCACAGTTCCAGGCTCCTAGCACTGGGAATTACACCTGAGCAGTGAGCTTGGCACCCCTAGTGACAATACACTGGGGACAGAGCATGGACATAGCAACAACGGGACTTACTGTAGGACAGGTGGCATGGCAACAAGGGAACGACTGCTTAATGGGAACACATGGACATATGGCAGAAGTCCATGACAGCCACTAAATCTGAGTACTGGAATGCTAGCTGCAGGCCTGTAGAAGCGTGATGGGAGAGTTGGACCAAGTAGTGAGAAAAGACCGTATTAACAGCTGTTAACGTTGGTTTCAGTGTGGCCTATGGTCATTGTGTCTCAGTTCCCAGTACTCATCATGTTGGCTAAACCCACACATGAAACTGTGAGGTCGAACTGAGTCCACATGACATAACTCATGGACTATTTGTAGTGTGTATGTAGAAGATATTAAGCTGGAATGATTGAATAGAGGGATGGAAATAGAGAGAAAGAGAGCAATTATTTTTGTTTTATGTATGAAAATACAGTTTGCCAGGCCGTGGGATTAGAAAAATAACTCAAATTACCTTTCAGTAGACACTTTATTAATTGTTATTTTACCAATCTGCCAGCTGCGTTAGGGTCAAGTGTTAAGAGTTACCAATTCTCTCCACATCCTCTTATTGGCTGTTTACACAATCTATTTTTCTGACTGTCCACACCGTTTTATATGTGACCCATGTCAGATTTGCACATTCACACTGATTTAGCCTCTGAAGTAGCACACCGATGCAATGCTCATTTTCTGTCACTAGCTCGTTTTCCATCCAATTGGCGACATATTTTCATGCGAATATAGTAAAATCCGGATAACAAAATATGCGCAGTTTCCACCAAACAGCCTAGTCGCGGATAAAAATCAGTGCGTGATGACATTTTGCACACAATGTACCTTTTCGCACTAAATAAAAATCTCTAGCCAACAGCACGGATAGGCTAGATTTTATTTAATTAACTAGGCAAACCAGTTATGAACAAATTCTTATTTACAATGACGGCCTACCGGGGACCAGCAGGTTAAATGCCTTGTTCAATGGCAGAACGACAGATTTTTACCTTGTCAGCTCGGGGATTCGATCCAGCAACCTCGCTGGCCCAACGCTCTAACCACTAGGTTACCTGCCGCCCCATGATGGATTATAGGTAAAAGCGAGAATATTTGTATTAGTGAAACAGAAGTCAATCATCATGTCACCAGAATAAGACTCTCGACCACCGTACGTGCACTCCACCCTGTGAAGTTCATCATCAATTATTTAATCTGTAGCCTAATAACGTGCATGGTTTTGCAAATCATAGTGGGAGGTCCACACGCCATATCATCCCGTGAGTACTTGGATAAAATCGTTAATATATCAATATTTTTTGCACATGTAGGCTTTTCCACCGCCATTTATTTCACAATTAATTTTCCCGACACAAATATCTGCATTTATAAAATTGTTCCAAAACGTCCTGTTTCCATCACACCTGTAATTTAGTTTATTTTTTATTTTTTTATAGTATGACTTCACTCATGAAAACTGGATGGAAACAAGTGTTCCTGGGTAGTTTTCGTTGTAATGGCTGGTCATGTAAAAAGACAGAAACACAAGAGGCAAAAAACCTGAGTCCAAATCATAGAGATCCTATTATTTTAATTCCATGGTCAAGGACAGGTCTCATATGGAGCATTACAATTTTATCAGGATTTAGATCCACGTATGCATATGGTGTACATCTAAACTCAAAAGATCAGATTCCATGATTTTTTTTCTACGGTTTACACATTAGGGAAAGATCAGATATACAGTACCTGATGATAATACCGGATGATACCGAAAACTGTGCTGAAATTGCTCGTCAAGATCGTTGTGTTGTCTAAGTGGTGAATATTGTTTTCCTCCAAGTCAGTTCTTTAGTGGAACTGAGGTAAACCGTGTTTTTGCTGAGTTTGATGTCCTTTCCAATTCCATGTGGGAAGCTAGGATGGTTATTCAAGGACAGTTGTGGCTGCTGCCAAAAGCATTTCAGTGTTGTGTTTGCTTTTAACAGCTGTGGGGTGGATTTAGGACCATTCCAGAAAACTCTTCCAAGACACACAAATGCTCAGGGGGAGTATTAGGTGTTCCTCTGCTACATACAATGAGTGTAAACCACATTAAGGACACCTGCTCTTTCCATGACAGACTGACCAGGTGAATCCAGGTGAAAGCTTTGACCCATTAATGTCACCCTTATTAAATCCACTTCAGTCAGTGTAGATGAAGAGAAGGAGACAGGTTAAAGATGGATTTTTAAGTCTTGAGACAATTGAGACACAGACTGTGTATGTGTGCCATTCAGAGGGTGAATGGCCAAGATAAATATATATTTAGGTGCCTTTCAACAGGTTTTGGTAGTATACGCCAGGCACACCGGTTTGTGTCAAGAACTGCAACGCTGCTGGGCTTTTCAAGCTCAACAGTTTCATGTGTGTATCACGCATGGTCTACCACCTAAAGGACATCCAGCCAACTTGACATAACTGTGGGAAGCATCGGGGTCAACATGGGCCAGCATCCCTGTGGAACGCTTTCGACACCTTGTAGAGTCCATCCCAACGAATGGAGGCTGTTCTGAGGGCAGCGGGAGGGGGGATGCTGTCCGACAGGAAGATGGATATAACTTTTTGGCTTTTGGGCAGAATCTTTTTGCCAAAACCATTTTGGACAGGAGCCATAGGACAGTAACTTTAGAACATGACATTTTGTAGAGAATCTTTTGGACAGTCACAGTACCTTTTCAACTGTACCATGGTTTAATCAGCAATAAAATACCATAACACTTCATTGTGTTGTTACTTTTATCTTCATGTTCAATTCATATAGTATATTCCTCACACACCAAATACAATATTTACAATTATACAAAAAAAGGTTACCTCAGTAAACAATTTAGACAACAATGTATACATTTATCATCACAAAAATGTAGACAACCAAATGCCTTTCTGCAAAAGCATACAGCATAAATACATTTAAAAAGATATGAATTTCATATTTATTTTTTTCTCCAATAGTAAAGGTGTTATTGCAGTGGTAATTTCCAGTATCTTCTCTGAGGAAAAGTCCAGTTCAATCTGAACGTATTGTTTGTGTCCTCAGTAGTCTCAGGGGGTTCCCTGTGTCTTCAGATCAGCTAGTCTCTTCATCAGGGACAAAGACAAACTTCCTCTGTGGAACTTCCACCTGCAATTAAAAAGACAACGATTTCTGTTATATAAAATAGGATATTTTTTTCTTATGCCAGGTTCCCTCGAAAACAAAAGATTCCATGAAAGCTAGAGCTATTTCAGAGAGAAATACATGTGAGCAGAAAAAAAACATATATTCCGTAGCCTAATATTGTCCAGTCCAGTCCAGCATTTTTTGTTAAATCAACAATCCCCTACATATTATGCAAGGGCTTGCAAATTTTATCCTCCACCGCACTATTACCGCATCTAATAGTCAAATCACTGCAATATTACTGCATAAAACTGTCCGATTATCACACTACAAAAAGAGGGCTCACAATTGAAAACCAATCACCATACTTTTACCGCATAAAGTGGTTCAATCAAGCCACAGGTCAACAAATGTTTTCCCCGTCAGCGCATTTTCGTGAGAAATTCATCACAAAACTCAAAACTCATCACAAAATGTCAGAAATATCTAACATTTTTGCTCGCAACTATAACAAAAATCCCTCTGCACTTTCCTTATTTACTGTTTGTTGTCAAAGTTCGTTCTGGTACTGTGAGGCCTCTCCGTTTCCCTTATCATAGCAGCTGTACAACAGTCCTATTTTTAACTCTAGTTAAGTGGCAGGCATTCACATCCTCTAGACCCCAGCCTTCTGAGGGCAACCAGGATTTTCCACAGTAACAACATAACAAGCAGTTACCACACATTAATGGGCCCACAGAAACACTAGAGACTAGACTACTCTTCTCTCACTCCTTACTCCTTCTCGCTCTCTCTCTCTCTCTCTCTCTCTTTTTATCCCCCTCTCTCCCTCTCTTTTTTTTATCCCTCTCTCTCTCTCTCTCTCTCTCTCTCTCTGTGTTAGGGACTTCAACCAAGGCTTGTGTTGTGTTTGGCTTTGTTCAGACATACCACAGCGCTTGATGATGGAAAAGTGTCATATGATCGACGTCCATCGTAAAATAACATGTCAACCACAGGAGATGACTCCGACAGCGATGTTCCTCTGTCACCTGTCTAAATCACACTGACCTCTGAGGTATGTGTTCCCTTTGACTGTAGGAATCCACCCTAAGGTTCTCAAAGCACAACCTTATTTATCTTAGACCATTTAGACCAGATACTTTCTCTCAACCATTTTATATGAGTTGTCTTTGACATTTTCCAAGATGACATAGTGTCTCAGTCTGTTGGCTTTGTCACAGAAATAGACACTTTTCCAGATGGAAACATGTGGAAACATGTGAATTAGTCCAAGAATACCGAGCCCAGGATACAGATAGAATAGCCTCCATGTTGGTAAGGGCTATCGTTTTTCCTGGCCATGTGACCTGACCAGAAAATGACTCTGGGCCCTAATGATGATGTATGAGACTAGGAACTCTCATAGGTTTTGTCTCACCAGCTGACCATCTTTAACCCTTAAACCCTTGTTAACTCTTATTGGCTGTGCATGTACTCACACACACAATCTCACCTTTCTGAGGGAGCGGACACTGGCATTGCGGATGGAGTCCATGAGCTGGTCGTGTGAGGAGCGCAGTGGAGTGGGTGGCCTGCTGTGCTCCTGGTCTCTGTTCTCTGCCACTGGCCGCAGAGCGTTCTTCAGCTCCTTCAAGATACTGTTGGTCTCTTTCAGTCCTTTCTTCCCCTTCTTCCCCTTCCCTTTCCCTTGCTTCTTAACGACCTCCTCGTGGAGCCTGATCACCTCCGCTATCTTCCTAGTCGGCTTCTTCTTCTCTGCCGGGGGCTGGCAGGGCAGTGAAGGGGGTGGAGGAGGAGGTGGGGGAGGCGGCGGGGGAGGCGGCGGGGGAGCAGGAGGGGTCTGTTTTTTGGGGAGTTTGGGGGATTGCCAAGGAGACACCCGCGGGGAACCGTAGGGCGAAGAACCCGGAGTGGCCTTCAACAGAGCAGTGGTACGGGGGTTAATGGCCCCCTCTGGCCCCGCCTGCTGGTTCTGTCTCTGCTCTTGCAGGCGTTTCTGTCTCTGACGGTCCATGTTACGGGTCAGGATGCCTGTCATGCTCATCCGGGGGCCTGGAAGGTGGAACTGGTAACCCAGCTTGATCAGGGCGTGGTTCTCCCTCAGAACCTTCACCATCTCCATCTCCACCTGACAGAGAGAGAGAGAGAGAGAGAGAGAGAGAGAGAGAGCGTGAGAGAGAGAGGGATCGTGAGTTTGTGCTTTTACTATTGCCTTACTTACATACTGTTGTGTGTTGAGCAGCTGCATCAAGATCTAATACCACGTCCAGACTGACTGACCTGTCCTCCACACATGTGTCTCTGGTTGTGGAAGCGTAGCTCAGTCAGGGTGCTATTGCTAGGCAGAGCCTGAACCATAGCCAGAACCCCTTTCCCTGTCACATAGTTGGACTCGATGTTCAGGCTGACGATGGAGGTGTTTTCGCACAGCGTCTTGGCAATGGCCAGCGCCACTGGGTCATCAGCATGCGTGTTGGCCAGGCTAAAGACACACACGTGTGTGTTGGAGCGCAGTGCCTCAGCGAACTGGATTAGAGTGTCCTGTGAGATGTCCTCGATGTTGTTGAGGTTGACCTCTTTGAGCTCAGGGTCGTTATTAAGGACTCTTTCCAGGGCCTCGTCGACAACTGTTGGGTTGCCATCGGCGTTGGGGTCAAGTGGAGGTGGGGGCGGGGTTAGTCTCATAGGCTCCACCCTTGGGGGTCTCAGGAGGCTAGGGGAGGAGATGACCACTGACAGCGGTGATGGAGGACCAGGATCCTTTGGGGGCGCTGCTTCAGGCCTTTCCTCTTCTGGCTCCTCTTTATCCTCCTCATCCTCTGTTTCAGCTTCCTCTTCCTCACTCTCCTCCTCCTCTTCCTCTTCATAATCTTTATTTTCTTTCTTGTTCTCGTCATCCTCCTCTGCTTCGCTGTTGCTTTCTGTCACACATTCTTCCTCGCTCTTTTCAGCATCGTCATCGTCATCCTGTTTAGACATAAGGTGTAAATCTCTCATTAATCTGACTCAGACACATGGTCATGTTCTCTTATATTATGTAAAGTTAGACTGGATGATTTGCATTTTTTTTGTGTGAAGGTCCTAACTGGTTCTCTGTTGTACAATAAAGTGATCATTATTGAATATTGAAGCTTCTTAATTGGTCAAACAGAATTTAAGGTTATATAGATCTGAGAGTAGCAAGCTAGCGGAGTTCAGACTCTCCTGATCACTGACCTGTTTGGGACTGCTGGCTTCCCCTCTCTCATCCTCCAGTATCCTCTTGGTCTCCTTCTCCCAGTACTTCAACAGAGAGTCTCTACTGAAGGTGCCAGTGGGGGTCTTCTCCGTCTGGTCCCTCTGTCTCAGACCGATGGGCACGTTGGCATCAGGGTCAATGTCTGCCAGCTCCATCTCCAGCTCTGCTAGCTCCTCTGGGCTGAGAGAAGCCAGTAGTTCATCCTCATCCACATCCTCATACTTACTCAACTCCCGACGGTACCCAAAACCGTTCATCGCTGAAGAGGTTGGCCCCTTGGCTGAGCTCCAGGTAGATGGGGCTCTGTGTGCCGTACGAGTCCGATCAGGATGGGATCTTTCTGGGATAGGTTTCCGGTCAGAGTGGAGTCTTTCTGGAGGTGTGGGTCAAGTTCAGTCTCAGCCAGTTCTGTTTGTCCTCTACTGCTTCAGTGAGAACAGTACCAGTGGTGTGTGTGCAAGGCAAGGGGCCTAGCTGGGGTGTCTGTGTCGGTGGTGTGTGTGTTGAGTGTGTGTCCTGTTCTCTTCTCTTCTAATCTCTCCAGCTGCTGCAGAGGTCTTAAGAGAGGGATCAGTGGGGTGCAACAAAGCGTCAGGCCATGATGCACAGTGCTTTTTTGGGAGGCGCTGCTCAGAGCGGTAGACTAGAGCCACAAAAAGCATGTGAGCTCAGAGAGCAGAGCGGCCCTGGTCAGGCCTGTCAGCGGATCCCAGCAGCGGCCACATTGTTCATGGCCAAAAAATGCCCAACCGGACCCAAGAGAGACAGACAGCGAGTCATCGAGGCACATAACGACAAGCAGAAACACAGAGACACATAGCAACACGAGAACACATATTTACACACATAGGGACATCACATCACACATAGAGAAACCCACAGACATAGAAAGACATTCAGACTCAGAGACCCACAGAGACACACACCATGAAGTAAATATGTCTCAAATAGTACAATTTCCCTAGGTGGCTCTGTTCAAATGTAGTGCACTACATAAGGAATGTGGTGTAATTTCAGATGTGCCTCTAGTAAAGACCAGAGAGGTTGGTTATCCCATAAGGGACAGAGTGAATTAGGCTGTATTGAAATTGTTACTTTTCAAGTGGCTTTATCACCAATCAACATTGTTGTGTGACACCACTGGCCATCCCGTGGGATTAACTACTACAGATAACAAGGTTTCTGTGGTAACATGTTTCTATGGAGCAGACTAATAGAGCAACAATGTGAAAGTAGAGCTGTATCTTTTAGTGGGCTTTGATTTAGTCAAATGGTTCCTGAAATACTGGGAATAACAGTAGACGATTGCGTTAAGTGGGCTTTTTTAAAAGAGGGTTATGTTATCATTTTAGGCTTGTCAGAGTAGAGTGGAGGAGCTTCTATGAGAGCTGGCAGACAAGGCAGTGGGATGTTCTCTATCTCTTCTATACACTGCTGGCTTTGGGCTTTTAATCTGACCTCTTTATACATCACCACTCTGTCTGGCTTAATTAATGAAAAATAGTATTTGGTTGGAGACCAAAAACGGTCTTTTTATCTAGTCACTTTAAACAATGCCACTTTATATAATGTTTACGTACCTTACATTACTCATCTCATATGTATATACTGTACTCTATACCATCTACTGCATCTTGCCTATGCCGCTCGGGCCATCGCTCATCCATATATTTATATGTACATATTCTTATTCATTCCTTTACAGTTGTGCGTAAAAGGTAGTTGTTGTGAAATTGTTAAGATTTACTTGTTGGATATTACCGCATGGTCGGAACTAGAAGCACAAGCATTTCGCTACACTCGCATTAACATCTGCTAACCATGTGTATGTGACCAATAAGATTTGATTTGATTTGATTTGCGGAGCTTTGAAGAAGCTCTCCCGTTCAGTCACTCTAAATATTCTAATGACTCTGGGTGATAATAGTCTGGCTAACACCTAACTCTCAAAGTCCTCCTGACTTCAAAGTCAGGAATGGCTCTTTGAAGTTGTGGGCACAATGCGTCGATAATGAAGGGGGCTGTGCTTTTACTGATTGGTTCATCTCTCTGTCTTTCTCACTCAAACACCCGTAGGCACAGTCATACACAGGCCCAGAGCGCCGCCCCCCTTCCATTACAACAGTTGGATTTTCAAATCCAAACAAAGCAGTCTTAATCCCAGAGGGGGAAAAAACATTTGAGAGAACCAATCAAACCCGTCGCTCAATTTCGGAGCGAATACTGCATTAACAAACGGCCTCCTTTGCAGACTAGTGTGTCACAGCTCTCCCTGCTCTGGGTCACGTGGGTCGCGTCAGCCAGGCTAGGGTAATAACTCTCTTTTGGTAAAGGGCTTGTTGTTGTAGGTGCCTAATTCCAGAAATCCAAAATGGGTTTGACGTGTGTAGATGTATGATGTGTGCATACTGTTTCAGGCAATGGGCAATGATGTGGAGCCTATGAGACTTTTCTGTACATGTATTTCTACGTACAACAGAATTGTGTGTCCAAGGCCTCCCGAGTGGTGCAGTTGTCTAGAGATTCTGTTTGAGTCCAGGCTCTGTCGCAGCTGGCCGTGACCGGGAGACCCATGGGGCGGCGCACAATTGGCCCAGAGTCTTCCGGGTTAGGGGAGGGTTTGGCCGGCAGGGATGTCCTTGTCCCATCGCGCACTAGCGACTCCTGTGGCGGGCCGCTGACACGGTCACCAGGTGTACGATGCTTTCTCTGACACATTGGTGAAGCTGGCTTCCGGGTTAAGTGGGCATTGTGTCAAGAAGCAGTGCGGCTTGTTTGGGATGTGTTTCGGAGGACGCATGGCTCTCGACCTTCGCTTCTCCCGAGTCCGTTCGCCAGTTGAAGCAATGAGACAAGACTAGCTACCAATTGGATCCCACGAAAAAGGGGTCAAAAATAATAATTAAAATGTAAAAAAGAAATGTGGGTCCAATACATTTTTCCCTTGGGGACAATAAAGTGTATTGTATTGTGTAATGACACCCAGAGAGGGGCTACTGTGAGTGAGGAGGATGGAGGATGGGCTTTAGGTCAATGTGGTCTCAGGGCAATTAATATTATTCTGTATGTAAATCTGTGACAATCCATTTAGTATGATGTGTTACATAACATTAGGTTACAGTACATTATGAATGGAATAGCGGTCGTACATATCTTAGAAATTAGAGGATGTATAGTATCATCCCACTGGGCACACAATGTCTTTTCAACATGGATAATTGGGTAATATTTGGTTGAGAAGATCAATGAGATTACAATTTATGTTGACCCAATCAAAAAGACAGCTAAAAGTTAGTTGAATGTCCAATGTGTTACCACTATGCTTTCAACCATCAAAAACACAACCAAATTCCAATGAAAAAACAATGACAGATTTTTTAAGGAACAGCATAGTTCAAATGGGAATATAATGTCAGATATTTTGTTTATTTATACAACATATTATCACTGTGCTTCATCTAATAGCAGAACCAAATGACCTGGATTGCAGTTGAAATTACATTAAAAGTACATGGTGCAAGTCATCAATGCTGTTCAAGATTCTGCTTCGATTAATACAGCAGTTTTGAAGATCTCCACAGTCCTGCGACAACCCATGCATGCTACAGTATCTTGAACATGCACACTCTATATGATTACATAAGTAGACATTTATAGTAACAGGAACCTCAAAATCTGGCCATGGATGTGTTACTCATTTTAAGGTTGAATGTTACGTTAGTTTGTAAGATAGTCTTAACTTTAGGCTATTTACTCTATTTTGAATATCCCACCGATCCTTTACTTCAGCGAAATCATTTACAAAATAGCCTCCAACACTCTACTCAGAAAATCGGATGTAGTCTACCACAGTGCCATCTGTTTTGTCACCAAAGCCCCATATACTACCCGAGGGCTAGCCCTCGCTTCATATTCATCACCAACCCCACTGGCTCCAGTCTTTGCTAGGTAAAGCCCCACCTTATCTTAGCTCACTGGTCACCATAGCAGCACCCACCCGTAGCATGCGCTCCAGCAAGTATTTTACACTGGCCACGCCCAAAACCAACTCCTTCTTTGGCCGCCTTTCCTTCCAGTTCTCTGCTGCCAATCAAATCAAATCAAAGTTTATTTGTCACGTGCGCCGAATACAACCTTACAGTGAAATGCTTACTTACAGGCTCTAACCAATAGTGCAAAAAAGGTGTTAGGTGAACAATAGGTAAGTAAAGAAATAAAACAACAGTAAAAAGACAGGCTATATACCGTAGCGAGGCTATACAAGTAGCGAGGCTACATACAGACACCGGTTAGTCAGGCTGATTGAGGTAGTATGTACATGTAGATATGGTTAAAGTGAATATGCATATATGATGAACAGAGAGTAGCAGCAGCGTAAAAAGAAGGGTTGGGGGCACACAATGCAAATAGTCCGGGTAGCCATTTGATTACTTGTTCAGGACTCTTATGGCTTGGGGGAATAAACTGTTGAGAAGCCTTTTTGTCCTAGACTTGGCACTCCAGTACCACCTGCCATGCGGTAGTAGAGAGAACAGTCTATGACTGGGGGGGCTGTAGTCCTTGACAATTTTTAGGGCCTTCCTCTGACACCGCCTGGTAAAGAGGTCCTGGATGGCAGGCAGCTTAGCCCCAGTGATGTTCTGGGCCATAGGCACTACCCTCTGTAGTAGCTCCTTGCGGTCGGAGGCTGAGCAGTTGCCATACCAGGCAGTGATGCAACCAGTCAGGATGCTCTCGATGTTGCAGCTGTAGAACCTTTTGAGGATCTCAGAACCCATGCCACATTTTTTTAGTTTCCTGAGGGGGAATAGGCTTTGTCGTTCTCTCTTCACGACTGTCTTGGTGTGTTTGGACCATTCTAGTTTGTTGTTAATGTGGACACCAAGGAACTTGAAGCTCTCAACCTGCTCCACTACAGCCCCGTCGATGAGAATGGGGGCGTGCTCGGTCCTCCTTTTCCTGTAGAATTGTTTTCCCTCTGGTTGCACATTTAACATGTTGATAGAAATTTGGTAGAACTGATTTAAGTTTCCCTGCATTAAAGTCTCCGGCCACTAGGAGTGCCACCTCTGGGTGAGTGGTTTCCTGTTTGCTTATTTCCTTATACAGCTGACTGAGTGCGGTCTTAGTGCCAGCATCTGTCTGTGGTGGTAAAAAAACAGCCACGAAAAGTATAGCTGAAAACTCTTCTGCACATCTATCACTCCAGTGTTTAATTGCTAAATTGTAATTATTTTGCCACTATGGCCTATTTATTGCGTTACCTCCCTAATCTTACTACATTTGCACACACTGTATATAGACGTTTCTATTGTGTTATTGACTGAATGTTTGTTTATCCCATGTGTAACTCTGTGTTGTTTGTGTCACACTGCTATGCCCTATCTTGGCCAGGTCGCAGTTGTAAATGAGAACTTGTTCTCAACTGGCCTACCTGGTCAGATAAAGGTGAAATAAATAAACAACTTTTTTTTTTTAAGTAAAATTTAATTGTGTTTGGTTGGCAATGCAACCAAATATTTTCTGCTTGGATAGTTCCATCAGTGCCACTGACTCTGGCTTTAATTCCAGTTTGTCTACAAATTAATAATATACATTTTGGATTCACATCTACACCTCAACCGAAAATTACAGTTTAAAAAATGGGAATAAATCAAATCATATTATACTTTAAAATAAATGCACTTTAAATATGGATTTGGTCCTATTTTTTTTCCTTCGATTTTTGGTTGAAATGGAAATGTGAATCCAACATATCAAATATTCAAATTGTAGACAAACTACAATTAAAACCTGACTAATTCAGTGGCACATATGGAACTATTCAAGCAAAATAAACATCTCCTTCAAATGTTGATATTTGGATCCGTTGACAGCCAAACACAATTCAATATCACTAAATATAATTTACATCTAAAATCAACCAGAGCTTGAAATGCTAGGCCTATTGAATTGTCTATTTGTTGTTGAATTCTGGGTTAAATTGAAACAATAGCTTTTGATGACTGCAAATGCTATGCAGGTCTAAATAGCTACTAGCTTCCATTTACTATTAGAATGTTATTTTTAAGTAACACTGCATAATCCATAACCCCTGAGGGGGATTTGACTGACGTTGTGACAAAGCTCTTGAAAGAAAAGGAGGAGGGGAAAAAAGGACCGTCTATTATTCTACTGTTTTGACCGAACAAATGTCAATGAAAAGCATCACTAATGATCTATGAGTGATAAAGTATGGTCACGTTTAATTTGCTCTGTTAAACCTACCCTTTGGAATGACTTCGATAGCAACAGTGAATCTACAGTATTTCATTTTTTAAGTGGAGGTCTCGCAACAATCACTCTCACGATAGCACATTGGTAATAGTCAGTGACAAATAGCTAAGCAGAGCTGGGCTTGGTTAAAGCCCAGAGATGGGAGACCAAAGGGTACCTGTAGATAGATCAATTCTCCAGTAGGAGGTGCTGCCCAGCATGTCTTTTCTTCTTTGGTTACCATGATGACATAATCCTGTGGTTGAAATCTCACCCTCAAAACAACAATTGACTTTCTTTTTTCAAATCCAATGTATTTTCCACCACATTCCACGTCACAACACGTCGACAATTACATCGAAACAACATTGATTTAACCAGTCTGTGCCCCGTGGGATATGTCTTACCCGGTTACGAATTGGATGATAATGATTATCTTATAATACTTCTTTCTCTGAGACCAGGCTGCTTGTTGCGTCTTAACAACAGAGGAGAATTATGGGGAGAATTTAAGTTGGTGGTTAGGTGAACTAATGATAAAGGTTAGGATCATTTATGTGAAAGGTTAGGGGAACTAAAATGACAAAGGTTGGGCAAGTTACGTTGCAGGTTAGGTGAATTGGGTTAAGTTAAGAATAAGGGTTAGGGGAATGATTAGCTAAAATCCTACAGTTGTCTCTGAGTTAACTCGAATGTGCAACCTTTGGAATGCTAGATGGTTGCGGATTACTCTCCCCCATCCTCCTTGAACAACTTCTCTACTTTTATTTCTGTCTCAAGTAACTAGACCATTAGTAGGTATCATACGTCTTGGAGGTGCTAAAAAATGCGTAAGTATGTTTTGTATGGCTCTGAGGCCAGGCTGTTTAGGTAGATGACCAAAGACTCGTAGTACTCATAGTACTCGTAGTACTCTCTTTAGTGTGACCAGCGAGGTCTATGGCAGAGTTTTCCAACCCGGTTCCTGGAGAGCTACCGTCCTGTAGGTTTTCACTTCAAACCTAATCTAGATGGCTTATTCATCACAAAACCATTTGATGTTGGCAATTATTTTAATGAATACTTCATTGGCAAAGTGGGCAAACTTCAGCAAGAAATGCCAACAACGAACAGAGAAACATCATATTCATGCTTCAAATATTGAAAGAAAAGCATTGTAAATTTGAATTTTGTAAAGTTAGTGTGGGAATGGTGGAAAAATTGATATCGATCAATAATGACAAACCTGGCATTGACAACTTAGATGGAAAGCTACTGAGGATGGTAGCTGACTCTATGGCCACACCTATCTGTAATACATTTCATTTGAGTCTAGAGGAAGGTGTTTGTCCTCAGGCCTGGAGGGAAGCCAAGGTCATTCCGCTACCCAAGAGTGGTAGAGCGGCTTTTACTGGTTCTAACAGCAGACCTATCAGCTTGATGCCAGCTCTTAGCAAACAGTTGGAAAAAATTGTGTTTGACCAAATACAATGCTATTTCTCTGTAAACAAATTGACAACAGACTTTCAGCATGCTTATAGAGAAGGACATTCAAAATGTATGGATGGCACTGACACAAATGACTGATGATTGGTTGAAAGAAATTGTGGGAACTGTACTGTTAGATTTCAGTGAAGCCTTTGATATTATTGACCATAACCTGTTGTTGACAAAACTTATGCTTTATGGCTTTTCAACCTCTGCCGTATAATTTATTCAGAGCTATCTATCTAATAGAACTCAGAGGGTTTTCTTCAATGGCAGTCTTTCTAATGTCAAACATGTAGGGTGTGGTGTACCACAGGGCAACTCTCTAGGCCCTCTATTATTTTCTATTTTTACCAATGACCTGCCACTGGCATTAAATAAAGCCTGTGTGTCCATGTATGCTGATGATTCAACCATATACACTACCGTTCAAAAGTTTGGGGTCACTTAGAAATGTCCTTGTTTTGAATGAAAACATACATGAAATTAGTTGCAAAATGAATAGGAAATATAGTCAAGACGTTGACGAGGTTATAAATAATGATTTTTAATTGAAGTAATAATTGTGTCCTTCAAACTTTGCTTTCGTCAAAGAATCCTCCATTTGCAGCAATTACAGCCCTGCAGACATTTGGCATTTTAGTTGTCAATTTATTGAGGTACTCTGAAGAGATTTCACCCCATGCTTCCTGAAACACCTAGTTAGATTGGCTTGATGGGCACTTCTTACGTACCATACGGTCAAGCTGCTCCCACAACAGCTCAATAGGGTTGAGATCCGGTGACTGTGCTCCAATTAAGCTCTGTCCACAGGGTATGGAATGGCATTGCAAAATGGAGTGATAGCCTTCCTTCTTCAAGATCCCTTTTACCCTGTACAAATCTCCCACTTTACCACCACCAAAGCACCCCCAGACCATCACATTACCTCCACCACGCTTGACAGATGGCGACAAGTACTCTTCCGGCATCTTTTCATTTTCTCTGCATCTCACGAATGTTCTTCTTTGTGATCCGAACACCACAAACTTGGATTCGTCTGTCCATAACACTTTTTCTAATCTTCCTCTGCCAGTCTGAGATATGTATTTTTCTTTGCAACTTTGCGTAGAAGGCCATCATTCCAGTATCGCCTCTTCACTGTTGATGTTGAGACTGGTGTTTTGCAGGTACTATTTAATGAAGCTGCCAGTTGATGACTTGTGAGGCATCTGTTTCTCAAACTAGACACTCTAATGTACTTGTCCTCTTGCTCAGTTGTGCACCGGGGCCTCTCACTGCTCTTTCTATTCTGGTTAGAGTCAGTTTGCGCTGTTCTGTGAAGGGAGTACTACACAGCATTGTACGAGATCTTCAGTTTCTTGGCAATTTCTCACATGGAATAGCCTTAATTTCTCAGAACAAGAATAGACTGACAAGTTTCAGAAGAAAGCTCTTTGTTTCTGGCCATTTTGAGCCTGTAATTGAACCCACAAATGCTGATGCTCCAGATATTCAACTAGTCTAAAGAAGGCCAGTTTTTTTGCTTCTTTAATCAGCACAACAGTTTTCAGCTGTGCTAACATAATTGCAAAATTATTTTCTAGTGGTCAATTAGCCTTTTAAAATGATAAACTTGGATTAGCTAACACAACGTGCCATTGGAACACAGGAGGGACGGTTTCTGATAATGGGCCTCTGTACGTCTATGTAGATATTCCAATAAAAATCAGCAGTTTCCAGCTACAATAGTCATTTACAACATTAACAATGTCTACACTGTATTTCTGATCAATTTTATTTTAATGGACAAAAAAATAGCTTTTCTTTCAAAAACAAGGACATTTCTAAGTGACCCCAAACTTTAGAACGGTAGTGTACGTGTCAGCAACCACAGCTAATAAAGTCACTTAAACCTTTAACAAAGAGTTGCAGTCAGTTTTGTTATGGGTGGCCAGTAATAAACTGGTCCTGAACATCTCTAAAACTAAGAGCATTGTATTAGGCACAAATCATTCCCTAAACTCTAGACATCAGCTGAATCTGGTAATGAATTGTGTGGCTGTTGAACAAGTTGAGGAGACTAAATTACTTGGTGTTACCTTAAATTGTACACTGGCATGGTCAAAACATGTAGATTCAATGGTTGTAACGACGGGGAGAGGTCTGGCATTAATAAAGTGATGCTCTGCTTTTTTGACACCATATTCCAAAAAGCTAGTCCTGCAGAGTCAAGTTTTGTCTTCTCTTGATTATTGTCCAGTCATGTGGTCAAGTGCTGCAAAATACCTAGTTAATAAGCTGTATTTGGCCCTGAACAGAGCGGCACATCTTGCTCTTCATTTTGCTCTTCATCAGAGGGATAATATAAATAGTATGTATGCCAGTCTCTCTTGGCTAAGAGTTGAGGAGAGACTGACTGCATCACTTGTTTTTATAAGAAACATTGTTGAAAATTCCAAGTTGTTTGCGTAGTCAACTTACACACAGCTCTGACACACACACTTACCCCAACAGACATGCCACCAGGGGTCTTTTCACAGTCCCCAAATCCAGAACAAATTCAAGAAAGCGTACAGTATTATAGGGAACCATTATTGCACTGAACTGCTTTCCATCTCATATTGCTCAAATGAACAGCAAACCTGGTTTCAAAAAACAGATAAAGCAACACCTCACGGCACAACGCCTCTCCCCTATTTGACCTAGATATTTTGTGTGTATGTATTGATGTGTAGGCTACAGTATGTTTGCCATTTTTAAAATGCATGTAGTTCTGACCTTGAGCTGTTTATTAATGTTATGTCATGTTTCATGTTTTGTGTAGACCCCAGGAGGAGTAGCTGCTGCTTTCACAACAGCTATTGGGGATCCTAATAAAATAACAAATAGAAAATCTAGCTCACATGATTCTAATAATCAGCTGGTGAATCAGGTTAGATAAAATGGGGATTAGAGCAAAATCCTTCAGGAAGTTAGCTTTAGATAAAACAGGGATTAGAGCAAGAGCCTCCAGGAAGTTAGCTTTAGATAAAACAGGGATTAGAGCAAAATCCTCCAGGAAGTTAGCTTTAGATAAAACAGGGATTAGAGCAAAATCCTCCAGGAAGTCAGCTTTGATAAAACAGGGATTAGAGCAAAATCCTCCAGGAAATTAGCTTTAGATAAAACAGGGATTAGAGCAAAAGCCTCCAGGAAGTTAGCTTTAGATAAAACAGGGATTAGAGCAAAATCATCCAGGAAGTTAGCTTTAGATAAAACAGGGATTAGAGCAAAAGCCTCCAGGAAGTTAGCTTTAGATAAAACAGGGATTAGAGCAAAAGCCTCCAGGACGTTAGCTTTAGATAAAACAGGGATTAGAGCAAAAGCCTCCAGGAAGTTAGCTTTAGATAAAACAGGGATTAGAGCAAAATCCTCTAGGAAGTTAGCTTTAGATAAAACAGGGATTAGAGCAAAATCCTCCAGGAAGTTATCTTTAGATAAAACAGGGATTAGAGCAAAAGCCGCCAGGAAGTTAGCTCTCCAGGAATAGGGTTGGAGAGCCCTGGTCTATGGTATGACTAGTGGGTAGGAATACAGTGTCCACTCCACTGTGTCTCGATGAGCGGTAGGCTGGTGTTGACAGGACAGGAATGCTGCTGTTCAGATAACAACAACAGTCTGGCAACGATAGAACTCTCTCAACATAATTCTACATTGGACCATGCTACTCTAGTCTACCCTCTGCTAGCTGTGCCTTCACAACAGCAAAACCCACGTTTGGTTCAGTCAGTTAACTGGGGTGTTCTTCAGTTTAAACATTTCATGATATGATCTGAATACAGCAATTGTTGTTCCACTACTGTAAAGGCCCAAGGCTTGGTTGGAGTGGAGGATAACAGGCACTACACAGTGCATAGGACTATAGTTGTATGCTTGGATGCCGATTGTAACATTGCCACCCAATGGTGTTTTAGGGTTACACAACTATGCTTTGGGAAAATGGCTGAAATCCTAACATGTATTTGGGGAATGTTACGAGATTTGCCTCATAAACTCTCTGTGTTCCAGGAAGAGTTGAGCTGAGGGTTGTACTACAAAGCAGGATCATTGAGTTAGCCAGCTAACTCCTAAATATTCTGAAATAACTTATTTTTTAAATTTCTTAAAAAAAAAAAAAAGCTTGAAATAAGCTTGAAAATTAATAGTTATTTGTGGTTGTTTATCAAAGTTAGCTGGCTAACTCATTGATTCTGGTTTGTTGTACACCCAACAGGTCTCAGTAACCTGCTGCAAACATGCATCCTGTCCTGATCTTGTCAACAGTCACATTTTCAGACATTCTTTCAAAATAATGTGTTTTTATTTATTTTAAGACTCATATTGATGCCATAAGTCAATGCTCCAACTTGTCAAGGATGTTTGAGTGCTGGATAATGATGATTTAACTGGTTTCACTGTCCAGATCTGTCTACACTTGCAAGCCTGACTACCTCCGGAGGTTGTCAGGGAAATCAGATCACAATCAGATCACAATGCGTCTTTTAATCTTCTACACCTGTCTAAAAATGTGGTCACAATCAGAATGTGGACAAGATCAGGACAAAGAATGCATGTTAGCACCAGTCACGGGGCTAGTGACAACACAACTAGCTCCCAGAACTTTGAGGGTATAATATGGATGAGCTGGTCTTATGAGTCAGGTAGGTGTCAGGGTCACTGTAAAAGTCAACAGTCCATTGCAGCAGAGTCATTCAGACCAGACCGTGAGTGTTTAGCCCTACTTAAAAACTGAATGAGCTCTCAGAGTTATTTTTTCGACCTGACCTGCTCTTCCCATGGGGAGATCTTGAAGAGTACATCACACTACATGCACTGTACCATGCTGCACAGCTGTGCTGTCTAATGTATGAAGTCTAGTAGAAGTAGAAGTACTATGATAAGGACAATTGACACTATTCAGAGAACATGAATCAGTGTGAAAAGAATTGTAGTTATTACAAACATTACATCACAAGAACACTTGCCATACTTCATATAAGCATAAGTATATGAGCTGATGCATTATTCACGAGAAAGAGCGTAATGTGATTGATCAGTTATGCACAGAACAGGATCACTTTTTGTTCTTCTAAATATGTTTTCATTGATATAGTCCAGTTATGAGTGTGAGGCTTCCAACCCACCATACTCGTCGTACTCCCTGTAGGTGAGGTAGTGTTTGAGTGTCGGGGGAAACGGGACGGTAGCCATGACCTGTGGGTCATTCAGTCTTCTAGGGGTCATCTGTCTCCTAATGACCAAACGACATTGGTGCTGCAGGGACCGAGGGTTGTCTGGGGATACACACACATGGACGGGCACACACACACACACACACACAAAAAGTCAGATTATTCTGTTCATGATGATGGAAAGTTGATCTGTAAGATATTTCAGTCTTTGCATTCCCACTGTTTTCTGTCCACTACTATTGTTTATTAGCAATGATGCTGCCTTACCCAGAATGTCACAGATGTCTGGCCACTCTTTCTGTTTCTCCAGCACCCGTAGGAGGTTGGGGCAGATACGTGGGTGTCTGACGTAGTCCAGAAGCATCCGTACCACACTCCCCGCCAGGTTGACCACCGCCGACAGGGAGATGATTTCACAGAACTGGAGCAGAGAGCGAACAGGACAGCGAGACTAACATCAGAAGGACACGCAGTGGAACTGGACAAGGTATTAGCTACACTTGCTGTTATCTTCTAATTTAGACCAACACATTCTACATCAGTGTCGGCCAACCCTGGTCATAGAGGACCACAGTGTGTGCAGGCTTTAGTTCCAGCCCAGAACAAAAACACAGAACCTGTCTTCCTCCAGAACCAGGACTTGCCTACTTCCTGTATTCTAAATCAAAGATTGGGGGCCTACTCCTGTTGTACTGGAATAGGCCAGGAATAAGTCTACATGACTTACCGAGGCTCTGTAGTCCTGGTTATAAAATAAAGTTCTTCTATGGTTATGTTGGTAGTCGACCCTGGAGTCGCAGTCCATATCCTGTCCGTTGCCGTGGTTGCACAGGAAGCACTTCTCTATGTCGTAGCCGTTGTTGAGCAGCAGGCGCAGAATCATGTGATCTCTGAGACAGTACTGCAACGCGGTGGGAAACAGTGTGTCACTGATCATTCTGAAGTAGCAGTTGACTTCGGCACCCCTGGACAATAGCAGACGCACCAGCTCATACCTGGGGTGGGATGGGATAGGGTTAGACAGGTGATGTCATAGAAGAGACCAGGAAGTAGGAAATATATGGGAGCTGGGTTGAAGATAAAAGGTTAAGACAACGTCATAATTACAAAAAGGAAGCTTAAAAAAATAAACAAATTCATCGGACCTAGCATGGGAGCCAACAAACTGTTCCAATATATAGAAGTTGGTGATGTCACTGCTGTGTTCCATTCAGTTTCATTTATACAGTGCATCTGAAAAGTATTCAGACTCCTTGACTTTTTCCACATTTTGTTACGTTACAGCCTTATTCTGAAATGTATTAAAATGTCCCCCCCCCCTCATCAACCAACACACAATACCCCATAATGACAAAGCAGAAACACTGTAAAATACTTTATTTACATACTGTAAGTATTCAGACCCTTTGTTATGAGACTCGAAATTGAGCTCAGGTGCAACCTGTTTCCAATGATCATCCTTGAGATGTTTCTACAACTTGATTGGAGTCCACCTGTGGTAAATTCAATTGATTGGACATGATTTGGAGAGGCAAACACCTGTCTATATAAGTCCCACAGTTGACAGTGCATGTCAGAGCAAAAATCAAGCCATGAGGTCGAAGGAAGTGTTCATAGAGCTCTGAGACAGGATTGTGTCAACACACAGAGGAAGTGGTACCAAAATATTTCTGCAGTATTGAAGGTCCCCAAGAACACAGTGGCCTCCATCGTTCTTAAATGGAAGAAGTTTGGAACCACCAAGACTCTTCCTAGAGCTGGCCGCCCAGCCAAACTGAGCAATCGGGGGAGAAGGGCCTTGGAGAGGTGACCATGAACCCAATGGTCACTCTGACTGAGCTCTAGAGTTCCTCTGTGGGGATGGGAGAACCTTCCAGAAGGAAAACCATCTCTGCAGCACTCCACCAATCAGGTCTTTATGGTAGAGTGACCAGACAGAAGCCACTTCTCAGTAAAAGGCACCTGACATCCCGCTTGGAATTTGCAAAAAGGCACTTAAGACTCTCAGACCATGAGAAACAAGATTATCTGGTCTGATGAAACCAAGATGGACCTCTATGGCCTGAATGCCAAGCATCATGTCTGGAGAAAACCTGACACCATCCCTATGGTGAAGCATGGTGGTGGCAGCATCATGCTGCAGGGATGTTTTTCAGCGGAAGGGACTGGGAGACTAGTCACGGTTGGCGGAAATCTGAACAGAGCCAAGTATAGAGAGATACTTGATGAAAACCTGCTCCAGAGCGCTAAGGACCTCAGACTAGGGCAAAGGTTCACCTTCCAAGGGGACAACGACCCTAAACACTCAGCCAAGTCAACGCAGGAGTGGCTTCAGGACATGTCTCTGAATTTCCTTGAGTGGCCCTGCCAGAGCCTGGGCTTGAACCCGATCGAACATCTCTGGAGAGACCTGAAAATAGCTGTACAGCGACACTCCCCATCTAACCTGACAGAGCTTGAGGGGATATGCAGAGAAGAATGGGAGAAACTCCCCAAATACAGGTGTGCCAAGTTTGTAGCGTCATACCCAATAACACTTATGGCTATAATCGCACCAAAGGTGCTTCAACAAAATACTAAGTAAAGGGTCTGAATACTTTTGTAAATTTGACATTTCAGTTTTTTTAATTTTAATACATTTGCAAAAATGTCTAAAAAAAGTGTTTGTGCTTTGTCATTATGGGGTATTGTGTGTAGATTAAGGGGCGGGGGGCAATTTAATCAATTTTAGAATAAGGCTGTAACGTAACAAAATGTGGAAAAAGTCAAGGGATCTGAATATTTTCCGAATACACTGTAGCTATTGCAGAGGTAGTTGGTAAAATACGGACTACTCTCAAGTGAGGAAAACCTTCCCCGACGGAAACATTAAGAATTGCGTTATCCCAAAGCTAACACCTACTGTCGGCTTAGTTCAGTGGTCTAACACGGTCTTGAGTTACCATACAGATACAGTCTCATACCTCCCAGCGCGTACAGCTACAAGGAAGCAGCGTAGCGGGTCCAGGTCAGTTTTTGCCCCGGCGGCTAGCAGCATCTCTGTGCAGGTGATATCACTGTTGGATACGGTGAAGTAGAGTGGACTCCGCCTCATGTCCCCGTAGCTCTCTGGTAACACAGTAATAACAACATGCTCAATTATCCAAAACATCCTAGGAACTCAGTCAGGGTTGAGAGTTAGAATAGTAGAATACACAATATGCCATTTTGAAATGTTGAAATGCCTTGATCTCCATTGGCCCACACAGGAATCAACCTCACAACTCTGAAGTTCCAAGCACCTTCCTCTTGAGCAGGGCTCCCTTATGAAATAGATTATGTGTCCATGTGTTTGCCCAATTGTACTACCTGGGTTGTGTGTGTCCATGGATTGTACCTGAGATGTGTACGTCCAGCTGAGCGTTGACATCGAAACCTTTCTCTATGAGCAGCTCCAGACAGTCAACATGGCCGCCATCTGCTGCAGAGTGGACTGGGCTCTGGCCTGACAGACGGATGGCCCTCTTAGTGGTGATGGGGATGAAGGTCCTCAGAGCACTGGGACAAACACAGCATCATAGATCAGATTGTTGATTATACCAGCACTATTGATTATGTTGTTGAAACAGGATCTAGACTATGACCTGAACAACTGCTTCTAGACCCAGGGATGGATAATTCCTCAGGGGTAACACTTTCCAAGAACTGGATCATCAGATAACTCTCTAGCCGATGTCTTGATCAATTGACTTCCACAAAGACCAGCATGCTTTCCAGTAGTTGTTCTTGGCATCCCTGTTCTAGACTGTTAGTAATATATGCCATTTAGCAGACGCTTTCACACAAAGCAAGTCATTATGTGCATACATTTTACATATGGGATCATCTATGTCCTGGGAATCGAAACACAGTTCTGGCGTTGCAAGCGCCATGCTCTACCAGCTGAGCTACAGAGGACCGCGTAGTAAGAG
This sequence comes from Oncorhynchus mykiss, assembly GCF_057628025.1. NCBI lineage: Eukaryota > Metazoa > Chordata > Actinopteri > Salmoniformes > Salmonidae > Oncorhynchus > Oncorhynchus mykiss. The sequence goes on from NC_143036.1 coordinate 55,624,501, forward strand.
TCAGCCACTCACAGGATGTGTCCCTCATAGGCGGCTCTGTGTATGGGCAGCTGGCATGCCAGACTGGCTATGTTAGGGTTGGCTCCAGCTTGCAGGAGGAGGTATATGCAGTCCAGGTTCCCTGAGCCGGCTGCATCGTACAGGACACTGTCTCCGTTATACGCCTGGGCGTTCACGTCGCCACCTGGTGGGAAAGAAGGACGATTAACCCTACTGTAGTCCTGTAGACTTGTGTTCAAGCCAAACATTTATGTAAACTGATATGAACAATCAGTTGATATCAACTATTTTTCAGTTCCTTGTAAATTTATTTTTGGCTGTTCTTCGAGAATGTTTATTTGCCTTTTGGTATGACAATACGTTTAAAATGTTTACATTATTCATCAAGGACAATCTAAGGCCTCTGATTGGCTCGTACCGTTCTTTATGAGTATATCCAGGACCTCGGCATGGGCGTACTCTGCTGCGATGCCCAGCGGGGTGACATTGTGCCCATCTACAGCTGTCACCTTGGCCCCATGCCTCAGCAGAAGCACCAGGATGGCACTGCAGCCCACCTGGCAAGATAACACACACACTTTTTAAGGAGAAGGGAATTACAATAAAACATTGTTCTTTATGACATGTTTTGGCATTCCTGGGCCTTGATGATATGGTATACGGCTGAAGAAGAAATATAAACAAGACTACAGGTGTAACTCAAACTCACCTTGGCTGCCTCGTGAATGGCCATCCACTTCTTCAGACACACCTGTTCCACGAAGGCCCCACAATTGATCAGAATGGACACCATGTCATATGATCCCTGTCTCACCGCTAACACACATCAACACAGGACGACACATAACAAAACAGAACTTGCATGCTTGATTGACGACATAGAACAGTGCTTGAATACAGTATTGTGTGTGTGTGTGTGTGTGTGTGTGTGTGTGTGTGTGTGTGTGTGTGTGTGTGTGTGTGTGTGTGTGTGTGTGTGTGTGTGTGTGTGTGTGTGTGTGTGTGTGTGTGTGTGTGTGTGTGTGTGTGTGTGTGTGTGTGTGTGTGTGTGTGTGTATCTATATATATATATATATATGACTGCGTGTACCAAGCAGCAGTGGGGACTCATTCAGGCTGTTGGTTTTGTGTGGAGATGCTCCATGCCGCAGTAGAGTCCTGACATTCTCCAGCAGACCCTCCTGAGCAGCCAGAATCAACGCTGTGTCCCCGCCTGCAGTCACATCATCCACAGTCCCATCACAGGAAGCTGCAGGATCACACACACAAAAGTAATGGGAATTAAACACATGTGTTATAGAAGCAGTACTGTAAGTGGCTACGGGTATTTCAGGTACTAGTTGTGAGGTACTGCTGGTGGTATGTGGGCCTCTCACCCAGCAGGACCTGATCCAAGACCTGTTCCTGGGACTGCACGGCGGCTCTGTGTAGGGGAAGCCACCCTCTGCTGTCCCTCTCTGTGAAAGCCTGCAACCCAGACAGCTCATGCAGGGTATACACATCACCTAGGGAGAGACACCACACAGAACCCTACGTTAGGATTATGGCTAGCGTTATGGCTAGGGTTAGGGTTGAACCCTGATTTGGACATAAAGCTAGGGTTAGGGTTGAACCCTGATGTGGACATAAAGCTAGGGTTAGGGTTGAACCCTGATGTGGACATAAAGCTAGGGTTAGGGTTGAACCCTGATGTGGACATAAAGCTAGGGTTAGGGTTGAACCCTGATGTGGACATAAAGCTAGGGTTAGGGTTGAACCCTGATGTGGACATAAAGCTAGGGTTAGGGTTGAACCCTGATGTGGACATAAAGATAGGGTTAGGGTTGAACCCTGATGTGGACATGAAGCTAGGGTTAGGGTTGAACCCTGATGTGGACATAAATATAGGGTTAGGGTTGAACCCTGATGTGGACATAAAGCTAGGGTTAGGGTTGAACCCTGATGTGGACATAAAGCTAGGGTTAGGGTTAATAGCTTTAGGGCAAGGGTTGGGCTAGGCAGTTTGAAAGGCACGGTCGGTGAGGGGTAGTCCTACCTTGCTCAATGGCAGTCACTATCCTCAGATAGTCACCGCTGGCTGTTGGCATGCTGTTGAGATATGGGTAAACAAAGTCAGGGAGCGGTGACAAACGTACTGCGGGATGTGCGAATAATACATGAACGTAATCCTCTCCATTTTCTGAATACCTGTCTATTGATAAGTCTCGAATACTCTCTCGAATGGCATACTCAATAAGCTCCTCCTCACATCTATCAACGTCCTCCATTCCTACAGAGAAATCAAAAAGAGGAACCAAAAGGTTACCATGACCCTCAATACTATTTTATTGATTTTAACTAGGCAAGTCAGTTAAGAACAAATTCTTATTTCCAATGTCAGCCTACCGGGGAACAGTGGGTTAACTGCCTTGTTCAGAGGTAGAACGACAGAGTTTTACCTTCAGCTCGGGGATTCGATCTAGCAACCTACCCACTAGGCTACCTGCTGCCCCCTCGATCTAGCAACCTTTGGGTTAACTGGCCCAACGCTCTAACCACTAGGCTACCAGTCTCCCCCAAATGACTCATGTCACTGCAGTCTGCATAGATCAACAGACACATCCTAAACTATAGGCATGCAGTCAGGAATGTCATTGCAATGACAAATTGAAAGGTTTTAAAGCACCTTCGTCGCTATCAAATATCTGAATGAACGGGCAACTCCAGTCTTACCTGTAAAATCTCCAGTGAAAGTCCCAGTCTTCGAAGGTTTGTTGGCTGCAAACTAACTTTTATGTTGGTGTTTGCATGAGTAATGGGATATTTTTAGACTTGACATGCCTATAATATCAGCCCCACACACTCTGAGAATGCCTGTCACACTGTCACATGCAGTGTTTCGCTATCACACTAAACACAGTTTATCATAATGAGATTTAATTGACTATAGGAGCCATACAGTATAGACAGGCTGTCCGGCTTACAGCACACAAGTCCTACATTATTTTGATATTGCTAGTATGTGTAGTGTACCCACTTCGAATTATTTTAAATTACCATTTGTAATACTTATTTTTCCAATCTAATCATTGAACATGTATTGTAGGATCCATTAATAAATAACATGTATTTAGGTTACTGAATAAGAGGACTCATGTCTACAGTCGTGGCCAAAAGTTTTGAGAATGACACAAATATTAATTTTCACAAAGTCTGCTCCCTCAGTTTGTATGATGGCAATTTGCATATACTCCAGAATGTTATGAAGAGTGATCAGATGAATTGCAATTAATTGCAAAGTCCCTCTTTGCCATGCAAATGAACTGAATCCCCCAAAAACATTTCCACTGCATTTCAGTCCTGCCACAAAAGGACCAGCTGACATCATGTCAGTGATTCTCTCGTTAACACAGGTGTGAGTGTTGATGAGGACAAGGCTGGAGATCACTCTGTCATGCTGATTGAGTTCGAATAACAGACTGGAAGGAGGGTGGTGCTTGGAATCATTGTTCTTCCTCTGTCAATCATGGTTACCTGCAAGGAAACACGTGCCGTCGTCATTGCTTTGCACAAAAGGGCATCACAGGCAAGAATATTGCTGCCAGTAAGATTGCACCTAAATCAACCATTTATCAGATCATCAAGAATTTCAAGGACAGCGGTTCAATTGTTGTGAAGAATGCTTCAGGGCGCCCAAGAAAGTCCAGCAAGCGCCAGGACCATCTCCTAAAGTTGATTCAGCTGCGGGATTGGGGCACCACCAGTACAGAGCTTGCTCAGGAATGGCAGCAGGCAGGTGTGAGTGCATCTGCACGCACAGTGAGGCGAAGACGTTTGGAGGATGGCCTGGTGTCAAGAAGGGCAGCAAAGAAGCAAATTCTCTCCAGGAAAAACATCAGTGACAGACTGATATTCTGCAAAAGGTACAGGGATTGGACTGCTGAGGACTGGGGTAACGTCATTTTCTCTGATGAATCCCCTTTCCGATTGTTTGGGGCATCTGGAAAAAAGCTTGTCCCAAGAAGACAAGATGAGCGCTACCATCAGTCCTGTGTCATGCCAACAGTAAAGCATCCTGAGACCATTCATGTGTGGGGTTGCTTCTCAGCCAAGGGAGTGGGATCACTCATAATTTTTCCTAAGAACACAGCCATGAATAAAGAATGGTACCAACACATCCTCCGAGAGCAACTCCTCCCAACCATCCAGGAACAGTTTGGTGACGAACAATGCCTTTTCCAGCGTGATGGAGCTCCTTGCCATAAGGCATAAGTGGCTCCGGGAACAAAACATCGATATTTTGGGTCCATGGCCAGGAAGCTCCACAGACCTTAATCCCATTGAGAACTTGTGGTCAATCCTCAAGAGGCGGGTGGACAAACAAAAACTCACAAATTCTAACAAACTTCAAGCATTGATTATGCAAGAATGGGCTGCCATCATGGGATGTGGCCCAGAAGTTAATTGACAACATGTCTGGGCAGATTGCAGAGGTCTTGAAAAAGAAGGGTCAACACTGCAAATATTGACACTTTGCATCAACTTCATGTAATTGTCAATAAAAGCCTTTGACACGTATGAAATACTTGTAATTATACTTCAGTATTCCATACTAACATCTGACAAAAATATCTAAAGACACGGAAGCAGCAATATTTGTGTCATTCTCAAAATGTTTGACCATTACTGTACTTACTACACAATCAGACATGCTGAGCTTTTATTTTGAAAAAACGAGGACGTGTTGACGTCATTTTTATTCGACAGAAGTGACCCAGAATCCGTAGCGCCCATAATCATGGCTGGCGTTCTGAAAAAGGTACGAGTCGAGGTCATATTATGATGATGCTTTTGTGAAAATGTAATGTGCTTTTGTTTATTCAGTTAGATTACTGTCACTTTACAATCGATATGAGCTTTTGTCGCTTCCTATTGACAAGCATGCGTGTCAGATAGCTGCTAGGCTGGCTCGTCTACTAGCTAGCTTGCTCATTTGCTGGAGGGTTCGTGGATATATACTTTGATCTGCTATGTCAGGGTTAGTTACCTAGGCCAAGGGCTTGTCCGTTGTAAATATAGCCAATTTAGATGGCTGACACGATACGAACCCAAATGTACATGACGTTTTATCCATATGTTCTGTAATGTTCCACCTTCCTTCTGAATGCCGTATGGCTATTTTACCCAGGAGATTACTAACGTTAACTATGTAGTCTCGCGTGCCAGCTAGCTATTATGCTCATTGTGTCATATTTCCCCCAGACAACAGGCTTGGTGGGACTGGCCGTGTCCCACAACCCTCATGAGGTGAGTCTCCAGTAATGGCCATAAACCGCAGTAGTGGACCACGCCTACTTTGGTATGATAATGTAACGGTCTGTGCGTGTGTCCCCTCAGCGCCTGAGGATCTTGTACAGTAAGATCCTGGCGTCTCTCCAGGTCATCCCTCAGGACGCAGCCTACAGAAAGTACACAGAACAGTTTGTCAATGACCGTTTTGACCTTATCAAAGCCGTAAGTTTACACTCCAACCATCCTCACATCTAGGGTCAGGTGAAGTTTAACAGAGGAGAACTCGTCCTACCAGCTCCCCCTTGTTGACTTTTATATTTATGATGTCATGTTACGAGACATTGTTTGGAATGGCATCTGTGTTTCAATCCATATAGATCATTTCATTGTCTTTCTTCATTTCAATTGAAAGGAGCCTGATGTGGAGAAACTAGAGAAGAAAATCAACTGTGGTCAGATCGAGGAGGTCATTCACCAGGTACAGAGAGGAGCCTCACACTCTTTTCATTGCATCTTCCTCCTAAAGTTGCTTTCTCTAGCCACGTTTACACCTGGTTTCTACATGCGTCCGTTGGCCTGATCATGTCCAAATTCTGGTTGTGCCCACATAAGTTGACCGGTGTAGACACATTGTGATCTGATTGTGATTATATCTTCCTGACCACCTCCGGAGGTAGTTGAAGACGCATCTTGTGCGGATATCCTTGAAGTGTAAACAAATCCGGATAACAAAAGCGTATAAATTTGGCCAACGTTATGGTTGTCCCGCCCTCTCAAAAAATAGCAAACAGTTGAATTAAGATCATGGTCTTTAGAAACCAAATGCCAACTGGCACTGTGGTCGGATATGCCACAGTCCAATACCGCGTCCAGCTCTGCTTAAAATTGGCATATAGAAAAATATGTTTAAGAGATATTGTCCCGAATGAGAGAAAAACGGTTCTCACATCTAATGCCAGGCCAAAATAAAATATTTGAAAACATCATAGGCTACAGAAAGGCCAAGGACTGTAATAGCAGAATTGAAACGTGTTGGGGATGCATGCAGGGATGGACTATGATGGAGCAGAAGAGAGCAGTGTATAGATAGGCCTAATGTTCCCCCTGTACCTAACCAGGTAGGCAGGTGGTGAATAGTCCATTTCAGTTGCTGTATCAGATATGAACATAATACAGTGATGTTATAATGCAGTCCTTTTCGGATGTTAATAAAGTGCAGAAGATTTCCAAACTGATGCGTCGAGGCGCATAGCTTTCTGTAGCCTAAGCGTGAGCGAGGCTACTGTCCAATAGGCTAGTGTAGGCTTCAATTACGAAGGACTCTTCAGGCTACTTTTAGATTGACTCTGTTCCTTTTATCCATGCATTTTCATAATTTGACCACACGTCTTGCTATAGGTTATCATTTTGAGGTACCGTTAGCGAATTATCAATGATTTGGAGGAAACTGAACCACGGTCATTCTCCCAGCATGTTGCTTTTTTATTCCTTTAATACTGTTTAGGCCTATACTAAAGGTTATTTACAATATGTATGTAAACATCGATGCGTAATGAACAACCCTATCCTGACTTATTTGGATAATGCGTTGTGCCATTCAGAGATGCACTTTGTAGCCTACTCTAACTTACTGTGCAATAATAGTATTTTGTACACACATCCAGATATTCAAATCGTTTGTGTGGTGACGTTTTTAGGGATTGGAGAGATTCTCGAAACAGTAGTCTGTTACGCCCAGTCTTAAATCATTGGATAACAAAAGTAGGCTGTAATGATGAGTATAAAACTATTGACTATAAAAGCGTGCTGTTTTCTGTCATAACGGTAGGTCGAATTAATTTGCCACCAGGGAGGGACCAGGGAATCTGGTCACAATACGAAGTGGGCAGATAAGAATCCCATTTTATTACCGCGTGTAGACACAACAAATCTCGATCGGATGACGACAGCCATGTTAATGGAAGTTGTAACCACGGCTACAAAAACCTCCCACATACTATCTCCCTCCTCTTCCTCATTTATCATATATCTCTTGCCTTATCTGACCCACTCATTTCCTCTTCCCTCCAGGCGGAGTGCGAGTTGGCTCTATCCAGGAAGATGGCAGAGTGGAAACCATGGGAACCACTGATTGAAGAGCCTCCTGTCAACCAATGGAAGTGGCCCGTTTAAAGACTACTTGCTGTATTTGTCTGTTTGTGTCAGTGTAATTACTTCATTCCCAATGAAGCATGTACAAATAAAGCTGTGGAAATATTTTCCCTATCCTTGTAAAACTAATCTTGTACCTTTTTGCCTTGTGGGTACTGAGTGATGACAGTTCCATAAAAACACTCAGCCAAACCAAGGAGAATGAATGGATGTTAAATAGCAAGAGTTTGTGCTCATTTGTTGCAAACGGTTTGCATTAATGAATACACCATGTGTAAACCTTGAACAGATCAAGAAAAACACATTTAATTAATGCAAGGTGTAACCTATCCTAGTGCACCTCACATATTTAAAGATCACTTAAATGTAAGAGTGGACAAAAGTCTGAACTGGCACCCATGTGGGTTGCAACATGCATATAATACCCACCTGTAAGGCTGTTATTTTATACTGGACTTCTTCTGGAGGTCAGGAAGATCAGTCATTTTAATCATCAAAACATGCATATTACCAAGTATAAACAGGGCTCAAGATACAAGCCTTCACCTCAGGCACAACTTGATTAACTTCTTGTTTTATTATAACCACAACCTTAGAGCTTTACATCGACAGGACCTCATATGAACAGTTCTATAGACCAGACAGGGGAAAGAGCTGAATCAGCTATGTGTAATAGAGTAAGGGCTTTATTCAACCCAGATAGCACACTCTGAACCGACATCGTTTACCGTGAATGCAGCCTCCACTAACACGGCAGGAACATTTCCTTTAAATTAAAATTACACTTTGATAGAGCCCTACCATCAATCATTCCTTATAATAAGTATTGTTCACCATGAAGCATTTAATAGTACAAAATTAGGTTAACCATAACTAGCTAGCGTGTATTTCCCATTCACTGTGGCATAGCCATAGAATTAGCAGAACAGACTTTTTCATACAATATTGTGGGTAGTTTTCCGTTTGAATTGCTGCTCATCACATCCATAGAAACGAGCAACACTGAAGTCATTTCAATAATGGAAACTCCTGTTGGGTGGCCCATAAAAAAAGCCAAAGGATTTTCATAGCCATGTCCGTTCTACTAATTCTATAGTCATAACATTCATAATATTGGGATGTGTTCTTCACTGAGCCGTTCTCCATGCCCATGTGAAGTGCAGACAGTTGCATCATGGGAGCTGTAGTTCCCTCAGGTCCTGGAGTCTTGGGCTCCGCTGGTGGCCCTCTGCAGCAGCTGGACCATGATGGGGTAGACAGGGGCGAACTCCTTCCCCTGACGAGCCCTCACACTCTGCATGTAGGCCTCCAGAGCACCCCTTGCACACACAGAAGAAGAAGGAGATAGAATTACTAAAGACACTCTACCCAATAGAACTGATAGGAATTTCATAATTTTACCACAAGAGGGTGCTTACTCACTCTTCTGAGTGATACCAAACAACCCAACAAAGCTGTCTCAAAGGCTGTAAGACTTTTGTCGTTCTCCTGCAGTAACCTAATGAGTGTAAGGCGGTCTCTCTCTGAAGGGTGGTCATCCAGCCACTGGGAGTAGCGAGCGATGGACCACTCTGCTCTCTGTAGAAGAGGAAGAATTAATACAAAGTTAAGATAATGATGGTTGGAAGCAGAATAGATAAGTGTGTATAGGAGTGTGTGTAGGTACACTACATGACCAAAAGTATGTGGACACCTGCTCGTCGAACATCTCATTCCAAAATCATGGGCATTAATATGGAGTTGGTCCCCCTTTTGCTGCTATAACAGCCTCCACTCTTCTGGAAAGGCTTTTCACTAGATGTTGGAACATTTCTGTAGGGACCTGCTTCCATTCAGCCACAAGAGAATTAGTGTGGCCAGGCACTGAAGTTGGGCGATGCAGTCAGCATTCCAATTCATCCCGAAGATGTTCATTGGGGTTGAGGTCAGGGCTCTGTGCAGGCCAGTAAAGTTCTTCAACACCGATCTCGACAAACCATTTCTGTATGGACCTCGTTTTGTGTACAGGGGCATTGCAATGCTGAAACAGCAAAGAGCCTACCCCAAACTGTTGCCATAAATTTGGAAGCACAGAATCGTCTAGAATGTAATTGTATGCTGTAGCGTTGATTTCTCTTCACTGGAGCTAAATGGCCTACCCCGAATCATGAAAAACAGCCCCAGACCATTATTCCTCCTCCGCCAAACTTTCTCCTGGCATCCGCCAAACCCAGATTAGTTTGTCAGACTGCCAGATGGTGAACCGTGATTCATCACTCCAGAGAACGTGTTTCCACTGCTCCAGAATCCAATGGCGGCGAGCTTTACACCACTCCAGCCGGCGCTTGGCATTGCGCATGGTGATCTTAGGCTTGTGTGGTGCTGGTCGGCCATGGAAGCCCATTTCATGAAGCTTCCAACGAACAGGTCTTGTGCCGACCTTTCTTCCAGAGGCAGTTTGGAACTCGGTAGTCAGTGTTGCAACCGAGGACAGAAGATTTTTACGCGCTATGCACTTCATCACTCGGCAGTCCCATTCTGTGAGCTTGTGTGGCCTACCACTTTGCGGCTGAGCCATTGCCACTCCTAGACGTTTCCACTTCACAATAACAGCACTTACAGTTGACCGGGGCAGCTCTAGCAGGGCAGAAATTTGACGAACTGACTTGTGGGAACGGTGGCATCCTATGACGGTGCCACATTGAAAGTCACTGAGCTCTTCAGTAAGGCCATTCTACTGCCAATGTTTGTCTATGGAGATTGTAAGGCTGTGTGCTCGATTTTATACACCGGTCAGCAACAGGTGTGGCTGAAATGGCTGAATCCACTCATTTTAAAGGGGTGTCCACATACTTTTGTATATATAGTGTGTGTCGGTGTGTGTACCTGGTGAGGTGATCTGAGCTCAGATGAAAAGGAAGTGTAGCAGGGTGCTGTATGGAATCAGATCCCCCACGGCTGGACTGCTGGCTATCAGCTCACTGTTCTGGAACAGCGGGTCCCTAACAACACACACACAAAATGTCTTGTCTACATTGAGGTGTCTAGCCGAAATAACATGTTCATTCTGTTACACCATTAGCCTTTACCTATTATCTTTAAACCATTCTCCTAGCGTCGAAGTAGAGACAGAGTCAGACGGCGGGGAGAATTACAGCCCTCTAACCCTCCAATAATGACTAACATCTTCATTAAGATCCACTCTGGAAACGACCGCTGCTGTTGAGGTGTTCCCCATCTCATCAAAGGTGTAACAGGAGTAGGTGTGACATAATAACAGATGTAATAACATACCGGAACGATCTCAGCAGGCGGTAGGGTTTCCCCCAGCTCAGACACTCTCCTACAGAGAGGAGCGACAGGCCAGGTCCATCTAAAAACACAGAGAAGAAATAGCACCGCGAGAACACGAATAGAGAGCTACTGGGTGAACTTCAAGATGCACAGAACACCCAAGAGACTGGCAAACAGCGAGGGAGAGCCGGAGGCAGACACGGAGAGAGACACTGATAACACCCTCACATTCAGCCCTTCTCCTCACCTGAGCGAAGTCAGCCTGCCAGTCTCATCTTGCCTCCCTCCCCTAGGGGGGGGCGCAGCAGGCTGGCGTGGAGGATGAACAGTGTGATGCAGCGCCGGGCGATGCTCTCCGTGTTGTCGTATGTGAAGTCGACACACTGGAAGTGGCGGAAGTCGTCCGCCATCGTGCGGCCCACGAAGCCCTGTAGGTCTCGCATGTACAGGGAGCAGGGCACGTCCGTCTTCCCCGGAGGAGGACATAGACCTGGACACAGAGACATATATAGAACACACACACACCCTATGGTTAGTATAGGTCACAGACTAAGGGCCTGACTCATAACCTTGAACCTCAGGCCATTGACCCACAATGCTTGAGTGACTACACACTAGACCTATGCGTGTTACTGAATGTGTTTGTTTATGCAAATGTGTGTATGTGTGTGCTGCGAGTCGGCTAAGTCCCAGCAGGGCCTTGTCTGTGCAAGATCAGAGAGCGCAGAGCAGGCTAGTTTGTATTCAGAGCGCTGAATGTCAATCTGAGCTCTCGGTCTCTGTATGTATGGCCGTGACAGAATACCCAGCGTGTGCCAGGGGCCGATAACATTTAGCCAGCGGCAGGAGGCTACAGTACTGACGCAGGGACCCTTTGTGTGGCTCTGTCTAACGGGACCCTGCTAGCTGTGTGTGTGTGTGTGTCTGTGTCTGTGTCGTGACTGCAAAGCCCCAAGACTAACGGAGTCTACAGGTCCATTGGGAGCCTCTCTATTGTACAGAGACGAGTCTGGCTAATATGAATGGAGGGAGAATATCTGAATGCAACTGTAGAGGGTCTAAACCAAGGGTTTCTAAACTTTTTTACTCAGGCCCCCCTTCCAGCTTTGGAACCCCCCCCCCCCCATCCCCCCCTTCCAGCTTTGGACCCCCCCCCCCCCCCCCCAGGCCACGTCTATTTCTATTGGCACAAGCACTGTTCACACCCCTCTTGTTAGCAGGGAGAACATTTAGCAGGTTTAAAAGATTATTTCCTGCAATTCTATACATTTTGCCATGTCTAATGTGTACTCGTGATATTTGAGTGTCTCGAACATTACAACAAATTTAAGTCTATGGGCTAAAAAGACTCAGCTGGAAAACGCTATCCGACATGGGCTTGTAACGAGCTCTCTGAGGTATGTAATGACTGACACGACAAGAGGAACTGATGATGCACTAACCAATTTAGACATGTCACCTTGTGCATTCTACTATTACAACTTTCAGGAGTAGGTAGAAAGCCGGACCCCGCCACCCCACCTAGAGGGCGCGCCCCACAGTTTGGGAACCGCTGGTCTAGACCATAGACATCGTATTAAATTCATTGCTAATTCTATAGTCTAGACTGGTTCTACTTGTGTGTACACACACATACAAGTGAGCTGCTGGTCTCACAGCTAGGTTTCACTGGGCTATTGCCTTGCCTGGCATTGTATGGATGCTTGGTGATTCAGACTTGACCTTTTTACAAAATTAAACCCCTCAGTCTTTTTTTAACACGTCAATATCGCCGCGGTTACTAAAATCCTGCAACAGCTACTCTGCTAGAGGGTGTCCCTACGCTTTATATCTGGGAAACGGTCAATGGATCAGAGAGACTGGGATGGTGGCGAGACCAAGAGTTCACTCAGAGGACGGGTGTGTGTGTGTGTGCGCAAGTGTATTTGTTGGGGAGAAAGGGGGCAGGGGTGAGTTCATCCACTTAGCCATATTGTGTTTATCTGACCATGAAAGGCCATTTGGACAGGGGGCTGAAGAGACAACACACACACACACACACACACACACACACACACACACACACACAGGATAATATACAAAAGCAGAGCGGTGTGTGTAGAACAGTAGATAGATAGTCTGAGGATGTGTGTATGAGTGTGTAAATGTCATTATTGTCTTACAACACAAGCTCAGGGGAAAGAGAGAAACACTGTAAATGTAAATTAGCAACAGATGCTGTTTAGAGCCAGGTGGAACACAGACAATCAGATAATAGCTTCACAGATAACTTATTGTCACACATAAAGCTCTGTAGCAGTATGTCACCAAGCCCACCTGTAAACATGACCCTTTATAACAACTTAAACCCCAACCTTACTCCTAGAAACCCCAACCTTACTCCTAGAAACCCCAACCTTACTCCTAGAAACCCCAACCGTACTCCTAGAAACCCCAACCTTACTCCTAGAAACCCCAACCTTACTCCTAGAAACCCCAACCGTACTCCTAGAAACCCCAACCTTACTCCTAGAAACCCCAATCTTACTCCTAGAAACCCCAACCTTACTCCTAGAAACCCCAATCTTACTCCTAGAAACCCCAACCTTACTCCTAGAAACCCCAACCTTACTCCTAGAAACCCCAACCTTACTCCTAGAAACCCCAACCTTACTCCTAGAAACCCCAACCTTACTCCTAGAAACCCCAACCGTACTCCTAGAAACCCCAACCATACTCCTAGAAACCCCAACCGTAGAAAGGGGGCGACTAGCTTGAGGTGTCTTAAAGTGTGTGTGTATACTGACCCAGAGAAGTCTTCCTGATGCATAGTGATGTTGATGAAGTCACTGACCGACAGCAGGAGAGGCTGTACTGCACTGGTCATCAGAGCCTGTGCTCCCTAAATGCACACAAGGCAGTGCATCATTTAATAAGGCGTTCAAAAGGGTTGTGTCATAACTTTGAAACAACTCAGTCAGACAATGACATCTCAAATATCAGTGGACACATGAACTGAACAAACATTACCATAACTGCTTGCATCTGCAGGCCAGGTGTGTTGCTGAAGGACACCGTCTCCACAGGGACACACCTGACTGGCTTAAGTCTGCCATTGCCAAGCAACCCAAACAGACAGGTGGGCTGCTGGTCGTCTTGGCTGAATGTGATTTGCTGATACGCGGACATTTGCAGTGTACTCTAGAAGTGTGTGTGAGACTGGTTGTGTGTTTGGGCATGTGTGTGTGTGTCGGTCGTGGGGTTCGGAGTGGTGCCGCCAGTTTATCGTCCATCTTTAGATCAATCTAAACTCAATAGACCTGACCCAGTGTGTGTGTGTTTGTTTGTGTGTGTTTGTGTGCTAGTCAGCTAAGCCCCTGCCAACAATAGATAACCAGATCTCGGTTCAGATCTCCTCTCTAAAGTTAACAATGTCCCCTCCGTTGTGTGCGTGTGGGATTGGCGGAAAGCAGAGAGAAACAAGCCTCCGACCGTTTTCCCAGTTACCACAAAATAACTTTGTGAGAAAAAGCGAGTGATAGCCAAAGAAGAGTGGACACACTCCACTCAGTGTTTACCCTTTCACCTCCCAGAGGGAGGTGCAGCAGTAATGCCAATAGTTTCCATAACTCAGTTCCAAAAGTGCCCAATCATAATCCACAACCATCTGCACATCAGATAGAATGGAGAAAGAAGATGAAGTTCTTTTTTTGAATTCAAAAGATGTACGGTGTCCACAACGGAAGACGTTTTCACGTCTTTTTAACCTTATTTTCCTTTTTCGATTCCACAATTCTGACTTTTCCCCCTCCTTTTGGGGGACGAAGGGGGGTGAAAGTCGCGTGTACAATATACTCCTTGTACACGCGAAGGGTAGAGATGAGAGGAGGAGGAGTAGAGAGGGGAAAAGAGAAGATCAGTATGGGAGGAGACGAGCGTGTCTTACCTCTAGGGAAGCAGTGAGAGCATGTTCAGCAGCCGGAGGACATGACCCCAATCCCAATATCACCTGAGAACACGCACGCATGCACGCACGCACACACACACACAGGTCAGCTTACAGTGAAACCTGACAAACCATAATAGGCTCTTTCCTCACATATCCCTCCCGTATTCCTCTAAGGGTTATTACAGCATTTATCCTCCCTCCTTCCTCTCCTATCCTCAACGTCCCTCCTTCCATCCCATCCTTCTTTTCTCCCCCTCCCTCCCTCCCTCCCTCTTAAAATAACCAGGCGTTCTTGCTGAAACGGCCTCACTCTGCTTTCAAATTGTACAATTTTGACAATCTCCCAGGCCACTAAATATTTGATGGCAGAGTAATCTATTTTTATGCCACTATTAATCACGCAGGCCTCAGCACTAGGACACATCATACATCTTTAATGGGCCATATTAAGGAATACGTTTCCCCATCTCTCCCTCTATCTCTCTTTCTCTGCCACTCTCTCGCTCTCTCTCTACATCTGACTCCGTCCCTTCCTTCGTCATCCTTCTCGCCTCTCCTCTCCCCCTCTCGCCACCGCTTCTCTGCCTCTCGCGCCGCTTCTCTGCCTCTCGCGCAGCTTCTCTGCCTCTCGCGCAGCTTCTCTGCCTCTCGCGCAGCTTCTCTGCCTCTCGCGCAGCTTCTCTGCCTCTCGCGCAGCTTCTCTGCCTCTCGCGCAGCTTCTCTGCCTCTCGCGCCGCTTCTCTGCCTCTCGCGCCGCTTCTCTGCCTCTCGCGCCGCTTCTCTGCCTCTCGCGCCGCTTCTCTCCCTCTCTCCCTGCTTCTCTCCTCTCTCCCTGCTTCTCTCCTCTCTCCCTGCTTCTCTCCCTATCTCCCTGCTTCTCTCCCTCTCTCCCTGCTTCTCTCCCTCTCCCCTGCTTCTCTCCTTCTCTCCCTGCTTCTCTCCTCTCTCCCTGCTTCTCTCTCTCTCTCCCTGCTTCTCTCCCTCTCCCCCTGCTTCTCTCCTCTCTCCCTGCTTCTCTCATCTCTCCCTGCTTCTCTCCTCTCTCCCTGCTTCTCTCCCCTCTCCCTGCTTCTCTCCTCTCTCCCTGCTTCTCTCCTCTCTCCCTGCTTCTCTCCCTCTCTCCCTGCTTCTCTCCCTGCTTCTCTCCTCTCTCCCTTCTTCTCTCCTCTCTCCCTGCTTCTCTCCCTCTCGCCCTGCTTCTCTCCTCTCCCCCTGCTTCTCTCCCTGCTTCTCTCCCTCTCTTCCTGCTTCTCTCCTCTCTCCCTGCTTCTCTCCTCTCTCCCTGCTTCTCTCTTCTCTCCTCTCTCCGCTTCTCTCCTCTCTCCCTGGTTCTCTCCTCTCCCCCTCTCCTCTCCCCTCTCACAGCATCTCTCTCCCTCTCGCGCCGCTTCTCTCCCTCTCTCCCTGCTTCTCTCCTCTCTCCCTGCTTCTCTCCTCTCTCCCTGCTTCTCTCCTCTCTCCCTGCTTCTCTCCTCTCTCCCTGCTTCTCTCCCTCTCCTTGCTTCTCTCCCTCTCCTTGCTTCTCTCCCTCTCCTTGCTTCTCTCCCTCTCCTTGCTTCTCTCCCTCTCGCGCCCCATCTCTCCCTCTCGCCGCATCCCTACCTCGCGCCCCATCCGTCCCTCTTGCGCCCCATCTCTCCCTCTCGCGCCCCATCTCTCCCTCTCGCGCCCCATCTCTCCCTCTCGCGCCCCATCTCTCCCTCTCGCCTCCATCTCTCCCTCTCGCGCCCCATCTCTCCCTCTCGCACCCCATCTCTCCCTCTCGCACCCCATCTCTCCCTCTCGCACCCCATCTCTCCCTCTCGCACCCCATCTCTCCCTCTCTCGCCGCATCTCTCCCTCTCTCCTTGCATCTCTCCCTCTCGCCCTGCTTCTCTCCGTGCTTCTCTCCCTCTCTCTGTGCTTCTCTCCCTCTCGCCGCATCTCTCCCTCGCTCCTTGCTTCTCTCCCTCTCGCACTGCATCTCTCCCTCTCGCTGCTTCTCTCCCTCCCCATCTCCCCGCTTCTCTCCCACTATTCCCGCTTCCCTCCCACTCTCGCCGCTTCTCCCTCTCCCCATCTCCCCGCTTCTCTCCCACTCTTCCCGCTTCCCTCCCACTCTCGCCGCTTCTCCCTCTCCCCATCTCCCCGCTTCTCTCCCACTCGCCGCTTCTCCCTCTCCCACTCTCCCCGCTTCTCTCCCACTCTCCCGCTTCTCTCCCACTCTCGCCGCTTCTCCCTCTCCCCATCTCCCCGCTTCTCTCCCACTCGCCGCTTCTCCCTCTCCCACTCTCCCCGCTTCTCTCCCACTCTCGCCGCTTCTCCCTCTCCCCTCTCCCTCTCCCCATCTCCCCGCTTCTCTCCCACTCTCGCCGCTTCTCCCTCTCCCACTCTCCCCGCTTCTCTCCCACTCTCGCCGCTTCTCCCTCTCACCCTCTCGCCGCTTCTCCCTCTCCCCATCTCGCTGCTTCTCCCTCTCCCCATCTCGCCGCTTCTCCCTCTCCCCATCTCGCCGCTTCTCCCTCTCCCCCTCTCGCCGCTTTTCCCTCTCCACATCTCGCCGCTTCTCCCTCTCCCCATCTCGCGCTTCTCCCTCTCCCCATCTCGCGCTTCTCCCTCTCCCCCTCTCGCCGCTTTTCCCTCTCCCCATCTCGCCGCTTCTCCCTCTCCCCATCTCGCGCTTCTCCCTCTCCCACTCTCCCCGCTTCTCTCCCACTCTCGCCGCTTCTCCCTCTCACCCTCTCGCCGCTTCTCCCTCTCCCCATCTCGCTGCTTCTCCCTCTCCCCATCTCGCCGCTTCTCCCTCTCCCCATCTCGCCGCTTCTCCCTCTCCCCCTCTCGCCGCTTTTCCCTCTCCACATCTCGCCGCTTCTCCCTCTCCCGATCTCGCGCTTCTCCCTCTCCCCCTCTCGCCGCTTTTCCCTCTCCCCATCTCGCCGCTTCTCCCTCTCCCCATCTCGCGCTTCTCCCTCTCCCCATCTCGCCGCTTCTCCCTCAACCCCTCTCGCCGCTTCTCCCACTCCCCATCTCACCGCTTCTCCCTCTCCCCATCTCGCCGCTTCTCCCTCTCCCCATCTCGCCGCTTCTCCCTCTCCCCATCTCGCCGCTTCTCCCTCTCCCCATCTCGCCGCTTCTCCAACTCCCCATCTCACCGCTTCTCCCTCTCCCCATCTCACCGCTTCTCCCTCTCCCCATCTCACCGCTTCTCCCTCTCCCCCTCTCGCCGCTTCTCTCCCTCTCGCTGCTTCTCTCTCTATCCCCCCCTCTCGCTGCTTTTCTCTCTCTCCCTCTCGCGCCCCATCTCTCCCTCTCGCGCCCCATCTCTCCCTCTCGCGCCCCATCTCTCCCTCTCGCGCCCCATCTCTCCCTCTCGCGCCCCATCTCTCCCTCTCGCGCTCCATCTCTCCCTCTCGCGCCCCATCTCTCCCTCTCTCCTTGCATCTCTCCCTCTCGCCCTGCTTCTCTCCGTGCTTCTCTCCCTCTCGCCGCATCTCTCCCTCTCGAGCTGCATCTCTTCCTCTCGCCCTGCTTCTCTCCGTGCTTCTCTCCCTCTCGCTGCTTCTCTCCCTCCCCCCTCTCGCTGCTTATTTCCCACTCTCGCCGCTTCTCTCCCTCTCTCGCCGCTTCTCCCTCTCCCCATCTCCCCGCTTCTCTCCCACTCTCGCCGCTTCTCCCTCTCCCCATCTCCCCGCTTCTCTCCCACTCTCGCCGCTTCTCCCTCTCCCCATCTCCCCGCTTCTCTCCCACTCGCCGCTTCTCCCTCTCCCACTCTCCCCGCTTTCTCCCACTCTTGCCGCTTCTCCCTCTCCCCATCTCCCCGCTTCTCTCCCACTCTCGCCGCTTCTCCCTCTCCCACTCTCCCCGCTTCTCTCCCACTCTCGCCGCTTCTCCCTCTCCCCCTCTCGCCGCTTCTCCCTCTCCCCCTCTCGCCGCTTCTCCCTCTCTCCCTCTCCCTGCTTCTCTCGCTCTCTCCCTCTCGCTGCTTCTCTCTCTCTCCCTCTCGCTGCTTCTCTCTCCCTCTCGCCGCTTCTCCCTCTCTCCCTCTCCCTGCTTCTCTCTCTCTCCCCCTCTCGCCGCTTCTCCCTCTCTCCCTCTCCCTGCTTCTCTCTCTCTCCCTCTCCTGCTTCTCTCTCTCTCCCCCTCTCGCCGCTTCTCCCTCTCCCCCTCTCGCCGCTTCTCCCTCTCTCCCTCTCCCTGCTTCTCTCTCTCTCTCCCTCTCGCTGCTTCTCTCTCTCTCCCTCTCGCTGCTTCTCTCTCTCTCCCTCTCTCTGCTTCTCCCTCTCTCCCTCTCCCTGCTTCTCTCGCTCTCTCCCTCTCGCTGCTTCTCTCTCTCTCCCTCTCCCTGCTTCTCTCTCTCTCTCCCTCTCGCTGCTTCTCTCTCTCTCCCTCTCGCTGCTTCTCTCTCTCTCCCTCTCTCTGCTTCTCCCTCTCTCCCTCTCCCTGCTTCTCTCGCTCTCTCCCTCTCGCTGCTTCTCTCTCTCTCCCTCTCGCTGCTTCTCTCTCTCTCCCTCTCTCTGCTTCTCTCTCTCTCCCTCTCGCTGCTTCTCTCTCTCTCCCTCTCGCTGCTTCTCTCTCTCCCCCTCTCGCTGTTTCTCAATTTAATTCAAGGGGCTTTATTGACATGGGAAACACATGTTAACATCGCCAAAGCAAGTGAGTAGATAATAACCCAAAGAGAAATAAACAATAAAAATGAACAGTAAACATTACACTCACAGAAGTTCCAAAAGAATAAAGGCATTACAAATGTCATGTTATGTATATACAGTGTTTTAACAATGTACAAATGGTGTAAAGTACAAAAGGGAAAATAAATAAACATAAATATGGGTTGTATTTACAATGGTGTTTGTCTTTACTGGTTGCCCTTTTCTTGTGGCAACAGGTCATAAATCTTGCTGCTGTGATGGAACACCGTGGTATTTCACCCAGTAGATATGGGAGTTTATCAAAATCGGAAGTGTTTTCAAATTCTTTGTGGATCTGTGTAATCTGAGGGAAATGTGTCTCTAATATGGGCATACATTGGGCAGGAGGTTAGGAAGTGCAGCTCAGTTTCCACCTCATTTTGTGGGCAGTGTGCACATAGCCTGTCTTCTCTTGAGAGCCAGGTCTGCCTACGGCGGCCTTTCTCAATAGCAAGGCTATGCTCACTGAGTCTGTACATAGTCAAAGCTTTCCTTAAGTTTGGGTCAGTCATAGTGGTCAGCTATTCTGCCACTGTGTACTCTCTGTTTAGGGCCAAATAGCATTCTAGTTTGCTCTGTTTTTTTGTTAATTCTTTCCAATGTGTCAAGTAATTAATCTTTTTGTTTTCTCATGATTTGGTTGGATCTAATTGTGTAGCTGTCCTGGGGCTCTGTGGGGTGTGTTTGTGTTTATGAACAGAGCCCCAGGACCAGCTTGCTTAGGGGACTTTTCTCCAGGTTCATCTCTCTGTAGGTGATGGCTTTGTTATGGAAGGTTTGGGAATCGCTTCCTTTTAGGTGGTTGTAGAATTTTAAAATGTCTCTTTTCTGGATTTTCCTTCTGACATAGAAGGTCCTTCTTGCCTTGTCTCTCAGATTGTTCACAGCTTTGTGGAAGTTACCTGTGGCGCTGATGTTTAGGCCAAGTTATGTATAGTTTTCTGTGTGCTCTAGGGCAACGGTGTCTAGATGGAATTTGTATTTGTGGTCCTTGCGACAGGACCTTTATTGGAACACCATTATTTTGGTCTTACTGAGATTTACTGTCAGGGCCCCGGTCTGTGCAGAATCTGTGCAGAATCTGTGCAGAAGATCTAGGTGCTGCTGTAGGCCCTCCTTGGTTGGTGACAGAAGCACCAGATCATCAGCAAACAGTAGACATTTGACTTCAGATTCTAGTAGGGTGAGGCCGGGTGCTGCAGACTGTTCTAGTGCCCTCACCAAATCGTTGATATATATATATATATATATATATATATATATATATATATATATATATATATATATATATATATATATATATATATATATATATATATATATATATTGAAGAGGGTGGGGCTTAAGCTGCATCCCTGTCTGGCTGCTCCTCCCCCCTCCCGCTGCTCCTCTCCCCCCCCTACCGCAGATCCTCTCCACCCCTCCCACTGCTCCTCTCCACCCCTCCCACTGCTCCTCTCCCCCCCACCGCAGATCCTCTTCACCCCTCCCAGTGCTCCTCTCCACCCCTCCCACTGCTCCTCTCCCCCCCCTACTGCAGATCCTCTCCACCCTTCCCACTGCTCCTCTCCACCCCTCCCACTGCTCCTCTCTCCCCCTCTCCATGCTCCTCTCCCTCCCTCCCTCTCACTGCTTCTCCCCCTCTTGCTCTCCCTCTCGCTGCATATCTCGCTCTCCCTCTCGCTGCATCTCTCGTAAAATACAATGTTGACGTTGTGAGGGATCAGCCGGATCAAGTGGCCCGACAGCGCGCTCTCCTGGAGGTGGCCCGCAGTACAGCCACTACTGATGAGCTCACCTGAGGCCAATTGACTGTGCTCTCTTTATGTTTGTGCTCTCTTTAGGACCTGACTAAAGGGGCAGAGTGATTATGAGCTGGAGACTATGGCGAATTCCAGCACAATACGATTCCCTGTTATAGGTTCGGCTCAAGCTGTTGGATTCGCGTTTTGTACCACTTTTTTTGTACGGCCCCGGGGAGAGTTGAAACTCCCAAAACAGTTTCCCAATACAGTCATGTCTCTGCGTCTCATTTCGTGCTGTCCCGCCTAGGATTTCGTCAGTGAATAGGTACGGCCTTTCACAATGTGTAAAACATAATACGGACGTGTAAAACACAAGGTGGACGTGAAAAACACAAGGTGGACGTGTAAAACATAATGTAAAACATAATGTAAAACACAAGGTGGATGTGTAAAACAATGTAAAACATAATGTAAAACATAATGTAAAACATAATGCAGACGTGTAAAACATAATGTAAAACATAATGCAGATGTGTAAAACATAATGCAGACGTGTAAAACATAATGTAAAACATAATGCGGACGTGTAAAACATTATGCAGACGTGTAAAACATAATGCGGACGTGTAAAACATAATGCGGACGTGTAAAACATAATGTAAAACATAATGCGGACGTGTAAAACATAATGTAGACGTTTAAAACATAATGCAGACGTGTAAAACATAATGCAGACGTGTAAAACATAATGTAAAACATAATGCAGACGTGTAAAACATAATGTAAAACATAATGCGGACGTGTAAAACATTATGCAGACGTGTAAAACATAATGTAAAACACAATGCAGACGTGTAAAACATAATGTAAAACATAATGCAGACGTGTAAAACATAATGTAAAACATAATGCAGACGTGTAAAACATAATGTAAAACATAATGCAGACGTGTAAAACATAATGTAAAACACAATGCAGACGTGTAAAACATAATGTAAAACATAATGCAGACGTGTAAAACATAATGTAAAACATAATGCAGACGTGTAAAACATAATGTAAAACATAATGCAGACGTGTAAAACATAATGTAAAACATAATGCAGACGTGTAAAACATAATGTAAAACATAATGCGGACGTGTAAAACATTATGCAGACGTGTAAAACATAATGTAAAACATAATGCAGACGTGTAAAACATAATGCAGATGTGTAAAACATAATGTAAAACATAATGCAGACGTGTAAAACATAATGCGGACGTGTAAAACATAATGCGGACGTGTAAAACATTATGCAGACGTGTAAAACATAATGTAAAACATAATGCAGACGTGTAAAACATAATGTAAAACATAATGTAAAACATAATGCAGACGTGTAAAACATAATGTAAAACATAATGCGGACGTGTAAAACATTATGCAGACGTGTAAAACATAATGTAAAACATAATGCAGACGTGTAAAACATAATGCAGACGTGTAAAACATAATGTAAAACATAATGCAGACGTGTAAAACATAATGCGGACGTGTAAAACATAATGTAAAACATAATGCAGACGTGTAAAACATAATGTAAAACATAATGTAGACGTGTAAAACAATGTAAAACATAATGCAGACGTGTAAAACATAATGTAAAACATAATACAGACGTGTAAAACATAATGTAAAACATAATGCAGACGTGTAAAACATTATGCAGAGGTGTAAAACATAATGTAAAACATAATGCAGAGGTGTAAAACATTATGCAGAGGTGTAAAACATAATGTAAAACATAATGCAGACGTGTAAAACATTATGCAGAGGTGTAAAACATAATGCAGACGTGTAAAACATTATGCAGACGTGTAAAACATAATGTAAAACATAATGCAGACGTGTAAAACATAATGTAAAACATAATGCAGACGTGTAAAACATTATGCAGACGTGTAAAACATAATGCGGACGTGTAAAACATAATGCAGACGTGTAAAACATAATGTAGATGTGTAAAACATTATGCAGATGTGTAAAACATAATGTAAAACACAATGCAGACGTGTAAAACATAATGTAAAACATAATGCAGACGTGTAAAACATAATGCAGACGTGTAAAACATAATGTAAAACACAATGCAGACGTGTAAAACATAATGTAAAACACAATGCAGACGTGTAAAACATAATGCAGACGTGTAAAACATAATGCAGACGTGTAAAACATAATGTAGATGTGTAAAACATTATGCAGATGTGTAAAACATAATGCAGACGTGTAAAACATAATGTAAAACATAATGCAGACGTGTAAAACATTATGCAGACGTGTAAAACATAATGTAAAACATAATGCAGACGTGTAAAACATAATGTAAAACACAATGCAGACGTGTAAAACATAATGCAGATGTGTAAAACATAATGCAGACGTGTAAAACATAATGCAGACGTGTAAAACATAATGCAGATGTGTAAAACATAATGCAGACGTGTAAAACATAATGTAAAACATAATGTAGACGTGTAAAACATAATGCAGACGTGTAAAACATAATGCGGACGTGTAAAATATAATGCAGACGTGTAAAACATAATGCAGACTTTTAAAACATAATGTAAAACATAATGCAGACGTGTAAAACATAATGTAAAACATAATGCAGACGTGTAAAACATAATGCAGACGTGTAAAACATAATGCAGACGTGTAAAACATAATGCAGACGTGTAAAACATAATGCAGACGTGTAAAACATAATGTAAAACATAATGCAGACGTGTAAAACATAATGCGGACGTGTAAAACATAACGCAGACGTGTAAAACATAATGCAGACGTGTAAAACATAATGCAGACGTGTAAAACATAATGTAAAACATAATGCAGACGTGTAAAACATAATGTAAAACATAATGCAGACGTGTAAAACATAATGCAGACGTGTAAAACATAATGCAGACGTGTAAAACATAATGCAGACGTGTAAAACATAATGCAGACGTGTAAAACATAATGCAGATGTGTAAAACATAATGTAAAACATAATGCAGACGTGTAAAACATAATGCGGACGTGTAAAACATAACGCAGACGTGTAAAACATAATGCAGACGTGTAAAACATAATGCAGACGTGTAAAACATAATGCAGACGTGTAAAACATAATGCGGACGTGTAAAATATAATGCAGACGTGTAAAACATAATGCAGACTTTTAAAACATAATGTAAAACATAATGCAGACGTGTAAAACATAATGTAAAACATAATGCAGACGTGTAAAACATAATGCAGACGTGTAAAACATAATGCAGACGTGTAAAACATAATGCAGACGTGTAAAACATAATGCAGACGTGTAAAACATAATGCAGATGTGTAAAACATAATGTAAAACATAATGCAGACGTGTAAAACATAATGCGGACGTGTAAAACATAACGCAGACGTGTAAAACATAATGCAGACGTGTAAAACATAATGCAGACGTGTAAAACATAATGCAGACGTGTAAAACATAATGCAGATGTGTAAAACATAATGCAGACGTGTAAAACATAATGTAAAACATAATGTAGACGTGTAAAACATAATGCAGATGAGTAAAACATTATGCAGATGTGTAAAACATAATGCAGACGTGTAAAACATAATGTAAAACATAATGCAGACGTGTAAAACATAATGTAAAACATAATGCAGACGTGTAAAACATAATGCAGACGTGTAAAACATAATGCAGACGTGTAAAACATAATGCAGACGTGTAAAACATAATGCAGACGTGTAAAACATAATGCAGATGTGTAAAACATAATGTAAAACATAATGCAGACGTGTAAAACATAATGCGGACGTGTAAAACATAACGCAGACGTGTAAAACATAATGCAGACGTGTAAAACATAATGCAGACGTGTAAAACATAATGCAGACGTGTAAAACATAATGCGGACGTGTAAAATATAATGCAGACGTGTAAAACATAATGCAGACTTTTAAAACATAATGTAAAACATAATGTAAAACATAATGCAGACGTGTAAAACATAATGTAAAACATAATGCAGACGTGTAAAACATAATGTAAAACATAATGTAGACGTGTAAAACATAATGCAGACGTGTAAAACATTATGCAGATGTGTAAAACATAATGCAGACGTGTAAAACATAATGTAAAACATAATGCAGACGTGTAAAACATAATGTAAAACATAATGCAGACGTGTAAAACATTATGCAGATGTGTAAAACATAATGCAGACGTGTAAAACATAATGTAAAACATAATGCAGACGTGTAAAACATAATGTAAAACATAATGCAGACGTGTAAAACAATGTAAAACATAATGCAGACGTGTAAAACATAATGCAGACGTGTAAAACATAATGTAAAACATAATGCAGACGTGTAAAACATAATGCAGACGTGTAAAACATAATGCAGACGTGTAAAACATAATGCAGATGTGTAAAACATAATGTAAAACATAATGCAGACGTGTAAAACATAATGCGGACGTGTAAAACATAATGCAGACGTGTAAAACATAATGCAGACGTGTAAAACATAATGCAGACGTGTAAAACATAATGCAGACGTGTAAAACATAATGCAGACGTGTAAAACATAATGCAGACTTTTAAAACATAATGCGGACGTGTAAAACATAATGCAGACTTGTAAAACATAATGCAGACGTGTAAAACATAATGCAGACTTTTAAAACATAATGTAAAACATAATGCAGACGTGTAAAACATAATGTAAAACATAATGCAGACGTGTAAAACATAATGCAGACATGTAAAACATAATGTAAAACATAATGCAGACGTGTAAAACATAATGCAGACGTGTAAAACATAATGCAGACGTGTAAAACATAATGCAGACGTGTAAAACATAATGCGGACGTGTAAAACATAATGCGGACGTGTAAAACATAATGCGGACGTGTAAAACATAATGTAAAACATAATGCAGACGTGTAAAACATAATGTAAAACATAATGCAGACGTGTAAAACATAATGCAGACGTGTAAAACATTATGCAGACGTGTAAAACATAATGTAAAACATAATGCAGACGTGTAAAACATTATGCAGACGTGTAAAACATAATGTAAAACATAATGCAGACGTGTAAAACATAATGTAAAACATAATGCAGACGTGTAAAACATTATGCAGATGTGTAAAACATAATGTGGACGTGTAAAACAATGTAAAACATAATGCAGACGTGTAAAACAATGTAAAACACAATGCAGACGTGTAAAACATAATGCAGACGTGTAAAGCATAATGTAGATGTGTAAAACATGCAGATGTGTAAAACATAATGCAGACGTGTAAAACATAATGTAAAACATAATGCAGACGTGTAAAACATAATGCAGACGTGTAAAACATAATGTAAAACACAATGCAGACGTGTAAAACATAATGCAGACGTGTAAAACATAATGCAGACGTGTAAAACATAATGTAAAACATAATGTAGATGTGTAAAACATTATGCGGACGTGTAAAACATAATGCAGACGTGTAAAACATAATGCAGACGTGTAAAACATAATGCAGATGTGTAAAACATAATGCAGACGTGTAAAACATAATGCAGACGTGTAAAACATTATGCAGATGTGTAAAACATAATGCAAAACATAATGCAGACGTGTAAAACATAATGTAAAACATAATGCAGACGTGTAAAACATAATGTAAAACATAATGCAGACGTGTAAAACATAATGTAAAACACAATGCAGACGTGTAAAACATAATGTAAAACATAATGCAGACGTGTAAAACATAATGTAAAACATAATGCAGACGTGTAAAACATAATGTAAAACACAATGCAGACGTGTAAAACATAATGTAAAACATAATGCAGACGTGTAAAACATAATGTAAAACATAATGCAGACGTGTAAAACATAATGTAAAACATAATGCAGACGTGTAAAACATAATGTAAAACATAATGCAGACGTGTAAAACATAATGTAAAACATAATGCGGACGTGTAAAACATTATGCAGACGTGTAAAACATAATGTAAAACATAATGCAGACGTGTAAAACATAATGCAGATGTGTAAAACATAATGTAAAACATAATGCAGACGTGTAAAACATAATGCGGACGTGTAAAACATAATGCGGACGTGTAAAACATTATGCAGACGTGTAAAACATAATGTAAAACATAATGCAGACGTGTAAAACATAATGTAAAACATAATGTAAAACATAATGCAGACGTGTAAAACATAATGTAAAACATAATGCGGACGTGTAAAACATTATGCAGACGTGTAAAACATAATGTAAAACATAATGCAGACGTGTAAAACATAATGCAGACGTGTAAAACATAATGTAAAACATAATGCAGACGTGTAAAACATAATGCGGACGTGTAAAACATAATGTAAAACATAATGCAGACGTGTAAAACATAATGTAAAACATAATGTAGACGTGTAAAACAATGTAAAACATAATGCAGACGTGTAAAACATAATGTAAAACATAATACAGACGTGTAAAACATAATGTAAAACATAATGCAGACGTGTAAAACATTATGCAGAGGTGTAAAACATAAT
The DNA here is from genome assembly GCF_057628025.1 of Oncorhynchus mykiss. NCBI lineage: Eukaryota > Metazoa > Chordata > Actinopteri > Salmoniformes > Salmonidae > Oncorhynchus > Oncorhynchus mykiss. The sequence goes on from NC_143036.1 coordinate 55,652,161, forward strand.
GTAAAACATAATGCAGACGTGTAAAACATTATGCAGATGTGTAAAACATAATGCAGACGTGTAAAACATAATGTAAAACATAATGCAGACGTGTAAAACATAATGTAAAACATAATGCAGACGTGTAAAACATAATGCAGACGTGTAAAACATAATGCAGACGTGTAAAACATAATGCAGACGTGTAAAATATAATGCAGACGTGTAAAACATAATGCAGACTTTTAAAACATAATGTAAAACATAATGTAAAACATAATGCAGACGTGTAAAACATAATGTAAAACATAATGCAGACGTGTAAAACATAATGTAAAACATAATGTAGACGTGTAAAACATAATGCAGACGTGTAAAACATTATGCAGATGTGTAAAACATAATGCAGACGTGTAAAACATAATGTAAAACATAATGTAGACGTGTAAAACATAATGCAGACGTGTAAAACATTATGCAGATGTGTAAAACATAATGCAGACGTGTAAAACATAATGTAAAACATAATGCAGACGTGTAAAACATAATGTAAAACATAATGCAGACGTGTAAAACATTATGCAGATGTGTAAAACATAATGCAGACGTGTAAAACATAATGTAAAACATAATGCAGACGTGTAAAACATAATGTAAAACATAATGCAGACGTGTAAAACAATGTAAAACATAATGCAGACGTGTAAAACATAATGCAGACGTGTAAAACATAATGTAAAACATAATGCAGACGTGTAAAACATAATGCAGACGTGTAAAACATAATGCAGACGTGTAAAACATAATGCAGATGTGTAAAACATAATGTAAAACATAATGCAGACGTGTAAAACATAATGCGGACGTGTAAAACATAATGCAGACGTGTAAAACATAATGCAGACGTGTAAAACATAATGCAGACGTGTAAAACATAATGCAGACGTGTAAAACATAATGCAGACGTGTAAAACATAATGCAGACTTTTAAAACATAATGCGGACGTGTAAAACATAATGCAGACTTGTAAAACATAATGCAGACGTGTAAAACATAATGCAGACTTTTAAAACATAATGTAAAACATAATGCAGACGTGTAAAACATAATGTAAAACATAATGCAGACGTGTAAAACATAATGCAGACATGTAAAACATAATGTAAAACATAATGCAGACGTGTAAAACATAATGCAGACGTGTAAAACATAATGCAGACGTGTAAAACATAATGCAGACGTGTAAAACATAATGCGGACGTGTAAAACATAATGCGGACGTGTAAAACATAATGCGGACGTGTAAAACATAATGTAAAACATAATGCAGACGTGTAAAACATAATGTAAAACATAATGCAGACGTGTAAAACATAATGCAGACGTGTAAAACATTATGCAGACGTGTAAAACATAATGTAAAACATAATGCAGACGTGTAAAACATTATGCAGACGTGTAAAACATAATGTAAAACATAATGCAGACGTGTAAAACATAATGTAAAACATAATGCAGACGTGTAAAACATTATGCAGATGTGTAAAACATAATGCGGACGTGTAAAACAATGTAAAACATAATGCAGACGTGTAAAACAATGTAAAACACAATGCAGACGTGTAAAACATAATGCAGACGTGTAAAGCATAATGTAGATGTGTAAAACATGCAGATGTGTAAAACATAATGCAGACGTGTAAAACATAATGTAAAACATAATGCAGACGTGTAAAACATAATGCAGACGTGTAAAACATAATGTAAAACACAATGCAGACGTGTAAAACATAATGCAGACGTGTAAAACATAATGCAGACGTGTAAAACATAATGTAAAACATAATGTAGATGTGTAAAACATTATGCGGACGTGTAAAACATAATGCAGACGTGTAAAACATAATGCAGACGTGTAAAACATAATGCAGATGTGTAAAACATAATGCAGACGTGTAAAACATAATGCAGACGTGTAAAACATTATGCAGATGTGTAAAACATAATGCAAAACATAATGCAGACGTGTAAAACATAATGTAAAACATAATGCAGACGTGTAAAACATAATGTAAAACATAATGCAGACGTGTAAAACATAATGTAAAACACAATGCAGACGTGTAAAACATAATGTAAAACATAATGCAGACGTGTAAAACATAATGTAAAACATAATGCAGACGTGTAAAACATAATGTAAAACACAATGCAGACGTGTAAAACATAATGTAAAACATAATGCAGACGTGTAAAACATAATGTAAAACATAATGCAGACGTGTAAAACATAATGTAAAACATAATGCAGACGTGTAAAACATAATGTAAAACATAATGCAGACGTGTAAAACATAATGTAAAACATAATGCGGACGTGTAAAACATTATGCAGACGTGTAAAACATAATGTAAAACATAATGCAGACGTGTAAAACATAATGCAGATGTGTAAAACATAATGTAAAACATAATGCAGACGTGTAAAACATAATGCGGACGTGTAAAACATAATGCGGACGTGTAAAACATTATGCAGACGTGTAAAACATAATGTAAAACATAATGCAGACGTGTAAAACATAATGTAAAACATAATGTAAAACATAATGCAGACGTGTAAAACATAATGTAAAACATAATGCGGACGTGTAAAACATTATGCAGACGTGTAAAACATAATGTAAAACATAATGCAGACGTGTAAAACATAATGCAGACGTGTAAAACATAATGTAAAACATAATGCAGACGTGTAAAACATAATGCGGACGTGTAAAACATAATGTAAAACATAATGCAGACGTGTAAAACATAATGTAAAACATAATGTAGACGTGTAAAACAATGTAAAACATAATGCAGACGTGTAAAACATAATGTAAAACATAATACAGACGTGTAAAACATAATGTAAAACATAATGCAGACGTGTAAAACATTATGCAGAGGTGTAAAACATAATGTAAAACATAATGCAGACGTGTAAAACATTATGCAGATGTGTAAAACATAATGCAGACGTGTAAAACATAATGTAAAACATAATGCAGACGTGTAAAACATAATGTAAAACATAATGCAGACGTGTAAAACAATGTAAAACATAATGCAGACGTGTAAAACATAATGCAGACGTGTAAAACATAATGTAAAACATAATGCAGACGTGTAAAACATAATGCAGACGTGTAAAACATAATGCAGACGTGTAAAACATAATGCAGATGTGTAAAACATAATGTAAAACATAATGCAGACGTGTAAAACATAATGCGGACGTGTAAAACATAATGCAGACGTGTAAAACATAATGCAGACGTGTAAAACATAATGCAGACGTGTAAAACATAATGCAGACGTGTAAAACATAATGCAGACGTGTAAAACATAATGCAGACTTTTAAAACATAATGCGGACGTGTAAAACATAATGCAGACTTGTAAAACATAATGCAGACGTGTAAAACATAATGCAGACTTTTAAAACATAATGTAAAACATAATGCAGACGTGTAAAACATAATGTAAAACATAATGCAGACGTGTAAAACATAATGCAGACATGTAAAACATAATGTAAAACATAATGCAGACGTGTAAAACATAATGCAGACGTGTAAAACATAATGCAGACGTGTAAAACATAATGCAGACGTGTAAAACATAATGCGGACGTGTAAAACATAATGCGGACGTGTAAAACATAATGCGGACGTGTAAAACATAATGTAAAACATAATGCAGACGTGTAAAACATAATGTAAAACATAATGCAGACGTGTAAAACATAATGCAGACGTGTAAAACATTATGCAGACGTGTAAAACATAATGTAAAACATAATGCAGACGTGTAAAACATTATGCAGACGTGTAAAACATAATGTAAAACATAATGCAGACGTGTAAAACATAATGTAAAACATAATGCAGACGTGTAAAACATTATGCAGATGTGTAAAACATAATGCGGACGTGTAAAACAATGTAAAACATAATGCAGACGTGTAAAACAATGTAAAACACAATGCAGACGTGTAAAACATAATGCAGACGTGTAAAGCATAATGTAGATGTGTAAAACATGCAGATGTGTAAAACATAATGCAGACGTGTAAAACATAATGTAAAACATAATGCAGACGTGTAAAACATAATGCAGACGTGTAAAACATAATGTAAAACACAATGCAGACGTGTAAAACATAATGCAGACGTGTAAAACATAATGCAGACGTGTAAAACATAATGTAAAACATAATGTAGATGTGTAAAACATTATGCGGACGTGTAAAACATAATGCAGACGTGTAAAACATAATGCAGACGTGTAAAACATAATGCAGATGTGTAAAACATAATGCAGACGTGTAAAACATAATGCAGACGTGTAAAACATTATGCAGATGTGTAAAACATAATGCAAAACATAATGCAGACGTGTAAAACATAATGTAAAACATAATGCAGACGTGTAAAACATAATGTAAAACATAATGCAGACGTGTAAAACATAATGTAAAACACAATGCAGACGTGTAAAACATAATGTAAAACATAATGCAGACGTGTAAAACATAATGTAAAACATAATGCAGACGTGTAAAACATAATGTAAAACACAATGCAGACGTGTAAAACATAATGTAAAACACAATGCAGACGTGTAAAACATAATGTAAAACATAATGCAGACGTGTAAAACATAATGTAAAACATAATGCAGACGTGTAAAACATAATGTAAAACATAATGCAGACGTGTAAAACATAATGTAAAACATAATGCAGACGTGTAAAACATAATGTAAAACATAATGCGGACGTGTAAAACATAATGCAGACGTGTAAAACATAATGCAGATGTGTAAAACATAATGCAGACGTGTAAAACATAATGCAGACGTGTAAAACATTATGCAGACGTGTAAAACATAATGTAAAACATAATGCGGACGTGTAAAACATAATGCAGACGTGTAAAACATTATGCAGATGTGTAAAACATAATGCAGACGTGTAAAACATAATGTAAAACATAATGCAGACGTGTAAAACATAATGTAAAACATAATGTAAAACATAATGCAGATGTGTAAAACATAATGTAAAACATAATGCAGATGTGTAAAACATAATGTAAAACATAATGCAGACGTGTAAAACATAATGTAAAACATAATGTAAAACATAATGCAGACGTGTAAAACATAATGTAAAACATAATGTTAAACATAATGCAGACGTGTAAAACATCATGTAAAACATAATGCAGACGTGTAAAACATAATGTAAAACATAATGTAAAACATAATGCAGATGTGTAAAACATAATGTAAAACATAATGCAGACGTGTAAAACATAATGTAAAACATAATGTAAAACATAATGCAGATGTGTAAAACATAATGTAAAACATAATGTAAAACATAATGCAGATGTGTAAAACATAATGTAAAACATAATGCAGATGTGTAAAACATAATGTAAAACATAATGCAGATGTGTAAAACATAATGTAAAACATAATGTAAAACATAATGCAGATGTGTAAAACATAATGTAAAACATAATGTAAAACATAATGTAAAACATAATGCAGATGTGTAAAACATAATGTAAAACATAATGCAGATGTGTAAAACATAATGTAAAACATAATGTAAAACATAATGCAGATGTGTAAAACATAATGTAAAACATAATGTAAAACATAATGTAAAACATAATGCAGATGTGTAAAACATAATGTAAAACATAATGCAGATGTGTAAAACATAATGTAAAACATAATGTAAAACATAATGCAGATGTGTAAAACATAATGTAAAACATAATGTAAAACATAATGTAAAACATAATGCAGATGTGTAAAACATAATGTAAAACATAATGCAGACGTGTAAATCAAGGCAGACATGTAAAACATAATGTGAACGTGTAAATCAAGGTAGACATGTAAAACATAATGTGAATGTGTAAATCAAGGCAGACATGTAAAACATAATGCAGACGTGTAAATCAAGGCAGACATGTAAAACATAATGTGAACGTGTAAATCAAGGCAGACATGTAAAACATAATGCGAACGTGTAAAACAAGGTAGACGTGTAAAAAGAGCACAGTGCAAGCTAAGCGTAATATGTGTGATGGTGTGTGTGTATACGTGTGTGTGAGCGTATTGGTGTGTTACCTTAGCAACATCTTGGTGTCGTCTGTAGAGGGAGTTGACCACCGCCATGTTCCTCCTCTGGCCTTCTGTGAGAGGCCCCATCACCTGACTGGCATCCCCCTGGGTAGACAGCCGGAGAGAAAAGAGAGAGAAGAATGGAAGGATGGAGGAAGAGAAATAGAGGAAGAGAGAGAGCGGAAGAGCGAGAGAGACAGAGAAAGGGAGAGGAGGGAGAAAGAGAAATAGGTGGAGGGAAGAGAGAGAGAAAAGTCAGGACACCTGTAGTACTCAGCAGACACACAGCATCAGTGAGAGCAAGGGCCCACAGGAGCCAGACGCCAGCTCCCACTGCTATAGCAGAGCGAGGAGGGGCCACACAGAAATGGGGCAGGAACCAGGATCCAGCTGTAGTAGCAGTTTGTGCTGCTGTCTTCAGGCCATGTTCCACAGGCGGATGGGGACACCTCACCACCACTCATCTCAGAGGTGATGACAAGCAGGTCACACACACAATCTAATCCTCATCATACCTACTAGACTTAATCAAATGATTGGAGAGGAGAAAATAGGAGGGAAAAGTCATAGACAAGCTCTGAAAATAACATTGGGAGTGGAATGATCTGGAAGCAATCTGAACCTTCACACCGTAGACATAGTGCTGATTGGATAACAGAAATAACAGAAGACAGAGAGAGCGGAATTGGGGCCATCTCAGGAAGACAGAAAGAGAGGAATTGAGGCCATCTCAGGAAGACAGAGAGAGAGGAATTGAGGCCATCTCAGGAAGACAGAGAGAGAGGAATTGGGGCCATTTCAAGAAGACAGAGAGAGGAATTAGGGCCATCTCAGGAAGACAGAGAGAGAGGAATTGGGGCCATCTCAGGAAGACAGAGAGAGAGGAATTGGGGCTCTCTCAAGAAGACAGAGACAGGAATTAGGGCCATCTCAGGAAGACAGAGACAGGAATTAGGGCCATTTCAAGAAGACAGAGACAGGAATTAGGGCCATCTCAGGAAGACAGAGAGAGAGAAAAAGCGAGAGTTCAGACAACATGTGCAAAGTGGTGCCATAGCAACGGTCTAAAAAGGGCACAGCAACAGTTAACTATTGCCTCAGAGTGTAGTTGTGTGGATGGCAGACACGCACACACTGGCATTCATGACATGCACGTGCCCACACACACACACACAGAAAGGTGTCAGGGTACCAGCCCTGAAGACGCTTCCTGTTCACACCTGAGTATGTCTGCGTTTGTCAAATCAAATCGTATTTGTCACATGCACCGAATACAACAGGTGTAGGTAGACCTTACAGTGAAATGCTTACTGACAAGAGCTTAACCAACAATGCTTTAAGAAGTTAAGAATAAAAAAAGAAATAAGTGTTAAGTAAAAGATAAAAAATAAAAGTAACAAATAATTAAACAGCAGCAGTAAAATAACAAGCAAGGCTATATAGAGGGGGTACCGGTACAGAGTCAATGTGCAGGGGCACCGTTTAGTTGAGGTAACTGAGGCAATATGTATACTACCGGTCAAAAGTTTTAGAACACCTACTCATTCAAGGGTTTTCTTTATTTGTACTAATTTCTACACTGTAGAATAATAGTGAAGACATCAAAACTATGAAATAACACACATATCAAATCATGTAGTAACCAAAAAAGTGTTAAACAAATGGGGCCTATTTGAGATTCTTCAAATAGGCCCCATTTGGCTTGATGACAGCTTGCACACTCTTGGCATTCTCTCAACCAGCTTCACCTGGAATGCTTTTCCAACAGCCTTGAAGGCGTTCCCACATGTGCTGAGCACTTGTTGGCTGCTTTTCTTTCACTCTGGGGTCCGACTCATCCCAAACCATCTCAAGTTGGTTGAGGTCAGGGGATTGTGGAGGCCAGGTCATCTGATGTCGCACTCCATCACTCTCCTTCTTGGTCAAATAGCCCTTACATAGCCTGGAGGTATGTTGGGTCATTGTCCAGTTGAAAAAGAAATGATTGTCCCACTAAGCACAAACCAGATGGGATGGCGTATAGCTGCAGAATGCTGTGGTAGCCATGCTGGTTAAGTGTGCATTGAATTCAAAATAAATCACTGACAGTGTCAACAGCAAAGCACCCCCACACCATAACACCTCCATGCTTTACGATGGGAAACAAACATGCAGAGATCATCCATTGACCCACACCACTTCTCACAAAGACACAGTGATAGGAACAAAAAATCTCAAATTTGGACTTTAGACAAAGGACAGATTTACACACCAGTCTAATGTCCATTGCTCGTGTTTCTTGGCCCAAGCAAGTCACTTATTATTATTGGTGTCCTTTAGTAGTGGTTTCTTTGCAGCAATTCGACCATGAAGACCTGACTCACACAGTCTCCTCTGAACAGTTGATGTTGAGATGTGTCTGTTACTTGAACTCTGTGAAGCATTTATTTGGGCTGCAATTTCTGAGGCTGCTAACTCTAATGAACTTATCCTCTGCAGCAGAGGTAACTCTGGGTCTTCCTTTCCTGTGGCGGTCCTCATGAGAGCCAGTTTCATCATAGCGCTTGATGATTTTTGCGACTGCACTTGAAGAAACTTTTAAAGTTCTTGAAATTTTCCGTATTGACTGACCTTCATGTTTTAAAGTAATGATGGACTGTCGTTTCTCTTTACTTATTTGAGCTGTTCTTGCCATAATATGGACTTGGTCTTTTACCAAATAGGGCCATCTTCTGTATACCACCCCTACTTTGTCACAACACAACTGATTGGCTCAAACACTTTAAGGAAAGAAATTCCACAAATTCACTTTTAACAAGGCAAACCTGTTAATTGAAATGAATTCCAGGCTGACTACTGAAGAATCTCAAATCTCAAATACTGTGCCTTGAAACAGCTTGGAAAATTCCAGAAAATTATATCATGGCTTTAGAAGCTTCTGCTAGGCAAACTGACATAATTTGAGTCAATTGGAGGTGTACCTGTGGATGTATTTCAAGGCCTACTTTTAAACTCAGTGCCTCTTTGCTTGACATTATGGGAAAATCAAAAGAAATCAGACCTCAGATAAACAATTGTAGACCTCCACAAGTCTGGTTCTTCTTTGGGAGCAATTTCCAAATGCCTGAAGGTACCACGTTCATTTGTACAAACAATAGTACGAATGTATAAACACCATGGAACCACACAGCCGTCATACCGCTCAGGAAGGAGACGCATTCCGTCTCCTAGAGATTAACGTACTTTGGTGTGAAAAGTGCAAATCAATCCCAGAACAACAGCAAAGGACCTTGTGAAGATGCCGGATGAAACAGGTACAAAAGTATCTATATCCACAGTAAAATGAGTCCTATATCAACATAACCTGAAAGGCCGCTCAGCAAGGAAGAAGCCACTGCTCCAAAACGCCATAAAAAAGCCAGACAACAGTTTGCAACTGTACATCCAAAAAGCGTACTTTTTGGAGAAATGTCCTCTGGTCTGATGAAACAAAAATATAACTGTTTGTCCATAATGACCATTGTTATGTTTGGAGGAAAAAGGGTGAGGCTTGCAAGCCGAAGAACAGGCAGCATCATGTTGGCAGCATCATGTTGTGGGGGTGCTTTGCTGCAGGAGGGACTGGTGCACTTCACAAACAGATGGCATCATGAGGATGGAAAGTTATGTGGATATATTGAAGCAACATCTCAAGATATCAGTCAGGAAGTTAAAGCTTGGTCGCAAATGGGTCTTCAAATGAATTAATGACCCCAAGGACACTTCCAAAGTTGTGGCAAAATGGCTTAAGGACAACAAAGTCAAAGGTATTGGAGTGGCCATCACAAAGCCCTGACCTCAATTCTATTGAAAATTTGTGGGCAGAACTGAAAAAGCGTGTGCGAGCAAGGAGGCCTACAAACCTGACTCAGTTACACCAGCTCTGTCTGGAGGAATGGGCCAAAATTCACCCAACTTATTGTGGGAAGCTTATGGAAGGCTACCCAAAATGTTTGACCCAAGTTAAACAATTTAAAGGCAATGCTACCAAATAATAATTGGGTGTATATAAACTTCGAACCCACTGGGAATGTGATGAAAAAAATAAAAGCTGAAATAAATCATTCTCTCTACTAATATTCTGACATTTCACATTCTTAAAATAAAGTGGTGATCCTAACTGACCTCTGACAGGGAAGTTTTACTAGGATTAAATGTCAGGAATTGTGAAAAACTGTGTTTAAATGTATTCGGCTAAGGTGTATGTAAACTTCTGACTTCAACTGTATATATATATATCAAGTCAGAAGTTTACATACACCTTAGCCAAATACATTTAAACACAGTTTTTCACAATTCCTGACATTTAATCCTAGTAAAAAGTCAGTGTCAGAGGTCAGTTAGGATCACCACTTTATTTTAAGAATGTGAAATGTAAGAATAATAGTAGAGAGAATTATTTATTTATATATATATATATATATTGCTTGAGCACGATGAGCCAAGTAAAGCCCCCTGGCCAAACCCTCCTCTAACCCAGACGACGCTGGGCCAAACCCTCCCCTAACCCGGACGACGCTGGGCCAAACCCTCCCCTAACCCAGACGACGCTGGGCCAAACCCTCCCCTAACCCGGACGACGCTGGGCCAAACCCTCCCCTAACCCAGACGACGCTGGTCCAAACCCTCCCCTAACCCGGACGACGCTGGGCCAAACCCTCCCCTAACCCAGACGACGCTGGTCCAAACCCTCCCCTTACCCGGACGACGCTGGGCCAAACCCTCCCCTAACCCGGACGACGCTGGGCCAAACCCTCCCCTAACCCGGACGACGCTGGGCCAAACCCTCCCCTAACCCAGATGACGCTGGGCCAAACCCTCCCCTAATCCAGACGACGCTGGGCCAAACCCTCCCCTAACCCAGACGACGCTGGTCCAAACCCTCCTCTAACCCAGACGACGCTGGGCCAAACCCTCCACTAACCCAGACGACGCTGGGCCAAACCCTCCCCTAACCCAGACGACGCTGGTCCAATTGTGCACCGCCCTATGGGACTACCAGTCATGGCCGGTTGTGACACAGCTTGGGATTGAAACTGGGTCTGTAGTGACGCCTCAAGCACTGCCATGCAGTGCCTTAGACCGCTGCACCACTTGGGAGGCCCCTCACAAGGTGTATTTTTATCTGTTTTTTAAATCTAATTCTACTGCTTGCATCAGTTACCTGATGTGGAATAGAGTTCCATGTAGACATGGCTATATGTAGTAATGTGCGCCTCCCATAGTCTGTTCTGGACTTGGGGACTGGGAAGAAACCTCTTGTGGCATGTCTTGTGGGGTATGCATGTGGCGTATGTCTTGTGGGGTACGCATTCAACATGTAAATACCTCTCACAAATACAAGTAATGATCGCTCCTCCACTTTGAGCCAGGAGAAATTGACATGCATATTATTAATGTTAGCTCTCTGTGTACATTCAAGGGCCAGCCGAGCTGCCCTGTTCTGAGCCAATTGCAATTTTATTATGTCACTTTTTGTGGCACCTGACCACACGACTGAAGAGTACGTCAGGTGCCACAAAACTAGGGCCTGTAGGACCTGACCTGTTGATAGTGCTGTTAAGAATGTAGACCTGCGCTTTATTATGGACAGACTTCTCCCAATCTTAGCTACTGTTGTATCAATATGTTTTGACAGTTTACAATTCAGGGTTACTCCAAGCAGTTTAGTCAACTCAACTTGCTTATTTTCCACATTGTAATAAATACAAGATTTTGGTGGGGTTTGAGGGTTTAGTGAATGATTTGTCCCAAATACAAAGCTTTTAGTAAAAATATATTATTCCTTGCCACCCACTCTGCAGCTCTTTGTTAAGTGTTGCAGTCATTTCAGTCGTTGTTGTCGCTGACGTGCATAGTGTTGAGTCATGCGCATACATATAGACACACTGGCTTTACTCAAAGTCGTTAGTAAAGATTGAAAAATCAGCAGCAGACTATGATCGACAATGTCAAAAGCTGCACTGAAGTCTAACAAAACAACCCCCCAAATCTTTTTATCATCAATTTCTCTCAGTCAATCATCAGTCATTTGTGTAAGTGCTGTGCTTGTTGAATGTCCTTCCCTATAAGTGTCCTGAATATCTGTTGTCAATTTGTTTACTGTAAAATAGCATTGTATCTGGTCAAACCCCATTTTTTCCAAAAGTTTACTAAGGGTTGGTAACAGACTGTTTGAGCCAGTAAAGGGGGCTTTATTATTCTTAGGTAGCGGAATGACTTCAGCTTCCCTCCAGGCCTGAGGGCACACACTTTCTAGTATGCTTAAAAAACATGGCAAATAGGTGTGGCAATATCATCCACAATTATCCTCAGTAATTTTCCATCCAAGTTGTCAGACCCCGGTGGCTTGTCATTGTTGATTGACAACAATACTTTTTTCACCTCTTCCACGCTTGTCTTTCATCATTTGGTCAGATATAATTGGATGTGTAGTGTCCGCGTTTGTTGCTGGCATGTCATGCCTAAGTTTGCTAATCTTGCCAATGAAAAAAATCATTAAAGTAGTTGGCAAAATCAATATTTTGTGATGAATGAGCCAACTGATTCAATGAATAATGGAGCTGAGTTGCCCAAAAATGTAATTTAAGGTGCTCCAAAGTTTTTTTACTATCATTCTTTATGTCATTTATCTTTGTTTCATAGTGTAGTTCCTTCTTTTTATTCAGTTTAGTAACATGATTTCTCAATTTGCAATACGTTTGCCAATCGGTTGGGCAGCCAGACATTCTGGTCACTGGTCGCCATAGCAACACCCACCCGAGCACACACTCCAGCAGGTATATTTCGCTGGTCATCCCCAAAGCCAATTCCTTATTTGGCCGCCTTTCCTTCCAGTTCTCTGCTGCCAATGACTGGAACTAATTGCAAAAATCACTGAAGCTGGAGACTCATATCGCCCTCTCTAACTTTAAGCACCAGCTGTCAGAGCAGCTCACAGATCACTGCACCTGTACATAGCCTATCTGTAAATAGCCCACCCAACTACCTCATCCCCATATTGTAATAATTATTTTTTTCTCCTTTGCACCCCAGTATCTCTACTTGCACATCATCTTCTGCACATCTATCACTCCAGTGTTAATGCTAAATTGTAATTATTTCACCACTATGGCCTATTTATTGCCCAGTATATAGATTTTTCTATTGTTATTGACTGTACGTTTGTTTATCCCATGTGTAACTCTGTGTTGTTTGTGTCACACTACTTTGCCTTATCTTGGCCAGGTCGCAGTTGTGAATGAGAACTTGTTCTCAACTGGCCTACCTGGTTGAGAACTAGTTGAGAACTGGTTGAGAACTAAAATAAAACAAATTAAAATAAAATTCCTTTCGCCTCATCCCTCTCAACCACACAATTTTTCAAATCCTCAACAATCAACAGGGATTAAATTTTTTACAGTCATTTTCTTAATGGTTGCATGCTTATTAGTGACTGAAATAAGCAATTTCATAAATGTGTCAAAGTGCAGCGTTTGTTTGCTCCTCATTACACACCAGAGACCAACAAATATTCTGTACATCAATAACATAGGAATCACTACAAAACTTATTGTATGACCTCTTATACAGTCCCAGCCTTAAGAACTTTGGTCTTCCTAGATATGGCTATTATATTGTGATCACTACATCCTATGGATCTGGATACTGCTCTCAAGCTAATTTCTGCAGCATTAGTAAAGATGTGATCAATACATGTTGATGATTTCATTCCTGTGCTGTTTGTAACTACCCTGGTAGGTTGACCTACCCTGGTAGATGCCTGCACTGGTTACAGTTTGAAGCATTTTCCTGAGTGGGCAGCTTGATGAAAGCCAGTCAATATTTGAAATCACACAGAAAATATACCTCTGTTGATATCACATACATTATCAAGCATTTCACACATGTCATCCAGATACCGACTGTTAGCACTTGGTGGTCCATAGCAGCTTCCCACTAGAATGTGCTTTAGGTGAGGCAGATGAACCTGTAGCCATGTTACGTCAACAGTATTTAACATGAGATCCTCTCTAAGCTTTACAGGAATGTGTTTCTGAATATAAACAGCAACACCTCCACCATTAGCATTTTATGTATTTTCTGTAGGTGTTATAACCGTGTATTGCTACCACGGTATCAAAGGAATTATCGAAGTGCGCTTCAGAGATAGTCAAAATATGAATGTCATCTGCTACTAGCAAAGTATTGATTTCAGGAACTTGTTTCTTAAATTACATACGTTAACGTGGGCAATTTTGAGCACTTTTCGTCTGGGATGCTTAATTTATCTTCATTGCTTTAATGGGAAGCTTAGCAGCAGCAGATGTGCTCATGTTATTTATGTTAGTGCAGGGTGAGCTGCTCACAGTGGACTTCCTGCTAGGACACACCACCTCAGTGTTAATAGTATAAATCTGGTTCATAGGCCCATGATTACTGCATACAATAGCTGCAGGATCAGCAGAGGCATTCAGGGCAGTTAGAGGGACATAAATCAGGTTATTTACATTGTGTCTACCAACGCTGGGATAATGTACATTTGCTGAAGCATTATGACAACTCAGTCACAATGGTAGGGATTAACTGAGCTGCGCTTGGGTCACTGATAAGTCATTGTCTCAACCCAGCCTTATAACGCCGTGAAAGGATCATGAAACCCAAATGACTTGGGTGGATCCCATCCTCCTTATAAAATGTGTCTTGTTTTCAAAAAAGGTATAGAAATTGTCAACAAAAGTTACACCCATTCAGCTGCAATAATCACGTAGCCAGAAGAGAAAGAATCCTGCTAAAGTGTTCAATGCCACGATTCAGAGAGGGCACAGGGCCAGATATGATTGTCTAGCAGAGAGTCAATCAGCTCTTTAAAATCCAGTTTCAATCCTTCCGAGCTGCCCTTCATAATGTCATTAAAACCCACATGGACGACGATACAATCGATTTCCATGTCCTGACTTAGTACATTCGGGAGCAGCTTAGTAATGTAATTTACTAGAGCTCCGGGACAGGACATTGTTTTTGCACCAGGTACGCTCAAAGTTCTTACCATAGAGCTGCCCAAAATCACAGCAGGCGAGAAGGACAAGGAAATCAACCCAATTCCACGGGTCACAGGATTTGGAGAACCCTTTATGGATGGCCGAGAGGCAGGATAACCTGAGCCCGTTGCTCCCGGCGCAGGCCTCCGACAGATGGAGAAGCCCCACTCGATCCAGTTTCTGACATAGGCTGGCGACCTGCGTGATCAAGGAAGCCACCTCAAGCCTAAATCCTCGGCAAGCAAACAATTACCGCAATGGAACGCTGAGTTATCCAGTTTGTCCCGAAACAAAGCGCAGTAGATACAGCTCCCACATATGTGAAGAGCTGGACGACGGAGGGCTCCTAGGGTTGCAGGGTTGACTTCTAGTCCACTATATAATCAAGAGTGAGAGCCAGGGTGGAGAGATTGTCTCGACACATTTGTTATTTCTTAATGTTCAGGTTAACTCTACCTTTTGAAGACTACATTAGTAGGCAGGAGGAACCACCCAGACACTGTGTGTTAATGTGTCCCAAATGAAACCCTATTCCCTATTTATTAGTGCACTACTTTTGACCAGAGCCCTATGGGTCACTAACCCAGGCACTAGCCTCCTCAGTAACCCTCCTCATCCGACAAGCCAAGCAGCCCACTTGATGATGACCATCAGGGAAATTCTGAATGAGCACTGACGACAATGGGCTGAGACATTCTCTGACCGGTCTGTACTATTCTACCCCCCTCTATTCTCCTGTTCTCTTCTCCTCATCCCCTCCCATCTCCTCTCCTTGCACCCACTGACACATAGGGCTGCCACTTAGCCACAGAACAGGGTTTGACTGATGGACAATTGGTTGTTGTGGTGACCTACCAGCTGCTCAGACTTGACGCAGAAGAGCTGGACGGTCTTGGCAGCGTTCTTGACCACCGCCAGAGTCAGACTTGTGTCTACCGACGCCACGTTCAGCTCGCTGTGGAGGACGCACACATAATAATATGACATGTAGGACATCGGAAAGATCAGCAAAAGAAAGTGCGATGAACAACAGATGTAAGAAATCATATTTCAGTTCTCGGAGAATGTTGTCTGAGTGGAGAACAGTGTTTGTGTGGGTGTGTACCTGGTGATGGTCTTGATGGTGCTGTCCGGTTCGTCGTGGGAGGGCGGGGGTTACGTCCCCCCATGGGGAACACCAGGTTGACGGGGTCAAACAGACGAGACGGAGACTTGGAGAGGTACGCTGCCTCGTAGGGCAGCAGAGAGTCCTTCAAAGCCTTTTCTGGACTACACACACACACACACACACACACACACACACGTTATTTATCTCATATATGTGTTTACATACAATATACATTGATGGTTAATTATTTTCCTGGTTTAATAAACAAAGTTCTACATTTCGGGAACATGCCTAGAGACCAGATTCTCTGTCTATTTACACGTCTCACACACACTGATCTAGACCCACAGCGAGCGCACAGTGGACTCGTCTGTGCCGCTGGAGCGAGATAAAGACATCAGCAGTGACAGGCACGGCTACCCTCTCTTCCAACTCTCTCTCTCCCTTGCCCTCTCTCTTTTCTCTCACACTGATGAAATGGGGAGGAGGTAGAGAAACCCAAACAAACAGCAGCCTGTAGGGCCGTCAAGGGACAAGGTTGGATATGGGGTTGCGCACACGCGCACGCACACACACGCACTTCTCCAGCAGCGCTCCAAATATTGGTTCATCTGGCCAGTCATTTATGCACCATAATTCACCAGACAGGGCGCCTATTGATTAATGGTGCTCTCTCGTTAACTGAAAGGTCGCTAAATGAGAATAATGACAATGACGACGAGTGATTTTTCGCACACGAGCAAATGTGCATTCAATGTTTGTTCTCCATCTCATCACCCTCTCCTCTGACTTATCCCTCCGTGTCAACCAGCCGATTCATCCATCTCTTCCCACCCGTCACTTCTCCGTCTGGGCTTCTTCACACTACCTCCTTCCATCCTCCTCCCTCACTTTATCCGTCTGTGCAGTTCTCCTTCAGCTTGTTAGTGGACCTTCTGTCCTTTCTTCACACACACCTCTCCCCCCCCCCCCTCCATCCCCCTCTCTCTTCAGTGCCCTACTACAGCAACAGGCACCTTGAGTAACAGAGGTAATTTGGCCCACAGCAGCGCCCGTAATTACAAGGTTAAACACTGAGAGACAACACAAAACACACAGGTTGACAGCTCTACATCAGAGAGCAAACAGAGAGACGGAGAGAGAAAGAGGGTATGGGGGTAGAGAGAGACTGGCAAAGCAAGGAAATTAAAGAGGTAGAGAGTGGGACGGAGTGAGGGACCCAAGAGAGAAAATAGTACTAGAGAGAGGGAGAGAGAGATTTAATGAAGTCAGGGAGATAACCTGGCTCTCATGTACTCTTGGTTAATCAACACTGACTCAGCTTGACTGAGTGCCAGAGGGAAAACCAGCGGGGCCAGGCGCTGGAGCGTAGCCTGAGTACCCAGGGACATGATCTCCTACTGGGAAACAGGGAGCAGCAAGGGCCCCTGGCTTGGCCTGGAGCTCCACACCTTTGGGTTAATGTGTGACTCATATCAGGCTCCAGCAGTTATAGACAGACGCTAGAGTGGACAGGAGCCATTTCCACCTGTCTGGTCACCTAGCCATACCAACGCAATTTAAACAAACACTCAGGTTGTTGCATCTGTCACAAATATAGTTGCTTATTCCAGACACCTAAGTTTACCCAGTAGAGAGGGTCTCGGTCCCAAATGGCACCCTATTCTAAAAATCTTGGTTGACGGAGTGGTCCGTTCTTTTGACCAATCGATTTTTCAACATTTTTAAATGTGTATTTTTCCACATATTGAATAAAATAAAATCCAACGTTATTAGTCACGTGCGCCAAATCCGACAGGTGTACACATTACAGTGAAATGCTGAATCCTACAGGTGTAGACATTACAGTGAAATGCTGAATCCAACAGGTGTAGACATTACAGTGAAATGCTGAATCCTACAGGTGTAGACATTACAGTGAAATGCTGAATCCAACAGGTGTAGTAGACATTACAGTGAAATGCTGAATCCAACAGGTGTAGACATTACAGTGAAATGCTGAATCCAACAGGTGTAGACATTACAGTGAAATGCTGAATCCTACAGGTGTAGACATTACAGTGAAATGCTGAATCCAACAGGTGTAGTAGACATTACAGTGAAATGCTGAATCCAACAGGTGTAGACATTACAGTGAAATGCTGAATCCAACAGGTGTAGACATTATCAGGCCTACCACCGGTGTGTCGTCAGCAAACTTAATGATGGTGTTGGAGTCGTGCTTGGCCACGCAGTCATGGGTGAACAGGGAATACAGGAGGGGACTAAGCACGCACCCTTGAGGGGCCCTCGTTTTGAGGATCAGCATGGCAGATGTTGTTGCCTACCCTTACCACCCGTGGGTGACCCGTCAGGAAGTTCAGGATCCAGTTGCAGAGGGAGGTATTTGGTCCCAGTGCCCTTAGCTTAGTGATGAGTTTGTGGGCACTATGATGTTGAACACTGAGCTGTAGTCAATGAACGGCATTCCCACATAGGTGTAATATAGACACCCTATGTTTGAATAAAATCAACTATACTAAAATCAGGATACTTTGCCTGATACTTTAAGCACTGCAATTAAAAATCAAGACACACAAATTACTAAAGAGGGAACAAGAGATCAATATAGCTTAACGAGAAGAAAAATACCCATTCCTGACCCTCTTCCTCCCGCTGCCAGCTGACGTTCGCAGATTCTGCCATTAGGTTCCTGAAGTTGCCGGTAATAGGCCACACCAGCGGTCGGCAACCTTTTCCATTTGGAGTGCCAAGTCATCGTACCATTTCTACTGATCCGCATGCCAGTTATGATTATCATATGCACATTTTTGTGGGTTATATTTAATTTCTGATAAAGTCTTTGTATCTCAAAGTCAATGTCATGTGGGTCATCAAAATGATATCTAAATGAAAATGATACAAATCCAAAAGTAACTTCTATTGCCAATATGTGTATATAGCCTACATATAAAAACATTGCAGCCTGCAGGTAGAACACATCCTGTTAAAAATAAATATCCTATGAATCACATTGGCTATGCATGGCCTGTCTGCAAGGAACTTGAAACATTGTATCAGCTACTAACTTGGATCCAGCCTGAAGCTCACACTAGCAAACTTGCAACGTTGCATAAAGTATGTGAACTCTTGAGAGACAGACACAGCTGTAGGATATTTGCATAAGAAGTTATAAGGTAGGTATTTTTTATGACATTTCCACCGGATCAAGCGGTGCATGACATTTTTTTTCCCCTTTCATGCGGAGTGTTTATCGAAAGAGAGAGGCTACGTTGAGGAACTGTTGTCATTCTCAATGGATGTAAAAACAGACTTTGTTTACTTGCTTTTTGAGTCGAAGAAAGAGTATCAGTATCAGTATCAGAAAGAGTATCAGATTCACAAATGGGTACATTTATAAGCCTACATTTGCGCGCAGGCCAGGTAGCCTAGTTCTATGCGTAATCTGGTGTCTGTGAGCACTCCAAACAAAAGACAATTAATAACTTGTAAATGGAATGAAATAAACCCAAACGTTTCCTCACAAGTGTAGCCTAGGTTGTGCACTCCTACAATGACAATGGTAAAACTGCAATATGAAGAATATTTTGAATCCATCAACAGAAATAACCGTAACAAAATAAACATTGTAGATTAGAAATGATAGGAATTAGCGGTAAATGTACTCCTGGTGATACTGGTGTGGCATCCCCGCAGCCTCTGAAATGGATTAGTCCACTCAGACAGGCGTCTCGTGTGCCAAACATGCCACTGTTCGACAAAAAAATAAATAATCTCGGCCGACAGCCTATCGACCAGTCGCCTAAATTAGGTCAGCCCTACCCTATTCCCTATTTAGTGCACTACTTTTGACCAGGTCGATGGGAGGGTGAGTCTGGTCTAGCAGGATTCGAGAAAACGCTGATGTTGACGTTCCTTTATCAATCGTTTTCTTCAACTGTCCTTCAATCGTTCTCTGTTTTCTCCACTACAAAGCCCTGTCTCTCCTCAGCGAGGTGCTATATAGCTTTCTCGGGTCAGATAGCTACTGTCCTCCATGTCTGCACTCAAAGACTTCTTATACACTCACACTGGAGGCCTTTGGAAAAGCTTTATCTTTCACCCTTCTTTCACTATTTCTGGCACTCCGCCCACACACACACACACTCCTCCGAGCACTCTAAAATATAGCAGGTTTAATGAACGTTTACTTTCTGCTCCATCCATGCATACTAATCAGTGTGCTGGCTGTGACCGGTTCTGTGGCCTGTTTTAATTGCTAGTGGTCTCCCGTGTTTAAATTCTCCTACAGCTTTAGTACTGATGGAGCAGAATATAAAGAGACTTTACATTCTGAGATGAACCACGCATCACGGAATGTGTGTGGGTGTGTGTGTATGAGAATCTTCATACTGAAATTATTTCTGACAATCACAGCAAGCTGGGTACAATCCCACACGGGTTGGTTGAGGTGAGATAAGGCTCTCTCTATCTCCGTGTGTCTGTGTGTCTGTGTGTCTGTGTGTCTGTCTCTGTCTGTCTGTCTGTCTGTCTGTCTGTCTGTCTGTCTGTCTGTCTGTCTGTCTGTCTGTCTGTCTGTCTGTCTGTCTGTCTGTGTGAGAGAGAGAGACTCATCCCAAACCATTCGATCACTGTGAGTAGGATGTGAAGACGCAGACTGCATACTGTAACAAGTTAGCTGAGAGAGAGAGAGACATGGAGAGAGGGGGATAAAAAAAGAGATAGAGAGAAAGAAGGAGAAAGGGGCGAGAGAGTAGTCTAGTCTCTAATGTTTCGGAAGATTACATACACCTTAGCCAAATATATTTAAACTACAATTAATCCTAGTAAAAAATCCCTGTCTTAGTTCAGTTAGGATCACCTATTTATTTTAAGAATGTGAAATGTAAGAATAATAGTAGAGCATGATTGATTTCAGCTTTTATTTCTTTCATCACATTCCCAGTGGGTCAGAAGAACAATACACTCAATTAGTATTTAGAAGCATTGCCTTTAAATTGTTTAACTTGGGTCAAACGCTTTGGGTAGCCTTCCACAAGCTTCCCACAATAAGTTGGGTGAATTTTGGCCCATTCCTCCTGACAGAGCTTTTGTAACGGAGTCAGGTTTGTAGGCCTCCTTACTCGGACACACTTTTTCAGTTCTGCCAACAAATTTTATATAGGATCGAGGTCAGGGCTTTGTGATGGCCACTCCAATACCTTGACTTTATTATCCTTAAGCCATTTTGCCACAACTTTGGAAGTATGCTTGGGGTCATTGTCCATTTGGAAGACCAATTTGCGACCAAGCTTTAACTTCCTGACTGATATCTTGAGATGTTGCTTCAATATATCTACATCATTTCCATCCTCATGATGCCATCTATTTTGTGAAGTGCACCAGTCGCTTCTGCAGCAAAGCACCCCCTCAACATGATGCTGCCACCACAGTGCTTCATGGTTGGGATGGTGTTCTTCGGCTTGCAAGCCTCCCCCTTTTCCCTCCAAACATAAAGAAGGTCATTATAGCCAAACAGTTCTATTTTTGTTTCATCAGACCAGAGGACATTTCTCCAAAAAGTATGCTCTTTGTCCCCATGTACAGTTGCAAACCGTAGTCTGGCTTTTTTATGGCAGTTGTGGAGCTGTGGCTTCTTCCTTGCTGAGCAGCCTTTCAGGTTATGTCGATATAGGACTTGTTTTACTGTGGATATAGATACTTTTGTACCTGTTTCATCCAGCATCTTCACAAAGTCCTTTGCTGTTGTTCTGGGGTTGATTTGCACTTTTCGCACCAAAGTACGTTCATCTCTAGGAGACAGAACGTGTCTCCTTCCTGAGTGGTATGACGGCTGCATGGTCCCATGGTGTTTATACTTGCATACTATTGTTTGTACAGATGAATGTGGTACCTTCAGATGTTTGGAAATTGCTCCCAAGGATGAACCAGACTTGTGGAGGTCTACAATTGTTGTGGAGGCCTTGAAATACATCCACAGGTACAATTGACTCAAATTATGTCAATTAGCCTAATCAGAGGCTTCTAAAGCCATTACATCATTTTCTGGAATTGTCCAAGCTGTTTAAAGGCACAGTCAACTTAGTGTATGTAAACTTCTGACCAACTGGAATTGTGATACAGTGAATTATAAGTGAAATAATCTGTCTGTAAACAATTGTTGTAAAAATGACTCGTGTCATGCACAACGTAGATGTCCTAACCGACTTGCCAAACCTATAGTTTGTTAACAAGACATTTGTGGAGTGGTTGAAAAACAAGTTTTAATGACTCCAACCTAAGTGTATGTAAACTTCCGACTTCCACTGTATGTTCACTTCCGACTTACTTGTAGTCGTGTTTGGCATGTGTGAAGAGGTCCTGGTTGTCTGTCTCTGTGGTGGGCAGGTCCATGGCGATGTCCAGCCCTGCGCTGCTCGAAATCACCCCCTGGATGCTGGAGCTGTACTGCAGCAGCCGACGCCGCAGGTCGTTATAAAGACAGAGAAGCTTTTAGGGTACTCTCCCTCTAATGCCTGCTTGAGGAAGGATGAGGCTGGATAGAGAAAGAGACGGCGAGAGAGAGAGGGGTGGGGGGGGTGAGAAGGAGGTCACAAAAAGATTGAGAAGGAGGACGAGCAGGAGAGTGGAGCCGTAAAATGTCACCTTCTGTGTTTTAATGACAGCCAAGGTAAACATCTGCTTTGATGCACACGAACAGTCTTTCTGCTCCCGTGAACTAGAAACATCACATTATCCCCGAGTACCAGACTAGAGCATGGATGAAGGGATGAGACTGAAACAGAAAGACTATCCTGATTAAAAGAACAGAAAATAAACGGTGACATTTTCCCGCTCATTATTATGTTAATCCCCTGACTTTGCGAGTGATTAGTTGCTCGTTAAGGGATGATATGCAGATTGTTTTAATGTAGATTGATTTGGTGAATGCATAATATAGCGTTTTATAATGATTCATACAGGTTTGAACTGAAGTACTTTCAGGCTCTAATGAGGTCTGGAGGGAGCAGCGCAGGCAGGAGGAGAAAGGATAATGTGCATAGATAGCATTCATATATACTACTCTAATTCATATTCTCGTATACAGGAGGAGAAAGGATAATGTGCATACAGCATTTGACATTCAGTATATGTATTCTAATTATCATATTTCCATATGCTAATAGAACCATAGGTTATATTTCACCATAAGAGAAAGAATAAAGGGAAAAAAATATTAAAATATTTGGAGGGGTGGGGGCCACTGGCACAGAGACAGAGGGAGGAGGGATAGAGAGAGAGTGAGCCAGGGAGACAAAGACAGAGAGAGAGGGAGGAAAAAGAGATATACTGGGCCTGTGCGGATGAACTCTGTATTGACCAGTGAGAGTGAATGAGGAGCATCATTAACAGGTGATAACACTGAACTGTGTTAGAGCAGGGATCAATAGACACCGATTTGTCCAAGGCAGGCTACTGTGGGCTTTACGAAATGGTAAAGACACACACAATTAGTGCAACGGTGACTGGATCATCGCTCGACTGCTCTCTTTCTTTACCCTGCCAAGGGAGCACTTTGTATAGGTTGTGTTGCACACATTTTCCCTTCGTATCTTTTTCATGACATCTGCTATCAGTCAATGTTCTCGAGTCTCTCACCACCAGGGAATTAGATGCAGAACTCGGCAGGAGAAAAGACAATGGCGTCTATAAGAGTTTTTAGAAACAGTTCCATATGCAGTCAAAAGATCCTATAGATAGGCAGCCCACAGATCGCAGTGTGAAAATAGAGTTAACAGCACCACAGGAGCCAAACACACCTCTCTTTAACTCACCTCTACATCTACTGACATTTATCCCTTCTGCTGAAATGGCACACTTACTGTAAGATAAGGAGGGGGCGGAAACGTTTCTCCGCGGTGTGTGTGGAGGGATGCTGTTGGGTTGTATCTCCACCTTATATAAGGCCGGGCCCATGGCGGGGTATAAATGAAAGGTGTGTGTGCGAGTGTGTATGTGTTTATAGACCCTGTCCTGTCTGAAAGGTGGGTATATATCATCAGAGAGGTGTAATCATACCCCGCAGTGGTTGGGACGGGACAGGGACGAGCGTTTAGGGTTTATAGGAGAAGGGAAGAGTGATGACCCCACCGTCTGTGCTGTACCACTGATACACTCACACAAACGCACGGAAATGCAGGTACAGCATTACTTGCAGGCGACGCTATGCCTGAAAGAGAGAAGATGAAGAGAAATGTATGAGGGAGAGAGAGAGAGAGACAGAGAGAGAGAGAGTAAGCACACACACACACACTGCTATTAGGGTGCATCAGCGTTACTCTGTGAAACAGACATTACTATGTAGCCTCACCAGCCGTTGCTCTCTGCAACTCCACTGAGAGAGTGTGTGTGACATCACTCCAAAACGTGTAGAGGATATCAGGCTGGCCGTCCTGCAATGAGAAGAGAGAAACGGGGCCTCCTGGGTGGCACAGTGGTTAAGGGTGCTGTACTGCAGAGCCAGCTGTGCCACCGGAGACTCTGGGTTCGCGCCCAGGCTCTGTCGCAACCGGCCGCGACCGGGAGGTCCATGGGGCGACGCACAATTGGCCCAGCATCGTCCGGGTTAGGGAGGGCTTGGCCGGTAGGGATATCCTTGACTTGGCGCACCAGCGACTCCTGTGGCGGGCTGACAGGTTTCCTCCGACACATTGGTGCGGCTGGCTTCCAGGTTGGATGAGCGCTGTAGCAGTGCGGCTTGGTTGGGTTGTGTATCGGAGGACCTTCGTCAACCTTCGTCTCTCCCGAGACCGTAGCGATGAGACAGGATAGTAGCTACTAAACAATTTGATGCCACAAAATTGGGGAGAAAAAGGGGTAAAAAATTCAACAACAAAAAAGAGAAGAGAGAGAGAAACAACTGAACAGAGGGGGACACACACACATGGCTGTGATGAGTGCAGTCTGCACCCCACAGGCAGAAGGGCAGTGTGACTGTCATTAACATCATTATCTACCAGTGTGATCCTGGTAGATAATGCCACACGCTGCTATCGCCCCACACATTTATCTCATGGCAAATCAGCTAGAACCCCACCCCCACCCCACACACACACAAGTGCGCGTCCACCAAGCTGTGCCATAACCGTCGCCGTGGACAACAATGACAGCTCATCACCATGGTTACAAGTCATAGCTGGGTGTCTTAGGAGGTTAGTGCACTAATGAGTGTCCACTCCTCTGAAGCATGCAGAGCTAGTACACACATAAGATCAGACAAATTCTGTCTCCTTGCTTGACATCCTGATTACAGATTAATGTGTCTTTCGGCTCCGTTTAATAGATCTGCATTTCCTCATGCTGTTTGTCTGTAGAGCTGAGCTAACCCTACACTCATACTAATGACCTGCTCTGATCTGGTCCTAAGATGACAGGAGGAGTAGTGTGTACAGTGGAACAGGAAATGGTGATGATGGCGGTGATGATCTAATGGTGATGATGATGATTTTGATGATCTTAATGATGATGATGATGATCTTAATGTGATGTTCTTAATGTGATGATGGTGATGATGTTAAAGGTGATGATCTTAATGGTGATGATGATGATTTTAATGGTGATGGTGGTGATGATCTTAATGGTGGTGATGGTGGTGACGGTGTGATCTTAATGATGATGATGCTGGTGGTTATGGTAATGATGACTGTGTTGATGAAGATGGTGATTATCTTAATGGTGATTATGAAGATGGTGATGATCTTAATGGTGATGATGATGGTGATGATCTTAATGGTGATGATGGTGGTGATCTTAATGGTGATGGTGATGATCTTAATGGTGATGATGGTGATGATCTTAATGGTGATGATGATGATGATCTTAATGGTGATGATGATGATGATGATGATGATATTGTGATGTTAATGGTGATGATGATGGCGATGATCTTAATGGTGATGATAATCTTACTGGTGATGATGGTGATCTTAATGGCGATTATCTTAATGGTGAGGATGATGATGGTGATGATCTTAATGGTGATGATGATCTTAATGGTGGCGATGGTGGTGACGATGTGATCTTAATGATGATGGTGATGATCTTAATGGTGATGATGCTGCTGGTTATGGTGATGCTGATAATGACTATGATGATGAAGCTGGTGATGATTGTAATGGTGATAATGAAGATGGTGATGATCTTAATGGTGATGATGAAGATGGTGATGATGACAGTGGTGATGATCTTAATGGTGATGATCTTAATGTTGTTGATTAAGATGGTGATGATGATGGTGATGATCTTAATGGTGATGATCTTAATGGTGATGATGATGATCTTAATGGTCATGCCGATGATCTTAATGGTGATGATGATGATCTTAATGTGATGTTCTTAATGTGATGATGGTGATGATGTTAAAGGTGATGATCTTAATGGGGGTGATGGTGATGATCTTAATGGTGATGATGATGGTTATGATCTTAATGGTGATGATGACGGTGATGAAGACAGTGATGATGATGATCTTAATGGTGATGGTCTTAATGGTGATGATGATGATGATGATCCTAATGGTGATGATCTTAATGTTGATGATGATGATCTTAATGGCGTTGATCTTAATGTTGATGATGGTGATGATCTTAATGGTGATGTTCTCAACGGTGATGATGATGATGATGATGATGGTGATGATCTTAATGGTGATGATGATGATGGTGAGGATCTTAATGATGACGATGGTGATGATATTAATGGTAATGATGATCTTAATGGTGATGATGGTTATGATGATGATCTTAATGGTGGTGATGGTATTGATAATGATGGTGTGATTGTATTGATGATGACGGTGTGATGATTCTAATGGTGGTGATGATAGTGGTGATGATGGTATTGATGTTGATGGTATTGACAATGATATTAATGGTGATGATGACCTTAATGGTGGTGATGGTGGTGACGGTGGGATCTTAATGATGATGGTGATGATCTTAATGATGATGATGGTGATGATCTTAATTGTGATGATGATGCTGCTGGTTATGATGACTGTGTTGATGAAGATGGTGATGATTTTAATGGTGATTATGAAGATGGTGATGATCTTAATGGTGATGATGACAGTGTGATGATCTTAATGGTGATGATCTTAATGGTGATGATCTTCTTGGTGATGGTGATGATGATAACGGTATGATGATCTTAATGGTGATGATGGTGATGTTCTTAATGGTGATGATAATGATGATCTTAATGGCGATGATCTTAATGTGATGATGGTGATGATCTTAATGGTGATTAGCTTAATGTGATGATGGTGATGATCTTAATGGCGATGATCTTAATGGGGATGATGATGGTGATGATCTTACTGGTGGTGATGATGATGATCTTGATAGTGATGATCTTAATGGTGATGACCTTAATGGTGATGCTGATGGTGATGATCTTAATGGCGATGGTGATGATCTTAATGGTGATGATGCTGCTTGTTATGGTGATGCTGATAATGACTGTGATGATGAAGATGGTGATGATCGTAATGGTGAGGATGAAGATGGTGATGATCTTAATGGAGATGAAGATGGTGATGATGACGGTGGCGATGATCTTAATGGTGATGATAATGATCTTAATGTGATGATGATCTTAATGGTGAGTATCTTAATGGTGATGATGATCTTAATGGTGGTGATGGTGATGATCTTAATGGTGATGATGCTGCTGGTTATGATCTTAATGGTGATGATTATGATGAGGATCTTAATGTGATGATGGTGATGATCTTAATGGTGATGATGATCTTAATGGGGATGATGATCTTTATTGTGATGATGATGGTTCTGATCTTAATGGTGATGATCTTAATGGTGATGATGTTGATGGTGATCTTAATAGTGATAATCTTAATGGTGATGATGGCGATGATCTTAATGGTGATGATGATGGTTCTGATCTTAATGGTGATAATGGTGATGATCTTAATGGTGATGATGTTGATGGTGAACTTAATAGTGATAATCTTAATGATGATGATGATGATGGTGATGATCTTAATGGTTATGATGATGATCTTAATGGTGATGATGATGGTGATGATCTTAATGGAGGTGATGGTATTGATGTTGATGGTATTGATGATGATGATGATGATGATGATGATATTAATGGTGATGATGACAGCTGTGTGAGATGTGCTTCATTTCTAGGTAAACTGCCCCAGAGCCTAAAGACTGGATGATTTCCGCTCACCTTACAGAAACTAAAGTAAACTAGGCCTACTCTGCTTCATGTTCTACATAGTGTACTGTCCTGTGGCCTAACACAAAAAGGACACACACACACAGTCGATCAATGCTAACCTGATAACGTTAAACCAACACAAAATAGACCACACTATGTCCATGTCCTCCTTCTGAACATACGCAAACAGGCATGGACACGCACCACACACACACACACACACACGCACGCACCACACACAGACAGAACTAGACCTTAATTGGAGCAAGCTGATAATAGGTCCACTGCTCTCCTGAATAGAAAAGGCCAATTATAGGACTGTGGACTTTTATAGAGAATGAAGAGAGATGGAGAGACAGATGAAGAGAGCATGACAACGGAGGGAAAGAGAGGGGGACAGAAACAGAGCGAAAGCGAGAGAAAGAGAGGGAGGGAGGGAGCAAATGAAAAGGTCCATGCTCCTCTAGGAAAGAAAATTGGCACAGCTGAATCTCTTTCAGCTTGTATTAGAGAACTTAAGTCCCTGCATGCTGTTCTGCTTAACAGCCCAGCATTCTGCTGATGCCAGCAGAGTCAATAAAGCCTGGGTAGGTCTGGTCCAGGACAGGCCCAGGTAATGGACCGATCAGTATGGAGAGAGGGGAATGGAAGAGGGAGAGGGAAGGGATGGGAAAGAGGTTGGCAGGGGAAGGCAAAAGAGAAGAGAAAGATATTGCCAAGAGCAGAGGGATAGATGTTGTGGAAGGGTGTGCTGATGACAGTCCAGGGGCAAGGACACACAGGCCTTTTACGAGGACTGGGCGTCTCACCTTCATGATCTCATTGATGAAGCAGACGTGAGTGACAGGGTCTCTCATCTTCGTCAAGAACTTCTGGAGGTGTTGCACCTAAACACAGAGAGATTACAGGTTAACTCAGTACTCCCTGACTAGGTACATTACTCTACTTCAGCAGGTAAAAGTGCACCTTTGCTTGGGTAAAGTATCTGTAAAGGTAAAAGCATACCTGTCCGCAAGCGGGCACTGATCTGGTCCATGAGTTTCTCTAGGTTGGTCCAGAGAGCAGCTCGGAACGCTGCCGTGTTGCCTGGGGCTCTGCCGGGCGCACCTGACACACACAAACACAACTACACGGGTTAAAAAGTTACACAAGACACGAGTACCTAAACTGAAACACAACTTTCCTCAACCCCTAACTCTCACTCACCCACCACCTACCTCTGTTGTCAGCGGACTGGGTGAGTCCCTTGATATCCAAGGCGGTGGTGACGTTTGTCCTGTATGGTGGTCCGGTAGCCCTCTACCACCAACACTGATGGTCTCCCTCAGACTGCCCAGATTACGTAACACCTGGAGGGACGTGCCCACCTGGGTCGGGTTCTACATGGGGACAGAGAGGAGACCGTCTCAGTCAGTCAACCCCAACACTGTCTAGTCTGAGACAGTCAGCCTCAGAGCACAGTGGAGTCCAATCAACCAACTAAATACACTTCAGACAGTTCTAGTAACCGGACAGACACACAGAATGGAGTGTACCTCACACTCTAGAATAGCACAGAGTGAAACACACGTACAGACTGACACACACACACCTCGAAGCTCAGACGATTGACGTCACTATACGCAAGGGAGGGGCTGGTCCCCAAAAATGTGTCATTTTCAACAATTCTCCTTAGCTAACGGAAAAAAGATCAGGATACGCAAGTACTCTGACATTTTTGGGTGTGTGTCCGAGTGTGAATATGTGTGTGGGTGTGTGTGTGAGTAATTACTAACAGGGTTTGATAGCAGCTCTTATTAAGGAACCGGCACTCAGGACTAATCAGAGCTTTGTTCACTATCATCCAGAAACCGCTCACACCTTCCCTCCCCCCTCTCTCCAAACCCCCCCCCGTCTCTCCTTCCCCGCTCTCCTCGCTGTTGCACACGTGAAACTGAGATTGAGGTCAGACCCCAATCTTCTAGCTCCCTCCCTCTCCACCTCATTTCTCCGGCCTAACGAGTTCTTGGAAACACAGTTACAACTCTCTCCATTCCTAACTCAAGGCCATTTAGGAAACTGCCCCTAAAGTCAGCTCCAGCTGGGTCATAATCAGGAAGCCAGCGCCAGAGCTCACGGCCCAGTGAAGTGTCAGCTGGTGGATGTGATACTGTCAAGACCCTGTCATGGAGCCTCGACCCCAGCCGCCTGGAAGACGTGACACTATAAGTCTCGTGTCTGCAGTCCATGGATCAGTCAAATGAGGTGACACAGGTGTTGACTTAACCATGATGCTCTCATGTCCAAAGCCATGATGCAGTACTTTTAACGCCAGAGTTTGCTGTGGATAAAAAGGACGCGTCCGTGTATGACGCACACAGAAAAACACACACTGCCGAGGGGCGAGTTTTGATCAGTTCTTTGCATGCTTGAGCGTGCAGCATCCTTCCGGGTCAGGTGGGTGTGTATGTATGTATGTCATGCACTACATGACCAAAAGTATGTGGACACCTGCTCGTCAAACATCTCATTCCAAAATCATGGGCAATAATATGGAGTTGGTCCCCCCTTTGCTGCTATAACAGCCTCCATCCACTCTTCTGCAAAGGCTTTCCACTAGATGTTGGAACATTTCTGTAGGGACCTGCTTCCATTCAGCCACAAGAGCATTAGTGAGGCCAGGCACTGAAGTTGGGCATTAGGCCTGGCTTGCAGTGGGCGTTCCAATTCATTCCAAAGATGTTTGATGGGGTTGAGGTCAGGGCTCTCTGCAGGCCAGTCAAGTTGTCCCACACCGATCGACAAACCATTTCTGTATGGACCTCGCTTTGTGCACAGGGAACAGGAAAGGCCCTTCCCCAAAATGTTGCCAAAGTTGGAAGCACAGAGTTGTCTAGAACGTCATTGTATGCGGTTGTGTAAAGATTTCCATTCACTGGTACTAAGTGGCCTAGCCCGAACCATGAAAAACAGCCCCAGACCATTATTCCTCCTCCACCAAACTTTACAGTTTGCATTATGCATAGAGGCAGGTCGCGTTCTCCTGGCATCCACCAAACTCAGAATTGTCCGCCAGACTGCCAGGTGGTGAAGAGTGATTCATAACTCCAGAAAACGCATTTCCACTGCTCCAGAGTCCAATGTCGGCGAGCTTTACACCACTCCATGGCTGCTCGGCCATGGAAACCCATTTCATGAAGCTCACAACAAACAGTTCTTGTGCTGACGTTGCTTCCAGAGGCAGTTTGGAACTCAGTAGTGAGTGTTTCAACCAAGGATATATGATTTTTACACGCTGCGCGCTTCAGCACTCAATGGTCCCGGTCTGTGAGCTGGTGTAGCTTACCACTTCGTGGCTGAGCCGTTGTTGCTCCTAGACTTTTCCAGCTCTAGCAGGGCCGAAATTTCACAAACTGACTGTTGGAAAGGTGTCGTCCTATGACGGTGCCACGTGAAAGTCAGATTTTACACACCTGTCAGCAACGGGTGTGGCTGAAATAGCTGAATCCACTCATTTGAAAGCATGTCCACATACTTTTGAACCACAGCTGTGTCTTTGTGAGCTGCAGAGTGGGTGAACGGATGATCTCCGTATGTGTGGTTCCCACCGTGAAGTATGTGATGGTGTGCAGGTGTTCTAAAACTTTTGACCGGTAGTGTATATACAGTACCGGTTAAAAGTTTGGACACACCTACTCATTCAAGAGTTTTTCTTCATTTGTACAATTTTCTTCATTGTAGAATAATAGTGACGACATCAAAACAATTAAATAACCCATGGAATCATGTAGTAACCAAAACAGTGTTCAACAAATCAAAATATATTTTACATTTGAGATTTTGACAAATAGCCACCGTTGCCTTGATGACAGCTTTGCACACGCTTGGAATTCTCTCAACCAACTTCAACTGGAATGCTTTTTCAACAGTCTTTAAGTTAGTGTGTATGTACACACACACACACATATACACTACCGTTCAAAAGTCCTTGTTTTCCATGAAAACACACATGGAATGAGTTGCAAAATGAATAGGAAATATAGTCAAGATGTTGACAAGGTGATAAATCATTATTTTTAATTGAAATAATAATTGTGTCCCTCAAACTTTGCTTCCGTCAAAGAATCCTCCATTTGCAGCAATTACAGCCCTGCAAACCTTTGGCATTCAAGTTGTTTGTTGAGGTAATCTGAAGAGATTTCCCCCCATGCTTCCTGAAGCACCTCCCACAAGTTGGGTTGGCTCGATGGGCACTTCTTACGTACCATACGGTCAAGCTGCTCCCACAACAGCTCAATAGGGTTGAGATCCGGTGACAGTGCTGGCCACCATTATAAACAGAATATCAGCTGACTGCTTCTTCCCTAAATAGTTCTTGCATAGTTTGGAGCTGTGCTTTGGGTCATTGCCCTGTTGTAGGAGGAAACTGGCTCCAATTAAGCGCCGTCCATAGGGTATGGCATGGTGTTGCAAAATGGAGTGATAGCAAGATCCCTTTTACCCTGTACAAATCTCCCACTTTACCAGCACCCCCAGACCATCACATTGCCTCCACCATGCTTGACAGATGGCGTCAAGCACTCCTCCAGCATCTTTTCATTTTTTCTGCATTTCACAAATGTTCTTCTTTTTGATCTGAAGACCTCAAACTTAGATTGGCTGTCCATAACACTTTTTCCTTTCTTCATCTGTCTGTGTTCTTTGGCCCATCTTCATTTTTTCGTTTTGTTGGCCAGTCTGAGATATGGCTTTTTCTTTGCAACTTTGCCTAGAAGGCCAGCATCCCGGAGTCGCCTCTTCACTGTGGACGCTGAGACTGGTGTTTGCGGGTCTTATTTATTGAAGCTGCCAGTTGAGGACTTGTGAGGCATCTGTTTCTCAAACTAGACACTCTAATGTACTTGTCCTCTTGCTCAGTTGTGTACTGAGGCCTACCACTCCTCTTTCTATTCTGGTTAGAGCCAGTTTGAGCTGTTCTGTGAAGGGAGTAGTACACCACGCTGTACGAGCTCTTCAGTTTCTAGGCAATTTATCGCATGGAATAGCCTTCATTTCTCAGAACAAGAATAGACTGACGAGTTTCAGAAGAAAGTCTTTGTTTCTGGCCATTTTGAGCCTGTAATAAAACCCACAAATGCTGATGCTGCAGATACTCAACTAGTCTAAAGAAGGCCAGTTTTATTGCTTCTTTAATCAGAACAACATTTTTCAGCTGTGCTAACATATTTGCAAAAGGGTTTTCTAATGATCAATTAGCCTTTTAAAATTATAAACTTGGATTAGCTACGCAACGTGCCAATGGAACACAGGAGTGATGGTTGCTGATAATGGGCCTCTGTACACCTATGTAGATATTCCATAAAAAAATCAGCTGTTTCCAGCTACAATAGTCATTTACAACATTAACAATGTCAACACTGTATTTCAATTTGATGTTATTTTATTAGACATAAAATGTGCTTTTCTTTAAAAAACAAGGACATTTCTAACTGATCCCAAACTTTAGAACGGTAGTGTATATATGCACACACACACACTTGTCCCCAGTGTAGAAGGTACCGAGGGGGATCTTTCTCTTTCGGCAAAACAAAATCAGGTTAATTGGTTTGTCTTGATTGGGCACGCACGCACGCACACACAGAGTAGTGAGACCTTCTCTGTCGGTGGGGAGGTGAGAGGAGCCGTCTAAAAACACCCCCACTCAGTCTTAACGAGCATGTGCTGCATGTGGCAGCATACACAGGCTAAGTCCCAAATGGCATCTTATTTCCTACATGGGCCCTGGTCAAAAGTAGTGCTCTATGTAGGGAGCCAATTGGGACACAGCCATACAGTACAGGGGAAGAAACCACCCTTCACAGACCATTACTGTATTGTTGTCGTCAGGCAGGCAGCTGCAACACTAGGCCAAGACTATGACCCATACACCCTGTATCCTTATGGACACCCTGTCAGATAACCTCATTAAACCAGGAAGGGAATGTAATATGCACAATGCTGTGTAACACAAACACCTGTCTAGGCTCTTGGCTTCCTTCACTGCTAGGCCTATACTTTGACATGAAAGTGATGCAATGACTGTGAGGCTGCTGTCATGGTTGCTGGACTTCTAATTTCAAGAGACATCCCGGTTAAATCAAATATTCTGATGTTCATTCTGACCACATGAGTGTAGCCAAGGGCATTTAAATTCACTCAGTGTTACATATTCAGCCGGCAGTGCCTGCCTCTTTACAGATGGGCTGGGTCCGCAGTACTAAAATATGCCTGCTGCTAGTACAAGGTTTGGTGTGAACTGGATCCCACACACTCATTGAAGACTTCCAAAAAAGGTACATCATCACACAGAAAACAACCATTTCTCATTAGAAGTGAGGAGGATAGCAGGCCTGGCCATATGTGCAGGCATATTCACATTCACAGCAGGGAGAAAGGCTTATTTGGGTGATTCCAGGATTAGAAGTGTTTCTCTAGAGGAAGGTGGGCAACCATGGAGAAGAGGCTTCGCATGCTGCGTCTCTTTTTCGTTTCGGAGAGAGGCATGTTTTCATGTTTGCGGTTTTGTTCTCTCTAAAACATTACGGGCATGTTTAAATGTTTGTTTTTTGGTGTGCACGCATGTGTGTGTGAGTGTGTGTGTGTGTGTGATGGTGGGCTGGGGGGTCTCTTCCTGATAGGAAGTGTAATGTTTGACTGGTATTTGAGTGAAAGCAGCTTACAGGAGCAGTAATGTGAGCAACAGAGGGCCTAGCCATCAACAGTATTAATCCTTGCAACCAGACACATACGTTCACACACACAATTCATTATACAGAATACATACCAATGACCATGACTGACTCAAACTCAGAAACATTCCTCTTTCATGTACCTCTGCTAGAATGAATAATTGAATAAGTCATCTCTAGTGATCTCTTTCATTTTCCAGAGGATTTGAGGTCAGTGGTTTAAGGCACTTCTGGGAGTAGTTACAGTGTCTTCCGTGACAACCCTCTGCTTTCTACTTCATTGGTTCCGTCCTACAGACAGACCTGTTGGCCTGAACCACTACTCACTGTCCATATGCCCTGTTAGCTTTTACCAGAGAGTGGACATTTACTCACCTCACCAACTCACTTGAAGGGTATGAAAAGAAATTGGTCAAACAAAGCAAATCGCTGAGAAGAGGATGGGTGAGATGGTTTACACACATGCTGGTGGGTTATGTACCCTCTGACGTTTGCTTTCCTGTAAGTGTGTGTGTGTGTGTGTGTGTGTGTGTGTGTGTGTGTGTGTGTCTCTCTCTCTCTCTCACGGTTTCATGACAAATGTCCAATCTGCTTTGAGGTAACAATATCAAACAACACAAGTACAAGCCTTTGACATATAAAGGGAACACTTGATTAAATGAGGGATACAAAGTATATTGAAAAGCAGGTGCTTCCAAACAGGTGTGGTTCCTGAGTTAATTAAGCGATTTAGCATCCCATCATGTTTCGGGTCATCTATAAAAATGCTGGGCCTACCATAGCTGTGTCCCCATAGAATGACAATGCCTTCATCCACAGGGCACAAGTGGTCACTGAATGGTTTGATGAGCATTAAAACAATGTAAACCACTTGCCATGGCTGTCTCAGTTACCAGATCTCGAGCCAATTTAACACAGCATTTTCCATCACCAAAACACCAAATTATGGAATTTCTCATGGAAGAATGGTGTTGCATCCTTCCAATAGAGGTCCAGACACTTGTAGAATCTATGCCAAGGTGCACTGAAGCTGTTCTGGTTTGTGGTGGTCCAACACCCTATTAAGACACGATGTTGGTGTTTCCTTTATTTTGGCAGTTACCTGTATGTTGGTGGGTTAGGTACGCTCTGATGTTTTCCTTCCTGTAGCTGTGTGTGTGTGTGTGTGTGTGTGTGGTGTGTGTGTTCTGGGAGTAGTTCCAGCTACAGCAGCTTCCAGGTAACATCACCTGCCAGAGAGACTGAGGCAGAGTCACACATATGACAACCCTCTGCTTTCCACTTCATTGGTTCCTTCCTACAGACACCTGTTGGCCTGAACCATTACCCACTAACCATAGCTTTTACCACGGAGTGGACATTTACACACGCATGCACACGCACACACACACGCCGTGTATTTGTCAAACAAGCCAATCGCTGATAAGAGGATGGATGAGACTGTTCACACACGTTGGTGGGTTATGTACATTCTGATGTTTGCGTTCCTGTAAGTTTGTGTCTGTGTGTGTGTGTCTGTTTGATGACAACAGGTCCAATCTACTTCGAGGTAACAATATCAAACAACACAATAACAAGCCTGTGACCTAACTTGACTCTACAGCTGTCGGATTTCCTCACAAAGTAGTATTTCTAAGTTGCTGAGCGGGACATTTGTTTTAACTAAGGTTAACGAGGGGGTTAAATGCACTAAATCATTCAGGAGGAAAGGAGATAATAAAAAGGGCATGAAAGTAGAGCTTCTAAAAGAGAGATGAAGAAAATAGAGGGCTGTTAGGCAGCAGAGCCAGAATTAAGGGAGAAATACATTCTGACTTCTGCCGCGTAACCAAGGCAACCCCACAACAAACATCAGGGAGGCCTATTCAAGTCTTTTAGGGCTGGTTGTGTACATTGAACAGACAGACCCAAAACGACCAGGAGAAAGAACACACTTTTTAGGAGAGGAGGATGGGAAGGAGACAGACGGTGGGGAAACGACAGAGGAATGGAAAAGGTGACAAACAGTCGCATGTAGAGCGGCGTCACACGTGAGTCAATGAGAGAGGACACGTTGGAGAAGTGTAAGAAACAAAAATCACTTGGCAAGCAACCCATTTAGTGTCTATTTGGACATCACAGTACGGACTCAAAACTGCACTCAGAAGACTTTACAGTGGGGCAAAAAAGTATTTAGTCAGCCACCAATTGTGCAAGTTCTCCCACTTAAAAAGATGAGAGAGGCCTGTAATTTTCATCATAGGTACACATCATAGGATCTGCATGGAGGAATGGGCCAAAATACCAGCAACAGTGTGTGAAAACCTTGTGAAGACTTACAGAAAACGTTTGACCTCTCTCATTGCCAACAAAGGATATATAACAAAGTATTGAGATAAACTTTTGTTATTGACCAAATACTTATTTTCCACCATAATTTGCACATAAATTCATTAAAAATCCTACAATGTGATTTTCTGGATTTTTTTCTTCTCATTTTGTCTGTCATAGTTGAAGTGTACCTATGATGACAATTACAGGCCTCTCTCATCTTTTTAAGTGGGAGAACTTGCACTATTGGTGGCTGACTAAATACTTTTTTGCCCCACTGTAGGTAATTGGCTCATTTCTTCAAGGTTGGGAGAGATGTAATATCGTCAAATATGGATATAAAATGAGGACTTCATCAATGTGCATGAAGCGCACGCACGCACGCACACACACACACACACACACACACACACACACACACACAGAGAGAGAAATAAAGAGACTAATGAATCTTTGGGGAGACGATAGCTCAGTACTGTCATATTTATGGCAGCTTAAACTTCCTGTTGTTGTTAGATGACAAACCTCTTTCCCTCTGCTAATGTCTTGAGCATGAGGTAACTTGTGTTTCCCCCAACATCACTGGCAATTAGTTTCCCTTGATTTGACATTCAAACTAAAAAAGGTCAACATTTGAATAGATGCTGAAATGCTATTCAATATTCAAGATGTGTAACAATAGCAAATGATGCCCATTAATTATCATACATTTACCACCAACCAGTCTTTCTGCTCGATGAACCAGAACTCAAAATAACAGGAAGTGGTCCTGTGCTGCTCAGTTGGAAGAGCATGGTGCTTGCAATGCCAAGATCGTGAGTCGATTCCCACTGTGGCCACCCATGTGAAAATGAACGCACGTACGACTAAGTTGCTTTGGATAAAACCACCTGCTATATCGCATATATCATATACAGTATTATAGAAGGAAGAAGTGTCCGACTCGGTGCATCTTCCACAAAACAAGTGTAAAGTGGTTTTTCTTGTGGATCAGTATACATCTCCGTAGAGACAATCACCAGGTAAGCACAATGGCTTGTTCTGCTCTCTTTCCACCCAGAGCTCTAACTAGAACACATTTTAACTCGTGGGCCTAGTAATGTAAAACAGAGAGTGAAAGTGTTTTTTCCAGCACAGAACACTTGTCTCCCCTCTGGTACACAGAAGGAGCAGCTTCCACATCCTGACAAATTGGTCCTCACAGAACACTTGTCTCCCCTCTGGTACACAGAAGGAGCAGCTTCCACATCCTGACAAATTGGTCCTCACAGAACACTTGTCTCCCCTCTGGTACACAGAAGGAGCAGCTTCCACATCCTGACAAATTGGTCCTCACAGAACACTTGTCTCCCCTCTGGTACACAGAAGGAGCAGCTTCCACATCCTGACAAATTGGTCCTCACAGAACACTTGTCTCCCCTCTGGTACACAGAAGGAGCAGCTTCCACATCCTGACAAATTGGTCCTCACAGAACACTGAGCAACATCAAAGCAAATTACACTGAGGAAACAATATCGCTTTGTTTCAGACAACTTGGCCCGCTGCCAGATATAGCCTGTAGCTGACAGAGTGTGTGTGTGTGTGTGTGTGTGGTTGCGTACAAGCATTTGAGCATGTGTGCGTTCTGCCGCGTGTGCGTGTTCTGTCGTATGTGCATGCGTGTTATGTACACGCGAAGACGGTGAGCTAAAGAGCTCATTCCGGGATGATCTCTCCTCATTTACTGACAGGCCACACTAGGAGCTTTGAACAGCTCTGCTCTGTCTCGGTCTGTATGAGGAACAATCCCAAAGTCTCAACAATTAAATCATGAAGGGACTGTAGCATGTCGGTAGGAGGACGGACTCCCCAACTTTCTGAGAACTAGCGAAGAGACCACAGTATGGTAGTAAAATACCTTGGCAAAATGTTCCATAAAAAAAAAAGACAGTACCCAATCAGTCCTTCTGGGGCAATAGTTATAAACACATACACCACCACACTGTCTCTACTTTATGGTGTCTCAAAGGTCAGCTCACAATAATGATAACGAAACCGTCATTACCATGCCATAAATAACCAGTCAAAGGAAGTGTTGTAAGGTTTATGCCGGTCCACACACGATTATCGTCACTCCCGATTTCAATGTTGTCGTTTCAGTCAGTGACCTTTTTTGAAAGACAAGGCCATACTTTTGACCAGAACTTTCCCTCGTGTGGTCTTTGTGCCTTCAAGGAATACAAGTCGGCCTAATACAGATGTGTGAGCGCATTCTCTCGAGTCCTGTCTCTACTTAACCAATCAGCTGGGTGTAGCACCCAATCAGATTGAGGATGTTTTTTAGTTTTTTTAGTTAGTGTTCCAAACGGGACACTATGTATTTTTTTTTAATCTAAACATGCAAACACCATCAGATGGACTGAAAAGCAAGCAGTGCATGGGAATGACATTCACTCTCATGGGATGAGAGATCAAAAATGAATGCCCCATTATTACCACACAGAGGCATATGTCACTGTGCTTCTATGGCTACACGCACGCACGCACGCACGCACGCACGCACGCACGCACGCACAATGCTACTGCCTACTTTGTTTGTTCATTTAGCAAACAAGACAGCTCATAATCCAATGCCGTTGTCACAGTCAGCACACCTATATTTTTGCTCTAATTAGCT
This sequence comes from Oncorhynchus mykiss, assembly GCF_057628025.1. NCBI lineage: Eukaryota > Metazoa > Chordata > Actinopteri > Salmoniformes > Salmonidae > Oncorhynchus > Oncorhynchus mykiss. Next base: position 55,692,378 of record NC_143036.1, read on the forward strand.
TTAAAAATAAAAGCATCTCTCTCAGCATCATGGAAATGTTGAATAGCATCAGATTAGCTATACAACTGGTCATTTTGCTCTCTGCCCCATGACAAAATGTTTAGAGTTGCAGGTAATTAGCTTTAAAAAGAACATTTTCTCTCCGGCCTCATGGCAAAATGTGTAGATTATCATGAGATTAGCTATACAACTGCAAAATGTTTCTCTTTGCCCTATGGCAAAATGTGTAGTTAATTACCCACATTGTGAAGTTAATTACCCACATTTCTGCAGACCCACCCACCAATGAATTTCTGGCTACGGTACTGCAGTGTAGGCTAATGATTTCCTAGAAAACGTCACTGAAGGGTAATTTAGCTGTTTAAGGGAGATGTTAAAGCATACAGTATATGCATGGTGACAAGACTTTCAGCCAAGTGTCTGACGATCCCTTGTCAACTGGTGAAGGATAGCGAAGACAAAGTTAAGCAAAGGTTATAGGTGTGTGTGTGTGTGTGTGTGTGTGTGTGTGTGTGTGTGTGTGTGTGTGTGTGTGTGTGTGTGTCTGTGTCTGTGTCTGTGTGTGCGAAAGCCACGCCTCAAATGATCCCCTATTTCCAATACAGTGCTCCACTTCTTATACAGTGAATACAGTCATTTGCTATTTGCACACAGTCTTCTGTATGACACAAACGGGAATATATCCTGGTTGTGATTGCAGGACGGGGTGTTAGGTAAGTGTTCTGTTGATCTAGCTGCAGGCCAATCAGAGCAGTGGGGTGCTGCCATTAAGAGAGGAGAACATAGAAACCCAGCTGGGATTGCACCATCACATAACAGTTCTCCTGTTCATCTCTCTATCCATCCAGAGATGACAGAGGGGAAAGGTGAGAGAGAGATATGGTTGCAAAAGAAGGAGAGGATCATGGAGAGGGAGGGAGGCAGAGAAGGAACAAGAGAGCGTGTGTGAAGAGAAAATAAAAAGGAGAAAGACACAGAGTAGTGACAGCTGCTGTCACTACAGACAGCATGCGCTGTAGAATAGCACCTTTTCACACATTCTGTCTGTTCCTGTCACCTTTTCTATCCCTCCCTCCCTGCCTTGCTCTCTCACTCTCTCTCTGCATGTCTTCATGTCTCCTGTGGTTCTCATGACACATGCAGACACAGGCGGTCAGATAGACTCACACAGACACACACTCACGCCCAGGCTGAGGGGCCATCTGCTCCCGAGTCACCTCTGATCACGTCTATCCCACTCTCCATCCTTTAATTCTCCGCCTATTCCCCTCTCATCGTCCCTCCGTCCTCCTCCTGTGTCTCCAGATCCTCTCATCTGCTCTCTCTCAGAGTTCAGGTCAGTAAGAGACAGGTCTAGGAATGATGCTGGTAATGGCTGCCTGACATTTCAGGACTGTAATTCTAGACCATTAACAGGCTCTGGGTTTGGATAGAAGCTCATGAAATGTCAATTTCTTGATTGTGCTAATGAACTCCAATGAGGATAAAACTGTGTCTACAGGTACAATGGGAGAGGGCTGCAAGCACATTTCTTCCTGTTGTGCTGACAGTGTACTTGTTTATGCCTTTTAATACAGAGGTTTCATACCAGTTCCCAGTGTAACCACAGCAGAAAGACAGAATTAAGGTGCAACCAGCGTGAAACTAGCTTTCATCTTCTCGGTTTCTGGTGATTATATAACAGCTATAAATAAGTTGAGTACTGCGCTGAGCCACAGGCAACAAAATAGACACATAATAATATGAGGGAGAGAATTGGGGGAGGGGGGGGGGGGGGGTGACTGAACATAAACGCTTCTTCCAACCTATTTCCCCCCCCCATTCTTTACCCACGGCAACAGAAGCAGAATAGCACCTTTTTTGTTGTTGTATTTTCTGAGTGAGCTAAGTGAGAGAAACAAGTTGACACTGATTTCCTTCAGGTTTAGCTGGAGGGATACACAGTCAACGGCCATTTGTAGCATCAGACAACGACACTTCAGTAACATCACAATGGATTTAGATTAGGGCTATTCAACTGGGCCTCCAGGACCACAGCTCTGCTGTTTTTCAACTGGCCCCTGATTCAGCCCTGGGGACACCAGGTGAGTGGGCCTCTCTGGGCAATCAATGATAATACATCTATGGGGATTGAACGATAGTGCATCTATATAATAGCATCTAGTATGATTAGGCTCTGATCTAGACAACACACTATTAAAAGCGTAGGTAGGTAATCGTGTGTGTGTGTGTGTGTGTGTGTGTGGGGGGGAGTTATACACTGCTCAAAAAAATAAAGGGAACACTAAAATAACATCCTAGATCTGAATGAATGAAATATTCTTATGAAATACTTTTTTCTTTACATAGTTGAATGTGCTGACAACAAAATCACACAAAAATTATCAATGGAAATCAAATGTATCAACCCATGGAGGTCTGGATTTGGAGTCACACTCAAAACTAAAGTGGAAAACCACACTACAGGCTGATCCAACTTTGATGTAATGTCCTTAAAACAAGTCAAAATGAGGCTCAGTAGTGTGTGTGGCCTCCACGTGCCTGTATGACCTCCCTACAACGCCTGGGCATGCTCCTGATGAGGTGGCGGATGGTCTCCTGAGGGATCTCCGACCTGGACTAAAGCATCCACCAACTCCTGGACAGTCTGTGGTGCAACGTGGCGTTGGTGGATGGAGCGAGACATGATGTCCCAGATGTGCTCAATTGGATTCAGGTCTGGGGAACGGGCTGGCCAGTCCATAGCATCAATGCCTTCCTCTTGCAGGAACTGCTGACACACTCCAGCCACATGAGGTCTAGCATTGTCTTGCATTAGGAGGAACCCAGGGCCAACCGCACCAGCATATGGTCTCACAAAGGGGTCTGAGAATCTCATCTCGGTACCTAATGGCAGTCAGGCTACCTCTGGCGAGCACATGGAGGGCTGTGCGGCCCCCCAAAGAAATGCCACCCCACACCATGACTTACCCAACGCCAAACTGGTCATGCTGGAGGATGTTGCAGGCAGCAGAACGTTCTCCACGGCGTCTCCAGACTCTGTCACGTCTGTCACATGTGCTCAGTGTGAACCTGCTTTCATCTGTGAAGAGCACAGGGCGCCAGTGGCGAATTTGCCAATCTTGGTGTTCTCTGGCAAATGCCAAACGTCCTGCACAGTGTTGGGCTGTAAGCACAACCCCCACCTGTGGACGTCGGGCCCTCATACCACCCTCATGGAGTCTGTTTCTGACCGTTTGAGCAGACACATGCACATTTGTGGCCTGCTGGAGGTCATTTTGCAGGGCTCTGGCAGTGCTCCTCCTGCTCCTCCTTGCACAAAGGCGGAGGTAGAGGTCCTGCTGCTGGGTTGTTGCCCTCCTACAGCCTCCTCCACGTCTCCTGATGTACTGGCCTGTCTCCTGGTAGTGCCTCCATGCTCTGGACACTACGCTGACAGACACAGCAAACCTTCTTGCCACAGCTCGCATTGATGTGCCATCCTGGATGAACTGCACTACCTGAGCCACTTGTGTGGATTGTAGACTCCGCCTCATGCTACCACTAGAGTGAAAGCACCGCCAGCATTCAAAAGTGACCAAAACATCAGCCAGGAAGCATAGGAACTGAGAAGTGGTCTGTGGTCACCACCTGCAGAACCACTCCTTTATTGGGGGTGTCTTGCTAATTGCCTATAATTTCCACCTGTTGTCTATTCCATTTGCACAACAGCATGTGAAATGTATTGTAAATCAGTGTTGCTTCCTAAGTGGACAGTTTGATTTCACAGAAGTGTGATTGACTTGGAATTGCATGGTGTTTTTTTGAGCAGTGTATTTCAAAAGGAATTGAACTCTGGGTCTGTATTTCCCTGTTCCTCAAATGAGACTCAGCGTGGTGGTGTTCGTGCCAGGAGTCATGGCGCGCGCGCACACACACACACACACACACACACACACACACATATACACACACACACACACACACACACACACACACACACAAAACTAATGAAGGGGAATTACAACCTACACAGATGCATGTTAACATGGTAAAAATGTATGACCTGGACGGTGCACATTGGTAGTCTTGGGCAGATTCACTCTAATGAAGGAGAGGTGGTCCCTTACAGAGACCTGAGATACCGTGCATAGCCTCAACCTATACACAGACACACATCTTTAACACGGTGGGCCGAACAGAACTTGGCCCATTACAGACTACGGAGAACAGACACAGGCCCAGATTGTCCTGTTATGTTCTCACCTGGGCTTTACAGGCACAGTTCTTTATTATGGTCAAAATCATTCCATTCTGGTCCCCGGGTGAGACTGAGCAGACTGCCTATAAGCATCCCCCCTAATCTCTTCTCTCCTGACCTCCTCTCACCCCCCGAGTCTCTGAAACAGGACACCGTTCCCCTGAGAATACAGCTTTCTGGGTCACGGACAGGATTTACACACTCTGCGTGTGCGTGTGTGTGTGTGTGTGTGTGTGTGTGTGTGTGTGTGTGTGTGTGGGTGTGTGTGTTTGAGAAAGAGGAGGTAGCGAGACACTACAGTTCAGAGAAACAGAGGAGTTTGTAATGAATAAGAAACTCACTTCAGACTAAAGATGAGGAGATTAAGCATTTAAAACGCTCTCTACCTCCATCTCTCCCACACTGCCGCCGTCTTTCTCCCTGCCCGTCTCTCTCTCCCATTCTTGTCTGAGCTGCAGTTTTGAGAAGCCTGTCTGTCTGCCTGTCTGTCTGCTGTACTGCATAAGTGAATATCTCAGAGGGAGAGAGAGGCCTGCTGCCTGTCTGATAGCAATCTGACCCTGACACGTTCACCTTGAATTCCCCTCTCAAAACAACCCTCCACCCTCCTCTGTCAGCTACCCTACCCGCTTCTCTGGTGAATAACAAGTAGAGCACTTTACTCCATTCTCAACATCAAACCATAATAATGCTTGATGAATTAAACAAATTACCATGTGCGGGGAGAATGTAACAGTAAAAAGAAAACAAAACTGGAAGCAGAGTTTGACTGTTTCAAGGGCACCCACGCACTGCCCTCCGGATGGACGGACGGACAGACAGACAGGTTCCTAACTTCCTACTCCTTCAGAATAATACCTCTGTAGAACTATATCAGTCACCGACACACAGGTACAGGTACTCAAGCAGTTGGAGGTGGCTGTTCTCCATTGCTGCCAGCATCGGTCTACTGTGATCGCTATATAGTGCACTACTGTTGACCATATATAGGGAATAGGGTGACATTTGGAACGTAGCCTTAGTTTTCTATCTGAGCTGCTTTGATAAGAACCAGGGACTGCGCAATATAGCGTGCCACAGTGATGCTCTGACCATGCAGACACACATCTATGTGCCTCACTCTCAAATTGCCAAGCCAGGCCTGAAATTGCAGGAGGAGTCGATATAAATATTAGATGATTTATTAAGCAGTAGAAACAAAAAGACAAACAAAGTCCTTGAGGGTTTGACTATTCTCATTTTCATCTCTAGTATAGGAGGAAGGAAGGAACAAGAGAATAGTGTTTTTATGGGTAGGACGAAACAAAAGAGGGCAATAATTGGAGGACTATAAATAAATGTCTCATAAAATGTTTACACACACAGGTGAGAGGCCACAAGGAATCATGATAGGACTAGAAAAGTTTCCCTGGATTTCAGAGCATCCGGCAATAGGAGTCAGTTTGTTTAGCCTTGCAGCACGATCACATTCCAGGTCACGATGTAAAAACATTTTTACGTAATAAATCATTTTGAAAGTAACCCTCCAAAAAGTAACCTTTTTCATTTCTATATGCACTAGAAAGCTAAGTGTTTGTTTCTTGGGCTTCAGGAATGTGACTGAAAAAAAGTGCCCCAGGTCTTGAAAAATAAAACAATTCAACTGATTGAAAGTATAAGGGGGATATCGATTAACAAACCCTGTGGTCAAGGCTAGGAGGGAGCCAGAGGAATGAGTGGAACTTACTCAGGTGTTCAAAAGCTCTTATCAGACCGAGAGCCTAATTGTTCTTATGTAGTTATTTTTTGGAGTTTCAGTTTAGAACACTATCTATTTGCAGAAGTGACAGTTACCGGGATGATAAAAACAGCTTGGTTGCTGTAGCAACGTCAGGGAAACTGTGCAGAAGGGAGGGGTGCATCAAATACAGCAGTTCTGTAGCATCTTTAATTGAGCCTCTCATTCTCCTTCATTTCCGGCTACAACACGTTATGGAAAGAGATTAACTGTATAGGAAGCTCTGGGGACAGGTCGTCAGGATACTTGACAACCAATAAATTGCCAGATGCAAACAGATGATCCTATTTAGCGGACAACAGTTCTTGAGGGCTTGAACAGAAAGGGAAAGGGGTTGTACAACTGAATGCCTTCAACTGAAACGTGTCTTCCACATTTAACCCAACCCCTCTGAATCAAAGAGGTGCGGGTGCTGCCTTAATTGACATCCACGTCTTCGGCGCCCGGGGAACAGTGGGTTAACTGCCTTGCTCAGAGGCAGAACAACAGATTTTCACCTTGTCAGCTCGGAGATTCAATCCAGCAACCTTCTGGTTAGTGGCCCCAAGCTCTAACCACTAAAAAGAGGTTAGTGATCTTTGTTCATACTGGTGAACCGGTGTTTGAGTTGTGTGGTTGCAATATCAACAGTCCCTGATCTCTGGTGTATCTTTGCATGCATCAAAATGAGTTTCAATTGTGTGAAGCTAATTTAAATTAGGCCAAATTAAAAATATATTTAGACCAAATTTTATTTGGATTTAGGCCTAAATTATTTTACCTTGAATATTGCAGCACATTTGTGTATACTAGCCAGACAAAACCCGCTGAGTTCAACAATAGTGGCAGAATGTATCCTCAAGCCTACTACTTTCTTCCTCATTGTTAGGCTGATGCGTAATTTTCATAAAATGTTTATAAATTGCACATACATTGCAGATAGTACACAGCATAATGAAACAATCTCTTGTGAGTTGGTGTTTTGAGGGTGCACTGACTATTATTGGCATTGATGCAGAGAAACTGTGATACGCCAGTGTTCCAGGTATGATAGAAATACAGGGCTGAGGCCAATCGAGGTCGGACCAGGCGAGGACAGTGTTATTTTAGCTGCCGAGCGGTGCTGTGAGGGTCAGTATCAGATTTGTATTACATTCAGAGCCTTGACCGACTGCAGGGCGTGTTTCCCCGATAGCCGTACAGGGGGGGTGGACCCTGGCCTCCAACTCAAGGCCTGTCTAATATAATGTGAGTTTCCTGCCAATCATTTTTTATTAATAGTTCTGTGGCCAACCTGCTCGCTGGGGTATGGGTTGACAAATTACACTTAACCTTGGAGAACTCCTAACATTTCCAGTAATACATTTTTAATAGAAGGTTAATATTGATTCAACTCTATTGAAAAAGCATTCTCTCCAGTATCCGTTCGGTGAATCTAAAAGTAGATTTTAAATCTGAAACTGTACACTGACCAACAGAATGAGAGAGACAGAGAGAGAGAGAAAATAACAGAATTCTTTAACCAGGGGCGGAGCCTTCGCCAGGGTTGCAATCTGAGCCCTGCACTCTTCAGTATTTACATCAACGAATTGTCCACTATTCTAGAAAATCCTCAGCCCCTGGTGTTAGTCTCCACAATTCAGAGGTTAAATGCCTGCTCTTTGCAGATGACCTATGCCTGCTGTCACCCACAGCACATGGCCTACAGCAGAGCCTGGACCTGCTAGACCAGTACTGCCAGACCTGGGGCCCTGGCAGTAAAACCCCAAAAGACTAAAATAATGATTTTCCAGAGAAGATCCAAATCTCAGGGAATTAAACCAAAGTTTTCAATTGGTGCATTGGAGTACTGCACACACTACAATTATTTAGGTTTAAAAATAAGTTCAACTGGACACCTTAATGATGCAGTGAATGAACTGAGAGAGAAAGCACGCAGGGCATTCTACGCCATTAAAAAACTCATTCAAATTGAAAAACCTATTAAAATTGTGTCATTGAACCAATTGCCCTGAACCAATTGCACTTCATGGCAGTGCAAGACAAGATTTCACCAAATGGGACAAACACCCCCATTGAAACCTTGCATGAAGAGTTATGTAAGATTCTCTTACATGTCCAGAGGAAAACTACAAACAATGCATGCAGGGCAGAATTAGGCCAATATGCACTAATAATAAAACTCAAAAAAGAGCAATTAAGTTTTGGAAACATCTCAAATACAGTGACCCCCTCTCATATCATTTACCAAGCCCTGCAATGACAAGAGCTGAGCCAAAAAATAATCTAAAATAAATAAAAGAGTCCCATTATCCAGCTGTTCATGGGGCTGAGTTCACAAACCTGTTCTACTAACACACTGAAGGATCAGGACCAGAACAACCAATCAATCAGAATAAACCAAATTACAACACAGACCAAGCAAAACGATATTGCAGTGATATCTGGCCCAAAATGCAGTGCTATCTGGCCCTAGCTCGACAGTACACCGTGGCTAACTATTTGACCATGGTTACTGATCAAAACCTTAGAAAAACCTTGACAAAGTACAGGCTCAGTGAGCACAGCCTTTCCTCTACAGGGAGTCAGGTTTTCTTGTGTCTACCCTTCTCAATGGCAAGGCTGTGCTCACTGAGCCTGTACTTTGTCAAGGTTTTTCTAAGGTGTGAAACCACTACACCACAGCAGAACCTGAGAGAGCTGCATTTCCTGACAAAATGTCAAAAATACATTTTGAACCCTTATTGAAGGTTTCAAAGACCTCTCTGATGGGGGAGGATGCAGAGAGCTGTGGGTTGGCAGCGCATTACATTGCTGCCTGCCATAAGATGAGGGACAGTGTCTGACAGACCAACCAACCTGCACATGTCCTCTATATTGCTATTGTTAAATAGTTATTTTGACCCTTGGTGATTGTTGTTACTGTTGTCCCGTTCACAATATTGATTATTATTATTTTAATACTGTAAATATCCGAAGTAAGCTTTGGCAAAATGTACATTGTTACGTCATGCCAATAAAGCAAATGTAATTAATTGAATTGAAATTGAGAGAGAGAGAGCGAGAGAGGTGGGGGAGTAAAGCAAAACAGAGGGGGAAGAGAGAAAGAGATCGAGAGAGAGAAAGTTTGAGGGGGAAGAGATAGGGGGGAGGTATAGAGAGCAGGAAGAGTGGTAGAGAGAAAAAGAGGGGGAAGAGAGGCAGAGGGGGTAGAGTGAGAGATAGAGAGACGGGGTAGAGAAGTAGAGGTAGAGAGTGGGGGTAGAGAAGTTAGAGGGCGAGAGGGGGAAGAGAGGCAGAGGGGGTAGAGTGAAAGATAGAGAGAGGGGGTAGAGAAGTAGAGGTAGAGAGAGGGGTAGAGTGAGAGATAGAGAGGGGGTAGAGAAGTAGAGGTAGAGAGAGGGGGGGATTGAGAGAGAGAGAGAGAGAGAGAGAGAGAGAGAGAGAGAGAGAGAGAGAGAGAGAGAGATATGGAGGGGAAGAGAGAGAGAGAGAGAGAGAGAGGGAGATGGGGGGAGAGAGAGAGAGAGGTAGAGGTAGATCAGTGATGACCATCTGGTCCTCACAGTGAGTGTGCTACAGGCCAAGGCATCTCAGTGGGAGTCGTCACTGGAACTCAGCGTCAGCTGGGCCACACCGGGTCATATATTACCCAACGGAAACCCATCTTGAGCCTGCTTGTTTAAGGCTACAGTGAATTCTCGTTTTGGCCAAATGGCAAAAAATATGTGAAAACTATTTAGCATTTTCTTTGTAGACTAATCCGGACACTTAAAAGAAATCGCACTGTGCCCTCAGACGAACAATCAAACAAGCAAAGCGTCAATACAGTATTAGGATTGAATCCTACTACATCGGCACTGACGCTCGCCGGAAGTGGCAGGGCTTGAAAACGATTACGGACAACAAAGGGAGCAGGCGCAAGCTGCCCAGTGAAGCAAGCCTACCAGACGAGCTAAATGGCTTTTATGCTCGCTTTGAGGCAAGCAACACTGAAGCATGCACGAGAGCACCAGCTGTTCTAGATGATGGTGTGATAACGCTCTTGGTAGCCGATGTGAACAAAACCTTTAAACAAGTCAACATTCAAAGTCGCTGGGCCAGACGGATTACCAGGACATGTACTCAAAGCATGCGCGGACCAACTGTCAAGTGTCTTCACTGACATTTTCAACCTTTCCCTGACCGCATGTAATACCTACATGTTTCAAGCAGACCACCATAGTACCTGTGCCCAAGGAAGCAAAGATAACCTGCCTAAATGATTACCGCCCCGTGGCACTCACGTTGGTAGCCATGAAGTGCATTAAAAGGGTGGTCATGGCTCACATCAACAGCATCCTCCCGGGAACCCTGGACCCACTCCAATTCGCATACCGCCCCAACAGATCCACAGATGAAGCAATCCTCAATCGCACTCCACACTGCCCTTTCTCACCTGGACAAAAGGAACATGTGAGAATGCTGTTCATTGACTACAGATCAGCGTTCAACACCATAGTGCCCTCAAAGCTCATCACTAAGCTAAGGACTCAGGGACTAAACACCTCCCTCTGCAACTGGATCTTGGACGTCCTGACGGGCCGCCCCCAGGTGGTAAGAGTAGGCAACAACACGTCCGCCACGCTGATCCTTAACACTGGGGCCCCTCAGAGGTGTGTACTTAGTCCCCTCCTTTATTCCCTGTTCACTCACGACTGCGTGGCCAAACACGACTCCAACACCATCATTAAGTTTGCTGACGACACAACAGTGGGGGAAGAGCCAGACTGATCACCGACAATGATGAGACAGGGTATAGGGAGGAGGTCAGAGAACTGGCAGTATGGTGCCAGGACAACAACATCTCCCTCAATATGAGCAAGACAAAGGAGCTGATCGTGGACAACAGTAAAAGACGTGCTAAACAGGCACTCATTAACATCGATTGCCTGTAGTGGCGCGGGTTGAGAAATTCAAATTCCTTGGTGTCCACATCACCAACGAACTATCATGGTACAAACATACAAAGACAGTTGTGAAGAGGGCTTGACAAAACCTTTTCCCCCTCAGGAGACTGAAAAGATTTGGCATGGGTCCTCAGATCCTCAAATGGTTCTACAGCTGCACCATCGAGAGCACCCTGACTGGTTGTATCATCGCCTGGTATGGCAACTGCTCGGTAAGGCGCTACAGAGGGTAGTGCGTACAGCCCAGTACATCATTGGGGCCAAGCTTCCTGCCATCCAGGACCTACATAATAGGCGGTGTCAGAGGAAAGCCCATAAAATTGTCAGAGACTCCAGTCACCCAAGTCATAGACTGCTCTCTCTGCTACCGCACGGCAAGCGATACCGGAGCGCCAAGTCTAGAACCAAAAGGCTCCTCAACAGCTTCTACCCCCAAGCCATAAGACTGCTGAACAATTAATAAAATCGCCACCGGACAATTTACATTGAACCCCCTCCCTTTTTGTACACTGCAGCTACTCTCTGTTTATTATCTATGTAGTCACTTCACCCCCACTACATGTACAGATTACCTCAACTAACCTGTACCCCCGCACACTGACTCGGTACTAGTGCCCCCTGTATACAACCTCGTTACTTTTATTCTTACTTTTTATTTTAATCTACTTGGTAAATATTGTCTTAACTTTTCTTGAACTGCACTGTTGGTTAAGGGCTTGTAAGTAAGCATTTCACGATAAAGGCTACACTTGTTGTATTCGGCGCATGTGACAAATACAATTTGATTTGACTGTGTGTGTCCCCTACCTGTGTCTCCATGCCCTGCTCCAGTAGTCTCCTGGCCTGGTTCTCCACCTCCAGTCTGGCTCTGCTGATCAGACAGATCCACCCCCTGCTCCAGTAGTCTCCTGGCCTGGTTCTCCACCTCCAGTCTGGCTCTGCTGATCAGACAGATCCACCCCCTGGGACAGGTAGTCTGCAGAGAGAGACAGGAGAACAGGGTGTTAGAAGGTGTGTGTGTGTGTGTGTGTGTGTGTGTGCGCGCGCGCATGCATATGTACACCTTCAGACATTTGCCTGAGATCTATAAAAACACCCTCTGACATTTGACAATATGACATTCAGCGTGATTTATTGTTCATTTCGATAGAAAACCACAGCCTCCTACAATACAGTCTTCTACAGTATTGATTTGAGAAGAGAGGAAGCGAGAGGAGAGTGAAAGTCAAGGGGAAAACACGACAGGAAGAAGCACACAGCTGTTTACATCGAAAACAGGTGGAACTGCAGTCAATAGGAAAAGTAGCAGTACATGAGGACTTTTAAACATGCGTGTGTATATTAGTGTGTGTGTGTGTGTGTGTCAGCCAGATGTTCTATGCAGATGAGTTGATCCAATTAATCCCTCGGTAACATTCATTAAGACTCATTAAGACCCACACAAACACCTTCAGTCCCTTCTACAACCCATTGTGTTAAAAAACAATATACAGTTGTATCTTTCAAAACCCCGTTACAAAAGTTCATGTGAACCAGCGACAAAGGTGGGGAAAGCTTAAGCTACCATTTCAGTCCAAAAGGAAAGAGCAGGCAGGCAGATATAAAAGCTATTTCGGTTGTTATTAATTGTCTGTTTGTCTAGACTCCCTGCTCTGCGCTGAGCGCTGTGCTCCCCAGTGTGAGAAGTCAGTTAGCAGACTGGCTAGGGAGAAGAGATTGGACAGCAGAATATCTAATCCAAAGACAATCCACTCACAGACACAACTAACATACAAATCCATAGTATGCCGGGCCCTGTGTGTGTGTGTGTGTGTATGTGTTTCAGGCAAGAAGTGTGCGTGGGGCAGCCCCCAGGGCCAGCCTTGGGCATAAGCGTCATAGGCGGTCGACCACCCCCCAAAAAAAACGTATATATTATTACATTTTGGGGGGGGGCTAAAAGTGAAAAGTGATAGTCGATTGATCAATAACCTAAAAATACTTTTAGCAACAACAAAACATTTTACAATCTGTAGAAACTACGAGAGTAGAAAGATTGCAAACTTTTGTGAAACATCACAGCACTGTTGGAAAATACATGGCAAATATGAATCCAATATGGATGGTGTTAAGAGGTAGATGGGAGGGGTTGAATGGAGCTGAAGGGTGGGACCAATAACAACAAGATAACTCATGTATAATTTACTGAGTCCGTAAAATGTATACACGTTAAGAACTTTAGTGAAACAGCACAAATAAAGATATATGGCAAATAGATACATAACTGAATGGACATCAGAAATAGATGGGAGAGGTTGAGGGTAGAAGAAGGACAGGAGTAAAAACAAACTAAATATAGATTGCGTCCTTAAAATGTATATAGTATGTATACGCTGGAAGTAGAAGCCTAAGTGTTGTTGTCCATTAGTTTACTCCAATTAGGGGAGGGGTGGTAGGGTTATGAGAAAATAATAAAGGAACACATATTTTAAAACGATATATGTGTATTTATATGTATGCATATTTATGTACAGTACCAGTCAAAGGTTTGGACACACCTACCCATTCAACGTTTTTTCCAATGTACAATGTAGAATAATAGTGAAGACATCAAACGATGAAATAACACATATGGAATGTAGTACCAAAAGTGTATTTTATATATTTGAGATTCTATAAAGTAGCCACCCTTTGCCTTGACGACAGCGTTGCACACTCTTGGCATTCTCTCAACCAGCTTCATGAGGTAGTCACCTGGAATGCATTTCAATTAACAGGTTTGCTTTGTTAAAAAGTTATTTTGTGTAATTTCTTTCCTTCTTAATGTGTTTGAGCCAATCAGTTGTGTTGAGACAAGGTAGGGGTGGTATACAGAAGATAGCCCTATTTGGTAAAAGATAGCCCATATTATGGCAAGAATAGCTCCAATAAGCAAAGAGAAATGACAGTCCATCATTACTTTAAGACATGAAGGTCAGTCAATCTGGGAAATGTCAAGAACTTTGAACGTTTCTTCAAGTGCATTCGCAAAAACCATCAAGTGCTATGATGAAACTGGCTCTGATGAGGACCGCCACAGGGAAGGGGGGGGGGGCACCTTCCAGGCAAAAAAAATTTGTACCCCAAATAAATGGTGGCTTAGGGCCCACAAAAGGCTATGGCCCAGGTAGGCTAAGGGATTTCTAATTTGTTGTTGAGGTTAGAAAATGCTGTATTTCAAGCCTTTCCAGCTTGGCCACTGGCCAGGTAGTGACGTCTAGCAAGGTCCTCAGTGGGCTCTTTGGCATTGACATGGCACTGCGGGCACCATGATGTGCATGTTGTTGGCTTCTTGTGGTGCTTCTACACTAGGAACTGGGTCTGTGGTGTGCCATTGCTCTGGGCAGCTGTTACCTCACAGGCAGTGGAGGCTACTGGTTCTACATCAATCAGCCTGCCTCATCGTCGGCCATATTTATCAGCACTGAGCAGACACTTCTCAACACAGCCTGGGAAACGGAGGCAATACACTGAAAATAACTCCAACTGTCACCCTGGAAACACAATTTAGCCATTACAATGGGAGAAAGGGACTCCTGATAAGAAACATTAGCTGTGATTCAATATGGCCGACTGGAAGCTCACTAGGAGGGGAGAGGATGCTGAAACAATTTCACAAAAACCTGCAATTCACTTCACAGCTGATAAGAAGGAGGCGACAAATAGAGAGAGAGAGATTGTTCTTGTCCTGAGAACCTCCACTTTTAAATTAGAAGGGAGGAATGAGAAAGAGAGAGCGAGAGAGTGAGGAGACAATTTCTTGGGATAGCTTATTTAGCACAAATTGGAAGGCTATCTAAATTCACTTCTGCTATATATGCATCAGCTCTCTGGCTCCATCAATATGTGAACCTCTTAAAAAAAGGTCTTCACAAGAACACAATGCAGCAGGAGCAACGATGATTCCTCGTTTCACTTTCAAAGGGAAAGGAGGAAGCCTGCAAGTAACATCAATAGCGATGACAGAGAGAGCGTGAAATGACATTGGATTGTCCACATTTCCAGAGAAAATGCAACCATCCAGGACACCACAGCGTGACAGCGAGCGTGTAGGCTACTACTACAGTACTACAGGTGTGAAAGCCATTTAGAGAGAGAGAGTCAATGTTACCATAAAGCATCCAGTAAATGTCAGTGTGGATGGCTGGCAAAGACAAATCACAGCCCACGGTTTTAAGTGCATAGATAACGCTGAAGAGAATAGCTCTAACACTGGCGCAGTCAGAGTCATTATTGTGACAGTGTCACACTCACTCAGATAAAAAAAAATGTTTCCTTATGTTGACCAGAGAAAGGGTTAAAACTAGTGCACTGTTTAACGATGAGAGGCAAATTATCATTGTTGTCTCTGCCCGCCTGTGATTGGACAGACTGTAGCAACTGTACCATGAGTTCTCATTGGTTCCATACACAGAGCTTCCCTTCTATTGTCTCACTGTCAGATGGACGAGAGGATAGAGAATGTGTTTGTTAGTCAAAGGGCCGGGAACGCCAAAAAAATCCACACACAAGGGGACACAAGGATTAGGGAAAAGAAAGGGCAGATAGAGACTAGACAGGGACTGGGTACAGTTGGAGTCAGCCTCTCTCCTAATGGCTATTTTTTAACCCAGGTTTCTGAGAACCAGTTTCAGAGTGGAGGGCTAAAATAGCTCTGTAGTCATTATATCTGGACACCAGGGACACAGGGACGACACAGAACCCGTTTCCACACTTGTTTGTGTGTAACTGCTAACATAAACCTCAGTGTGAATTTGCTGCCAAAGCAGAGGTGTGAAATAGACAAAGAGGAATAGGATAGAGATGTTTAGATGTTTCTTTGCCCAGCAGAGCACGTATGTGTGTTTGTGTGTGTACATGTGACCTCCGCACTGCTTGAAGGTCACCCCCAGTGTTTCTTGGCACTCAGTCCTTTCCCATGGCTTCCCAACACCGCTCAGACAGCAACACATAAACACATGCTCCCTCCACAGCAACAGGAAGTGTGTGTGTGAGGGGTGGCTTGGACACCCTCCCAGTGGGACAGTGAACAACAGGAAGAGACAGGAGGCTCCAGCTCCAGGGTCTAAAGAGGGGCCTAAGTGCATTAGATCTCACCAGCCAGATTATCACACTATCTCCATGTTTTATTAAGAGGGAAATACACTATTTTGTTTCACATGTCTTTCAGTGAAGAGATTTCAACTGTGTTCAGCTTGGCCAAATATATGCACGTGCGGATACACAGCCAGCCAGCTGCAGTGGGTTGCACTCAGCCTTCTACCGGATGAACCCTGAACTCAGATGACCACACGCAGAACACACTAAAATATCAGCTCTCTCAGTATGGGGCCATGAGTGAGGGGGAGAAGAGAGGGATGAAACGAAGGAGAGAAAAGACACTCAGAGGTCAAAGGGACATGAGGTACTGTGATTAACACAGAGTGACATAATATAAGAACACTCTGCAATCCTGTCCGTCATCAGTAAACAGGCAGACTGGGTGAGGTCATCAAAGAGGGTCAGTCAATGAGGTCATCACAGGGGTAATCCGTGTTGTTGCCAGTGATGTGACCTCAGTGAGGTTTAATGATTCAGAATGGAGTAATGCTGGGGTGTGTGTGTACGCGTTTGTGTGTCTGTCAAAAAAGGGTTTAGATTTTCCCACTTTGGTCGACTTTTTTAACGTTCTTGATTTTTCGTTCATTTTAGGCTCATGTTAAGCTGGCAGTTATGGTGCACAGGTGGGGTTTTTTTTATATCGATGCTTCATTAGGGAATTTAAGGTCATAAGTCTCAATGTAAACGGACTGGGAAGTGCCATCAAGAGAAGGTAATAGCAAAGATGAAACGGGAGAGAGTTGACATACTATTCTGTCAGGAAACGCACTTATCCACACCTGAACATGAGAAACTCAAGAAAATGGGATATAGGAATATTTTTTTTTACTTCTTACAAAATGGATAGAAGGGGAGTTGCAATCTTGATCCCAAATTCAGTTTATTTTGAGTTCATATCAGAAATAAAAGACAAGGAGGGTAGATGTATAGCTAATAATAGCTAATTAAATGTAAACTGGATAACAAGGAAGTTACAGTATTTAATGTATACCCGCCCCCCAGGGAGTGACATGGTCTTCTACAGAAAGGTGTTTGATTTAATTGCCACAGAAACCTCTGGCACGCTTATCTGAGGGGAATTTAACATGATTTTAAACTCAAAAAAATCGCACAGCACAAATCAAAATAGGAAAATTAGCCATAGTTGCTAAAAAGTGAGATAGGATATGACAGGATTCAGGACTGCTTGATGTATGGCGTGACATCCACATGACAGATAGGGAATATACTATTTACTCAGCCATACATTTTCATGTACAATGCAGATGGACACAGGCCTAAGGATTGTAGGATCGGGCCAGAGCGACTTATCAGGTCATAGTTTACCTTACTCTACACCTTGATAGCAAACCAATAAATACTACATGGAGGCTTAATACAAGCATGCTGAATGATCCAGCATTCATGGAATCAATAAAGACAGAATTGAACATCTATCTGGAGAATAACGATAACGGGGATGTATCTCCTGCTACATTGTGGGATGCAGCTACGGCGGTTATTAGAGGGAAGATCATCACCACATCATCTCTCAAGAAAAAGATTAAAGCACAGAATCTGCCGAAATTACAGGAAACATTAAGAAACTTGGAACGATTTAGTCATTGCAAAGACCCTCTTATATTACGAGAGATTCAAAAGGTAAAACAGGAAATTGACCAGATGTATAGTGAAGAAGTAGAGAAAAAGCTCAGGCTCCTGAAGCAATGATATTATGAAGCAGGCTCAAAAGGCAGCAGAATGACTAGCAGAGAGACTCAGGAAACAACAAGCACAGAAAACCATTTTCAAAATAAAAGAGCCCAAAACAAAGAAGATTACATGCAAATTGGATGAGATACAGAATGCATTTGAATCCTATTACACAAATCTGTACAAGCAACCAGAGAAGGCAGATGCACAGACAATAGAGCATTTTTTTGAACTCCCTTGATCTCCCCTCGATTGGCACAGAGCAAAATGATAGACTTACTTCAGAAATAACTACTGAGGAAAATAACAATGCAATATCTCATCTAAAAGCAAAGAAATCTCCAGGCACTGATGGCTTCCCTTCAGAATGGTTCAAAGCCTTCAATGAACAACTAACACCTCTACTTCAGGCCTGTTTTAACTGGACTCTGCGGGGGGGGGGTCTACCACCATCGTGGAGAGAAGCTATCATATCTGTAATCCCAAAGGAGTGTAAAGATAAGAAGGAATGCAGTTCCTATAGACCTATTGCAATTCTTAACACGGATTATAAACTATATGCATCAATAACAGCCAAATGAAGTGCTATACAAGTGCTACATTAATCAGTCTAGATGCAGAAAAGGCATTTGATTCAGTGGGTTGGGATTATCTATTCCAAGGTATAGAAAGATTTGGTTTCAACAAGAAGTGATACAGTGCATCAAAACACTGTATTCATGTCCGACCGCTAGAATAAAGATAAATGGACATTTGTCACGAACGATAAAATTAGAGCGAGGGGCAAGACAAGGCTGTAATCTTTCACCCACGCTCTTCTTGTACATCGAGCCATTAGCACAGGCAATAAGACAGGACATCTTTAGAGGGAATAACAATAAGAGGCAGTGGACATAAGATATGCATGTATGCTGATGGCCTTCTGTTACTCCTTAAATACCCAGGCTCAAGTGTACCTAGATTGATGGATGTTTTACAAACATTTGGAAAATATTCAGGATATGTGCTTAACGTACACAAGACCCAAGCCCTAGTATATAATTATACCCCACAGGAAGAGCTGAAGAGTAGGTAGAACTTCCACTGGACCTCTTCATCCATCAAATATCTGGGAGTAAACCTACCAAAAGATACACCCAAACTTTATGACATGAATTACGATCACATCAACAAGACAATATATGATGACCTGGACAGGTGGAATTCACTTCCTGCGGATCTAAGTCGTAGAATTGAAACAATCAAAATGAACGTCCTGCCGAGGTTACTGTATTTGTTCCAGTCACTGCCTGTAGAAATCCCGCCTAAACAGTTTAGTGGGATAAACGGATATCAAGGTCTATCTGGAACAGTAAGAGACCAAGAATTAGATATGCAACATTACAATTACCAAAAAACTGTGGAGGTGTGGCCTTACCAAACCTAAAATATTATTTTGTGTCAGCCCAATGAGACCTCTGGTGTGTTGGTGCAATCCAGAATACGAATCCAAGACTACTTTGACAGAGATACCATACAGTCAGTTTTGGGAAATAAGGACATGGTCATAGAAATATAGAATAGACAGAATCAGTGGATTAATTTCTCTTTTAAGACATGGTTGGGGATAGTTAAGCAAAATCACTTAGACAGAGTAGTCAAACTACTGAGTTGGCTCGCATACGACCCCAGCTTCATCCCTGCAACTCAGGACAGCAGATTTAAACAGTGGACGCAGAAAGGCATCACATAATTCAGCACAATTATAAGGAATGGGGACCTAGAAAACTTCCAGGATCTAAGTAAAAAACATGGATAAAAAAGCTTGGATAAACAAGATTTGTACAGATACCTACAAGTTCGACACTATTTCTTAAGGGAGATAACAGTGATTGACCCTCGAACACCTCAAAATGTATCCAATTATTCACTAATGCATACAACTTGGGGAGCAACAAAAAAAAATTCAAATCTTCTTCTTGGTGACAGGGGGCAGTATTTTCACATCCGGATGAAATGCATGCCCAAATTCAACTGCCTGCTACTCATCCCCAGAAGATAAGATATGCATGTTATTAGTAGATTTGGATATAAAACACTCTGACGTTTCTAAAACTATTTGAATCATGTCTGTGAGTATAACAGAACTTGTGTAGCAGGCGAAACCCCGAGGAAAAGCCATTCAGATTTCTTTGTTTTTGAGGTCACTCTCTTTTCAATGAGTTTTCATTGGGAATCCAGATTTCTAAGGGACCTTCTTGCAGTTCCTACCGCTTCCACTGGATGTCACCAGTCTTTAGAAATTGGTTGAGGTTTTACCTTTGTGTAATGAAGAAGTAGCCCTGTTCAAAATGAGGGTCACTTCAAGTGTACTGTTAGATAGAGGCGCGTGACCAGAAAGGTAGCGTCAATTTGATCGATTATTTACTTTAAAAAATACCTAAAGTTGTATTACAAAAGTAGTTTGAAATGTTTTGGCATTACAGTTACAGGTAACTTTTGAGATATTTTGTAGTAACGTTGCGCAACTTGGAACCTGTGTTTTTCTGGATCAAACGCGCCAAATAAATTGACATTTTGGATATATATCGATGGAATTAATCGAACAAAAGGACCATTTGTGATATTTATGGGACATATTGGAGTGCCAACAGAAGAAGCTTGTCAAAGGTAAGGCATGATTTATATTTTCATTTCTGCGTTTTGTGTCGTGCCTGCAGGGTTGAAATATGTTTTCTCTCTTTGTTTACTATGGTGCTATCCTCAGATAATAGCATCGTTTGCTTTCACCGAAAAGCCTTTTTGAAATGTGGCATGTTGGCTGGATTCACAACACGTGTGGCTTTAATTTGCTATCTTACGTGTGTGATTTCATGAAAGTTAGATTTTTATAGTAATTTATTTGAATTTGGCGCTCTGCATTTTCTCTGGCTTTTGGCCAGGTGGGACGCTAGCTTCCCACATATCCCAGAGAGGTTACTAACCTCTCTAGGATAGGGGACGCAAGCGTCCCACTTGGCCAAAAAGGCTTTTCGGCGAAAGCATAAGAAGCTATTATCTGATGATAGCACAACAGTAAACAAAGAGAGTAGCATATTTCAACCCTGCAGTCGCTACACAAAAAACAGAAATAAAATATAAATCATGCCTTACCTTTGACAAGCTTCTTTTGTTGGCACTCCAATATGTCCCATAAACATCATAATTGGTCCTTTTGAAAGGCGGCCAAATGAGGAATTGGCTTTGGGGATGACCAGTGAAATATACCTGCTGGAGCGCGTGCTATGGGTGGGTGCTGCTAAGGTGACCAGTGAGCTAAGGCAGGGCTTTACCTAGCAAAGACTTATAGATGACCTGGAGCCAGTGGGTTTGGCAACGAGTATGAAGTGAGGGCCAGCCAACGAGAGCATACAGGTCGCAGTGATAGACTGCATCCAATTTGCTGAGTAGAGTGTTGAAGGCTATTTTGTAAATGACATTGCTGAAGTCAAGGATCGGTAGGATAGTCAGTGATGCTAGACGGGCAGGCGGATGCGGGCAGCGGTCGGTTGAAGAGCATGCATTTAGTTTTACTTGCATTTAAGAGCAGTTGGAGGCCATGGAATGAGTGTTGTATGGCGTTGAAGCTATTCTGGAGGTTTGCTAACACAATATCCAAAGAAGGGCCAGAACTTTACAGAATGATGTCGTCTGTGTAGAGGTGGATCAGAGAATCACCAGTAGCAAGAGAGACAATAATTGATGTATAAAGAGAAAAGATTCGGCCCAATAATTGAACCCTTGGCACCCCCATAGAGACTGCCAGAGGTACGGACAACAGGCCCTCCAATTTGACACACTGATCTCTATCTGAGAAGTAGTTGGTGAACCAGGCGAGGCAGTCATTTGAGAAACCAAGGCTGTTGAGTCTACCGATAAGAATGCGGTGATTGACAGAACACTCATTTAACATCTGTTTTTATAGCTTCCTCCATTTGTTCGTTTGCATGCTGTTCTGTTAGGTCAAATGCAGTCAACGGATTGTACAACGCAAGAACAATGCTGCTTTTCACTTTGTTTCTTAATATAAATCATTTGATTTCTATGATTCCAACAGATGACCAAGTGTTTTGATCTATATCGCAAGTGAAATGGCCAACGCAATATTTGGCAAAAAAAAATGTGCAATTAGATTTTCTGCACATATCGTGCAACCTAGAGTATGTGTGTTTGCAATGTTTGCAGTCTTCTTGGGTAGGATGCTACAAGCTTGGCACACTGCAATTGGGGAGTTTCTCCCATTCTTCTCTGCACATCCTCTCAAGCTCTGTCAGGATGGATGGGGAGCGTTCCTGCACAGCTATTTTCAGGTCTCTCCAAAGATGTTAGACCGGGTTCAAGTCCGGGCTCTGGCTGGTCCACTCAAGGACATTCAGAGACATGTCCCAAAGCCACTCCTGTGTTGTCTTGGCTGCGTGCTTAGTGTGGTTTTCCTGTTGAAAGGTGAACCTTCGCCCCAGTCTGAGGTCCTGAGCACTCTGGAGCAGGTTTTCATCAAGAATATCTCTGTACTTTGCTTCGTTCAAAACATCCCCGCAGCATGATGCTGCCACCACCATGCTTCACCGTAGGGATGATGCCAGGTTTCCTCCAGATGTGACATGGGCTGTTATTGTGACCGTATTAAACGCCACACCAGTAGTCACGAATCATGATGGCAGTCAAATTCCACGTGGCCGTTTAGTCACGGTAATTAGGCTTCTCCACGCTGTGATCCTGCTGATGGTCATTAGTAGTCCACAAAACTTGTGGCATGGAGCATTGTCCTGCTGGACAAACCAATCCTCAGGGTCGGGGAACATTGTCAGAGCAGAAGGAAGCAAGTTTTCTTCCAGGACAACCTTGTACGT